>NC_052154.1:127994094-128594094 GCF_902713615.1 Scyliorhinus canicula | reverse complement strand
ACCTACCCATTGCCCTTGAGATGCGCCAGTGTCAGGAAGGGCAATTCAGAAGAAATGGAAACCGCCGTAGTCTCCTTAGTAGCAGGTCCTGGGATGGCCTCCAGCGATTCCTCTTCTAGCAACAGTGTTGCTGGCACCTGGCTGACACCTTGCACCCTCTCCACATCCAAACTTCAAGCATGTTCCTCAGAACCCCTAACACCCACCAGCAGAACCCCTTCATGTCCTGGTGTGGTGCCCACACATGCTACTTGCTGTAGATCTCCCTGATCCATCAAGCATGCAGCCCACAATACCCTCTCTTTATCCCCGTAGAAGATTGCCCATAAGAAACGGGAAAGGACCAAAACGAGGGGAGGAATCCCAGAGATTTGAGTCTTCACTCCCGGTGAGGAACGGGCCCTGGAAACCGCAGGATTTCCCGAGGAGGGAGCAGTCACTGACAGCGAGGTTGGCCTGCACCAGAGAGGTGAGGATCCACTGCCCCTTCATAATCTGTCTCAAGTGAATTATTCATGTCAGACAAAATGATCTTTCCCTCTCACCAACCAGGCGATGTCTTGCAGCATCACCATTGATAAGGCTGGGCCATCCAAAGTCGTACCACCCCCCCGATCCAAAAGCACACCTTGGAGAATATCGAGGAGACCACCGGAGAGGTGTCACAGCTGTCACCCACACCTTCCACCAGTGCAGAAACACACACCTCTGCCGCCCTTACCTGGTCTAGCCTAAATGTGACTCCAGGCCCATAGATGACTCTTAATTTCCCTTTGAAATGACCTAGCAAGCCAGTCAGTTGTGTCCACCAGGAATTAAACTGGAATGGACCACCTGCATCAGCCTGGCACCAGACAAAGCAACCCGTTTGACTGACACCCCTTCCACAAACATTCACTCCGTCCACCACTAATGAACATTGGCTGCCATGTGCATCATCTACTCGATGCACTGCAGGAACTCACCAAGGCTCTTCAGGCAGCACCTTCCAAATCTATGACTGCTACCATCTAGAAGGACAAGGTCAGCAGACACATGGGGACACCACCACCTGCAAGTTCCTCTTCAAGTTACTCACGTCCTTACTTTGAAATATACCACTGTTCCTTCACTGTCACTGAATAAAAATTCTAGCCTCCCTCTCCTAGCAGCACTGAGAGTGTACCTGCACCACACGGACTGCAGAGGTTCAAGAAGGCAGTTCATCACCACCTTTTTAAGAAAAGGTAGGGATGGGCAATGATGCACACATCCTGTAAATTAATTTTGAAAAATTGGGCTCGAAGGTTTGAGATGTGTATCTCTAAACAAAAGCTTATAAACTGTGTAAAGATTGGTTCTAAATCCATTATTTACCACCTGACTTTCTGAAGTAAAGTGTAGTAGCAGAAGCTGGTTGATGTAACTGAAGGTTGTAACTAAGAAAACAAATTTTGTAGACAAAAGAAATCCTGGTATCCTATGTGGAAAATGGCAGAACACAAGTGAAATTGTTGTATGATTATCCTCCTGTGGTCTCAGAGCTTGAACCATTTGGCCAGTGGAAGAATTAAGTGGATATTGGAACATGGGTTATGATCCTACCAAAGATAAAACAATGTAGTGCTTCCTACAAGAAGTAAAATCAGAAATATCTGTGAGATAGTTGCCTGTGATTTGGATAGTAACAGGTGCCTGGACCCCCATTAGAGTTTTTGGATGAAACTTGACAAGAAGGATCGATTTCAGAAAACAGATGGTTATTCTATGGAAGACTATATCATAGACTTTAACAGATTGCTGAAAAAGTTCACAAAATTCAAGACTGGAAGGCCGAATCCCAGGTTTCGGCGACCAGCTGTTTTAATGAGCATTCATGAGATACAACTGAATGCAAATGATATTCGCATCACAAGCCAGCAGGATGACTGACCTGCTGTAACATCCTGATGGACGGGCAACCACCAGATAGATTAACAACTGAACAATTTATTGAAGGAGGAAAATATATACAGAGAGTGAGATAAAAGTTCCAAGACTGCAAACTCTAAACTGACTGGGAACCCATGATCTGCCCCAGGATCCACGTGCTGACCCCATTGGGCGATTGGGTCACGTGGTCCTCCAGGGACTCACCCCCTTAATGGGCCACACTACCACATTTCTCCCTCTTTAAGTCCCTGATTAACATTCTCAACTAACAAAGGAACTATTTACAAAAATGTGCAACAAGTTTCTCTCAAAACAGTCTCTATAGGCTTAGTTGTCAGGGAACTTCTTAATTCTTTGAGAGTGACACAATTCACTGATGGGTGCTTCAGCACTCGAGGTGACTGGTGTTTTGCCCTCAATGGGCCTACTCTCGATAGGTGAAGACATATCCGAACAGGTGGTATCCTCAGTTCCTCCTGAAACAATACTGTGGTCGCCCTCAGGGCAGCTTGCTGCGGCATTATTTCCATCCATATCCATCTTAACAAATGTCCTAGGACAGGTTATCTGACTTGTTCGGTGTGAAGTTCTCCTTTCCTTAAGTGGCCCAAGTGTTATTTTAACTTCAATTGGCACCCAATTTGGGCCAGCATCAAGATTCTTCATGTAAACTAAATTACTCACCATAAATGTTCTTTCAACTTTCTTTGAATTTTGGTGTATTTTCTGTTTAATTTGTTTAACCTCCACCCTCTCCCTCAAATTTGGAAATGTGGGTCGAATGCGTTTGAATGCGTCTGCCCATTAGCAACCCTTCGGGTATGGCACCCATGGTGGCGTGAGGCGTATTAAGATAAGTGAATGAATACCGGGCCAGTCAGAGTTGTAAAGGGACAGATGACTGCTTTATCATAGTGACCTTGAGGGGCTACACGGTGGCACAGTGGTTAGCACTGCTACCTCATGGCGCCAAGGAACCGTGTTCGATCCTGACCCTGGGTCACTGTCTGTGTGGAGTTTGCACATTCTCCCCGTGTCTGAATGGGTCTCACCCCCACAACCCAAAAAGATGTTCAGGGTAGGTGGATTGGCCACGCTACAAATGCCCCTTAATTGGGAAAAAAAGAATTGGGTACTCTTAAAAAAAAAATTTCAATTAAAGTGGCCTTGAATGTTTGGACGGCTCCCTCAAGTCAGTCCATTTAAAGCAGGGTGGTTCAGTGCAGTTCAAATATGCTAAATGCTGTCTGTCTTCATAAAATTGGAATTCATCACTTGTAAAAGCAGTTCCATTATCTGACACCAGACCTTAGGCAACCTATGGGTGGCAAATGTGTGTTGCAATTTCTCCACTCGTATTGATGAGGACTTCAAATGAAGGACTTCATTTCATGTATTTTCAATTACTTGGAATGAGCATCCAAATAAGCAAAAACAGGGGCCGGGATTCTCCCCTACCCGGAGGGGCGGGGGTTCCCGGCATCGGGTCGCCCCAAAAGTATGGAATTCTCCGCACCTTTAGGGGCCAAGCCCTCACATTGAGGGGCTAGGCCCACGCCGGAATGGTTCCTACTCCGTCGACTGGCGTGAACGGCCTTTGGCGCCACGCCAGCCGGGGCCGAAAGGACTTCGCCGGCCGGCATAAGTCCATGCATGCGCTGGAGAGTCAGCGGCTGCTGATGTCATACCGGCGCATGCGCCGGAGGAGGCGGTCTCCCCACGGCACAGGCCCGCCCGCCGATCGGTGGGCCACGATCGCGGGTCAGGCCACCATGGGGGCACTCCCCGGGGTCAGATCACCCCATCCCCCCACCCCCCAGGACCCCGGAGCCCACCCGCGCCGCCAATCCCGCCGGTCAGGTAGTGTTTTGATTCCCGCCGGCGGGAGAGTCCTGTCAGCGGCGGGGCTTTGGCCCATCGCGGGCCGGAGAATCGCCACGGGGGGCCCACTGACTGGCGCGGTGCGATTCCCGCCCCCCGCCAAATCTTGGGGGGCGGAGAATTTGGGACACGGCGGGGGCGGGACTGACGCAGGCCCCGGGCGATTCGGGGGGTCGGAGAATTCTGCCCAGGGAGTCTATAAATGGACGAGCAAAGTCAGTGTGTAGTCTTATTCAGGGGCAACCTGGTAACTCCTAAGGGTGCATGAGGGTCGCAGACGGTAAATACTGTACGACCAGATTCTCTATGGCTATGTCCATTCTAGGCCACCACATATAACTGCTTGCGAGTATCTTCATTTTCATCAACCCGGGTGGGCACCGTATAGCTCCTGTTGTAATAGATTTCTTGGTGGGTGGGAATGACCACCCCAGCTCCCCAGAAAAATACGCCATCCTCACAACTTAACTCAGCTTTTCTTATCTGAAAGGACCATAGCAATTCAGACTTGTTATTGTAATGCCAACTGTGAAGGACCATGGGCAGGATTCTCCGTTGGATGTGGGAAACACGCTGGGCGGAGAAAAGGATCAGACACCAAAATCGTGGTGGGCGCCGATTTGACGCAAAATTGCAATTCTCCATTACCTCGACCGTGACTTAAAATGCGGCCGGGAATGCACGTACAGTAAACCGTCTGCATATCATTAGCGGGCCTGACCAGGTATTCTCTGCAATTCTCCGCCTCCAAAGGGCTGAGTTCCTGACGGCACAGTTCACTTTTGCTTTTAAAAATCATGAAACCGGCGTTGTGGCTCATGAGGGAGAGAGAGGAGGTAGGACACAGAGAGTTGTGATAGCGGGCCGCCAGGCTGGTTACTGGCCAGCAGCGAGGGTGGGTAGGGCCCTGCCAGGGTCGAGGGGGGGTGGGGGGTGGGGGGTGGGGGGGGGGGGGAAAGATGGGGGAACGGGACGAGTGGCCAGGGTGACCCCCACATGACTGGGACTGTGTCTAGTCACCTAGGCCCTTGGTTCTGCAGAGTGACACCACCGTATGGGTGCCGCCACCCCCTTACCCCATTCTCAACCATACTCCCCTGCCACCCGACTGCCCCCCGCCAGCAAGCCGACACACAGCCCAATCAAGGGCAACGGCCACAGTTTCCCATACGGGGGCCCATGGATTGTGCCGCTAGCAAGGGCAGTGTCATCCAACAATACCCCTGCCATCAGGGGTGGGTGCCAGGGCCAGAGTCCCCAGGGTGCCAGGCAACGATGGATCGGGGTGCAGAGATAGGGTGGGAAGCATGCGGGCAGAGCTCGCAGTGCCAACCGAGGCCACCATGTTGTCTGTTGGACCTCCTTGGGCATGGGGTGCGCACCATGCTAACTTGTTGGCCTTTCATCCCCTGCAGACAATTGGATTTCATCCAGCAATGGTGGCCTTCCTGCTGGTCGCCGCAGCCCTGGGCATGCCCTGAGACTGTACAAGCTAGTGTCCTCGAGGAGGAGGAGAGAGCTGCATCAGCAGAGCGTGCAGTAACGGAGCGTGCCCCAGAGGAACAGGAAGAGCCGCCCATGATGGAGAGCCAACCACCCAACAGGCCGAGGAGGAGGAGGTGCCAAGCAGGTGCCACCTGAGGCTCGCATGTATCGGCAGCGCTTGTCATTTGAGGACCTGCCGGACCGGTATGCCGTCAAAGACTCCATATGAGCAGGAAGACAGTGCGACGTATCTGCCAGGTCACACCACGCGGGGTATGGGGGAGGTCACCCACTCCCAGAGGCTGTCAAGGTGATAGTCACCCTGAACCTTCACTGCCATTGCCGACATACCCCGGGTCCAGGGAATGATATAAGGGATGCTTGTCCCCCTATGAGCACCTGCAGACGACAAGCCACTCTACACAAACCGACAGGGTTTCCACTCGATGAACGTGCAGCTGTGCATCATGCACGTCTGCGCCTGAAACTCGGGCAATGTGCACGACACCGTCATCCTGGCACACTCGACGATTCCTGACATGCTCGTGTTATGGGCCAGCATTTAGAGAACCCCAAAGTGTATCATGGAGTTCACCTGACCCACGACTTTGACTATATTGTGGTATGGGGAGCACACGGCCCACTCTACAGCTGTGGTTCAACAGAACTATAAAAGTAATTTTTTTTTTTTATAAATTTAGATTAGCCAATTATTTTTTCCAATTAAGGGGCAATTTAGCATGGCCAATCCACCTACTCTGCGCATTTTTGGGTTGTGGGGGCGAAACCCACGCAGACACGGGGAGAACGTGCAAACTCCACACGGACAGTGACCCAGAGCCGGGATCGAACCTGGGACCTCAGCGCCGTGAGGCGGTTATGCTAACCACTAGGCCACCGTGCTGCCCTAAAAGTAATTTTTAAAGCAAAACAATTGTTTATTCTATGAACTCAGTTAAGCTTTTTAAAACATACAGTGAACATCTTAGCAACCATCAATTCAAATACACCCCCCAAAGAATACAACACTCTAAGTAATCCTTAAACTTTCCTTTTAACATCCATAAGACAAAAAGAACCCGTTGTCCAGAAAGACATCAGGCTTAACCTCACTACTGAGAACAGTTACCACGTTGAAATCACCAAATGGACATTCATAAGCTTGAAGAGATTCACACACATCCTGCTGTGATTGCAGCTTCTCCAAAATTAAAACAAAACCAAAAACACAGACTCACCCAAACTTTTTTCAAAGCAAAACTAAAAAGCAGAGCCAGAGTTCAGCTCCACCCACACTCTGACATCACTGCAGCCACTTGAGCAAACATTTCTTAAAGTCACATTCCCATGACACTCGAGATGCCTACCTGGCTGGGAGGTTGACTCCTGGGCGACAGGGGTTATCCGCTACGCTTGATGACGCCTATCGGGAGGCCACATATCGACGCTGTGACCCGCGACAATGACTTCCATGCAGAGACCAGGGAGGTGGAGTTCAGGTGCCTGGACCAGTCTACAAGAGTACTCCAGTGTGATGCTGAGAGGCTCGCCCGCATTGTGGCGGCCTGCTGCGTCCTCCACAACATCACGCAGCAGAGGGGCAAAGTGCAGGGGAAGAGGATGAACGGCAGCCCTTATCCGACGAGGAGGATGCGGGTGAAGGGGAGGATGGGCAGGACATGAGGCCAGGCAGTCCGGGAGGCCACACGACGTGTGCGCCAAAGCCAATGCGCACAGGACACACTGATCGCCTCCAGGTTCACCGACTAGGGGGAGGGGGTGGCAACTGGCCAGGGCACGGGCACAAGAACGGCATCCTCACCCCTCCATCCCTTGATTCGCCTTGCCTCTGTTTGGGTGGTTCGATGCATTTAATGCTGGTGTTGAAGACTGGAACCAATACACTGAATGAATGTGTTATTTCTTCCAAGCTCACAATATCACGAAGAATGAACGCCAGACGGCCATACTATTGACAGCCTCTACACCACATGTGTTCGGGTGATCCGGATTCTCACGTTCCCGGCTGGGTACGTAATCATTCGACCAGCACGTGACACTTCTGGCACAACACATTAACCCAACCCCGTTGATAATCGTTCAATTATCTCGGTTTAATACAGCAGAGCCGTCCATCAGAGAGTCCGTCACTGAATTCATATCTCGCCTACGGAAGATAGCCAGGTTTTGTGAGTGTGGAACTGTTTTGTCTGATATGCTCTGCGATCATTGGACTGTGGTGTCAATCATATGGAAACTCAGAAAAAGCTTTTGGATGAGGTTTCCCTCAATTTTCACAGGTGCTACAGATCTCCCTGTCCCAAGAAAGCACGGAACGTGGCATCCAAGAGATACAAGGGATGGAGGTGAATGTTTTGGGGCATTGGCCTCATGTGGTATATCTGCGCCTGAACCGAATGCCGCTGTAGCTCTAGCCAATGGGCGAAGAGCCGGACGCCGAGACATGCGACTTCCCGGATTTGGCTGAAAGCGATTCCGTCCCATGTGCGACGTGTGGGCGCTGGTATATGCGTACTCACAAGAAGCAGGAGGGCCAGCACTCCAGGCTCCCCAGTTGTGCTGGCATCAGCCCCGGGGCTGTGCCTTGCTTCTGGATGACCCAGAAGAGGCAGAGGATGAGGCTGAGAAGCAGCTGTAGTATTTAAGCAGCACCCTATGTGGCCCCTATTCGTGGTCAGATGCAAGTGAATGGTCATATGCTCCAAATGAAGCTGGATACGGTAGCAGCCATTTCTGTGGTGGTGCAGAGCACTTTCGATCTGATGAAACAAAAGTGCATACTTTGTCTTGGATGTGCATTATAAAATAGAACTGAATAGAATTGACTTCCGGTTGCGGCTATGCGGAGCTAAGCCGCACGTTCGGCAGCTCCCGCTAGAAACGGACTTTGGGGTTCTTTCAGGGCCCCCAGCGGCACTTTATCGACGATTCCCGACGTGGGAAGGGGTCTGCGGTAGATCCCCAGGGTTTTATGGTCCGGACCAGGAGTGGGGCGAGCAGAAAAGCGGTGGCAGCGCCTCTGGAAAAACGGGGGAAGGAAAACAAAATGGCGGCCAGCGGAGCCCTCGAGGAGTAGAGGAAGTGGGCGCAGGAGCAGCAGGAGACTCTTGGGTGCTGCTTTCAGGAGCTTAAGGTGGAGCTGCTGGAGTCGCTGAAGGTTACCACCGGTAAGCTGCTGGAGACTCAGACAGCCCAGGGGGCCGCAATCCGGTGGCTGCAGCATCAAGCCTCCGAAAGGGAGGAACAGGCCGCAGCCCTCGTGGGGAAAGTGGAGATGCACGAGGCGCTCCATAAAAAGTGGCAGGAGCGGTTCGAGGAGATGGACAACCGGTCGAGGCGGAAAAATTTACGGATCCTGGGCCTCCCGGAGGGGCTGGAGGGGTCGGACCTGGCGGCCTATGTGGTCGTTTTGTTGAACTCGCTGATGGGAGCTGGGTCCTTCCAGGGGCTCCTGGAGCTGGAGGGGGCCCACAGAATATTGGCCAGGAGGCCCAAGCCGAATGAGGCGCCGCGGGCGGTGCTGGTGCGGTTCCACCGGTTCGTTGCCCGGGAGTGCGTGCTTCGGTGGGCCAAGAAGGAGTGGAGCAGCAAGTGGGAGAACACGGTGGTGTGGATCTACCAGGACTGGAGTGCGGAGGTGGCTAAGCAGAGGGACAGGTACAATCGGACGAAGGCGGTGCTCCACAGACAGAGTGTGAAGTTTGGTATGTTGCAGCCGGCGCGTCTGTGGGTCACCTATAAGGACCGTCACCATTATATTGAGTCCCCGGAGGAGGCGTGGGCCTTTGTGCAGGCCGAGAAATTGGACTCAAACTGAGGGTCAGGGATGGGGGTTTTGTATGTAAATGTAACTGTGTCTATTTTTTTTGGAGGGGGGGTTCTCTGTTTCATGCAGGATGTGTGTTGGCTTTAGGGTGGGTGGGGCGATGTCTTTATGTCTTTTTGTATGGGTCTGGTGGACGGGTTCGGGGAGGGAATTAAAATGGGAGTGCGGGGAGCTGGTGGTGGGGACCGGCAATGGGAGTTGCCCTAGAGGAGGCGGGGTTCGGCAGGGCGAAAGCGCGGGCTTTCCTCTGGTTTCCCGCGCTGCGGGGTGATGGGGGCGGGGTCGGGGCTGAGAAACGCGGGCCTTTGCTGGTTTTTATTTTCCCGCGCAAGAGCGGGGGCCTGCTGATGGGCACGGAGGAGGAGGAGTAGCCCCACGTGGGGAGGGGTCGGAGGTGTGGCGGGAATCGCCGGGGTCAGCAGAAGTTAGCTGGCTCACGGGAGTGCTATGGAGGGGGGGCGCGGCTAGGAGGGGTCCTAGCCTTGGTGGAGGGGGGGGGGGGGGGGGTTGCTGCTGGACTGGCCAGGAAGGAGCTGGAGAATGCAGGGTGGGGGGGGGGAGGAGTTGCCGCCGTGGGGAACAGGCCGAGCAGGGGACGCTGGCCAGTGGCGGGCAGGGAATGGGTTATGGCTAGTCAGCAGGGGAGGGGGGCAGGGTGCCCTCTGATCCGGCTGATAACTTGGAATGTGAGGGGGCTGAACAGGCCAGTCAAGCGGGCCCGGGTGTTTACGCACTTGCAGGGGCTGAAGGCGGATGTGGCCATGCTCCAAGAGATGCACCTGAAGGTGGCAGACCAGGTTCGACTGAGGAAGGGATGGGTGGGCCAAGTATTTCATTCAGGGCAGGATGAGAAGAATCGGGGGGTGGCGATCCTGGTGGGAAAGAGGGTGCCGTTTGAGGCGTCAAATGTGGTGGCTGACAGTGGCGGGAGGTATGTGATGGTGAGTGGTAAGCTGCAGGGGGAGCGGGTGGTGCTGGCGAATGTTTACGCCCCAAACTGGGACGATGCGGGGTTTATGCGGCGCATGTGGGCCGCATTCCAGATCTGGAGGCGGGGGGCCTGATCATGGGGGGGGACTTCAACACGGTGCTGGATCCCCCATTGGATCGATCCAGGTCACGGACGGGTAGGAGGCCGGCTACGGCTAAGGTGTTGAGGGGGTTTATGGATCAGATGGGAGGGGTGGATCCCTGGAGGTTTGCGAGGCCAAGGGCCAGGGAGTACTCATTTTTCTCCCACGTGCATAAGGCCTATTCCAGGATCAATTTTTTTGTCCTGAGCAGGGGGCTGGTTTCGAGGGTGGAGGATGCCGAATACTCTGCCATAGCCATTTCGGATCAAGCCCCGCACTGGGTGGACCTCGGGCTGGGGGAGGAGAGGGACCAGCGCCCGCTCTGGCGCTTGGAGGTGGGGCTGCTGGCAGACGAGGAGGTGGCCGGGAGGGTTTGTTGCACGTTTTACTTGAGTGTATTACGCGTTTATTGGAGTGTATTAACACGCCTCCGTTTAAAGGCCGTGTGCTTAACACTACTACAGCTCTGTGTATGTATTTTCAGCTCGGAGTCGCCAGGTGCCGTATTTAGACACCTCACAAATATATCAAGGTCAGGTTCAAAGTAATAAAACTATACACCGATTAGTAAGTTCAAACGATTGATATTTATTATACAAATATAATAAATACGCATGTATACGCTAAAGACTAATACTTATTTCTACTATTAAACGACGAAATACTTATCTAAGTAGGAACCAGCAAGGTCAGGGGACAAGGCCTTTGTTCCTTTCTGGGCTGCACCTTCTGTTCTCTAATAGTCGGCTAGAGTATAGGTTATGCCGGGGTCACGTAGTGAGCGTCGTTTGGCACTTACTGAACGATGGCTGGTGCTCAACGGCCGGTGATGAAAGACAGGATCTGGAGGCTGGAGTCGGAGTCAGGATGCAACAGCAGATCTGGGCCGGAGTCAAAACAGCAGTCCAAGCCGGAGCACAAAAACAGACAGAACCATGTGCGGAGTCTACCTTTATAGGTCCCCCAATGTCCGTGCCTTTTCGGGGCGGGCCTCTACCGGCCATGTATCGATTGGGTCATTTCCCAATCGATATCTTACAAATCCCCCAATCTGAGGGTCTCTTCTCGATGGGTGGGGCGGTCTCTAGGGTCTTTTGTGATGGATACTTCTGGTGCCGTTTCGTCTGGGCGTCCACTCAAAGTATCCATTCAAACTCAAATGTTGCTATTGTGTGGGCACAGATCTGGATCGCCTCATTACTATGCAAAGCGTTTTGCTATTTACACCTTTGGTTGAGATCTTGCACCTGGCCATAAACTAGTTTCGATACGTGCAGAATGCTAATTAGCCTTTGCAAACTGCTTGTCCTGGCTAAGACTGTTTTCTCCCTACAGCCTTAGCAGTTCTCCATTTTGGTAGCCCAGTGTCCATCTTAGGTGGCTACAGGTTCGGGGGTGTATCAAGAGGTACCTTGAGGCCAACGATAACGGGGAGGTCCGAGTGGGGACGGTCTGGGAGGCATTGAAGGCGGTGATTAGAGGGGAGTTGATTTCCATCCAAACCCATAGCGAGAGGGGAGAGCAGAGAGGGAGAGATTGGTGGGGGAGATGGTGAGGGTGGACAGGAGATATGCGGAGGCTCCGGAGGAGGGATTGCTGGGGGAGCAGCGTAGCCTTCAGGCCAGGTTCGACCTACTGACCATCAGAAAGGCAGAAGCTCAGTGGAGGAAAGCACAAGGAGCGGTGTATGAATACAGGGAGAAGGCGAGTAGGATGCTGGCACACCAGCTCCGAAAGCGAGTCACGGCCAGGGAGATTGGGGGAGTGAAGGATAGAGATGGGAAGGTGGTGCTGAGGGGGTAGACGTTAATGGGGTCTTTAGGGACTTTTATGGGGACCTGTACGGGTCTGAACCCCCGGTGGGGGGGGGGGGGGGGGGAATGGGGCGCTTCTTGGACAAGCTGCGATTTCCGAAGGTGGAGGCGGGGCAGGTGGAGGGACTGGGGGCGCCGATTGAGCTGGAGGAGCTGGTTAAAGGGATTAGGAACATGCAGTCGGGGAAGGTGCCGGGGCCGGATGGGTTTCCGGCCGAATTCTATAAAATGTATGTGGACCTGTTGGGCTCCCTGTTGGTTCGGACCTTTAACGAGGCGGGGGGGGGGGGGGGGGGGGGGGGGGCTTTGCCCCCAACTATGTCACGGGCGCTGATTTCCTTGATCCTTAAGCGGGACAAGGACCCCCTGCAGTGTGGGTCATATAGGCCGATCTCGCTGCTAATTGCTGCCAAGCTGTTGGCGAAGATCATAGCCACAAGGATAGAGGATTGTGTGCGGGGGGGTCATTCACGAGGACCTGACGGGGTTTGTAAAAGAAAGGCAGTTGAATACCAACATACGAAGGCTTCTGAATGTCATTATGATGCCGGCTGTGGAAGGGGAGGCAGAGATAGTGGTGGCATTAGACGCGGAGAAGGCCTTTGATAGGGTTGAGTGGGGGTATCTGTGGGAGGTGTTGGAAAGGTTTGGGTTTGGGGAGGGGATTGTCCGCTGGGTGAAGCTGCTTCATGAGGCCCCGATGGCGAGTATAGCCACAAATAGGAGGAGGTCGGAGTACTTTCGGCTGCACCGGGGGACGAGACAGGGGTGTCCCCTGTCCCCCTTGCTCTTTGCGTTGGCAATTGAGCCCCTGGCCATGGCGTTGAGGGAGTCGGGCAACTGGAGGGGCCTGGTGCGGGGTGGGGAGGAGCATCGAGTGTCGCTTTATGCAGACGACCTGCTGCTGTATGTGGTGGACCCGGTGGGGGGAATACCGGAGGTGATGAGGATTCTCAGCGAATTTGGGGGCTTTTCTGGGTATAAGCTCAACCTGGGTAAGAGCGAGCTGTTCGTTGTGCACCCAGGGGATCAGGAGGAGGGGGTTGGTCGGCTCCCACTGAAGCAGTCAGGGTGGAGCTTTAGGTACCTGGGGGTCCAGGTGGCTAGGAGCTGGGGGGCCCTGCTCAAGCTTAACCTCACAAGTTTGGTGGAGCAAATGAAGGAGGAATTTAAAAGGTGGGATATGTTACCGCTGTCGCTGACGGGTAGGGTGCAGTCCTTTAAGATGACGGTGCTCCCGAGGTTTTTGTTCCTGTTCCAGTGCCTTCCAATCCTTATCCCGAAGGCCTTTTTTAGGAGGGTTAACAGGAGTATCACGGGATTTGTGCGGGCGCATGGGACTCCGAGGGTGAGAAGGGTGTTTTTGGAGCGGGACAGGGATAGAGGGGGGCTGGCGCTGCCCAACCTCTGTGGGTACTATTGGGCTGCCAAAGCAGCGATGGTGCGTAAGTGGGTAATGGACGGGGAAGGGGCAGCATGGAAGAGGATGCAGATGGCGTCCTGTGTGGACACGAGTCTGGAGGCGCTGGTAACGGCGCCGTTGCCGCTCCCTCCAACGAGGTATACCACAAGCCCGGTGGTGGCGGCTACCCTCAAAATTTGGGGGCAGTGGAGACGGCATAGGGGGGAGGTGGGGGGCTCGATGGAGTCCCCGATACGGGGAACAACCGGTTTGTTCCAGGGAGCATCGATGGCGGATTTCGGGGCTGGCACAGGGTAGGTATTAGGAGGTTGAGGGACCTGTTTGTAGATGGGAGGTTCACGAGCCTGGGTGAGTTAGAGGGGAAGTTTGGGCTTCCCCCGGGAAACATGTTTAGGTACATGCAGGTTAGGGCGTTTGCCAGGCGGCAGGTGGAGGGGTTCCCTCTGTTGCCCCCACTGGGTTATGGGACAGTGTGCTCTCGGGGGTGTGGGTTGGAGGAGGGAGGATTTTGGACGTATAACCACGTAATGCAGGAGGTAGACGAGGCCTCGGTGGAGGAGCTGAAGGGTAAATGGGAACAGGAGCTGGGTGAGGAGATTGAGGAAGGGACGTGGGCGGATGCCCTGGAAAGGGTGAATTCCTCCTCTTCTTGTGCGAGGCTTAGCCTCATACAGTTCAATGTGCTACATAGGGCTCATATGACCGGAACGAGGATGAGCAGGTTCTTCGGGGGCGAAGACAGGTGTGCTAGGTTCTCGGGAAGCCCAGCGAACCATGCCCATATGTTTTGGGCATGCCCAGCGTTGGGGGCTTTTGGAAGGGGGTAGCAAGCACGGTGTCGAGGGTGGTAGGATCCAGGGCTGAGCCAGGCTGCGGACTCGCGATATTTGGGATAGCAGCGGAGCCGGGACTGCAGGAGGCGAAAGAGGCCGGTGTTCTGGCCTTTGCGTCCCTAGTAGCCCGGCGTAGGATTTTGCTTCAGTGGAAGGATGCGAGGCCCCCAAGCGTGGAGGCCTGGATCAATGATATGGCGGGGTTCATCAAGTTGGGGAGGGTGAAATTCGCCCTCAGGGTCGGTGCAAGGGTTCTTTAGGCGGTGGCAGCCTTTCATAGACTTCCTGGCGGAATGGTAGGGAAATAGGCCGGCAGCAGCAGCAACCCGTGGGGGGGGGTTTGGTTTGGTGGGAGGGAGAAATGTGTACATGGGTTTATTGGATGTGGTGGGTGTTATCTCTTTGCTTTTTGTTGTTTGCTTTTTTTTGTTTTTGTAGTTGCTGGGGGGGGGGGGGGGGGGGGGTGGTTGTTGTTTTTTGGTTTTTACTATGGTTGTTTTGTTAATATTGTTTTGTTGTTTATATTTTGTGAAAATATTAATAAAAATAATTTTTTTTTAAAAACTGAATAGAATTGAATCAGCACAGCACGGTAGCACAAGTGATTAGCACTGTGGCTTCACAGCGCCAGGGTCCCAGGTTCGATTCCCTGCTGGGTCACTGTGCGGAGTTTGCACGTTCTCCCCGTGTGCGCGTGGGTTTCCTCCGGGTGCTCCAGTTTCCTCCCACAGTCCAAAGATGTGCAGGTTAGGTGGATTGGCCATGATAAATTTCCCTTAGTGACCAATAAAGGTTATCATAGATCATAGAATTTACAGTGCAGAAGGAGGCCATTCGGCCCATCGAGTCTGCACCGGCTCTTGGAAAGAGCACCCTACCCAAGGTCAACACCTCCACCCTATCTCCATAACCCAGTAACCCCACCCAACACTAAGGGCAATTTTGGACACTAAGGGCAATTTATCTTGGCCAATCCACCTAACCTGCACATCTTTGGGGCTGTGGGAGGAAACCAGAGCACCCGGAGGAAACCCACACACACACAGGGAGGATCTGCAGACTCCGCACAGACAGTGACCCAAGCCAGAATCGAACCTGGGATCCTGGAGCTGTGAAGCGATTGTGCTATCCACAATGCTACCGTGCCGTTAGGAGGTGTTATTGGGTTACAGGGATAGGGTGGGAGTGAGGGCTTAAATGGGTCGGTGCAGACTCGATGGGCCGAATGGCCTCCTTCTGCACTGTATGTTCTTTGTCAAAGCTTTGGCAAGGGGAGGTCATGTCTGACAAATCTGTTAGAATTCTTTGAGGAAGTAACAAGGAAGGTAGACAAAGGAGAATCAGTGGACATGATCTATTTAGATTTCCAAAAGGTAGAGTGGACGTGGGGAGGATGTTTCCACTTGTAGGAAAAACTAGAAGCAGAGCACACAATCTCAGATTAAAGGGATGATCCTGTAAAACTGAGATGAGGAGGAAAATCTTCAGCCAGAGGGTGGTGAATCTGTGGAACTCTCTGCCGCTGAAGGCTGTGAAAGCCAAATCACTGAGTGTATTTAAGACAGAGATAGATAGGTTCCTGATTAATAAGGGGATCAGGGGTTATGGTGAGAAGATAGGAGAATGGGGATGATAAGCATATCAGCCATGATTGAATAGCGGAGCAGACTCGATGGGCCGAATGGCTTAATTCTGCTCCTATGTCTTATGGTCTTTGGCTTATATGGTGGCTCACCTCGCCACTTATACAGGGGAACAACTAAATATCAAGGGGTCCACCCACACTCCAGTGGTTTATGGGCGCCAGTCAGTGCGCCTACCCCTCATTGTTGCGAAAGGAAACAGCCCTAGCTGCAGCTGGATTGACAACATATCCTCCAAGTGAGGTTTGATGGTTTATCTACAGTTCTGAGCAAATTCCTGGAGTTTTTCCAGCCCGGTGTGGGTACTATAAAAGGGGCCATGGTCAAAATACAAGTGGACTGGAAGGCTGGTCCCAATATTTTTGTGTTGCCCATTAGCTACGCTATAGTGGAGAAGGTTGAGAACGGACTTCGGCGTTTCGAAAGTTTGGGCATCATTGGAAAGCCTGTGTGCTTCGCTGATTGGGCGGCGCCGGTGGTCCCCATAACGAAGCTGGATAAGACAGTCCGCCTCTGCAGAGACTATATATTGATGGTGAACATGACTTCGAGATTAAACTGCTCCCCTTTACCAACACATTGAGGATTTGTAGACAACCTTGGCCCGATGCTGTACATTCACAAAATTGGACATGAGCAACGCTTATGTACAGTTGGAGCTCGATAAATACTCCTGGAAGTACATCACGATTAATACACACAAGGGACTCTATGAGTACACCTGGCTCCCGTTCGGAGTATCCTCAGCATGTGCAGTCTTCCAGCACTTCATGGAGAACATCCTGTATAGTTTGCTGCATGTTGCAGTTTACTTAGATGACGTGCTAGTCAGGGGGGTAATGGACCAAGAACATTTGCAAAACTGAGGCGGTGTTGAAGCAGTTTTCTGAGAATGGAGTCCACCTGAGTCAGCTACCGTGGGATATCAGGTGGTCACCTGGTCGCTGAGAAGGTACGGGAAATCAAAATGGCCAACACGCACGAGACGCAACAGAACTTCGCTTTTTGCCTGAACTAGTAATTTACTGCACTTCTGGTGGCGGCCATGGAGTGAGTGCTTGCACTCAGGGCAGCTCTGGCTTGAAGGCGTTGGTTTGGGAACTTTATACCAGTTTGCTGGGTAGTTCCGGCAGAAAAGTGGTGCGAAAGGTCGAGAGGAGGCGTCCTCCCCAGGATTGGCATGTCTACTGGCTACCAGACCCAGCAAAAAACAGTTAAAGACCTGGCTAAGGGAATATGGCGGAGGGGGAAGAGTCGTTGGCAGTGGGAAGGTCACATATGGCATTCATCAAGGAAGGATTTCACCACCAAAGTAAGAAGATACATGGTGACTGGTCGAAGGCGATTGAGGGAGCAGTAGCACCTCTGTGAGGATCGCTGGACCGAGTGGAGAAGTGCCTCGAGGCGCAAGGGGTGACGATACATGAGGTGGAGAAGGTGGTGTCCGACCAAGGCGATCGGATTGTGTCTTTGGAGGTGGAGGTGGGGATCCTGGGGGACCTGTGTAAGTCGCTGCGGGTGATGGTGGAGTAGCAGGAGAACAGGTCCAGACGGCAGAATTTGAATATTGTGGGTCTGCCAGAGGGCGTGGAAGGAACAAGTACCACAAAGTATGTGTCAAGGATGCTGGCTGCGCTGGTGCAGGAAAAGGTATCCGACAATGCCCCAGAGATGGACTGGGCCCACAGGTCCCTGAGGCAGAAGGCGAGAGCAGGGGAGCGCCGGAAGGGAGTATTCCTTCTTCTTGCTCGTGTACAAGGTGTACTCTCAAATTGATTTCTTTGTGGTAAATTGAGCAGTGCTAATGGAGTGGTGGAGGTGGAATTTGCAGAAATACTGATGTTAGATCATGCACCACATTGGCTGGAGGTGAGGTTTAGCTCAGGGCAGGGACAGAGGCCGGAGTGGGGATTAGACTCAGGTCTCTTAGCAAATCAAGGGTTTTGCGAAAAGGTGAGGTTGGCGATTGGAGATTATGTGGAGCTTAATCAGAATGGGAAGGTGTTGGCGGTCACATTCTGGGAGGAGTTGAAAGCTGTGGTTCAAGGAGAGATTATCTCGTTCAAGGCGCACAGGGACAGGAGGAGGAGGGAATAACATAGACGGTTGCTGGACAAGATAGTCGAGGTGGACAGGAGATACTCGGGGGCCTCCACTAACGAGTTGTTGGCGGAGAGGAAGAGGTTTGAGGGGCAATTTGACAGAGTGATAATGGGAAAGGTAGTGGGGCAGTTATGGAGGGCGAGGGGGTTGCAGTACGAGTATGGAGAGAAGACGATGCTGGCCCACCACCTGCGGAGGCAGGAGGCATCTAGGGAAAATCTTTTTTTTAAAAATATTTTTATTCTCCTCGTTTTTCACATTTTCTCCCAAATTTACACCCAACAATAATCAGTAACAAATGCAATGTCAATCCCCATATCAATAACAACGATCCCATCCTCCCACGAAAACCTCAAACATTAGCCCGCATGTTAACATAAACAAATGACAAAAAGGAATGAGGAATCACCCAAATCACTATTAAGACATACAGCCCCCTCTTACCAACCCTCCTAGGCACCCCCCCCCCCCACCCCCCCTAATGTTCAATGTAAACCTAGGGAAAATATAAGGCTGTGGACAGGGAAGGGGGAGGTGGCGTCAGAGCCGGGGAGGATAAACGAGGTGCTAAGGGGTGTATTATGAGAAGCTGTATAGGGCCGAGCCGGGTGGAGAGGAGGGGATATGAGGCAGTTTTTGGACGGGTTGGAGTTCCCAAGGTTGGAGGAAGGCAAGAGGCAGGAGTTGGAGAAGCCACTGGCACTGAGGGAGGTGATAGATAGTATCAGGGTAATGCAGTCGGGGAGGCCCCGGGGCCAGATGGCTTCTCCTTGGAGTTTTATAAGGTGTTTGTGGCAGTGTTGGCACCTCTTTTGTTGGGGAATGTTTAGTGAGGCGATGGAGAGGGGGGAGTTGCCAGACACATGAACACAGGCGTCAATTATGCTAATTCCGAAGAAGGGGAAGGATCCACTGGAGTATGGGTCGTACAGGCCCATTTCGTTGTTGAACAGATGTGAAACTACTGGCTTAGTTGTTGGTGGGGAAGTTAGAGGGATGTGTACCAGGGGTGGTTTCTGAGGATCAAACAGGTTTTATAAAGGACCGACAGCTCTCTACCCATATCAGGAGGTTGTTAAATGTGGTTATGACTCTGTCATGGGGAATGGGTGCCGGAGGTTATTGTTTCCATCGATGCGGAGAAGGTTTTTGACTGGGTGGAGTGGGAGACTTATTTGAAATTTTGGGAAGGCTTGGGTTTGGGCCAAAGCTTTGGCATGTATTTTGTATGTCTTTTGCATGTACGACCGATGGTGAGTGTCTGTACGAATGAGATGAATTCACCAATGTTTTGGAATGCACAGGGGAATGAGGCAATGGTGTCTGTTGTCACCACTGCTGTTTCTGATGGCGATTGAGTCCTTGGCGATGGCCCTTTGGGGGTCTGTGGAGTGGCAGGGGATTGTGAAGGGGAGCAATGAGTACTTAGACAACCTGTTGTTGTTTGTACCAGACCCGCTGGAGAATATGGATAGGATCATGGGACTATTGGAGAGGTATGGGACCTCTTCGGGTATATTTCCAATTTTGGAAAGAGTGAGGTATTTCTGAGTGAATGCAGTGGGGTGGGAGGCCTATTTGTAGATGTTGCCGTTTAAGGTAGCTCGGGAAAGGCTTAGGTATTTGGGGATTCAGGTGACATGAGAATGGGTTACGATGCACAGGTGGAACTTGACAATGTTAGTGGAGGAGGTCAAGGGAGATTTTAAGAGGTGGAATATGTTGCACCTGACATTAGCAGAGAGTGTGCAGATGCTAAAGATGAATGTACTGCCACGGTTCCTATTTGTTTTCCAGACCCTCCCGATCTTTTTCCCTCAAGCCTTCTTCAAGAGGTTGGAAGCAGTGATCTCAGAGTTCGTATGGGCAGGGAAGGTGCTGAGGGTAAAAGAGGGCTCTGTTTCAGAGGCAGAGATAGAAAGGGGGGTTGGCGCTCCAGAACCTGCTGCACTGTTACTGAATGGCGAATGAGGAGAAGGTGAGGTGATAGTTGGGGATGGGGGGGTGGGGGGGAGAGAAGGGGTGGAGTGAGGAGCCTGGTGGTGCAGTTGATAGTCAGGGTGTGGAAGTAGCTGAGGAGACATTTTAAGTTGGAGAGGAAGCCAATGTTTATCCCACTGTTTTGGGGGGGGGGGGGAACTGGAAGGGTTGTATGAGAAATGGAGGGAGGTGGGGCTGGAGAGGGTTAGTGACTTGTAGTCGGAAGGGATGTTTTACGGGTCTGGATGAGCTGCGGGAGAGGTTTGAGTTACCGAGGTGTAGTGAGTTCAGATATATGTAGTTGTGAGACTTTGAGTGAAAAGAGTGGAGGGCATTTCCCAGATTGCCCTTTATTGGAGCAACTGTGCCTCCTGGATGAGTTGGAGGAGGGCAAAATTGGAGATATATACGTGTAGTTGCGAGAACGGGGGAGGGGGGCAGTGGGGGTTGCAAGTGGTGAGGATCAAGAATAAATGGGAGGAGGAATTGGGGGGGGGAGGGAGTAATAACCTGGGGACTATGGTGCGAGGCAATGCGGAGGGTGAACTCAACCTCCTCCTGCACGAGGATGAACTTGATTAAGTTCAACGTGGAGCATAGGGTACGTATGACTGAGAGGAGGATGAACGGATTCTTCCAGGGGGTGACCGATGTGTACAAGAAGTGTGGGCGGGGGCTGGCAAATCATGCGCCTTTCTTCTTGGGTTGCGAGAAGATGGAGAGATACTGGGAGGTAATGTTTGGGATGCCACCTAAGGTATCGGGGGTGTAGGTCAAGCCGGATCCAATGGTGGCGATCTTTGGGGTATCGGAAGAGTCAGAGCTTCTGGAGGGGAAGCGGGCCGATGTTGTGGCCATCGCCTCCTTAGTTGCTTGGCGAAGGAGCCTGTTAAATTGAAGGTTGGATACTCTGCCAGGGGCGGCGGCATGGCTGGGAGACCTGTGCGACTCTCTCCAGTTGTAGAAGATTTAGTTTGAGTTGAGGAGGTCAGTGGAGAGCATCAAAATGTGGTGGGGGTTGTCCATGATGCTGTTTGAGAAATAGTTTGTCACGGGGAGGCCAGGATGGAGTGGGGGAGGGGAGGGGGCAAAAGGGGAAAAACTGTTCAATCTGTGTTCTGTGATTGTCTGGAGAAGGTATTTTATATGCTGTTGTTTTTACACATGTTGGAATAAAGTACATAAAAAAAAATAACTAGTACATTCCTACGAGCAATTTATTCCAAATTTGGCAACGGTCCTAGCCCCCCTTCACTTCCTTTTGAAGAAGCCTTGAGCAAGGCCCAGGTTGTGGCATTTAAAAAGGCGAAGCGGTGGTTGTCCTCATTGGGAGTGTTGACACATTTTGACTCTTCGAAACCGCTGTACATCAAGTGCAATGTTGTAGCTGACCGTAGAAGACGGTATCCTCCTTTGGGCCACGATGATTGGTGTTTCGGCAAAGAGACTGGCTATCAATCGTGCTGAAGGACCATCACAATGGACATCCCAGAGTGTCCAAATTGATGATGCTGACGAGAAGCTATGTCTGGTGGCCAGGTTTGGACAAGGATATCGAGACTTTGGCCCAGCAGTGCACCATCTGTCAAGAGCATTAGAAGCTCCCCGCTCCAGCACCCCTGCGCCTTTGGGCTTGCGTACACGTCAATTTCGCTGGTCTCTTCTTGTGTTCGATGCATCTCACCCTGGTACACGCCCACTCGAAGTGGCTGTAGATCCACAAACGAAACGAACGAAGATCGCTTATTGTCACGAATAGGCTTCAAATGAAGTTACTGTGAAAAGCCCCTAATCGCCACATTCCGGCGCCTGTTCGGGGAGGCTGTTATGGGAATCAAACCGTGCTGCTGGCCTGCTTGGTCTGCTTTCAAAGCCAGCGATTTAGCCCTAAGCTAAACAGCCCCTGGCAAAGATGGTGTCGATCACTTCCCAGGCGACCATCGAGTGACTGAGCATTTCTTTTTCCACTCATGGAATCCCTGAGGTACTCGTGACCAATAACGGGGCCTTTTTCACGAGTGACGAATTTGCCACTTTTGTGAAAAGCATGGGATTCGCCACATCCACATTGCCCCATACCATGTGGCATTGAATGGTTTGGCAGAGAGGGCAATGCAGATGGTTAATGGGGCTGGCAAGATTTTTATTTTCGTACAAAACTATTCTGCACGCAGTACTTGGGGTAGCCCCACTGAGACAGTAATGGGTCGTAGGCTTCCTACACCACTCAGTGTCCTCTGGTTGGGGGGAGGGGTTTCATAGTTGAAAGCCCATAGCTCAGATGAAGAGGTTATGTTGGTCATCCATCGCCTAACCAGAACGCTGCAGGGTCTTCCCAGAAGTAAAGGAAACCTCACGACAGCCCCAGGTATACCAGGGAACCCACTCCAGAGGAATCTATATACCAGGTAAAGGACTACTGTAAGCAATGTAGAAGGGCATATCCAAAACAAGGCTGCTGGAATCAGCAATACACGTATTACCCAGGCAAGAAGCCAAGGACAGCACAGGCTTGTATCATGAAGGTACACCCACTTACAGACGAAAAGATGATGCAATCAAAGTGTATCATAACAACAAAGGTCTCCCCGATAATGCTAAGGCTACTCGTGAATGTCATCCATTAAAGATAGAGATGGACATGGGGGTTGCTGTCTCCGTCACTGGAGAATAGACATTCCAGGCTAGCATCCTACCTCTGAGTCTAGAGGACACCAGAGCAAAACTAGCTACCTATACAGGAGAACATTTTCAGATTATGCAAGCCACAATGACACCAGTGACCAACTTTCACGCATTGTCATGCAAGGAGAGGGACAAAGCCTTATGGGGAGGTATTGGTTGCAGGGGATCAGACTGGATTGGCTGTAAATTTTCAGATTGGGCATTGGAGCACTATACAAAATTATCAGTAAATACTCTGTAGTCTTCCAAGAGGGCCGTGGAAAAATAAAAGGGGCGCGATTCTCCGCTCCCCACGCCGGGTGGGAGAATCACGGGAGGGCCGGGCGAATCACGACACGCCGCCCTGGCACCCCCCGCGATTCTCCAACCCCCCCGCAAAATGGCGTGTCACAGAATCGCCGCTCGCTGTTTTTCACGGCAACTGCCAATTCTCCGGCCCGGATGGGCCAAGCGACCTGACGTTCCCGACCTGTTCACGCCGACGGCAGCCACACCGTGAACATACCGCGAAAGGTAAGGTTGGGGCCTGTGGGGGGCGGAGAGGGGATTGAGCACCATGGCCGTGCTCGGGAGTGTACTGGCCCGCGATCGGTTCCCACCGATCGTCGGGCCGGCGTCTCCAAGAGACGCACTCTTTCCCCTCCGCTGCCCCACAAGATCAAGCCGCCACGTCTTGCGGGGCAGCGGAGGCCTACCTGCGCATGCGCGGCTGACGTCACTTAGGCGCCGCCGTCGCATCATTCTCGGCGCACCGCTTTCACGCGTCAAGGCCCAGCGGCAGAGTTTCTCACAATGCCGCTCCTAGCCCCCTGGAGGGGGTGAATAGGGTGCGAGGAGTGGCCTCCGACGCCATCGTGAAACTCGCCCGAGTTCACGACGGCCTTCCCGATGCCGCGTGGGAGCGGAGAATTGCGCCCAAGAAGCCAGAATCAGAATCTATATCGACACTGATGCCATGCCAAAATACTTCAGAGCACAACTGGCTAAATACTCGTTGCTAGAGAACGTAGATACTGAGCTTGGGCATCAGGAAAGCCTATGGATGATGAGAGCCGTGCAATTTGCGGAATGGGCATCACCTCTCGTACATCTGTTGTAGGCGTTTTGTGATAGTGAAAGACCACAAGCCTTTACTGGGCCTTTTTAAAGAAGCTAGGAAATCCCTATCTCACCTCTGTCAAAATACAGTTGTTGAGCTTTTTGCTGGCAGACTACAAATATTCCTTACAACATCGTCCTGGAACATGAATAGCCAATGCTGATGCTTTGAGTCGTCTCCCTCTGCCCACAAACCTGGCTCCTTTGTCTGGATTAGAAGAAGTCACAGTGGCCTTGAATTTCTTCGAAGCCATCCTGGTATCGACAAAGCAAATCAAGGCTTGGACATAGAAGGATCCAACGTTATCGAAGCTAAAATGGTGGGATCCAAGAACAATCCTCTGATGACATGAAACCATACCTAACTAAGAGAGAACAATTCAGTGTGAAGGATGGTATAATCTTGTGGGGTTCCAGGGTAGTTGTCCCCCACCCAGGGCAGCTCCCAACCTGAATGGAATTATGTAACGGCCACCCTGGTGTTTCCAAAATTAAGATGCTCACCAGGAGTTATGTTTGGTGGCCTGGGCTCAACACGAATGTCAGGGACTTGGTCAAACAATGTAACTTATGCCAGGAAAACCAGCAACTCTCCTCTTCGGCTTCCTTATACCCATGGGAGTGGACAGGCAGGCCATGGGTGCGAGTTCTTTTCGTTATTCAAATAAAAAAGTGTTTTGTATGAATCCTGGCCTTGGCGAAGTTATTACAGACTCCATTTGGTTGAGGAACTGGAACCATTCCTGAGCACCACTCCGGCTAAGTAACAAGAGAGATGACTCCTATTCTGGTCATCTCTTCCATCTGTAGTCGGGCCTGCTTCATTCGTGAGTGTGGTTTATTCCTAGCTATGAAAAGGCACACAACTTTAGCATCCCTTCTCAAAGTAATGCTATATTCAGCCTTAAGCCTTCCCAGACCTGTAAATAATTCTGAGAAGCCTTTTAATGTCACAATTGGATTCATGTTGATTGACACCTTTCACTTTCCTGATAAAACTGATGTACAAGCTACTCACCTGAGGAAGGAGCAGTGCCCTGAAAGCTAGTGTTTGAAACTAACCTGTTGGACTTTAACATGGTGCTGTAAGACTTCTTACTGTGCTCACCCCAGTCCAACGCCGGCATCTCCACATCATACTTAAAAGTGAGAATTCCTGAATCCATAACCCATAGAATGTTTCCAATATCTGCTTTTCATTGTACTGAAGCGTTGCCTGTAAATTTCCCTTGGCTTTTAATTATATCCTTTCTGGACCATAAAACTAGGTTTCTGTTAGCTGCAGGAGGGATTGGAGCCAGCAAGAACTAGTTTTCTGACTCTTGCGATATTTTGGGCTGTGCCATTGTTTACGCTCATGGCTAACATGGGCTCAAAGTCACCCTCATTAACTCTTACAAACTAATACAGTACCTTCACAATCTTGCTGTCACTAAGCAAACGACTACTGACTGCAGTTTCTATTGCCACTGATAATAACCTGCTTTATTTTTACCTGGAATTGGTAGCTATCATTCTACAATTAATGGTCTACTCTGCAGAAAGTATCCAGTGTGAATGAGACTATTAACATTGTGAGAGTAAATGACACTAAAGTAAACCTTTTAGTGATTAAAGCATTCATGAACACTCCTACTCTGTGTTAATGCTAGGAGCTGGCACCAGGCTCACCTCTCTAGTTATATGAAACTGAGGAACATGGTAGCCAGCCTTGTTATGCAGGGACACATTGGAAACCTATAGGAGACTGCGGGTTCTGCATTTCTGCAGTGGCAGCCATGGTCACTTGGGCATGTGTCACAACTGAGGGGTCTGGCGGCAGTACTGGCAAAGTCTGGAAGTGAGAATATTAAAATGTTGTTGGAGTCAAGCTGGTCATTATGATTAATTTCCCCACTCACTGTGTCGGCTTGCAATACCTCAGGGAACTCAGCCAGATGTTGGCATATCTGCTGCTCCTGGTTGCCATTCAGGCAGGTTAGATGGAACGTCCCTTCCAGTCACTGTTGTGCCACCAATGCAAAGATCCTCACATACTCCATAGCAATCAGCACTCACTTTGAATGGCCTGAATAGGCAATTGAGTAAGACATGAACTCTTTGCAGGACATCATGTTGCTCTTGCATGCATTCAATATTATGTTGCATGTGACTCTCCTTGAGAAGGCTATTCTTTCATGGTTAAAGTTCATGTAATTGAGAAACTGAGACATGGTCAAGCTCATCACAATGGACTCCTCCACTCACAATGTGTCAACTTGCATTTCCTCAGGGAACTTTCCCAGATGTCCACTTTTGCTCCAAATATTGTGCCACAAAAGATGAAAGTTGAGGTCCTCCTTCGGTGCCTCATTGTGTATCATTGCAGCTGTTTTCCCTCCTCCGAGGGGACCGTCCATAGATGTCCTTGACTCATAGAATCATAGAATTTACAGTGCAGAAGGAAGCCATTCGGCCCATCGAGTCTGCACCGCCTCTTTGTAAGAGCACCCTAACCCAAGCCCGCATCTCCACCCTATCCCCATAACCCAGTGACCCCACCCAACGCTAAGGGAAATTTTGAACACTAAGGGCAATTTAGTATGGCCAATCCACCTAACCTGCACATCTTTGGACTGTGGGGGAGAACGTGCAGACTCCACACAGACAGTGAACCAAGCCGGGAATCAAACCTGGGACCCTGGAGCTGTGAAGCAATTGTGCTAACCACCATGTTACCGTGCTGCCCACCGACTCAGATCACCTCCTCCTGCACTCTGGTGCTGTGCCCTTTCCCTCATGCCACCGACTTTAAATGTGAACAATATCCTTCTGATATGCTAGTGTCTGCATTGGCAGAGTATGAGCTGCTCGGATATGATGATGACTCCTTGGGCATCTTTCCTTCTCCTGATCCCCAAGGGATGACCTTGGTGAGGTGGACAAACAGCAATGGGATTTGTTTGAGAGATAACAAGAGATAATTAGAGTAAGCCTTGAACATTTTGAGAGCTTCCTGTTGCTCCCCACACAACCTCCCCACACCCACTATGTAGGCATTAATATGATACATGCTCTGATAGTACTTGATTAGTGCATCACCTGATCTGATTGATTGGTTGTTTGCCAAGAAAGCATTTCCAGGTAGCCCAGTCTCGCTGAAACACATGTTCATTCTTCCAAATTTTTTCCTAAGTAAAACAAAAATAAATCAGGTAGAATTAAGCTGTTGCTCTTCCTTAAGTACTGTGCATTTAATGAAGTGAGCAATTGTTCAGGAAGTAGTTTTGATCTCTTGTCATGAACTACTGAAAGGTTTGTCAATGAAGCACTTATTTTGCTGATGTCACATCCTCTCTCATCTCCTTGGACATACATCCAAAATTAGTAACATAATTCAACTGGCACAATTCTTTGACAGTAGTTGACAGTTGGTAATCGGTGTGAACTATCATGGGTGGAGGAGGCCTAATTTTCTATCTCCAAATGTAGTACAGAATCATAGTCAGCCTTCTCTCTTTATATTTGTTACAGATGCCTGGTCATCTCTCAACAGTGGCTAAGAGGCTGGGCCAGATGTCATAACTTCTTTAAAGTTTTTAAATGGTGCAGAAAGATTGATTAATTCCAGGAGTGATAATATAAGAAATAGAGCTTGGTTATTTTGCAAACAAACTTCACTAAAACAAAATAAAAAATATTTAAACTTTTATTTCAGCTCTAACACTTAACAGATTAAATGCAGATTCTTAACCTTTCCATTCTATTTCCCATTAAATAATACTTTACATGAACAAGCAGCTCTCATTTCAGTTACACGAACAGGCAAAGGCAACACTTGCGTTTAACAAAGCAATTCTTTTTCTGTTAGGGACATTTGTTCAGAACCCTTTTCCAAAGCCTGCTTCGGTGGCAACTTTTAGGGCCTCTCTGGTCAATTTCCACAGCCTTCTCCTGTAACTGTTCAGAACAGCATTCTTTCTCGGGCTGGTTTAGCACAGGGCTAAATCGGTAGTTTTGAAAGCAGACCAAGGCAGGCCAGCAGCGTGGGTTCAATTCCCGTACCAGCCTCCCCGAACAGGCGCTGGAATGTGGCGACTAGGGGCTTTTCACAGTAACTTCATTTGAAGCCTACTTGTGACAATAAGTGATTTTCATTTCTCTCTCTCTAAACTCCACCCACCCACTCACACAAAGGTTCTCCCCTGAGGGGGGCAGACTTGAATCCATTAATGTTATCTAGGCTGTCTGATTTCCCATTCCCATATCTACATAAGAACAGAGCAATGCCAACCAACCTTCCATTTATGGACAAATAGGTCATCAAACTCTGTGATGGGATAATGGCTGGTCAAACAAGATTGTCCTGAATGACAATAGATCTTCAGTGGATCATCCTGGCTGAACTGGGGCATCCTGTGTATTCGCAATGAACAAGATTAAGTCTGAATGAGCAAGGTAACTCAGGTTATGGCCATGTCCCTCTGGCTTTGCTGCTAGCAGCCTTTTCCCTCAGTCTGTTTAATTCCAAAATTGTCTGCTATATTTGGATCCCATTTCTGTACCCAAGTTCCTAATATCTCCCGATCATGACAACAGGTTAAAAGCTTTGAATGAACAGCCAAATAAAACAGCAAAATAAAAGTGAAAAATGTAGCCAAACAGAAACAGCAAACCTCATCATTATTTCACATAATTATCTTGACAGATGTCACAAAGAAGTTTTCTACTTGCCTAATCAAGTTACTTGTATTTGGCAGGAATACAAAGAATTTAAAATTATGTTCAACAAATAAATAATAAATCTATCCACTGAGATTAAAATAAATACATGTATGATATAAATCAAAAAAGTTGTAATCAATATACTAAATTTAAATAGAAATGTTCAGCACTCTGACATGAAAATTCTTGATTTAAAAAAGTGTAGCTCAACATTCAAGGGCAGCATGGTAACACAGTGGTTAGTACAGTTGCTTCACAGCTCCAGGATCCCAGGTTCGATTCCCGGCTTCGGTCACTGTCTGTGCGGAGTCTTCACGTTCTCCCCGTGTCTGCGTGGGTTTCCTCCGGGTGCTCCGGTTTCCTTCCACAGTTCAAAGATGTGCAGGTTAGGTGGATTGGCTATGCTAAATTGCCCTTAGTGTCTAAAAAGGTTAGCTGGAGTTAAGGGATAGAGTGGAGGTGTGGGCTCAGGTGGCGTTGCTCTTTCCAAGGGCTAGTGCTGATTCGATGGGCTGAATGGCCTACTTCTGCACTGTGTATTCCATGAAATTTCTAGGAATTCATAGTATTTTCTTGACCCCACAAACATATAAAACTAAAGGCCGCTCTGTATCTAGATATTTAACACTTATCAATGGCATTACCAGTGTTGAATTACATTCTGGGGGTGAGGAGGTTGAACAGGACAACACTGAAAAAGAGCTTAATTGGACCAATAGATAGATACTGTGGCTGCAAGAGGTTGGGCAGACTATCGAAAATGATTTACCTCCGAATTCCTCTAAGTCATTCCACCATCTAAAAGGCAAAAATAAGGAAGTGTAATGAGATACTCTCCACTCGTTTGGACGAGTGCAGCTCCAACAACATTCAAAAGATGGACACCATCCAGGACAAAGCAGCATGCTTGATCGGTGCCTATTCTGCCAATTTAACTTTCCCTCCACCACCAGAGCAGCGAGTACCACTTATAACATGCACAGTTGAATAATGATCAAGGGTTCACTGGCAACACCTCATACATCCGTAACGTCTACGAAGGACAGCACTGCATGCGGCGCATCACCATCACTGGGTACAAATCCTGGAACACTTAGAATCATAGAATTCCTACAGTGCAGACGGAGGCCATTTGGCTCATCGGGTCCCCACCAACCCTCTAAAAGAGCACCTGTCTAGGCCCACTCTCCGCCCCCATCCCCTGTAACCCCACCTAACCTACACATCCTTGGACACTGTAGGGCAATTTAGCATGGCCAATCCACCTACCCTGCATATCTTTGCCTGTGGGAGGGAACCGGAGTACCCAGATGAAACCCACGGAAGAAAGTGAATACTTCACACAGTCATCCAAGGCCAGAATTGAACCCAGGTCCGTGACGCTGTGAGGCAGCAGTGCCACAATGTTGCCCCTGACCTAACAGCACAGAGGAAATACCTTTACCATACGCACTGCTGCAGTTTACCATCACCTTCTTTGGGAAATTAAAGATGAGTAATAAATGCTTGCCTTGCCAGCCATGTCCACGTCCCATGAATGGGGTAATTAAAAAAAATAGAGGGCTAGATTCTCCGTTTCAGCAACTAAGTGTTGACACCAACGGAGCATGTGTGGTCTTTTACGACCAAAAATTTGGCGTGAAACCCTCACCGATTCCAGGACCGGTGAGGGGCTAGCAGCGGCGCCAGGTGAAACTCCCGGCTCCTGCGCCGAACACGGCCGGAGAATGCCGGGTACCTGGCCACGCATGTGCACGGCTGACGACCTGCAGCGGTCGCGCTGTACGTGACGCCGGCCGTGCGTGGAACTGACCCGCCATCCGCAGCCCCACAGGCTACCCCCCGGCCACCCCCACCAGTCCCCCTAGCCCTCGCTGAAGCCTGCTGGCCAGTGGCACAGATCCCTGCTGAGTGTGGTGACGCTGGACACAGTCCGCAGCCACCACGCCGGGTTCCCAACCGTTGAGACCACATGCATCCCGCGCCGTTGGGAACTCGGACCATCGGGGCCGGAGCATTGCGGGAGGGTCGTCCGGTGATGTGCCAACGCCGTTGCAACGGCACTGCGTGATGACGCCATTTCCGAGGGGGCGGAGCATGGCTCACCGGTGTCAAACCGGCGCCAGCCCCGATTTGGGTGTCGGAGTCGATTCTCTGCCCTATCGCCGATTACGATATCGGCGTCGGGCAACTGAAAATACCGCCCATAGTGTTTTGTTCTTTAACCATTCCTCCCAAGTCTAAAGAATGGTTTGTGGTCATTTTACTTCCCTGGCCCAGTGTTTCCAACTGATTTTTTTTCTTTCCATCCTCTTTCACCATTCAATCTCCCTTCCCTTTTACCTTTCTCACCATCCCTTGATCGCCTTCACTGATCTTCCACTATATTTGACCATGATGTGGAGATGCCGGCATTGGACTGGGGTGAGCACAGTAAGAAGTCTTACAACACCAGGTTAAAGTCCAACAGGTTTGTTTCAAACACGAGTTTTCGGAGCTCCTTCCTCAGGTGAATGGAGAGGTATGTTCCAGAAACATTTATATAGACAAAGTCAGAGATGCTGGACAATGCTTGGAATGCGAGCATTTGCAGGTAATCAAATCATTACAGATCCAGGGAGAGGGATAATCACAGGTTAAAGAGGTGTGAATTGTCTCATGCCAGAACAGTTGGTAGGATTTTGCAAGTCCACGCCAGATGGTGGGGGGTGGATGTAATGCGACATGAATCCAAGATCCCGGTTGAGGCCGCACTCATGCGTGCGGAACTTAGCTATAAGTTTTTGCTCGTCAATTCTGCGTTGTCGCGTGTCCTGAAGACCGCCTTGGAGAACGCTTACCCGGAGATCAGGGGCTGAATGCCTTTGACTGCTGAAGTATTCCCCGACTGGAAGGGAACATTCCTGCCTGGTGATTGTCGCACGATGCCCGTTCATTCGTTATCGCAGTGTCTGCATGGTCTCGCCAATGTACCACGCTTCGGGACATCCTTTCCTGCAGCATAAGAGGTAGACTACATTGGTCGAGTCGCACGAGTATGTGCTGCGTACCTGGTGGGTGGTGTTACCACGTGTAATGGTGTCATGAGTTCTGCCCTCTAGTAGGCCAATTGAGGCCCTTAAGAAGGCCCTCATCATACCAGCAGCAGCATTTAACTGGTGGCTGGGGAGGCTCAGGGCAAGCAACCATTCCAGCAGGTTTTCCAGGCAACCGGCACTTAAGTGTTCGATGATCTGGCATGTCTTGCAGAGATTGCCCTGGCAGGGTTGTGTAATGTCGTGGTCGCTGTTCTGAAGGCTGGGTAATTTGCTTCAAACAATGGTTTGTTTGAGGTTGCGTGGTTGTTTGAAGGCCAGTAGTGGAGGTGTGGGGATGACCTTGGCAAGATGTTCATCTTCATTGATTCCCGTATCAGCCTCCCCGGACAGGCGCCGGAATGTGGCGACTAGGGGCTTTTCACAGTAACTTCATTGAAGCCTACTCGTGACAATAAGTGATTTTCATTTCATTTTCATGTGTTGAAGGCTGCAAAGAAGATGTCGTAGTTTCTCCGCCCCAGGAAAGTACTGGACGACGAAGGGTACTCTGTCAGTGGTGTCTCGTGTTTGTCTTCTGAGGAGGTCGGTGTGGCATTCTTAAATGCCTGATATATGGGCAATAAATGCTGGCCCAGTCAGCAACGCCCATATCCCATGAATGAATAAAGAAAAGTAACATAGCACAACGGGATGGATTATGCAGGACACTGTGATTTCCGCACCAAACCCCCCCCGGGAAAGGAAGGAAACCCATGCTGGGGACGAACACTTAAGTGCCGGTTGCCTGGAAAACCTGCTGGAATGGTTGCTTGCCCTGAGCCTCCCCAGCCACCAGTTAAATGCTGCTGCTGGTATGATGAGGCCCTTAGAAGGGCCTTCTTAAGGGCCTCAATTGGCCTACTAGAGGGCAGAACTCATGACAGCTTCCCCACCATTGGTAAAATTACCGTGAGGGTAAGTAGGCAGACTGCCCACTGGATTCAACAAGCCCCATCCCCAACCTTCAGCAGTGGAGGAGTAATCATACCAATAACCAATGTTATCATACTCGTATCTTCATTTTTAAGTTTTCTCCATGAAGGCCTTAGCCTCTATTAAAAATGTGGGCTGAGATTTATATTTTTCCAGAAGTTCTGACTCATTTAGTTGAATAGAAGTTGGATAGTTTGAGCATGTTCACTGTATCTAATTTCTTATAAATTATAAGTACGGTCACCTGGACCGGATGGACTACACCCCAGGGTCCTAAAAGAGATAGCTAAGGAAATTGTGGAGGCATTGGTGATGATCTTTCAGCAATCACTGGAGGCACGAAGGGTCCCAGAGGACTGGAAGGTGGCTAATGTAACACCACTGTTTAAGAAGGGAGGGAGACAGAAGACGGGAAATTATAGGCCGGTTAGTCTGACTTCGGTCATTGGTAAGATTTTAGAGTCTGTTATTAAAGATGAGATTGCGAAGCACTTGGAAGTGCATGGTAAAATAGGACTGAGTCAGCACGGCTTTGTCAAAGGGAGGTCGTGTCTGACAAATCTGTTAGAGTTCTTTGAGGAGGTAACAAGCAAGTTAGACAAAGGAGAATCAGTGGACGTGATTTATTTCGATTTCCAGAAGACCTTTGACAAGGTGCCGCATAGGAGACTGTTAAATAAGTTAAAAACCCATGGTGTTAAGGGTAGGATCCTGGCATGGATAAAGGATTGGCTGACTGGCAGAAGGCAAAGAGTGGGGATAAAGGGGTCTTTTTCAGGATGGCAGCCGGTGACTAGTGGTGTGCCTCAGGGATCTGTGCTGGGACCACAACTTTTTACAATATACATTAATGATCTGGAAGAAGGCACAGAAGGCACTGTTGCTAAGTTTTCAGATGATACAAAGATCTGTAGAGGGACAGGTAGTATTGAGGAAGCAAGGGGGCTGCAGAAGGACTTGGACAAGCTAGGAGAGTGGGCAATGAAGTGGCAAATGAAATACAATGTGGAAAAATGTGAGGTTATGCACTTTGGAAGGAGGAAACTAGGCATAGACTATTTTCTAAATAGGGAAATGCTTCGGAAAGCAGAAGCATAAAGGGACTTGGGAGTTCTTGTTCACGATTCTCTTAAGGTTAATGTGCAGGTTCAGTCGGCAGTTAAGAAGGCAAATGCAATGTCAGCATTCAAGAGGGCTATCATACAAGACCAGGGATGTACTTCTGAGGCTGTATAAGGCCCTGGTCAGACCCCATTTGGAGTATTGTGAGAAGTTTTGGGCCCCTTATCTAAGGAAGGATGTGCTGGACTTGGAAAGGGTCCAGAGGAGATTCACAAGAACGATCCCTGGAATGAAGAACTTGTCGTATGAGGAACGTTTGAGGACTCTGGGTCTGTACTTGTTGGAGTTTAGAAGGATGAGAGGGGATCTTATTGAAACGTACAAAATACTGCGAGGCCTGGATAGAGTGGACGTAGAGAGGATGTTTCCACTTGTAGGAAAAACTAGAACCAGAGGTCACCATCTCAGACTAAAGGGACGATCCTTTAAAACAGAGATGAGGAGGAATGTTTTCAGCCAGAGGGTGGTGAATCTGTGGAACTCTTTGCTGCAGAAGGCTGTGGAGCCAGTTCTCTGAGTGTCTGTAAGGCAGAGATAGATAAGTTCTTGATTAATAAGGGGATCAGGGGTTATGGGGAGAAGGCAGGAGAATGGGGATGAGAAAAATATCAGCCATGATTGAATGGCGGAGCAGACTCAATGGGCCAAGTGGCCTAATTCTGCACGTTTGTCTTATAGTCTTATGATTAGTCAGCTGAATTGCTGGCATGATTATTCTTAGTTTCTACTAGTTTCTACTCAGTTCTCCAGATTAAGATGGTTAAAAAATAAGCAAATTACAGAACCTTAATTCAATTTTATGTTGGATGTTTATTTTGACATTTACTTGTCTCAAATTGTGTTTCTGTATGTTCATGGATGCATAGCTTGCATGGGACAGAGAAAATAACACCTTGTACTCATCAAATTGTAGGTTTGGACTAAAACAATAAATTAAAAGAAAAATACTGCAGATGCTAGAAATCTGAAGATAAAACTGAAAGTTCTGGAAAATACCACCAGGACTGACAGCATCTTGAAGAGTGGGCAGTTAACATTTTCAGTTAAATATAACTTTTGGTTATGACTTGTAGTCCAAAAAAATTCTGAAAGCAGCCAAATCTGAGAAAGATGGAAAGAAAAGCAGAGAAAGACTGCTAAAAATTTGACTTTGCAATTCCAGTGATTATAATGGAATTGTGCCTACCAGGGCCCTGCACCACCAAGCTCATGAGACTATGAAGGCTCCTGATTTGTATGAAAATAGGCATGTTTTAGGTTTTATTCCCCGGCAGACAAATGACAGGGGCTCCCATGCTCTTCTCGTCACCCTACTTCAACCAGCCCCCTAGGAATAAAATCTCTAGATGAAGTTCAAATGCAATATAACTAAATTATTAACCAACTTAGTGACAATGAGTGAATGATCTGTGATTATTACCATAATGGTCTCCTAAAGACTGATCTATTGTGTGCACCATCATTTTACTTCAGGATTTGAGCGTTGCTGGAGAGGGTAGCATTTGTTGACCATCCCGTATTGCCCTTGAGCAATTGGTGGTGTTTTGCCTTCTTGAACCACTGCAGTTCATATGATGGAGGTACACTCAACATAATTTTATGAAGGGTGTTCAAGCCTTTGATCCAACAACAGTGAAGGAATAGCGATATAGTTATAAATCAGAATGGTTTGTGACTTAGAGGTGAACTTGGAGGTGGTAATATTTCCATGTGGCTGTTGCACCTGTAGGCGGTAGGGGTTACGGGACTGCCTTTGTCCTTTTAGATGATATAGCTAGCAGTTTTGGAAGCTGCTGTCAAAGCAGCCTTAGTGAGTTACAGTGCATCTTATGAATGGTAGACACTTGCAACTGTGCACTAGTGATAGAGGTAATGAATGCTTTCGCTGCTGAATGGGGTGCTGATCAAGTGGATGCTTTGTTCTGGATGGTGTTGAGCTTTTTGAGTGCTGGAACTACATTCAACCAGGGAAGTGAAGAATATTTCATCACACTAATGGCTTCTGGCTTTCAGGATTAAATATTAGCTGCAGAATTCCAAACCTATTACCTTTTCTTGCAGCTATGCGATTAGGGCTAGTTTCACTAAATAACTAGTCAACGGTAACACCCAGTACGTTGATTGCAGGGATTCAGCGATGGTAATGTTGTTGAACATCAAAAGGAGATAGATTCTCTCTTCCTTTTCATCCCAGCCCTCTTTGCTTTTTCCAACTTTCCACTTCTGATTTTCATTTATACACCCAGAAACTGCAACTGGTCAGCTGTAGCAATCTCAGCTACACTCCTCTGAGGAAGCAGCATTGTCACTTGATCTGATCCTCGCAGCCACCAGTTCAGATGCTGACACTGCATGAACTTTCAAGGATAGTAGAGAATCAGGATCTGTTTGTGGTGAGTTTCCAAGCACAAGTGGACTGTGGCAAAGCAGGGAAAAAGATAGCTTGTGTATTAGTTCAACCAAGGGCAAGGTCAAACACGCATTCTTCTGTAGAAGACTTAGATGAGGACTTTTGATGGGCCAGTATGTAGGGAAAAGCTAATGAGCACGCAAGTCAAGCTACTTGGTTCAGTGGCAGGCCTGTCGCAGAGCCTCTAGCTACTGTCAAAGGATTTGATAAAGTCTGGTTTCAATGTGGCACAGGACAATGTGCAGAGTATCAAGCCCATCCGTTCTAGCATGCAAGTGGTGGCCAAATCCTTGGTATTATTTGTAGACCAACTTATGATGCAGCATCTGGTGGCCAAAGCCTCAGCTTCCATTGCAGCAGAGGCAAAAGTCATTCAGTCAATCTCTCAGTGCTAATATAAACATAGAACATACAGTGCAGAAGGAGGCCATTTGGCCCATCGAGTCTGCACCGACCCACTTAAGCCCTCACTTCCACCCTATCCCTGTAACCCAATAACCCCTCCTAAGCTTTTTGGTCAGTAAGGGCAATTTATCGTGGCCAATCCCTCTAACCTGCACATCTTTGGACTGTGGGAGGAAACCGGAGCACCCGGAGGAAACCCACGCAGACACGGGGAGAACGTGCAGACTCCGCACAGACAGTGACCAGCGGGGAATCGAACCTGGGACCCTGGTGCTGTGAAGCCACAGTGCTATCCACTTGTGCTACCGTGCTGCCGTGAAAGCTCCGAGGTCATGAGATCCATGCTAGGTACCATGCAGGTTCATTCTTCTGTTATCATGGTTGTGGTTCTCTGTGCTCAAGTGGCATATAGACTCTCACAAACTCTTTTGTTTGATAAATTATTTCAGCAGTTGTTGCAGGATCACTGTAATGGAACATCACAAGATTATAGAGAAGGTGGTGAAACCATAAGAAAGGGAACCAGAGTCTGAATAGGCACTCAAGGGCAGGCCATCAGGAGCAAAGGCACACTCAGATCCCACCTCTCCAGTTCCTCCTCCTTCTCTCTCCATAAAGTGCTTCCTATCTCTAGAACTGCTGCTCAGTTTTCTTTCATATTGCAGATTCAGAGGAACTGCAACCACAGCCCTCAAGTCCTCCCCAGCTTTTGTGATGACAGGTTACCAAATACTCTGTCCTCTCTGCTAGGGTGCAACACTCTTTGACAAATCCAGAAACCCACAACACTTCCAAAAAGACTCCACAGTACTTACACAAACTTTTCAAAACAGCAGTTAGTAATAAAATTACTGTATCAGCAAGTTGGGTGACTGGCTCTTCAAATAGTGCTCATGGAGTGTGCCTCTTCTAGCTGAATGCATATACTTTTGTGAGTGAATGGCACGTGCGTTCAGTTGATTGGCCCAATCCAAATTTCAAAAACATACATCAAATCAGCTACATCAGCTATTAAAAGTAATGATCTGGGTAATTGGTACATTTCTTGTGCACAAACAGATTACACATGCTACTGTGCTCGGTGCCATGAGGGATGTGCAGGAAGTACAGTGCATGCCACTGAGAGGGCCTCTGGTTTCTGTACTGCCAACTCCTGCAGTGCAAAGGAGCAACATTTCTAGCCCATCGTATCATGATCTCCAACTCAGAATAACACCCATTAATTACAACAATTGCCCAGTCACAGCGACCATCTCTCGCTCCTTCTTGATAGTTATTGTTGCTGAGCTCAATTGCTTTGTATTCAGTGATACTGCTGTTTCATCATCATATTGGACTTGCATCCAACAATTATTTTGAAAATCACAGGCGGCGGGGGAGAGGGGGGAGCAAGGAAGGAACCCAGGGAAACATCAGAAGGGGACATAGGAAAAGATCGAGGAGGGGCCAGAGGGCACCCTCCCCGACAAAGACATAGGAGCAATAGTAACAAATGCAAAACTGAAGAGAGCCTACAGTATCTCGACGGAAGAAAGGGCCCAAGGTGGAGCCCGAATAACAAAAAGGGGGAGGAGGGGGGAGGGGCAAGACCGATGAAAGGAGAACTTGTAAATTGTATATACGATCCGTCTTGCGCACCTGTTGTATAGTGTACAGATGTAAAAATTCAATTAAAACATTTTAAATTAAAAAAAGATAAGTACTTGAAATGCCATAGCATACAAGGCTACAGACCAAGTGCTGGAAAATGGGATTAGAATAGATAGGTATTTGATGGCTGGCACAGGCACAATGGGCCAAAGGGCTGTAAAACATTATGGGCTGGATTCTCCACTGTTGGGATTCTGCGTTTCATCGGCAGCCCGGGAATTTCCCGACGGCGTGGGGCTGCCCACAATGGGAACCTCCATTGGCCGGCTGGTGAGATGGAGAATCCCAGAGGGCCGCTGCACCAGGTCGGAGAATCCCGCCCTATGAGTCTGTAACATCACTATTCCTGTCTCCAGTTTTAAGCCTGATCCTGTTTAATAAAAGGCATGTTTCTTTAATGGTGAGATAATTTAGTTCTTTAAGATATTTACAAACACTCTACAACTGTTTTTTTTCACCAAAATAAGTATCTATATTTACCTCATGAAGTGGGAAGGCTGAGTCAAATGTCTTGCTTTCTAGTAATTGACGAAGACCCCCTGTATTTAAGAAAATTAACATATTTATGTCCAAACAATGCAAAAGGAAACTGCTCCATAATGGTGCAATGATGAACCTTCAGTCCATATCATTATACCTTGAAAGACTTCAGTACTCAACGTACAGATTAGTATTTTATCATTGAAAAGCCAGCAGGAGGGCAATAACCTACTTTGGACACAAGGAGTTGGATAAATCAACAAATTATGTACTGGATTTTAAGTTTGTTGGTTGAAAGTGTTATGAAAGACAGGACGATATGAGGTACCACAATTTGGAAGTATACCAAAATAATACCTAAAGAAGACTGTATTTTTAAATCTTAAAACCAAGGACTGGATTTTTCCAGCTCTCGAAAATGAGCTGGGAGAGCAGGCAATATGGCAGGAAAGATGCCAGGAGGGAGTCTGATGACTTTCAACCACCATGTACTTTTTCCACAGACAGGAACCTCAGCAGCATGGCCACCAATTGAGCCATGTAATGGTGCAATATGTGATCATTCTTCACCACCATGGTGAGCACGTTGCCTGCATGGGGAGGATCGTCCACTTCTGGGGTAGTGCACCAGGTATTCCTGGAGACCTCACAGTGAGTTCCTGCGGGAACCTTCCTTGATTGGTGTTCCATTACTCACCAGGTGTGAGTGCCACTGTGCCCAAGGTGCCACGGTTAGAACAACCCCTGTCGGACTCCTCCTCCAAAGAATTGAACCTAATGCATATAATGCATATATAACAGCATATTTACAACTTGGCGGAATCCTCCTTCTTCTTCGGTGATCACTCGCTAACGAATATGATTGACCAGCTAAGAAACTCCATGTCACTGGTCATGGGTTCTGTAGATCCTTGCATGGCTGATGAGCCCAATCTTAGAGCTGCTTCTCCGACCACACACTTGGCAGGTGTTTCCGGGAGGTGGGATTCGTCCTTGGACTCAAATCGCTGGTATTCCTTTCACGGGCTCCCATTTCCCAACTCTTGCCATCAAATGTTCTCAAAGAATTGTGTCCTTTGTCATGGGCCAGGGTTTAGAGAACCCCAAAGTGTATCATGGAGTTCACCTGACCCACAACTTTTAATAGATTGTGGTATGGGAAGCACACGGCCCACTCTGCAGGTGTGGTACAGCAGAAATGGGAAAGTATTTTTTAAAGCAAAACAATGTTTATTCTATGAACTCAAGTTAACCTTTTTACAACATACAGTGAACATCCCAGCAACCATCAATTCAAATACAACCCCCAAAGAATACAACACTAAGTAATTCTTACTTTCCTTTTAACATTCATAAGACTTTAAAACACCTTTTAACAGAAAGACATTAGGCTTAACTTCACTACTGAGAACAGTTACCACGTTGAAATCAGCAAACGGACACTCATAAGCTTACAGAGATTCACAGATCCTGCTGTGATTGCAGCTTCTTCAAAACTAAAATGAAACCAAACCCACTCTGCAGCAAAAAGCCGAAAGCGAAAGTAAAAAACTGAGAGACAGCCCAGCTCCACCCACTCTCTGACATCACTGCAGTAATAAACACCCATTTCTTAAAGGTACTCTCACTACAGAAATTTATATACACACCCATTTATAAACACCCATTTCTTAAAGGTACTCTCACATGACACCTTTCAATCGGGAGGTTCCTCCAAGTTGGTCTTATCTGAGCAAGGGTCTCCCATACATCGACGTCTATGCTGTATTTCTTGAGATAAGCCTTCAAAGTGTTTTTGAAGTGCTTCCTTTGTCCTCCTCTTGTTCGGGAGCCTTCCTTGAGCTGGACGAAGATGATTTGCTTTGGCAGTCGGGATTCTGCCATCCTAAGCACTTGACCGGCCGACAAAGTTGATTTTGGATGACCATGGCTTCAATGCTGGTGCTCTTGGCTCCTTTATGATAGTATGCCTGTCTTTCCAGCTGATGTGAAGTTTCTGAGCCATGGAGGAGTGTTGAGTGGGCAACTGCTTTGTACACAAAGATCTCGGTATCAGCATGGTCATCGAAGACTCTCATCCCTCTCATTCTTAGGTGTCCAAATGCGGTGATCGTGGATTGGATACAACCTTTAATCTCCACACCGAAGTTAGCCTTCGAGAGTTTCTCCATTTTGACCTCGATGAAGGTAGAGACTGGATATTGCCCTGGTGCGTGTTGGTAAAAGACTTGGGTCTTCTTGAGGGTGAGGCTGAAACTGATTCTTCAGTATTCTTCCGTGAAGGTGTCAAGCACGACTTGGAGATTCTCTTCTGAGTGATGGCTTGTAATCCGCATTCTGAAGTTTCAAGAGCAATGTCAGTGTAGTGTTCTTCTTGGATTTCAACCGGTTGAAAAGTTTTCCGTCCATCATGTAGACGATGTCCACTACACAGGGAAATTTGTTCCTGATGAGGTGAATGATGGTGGCGATGAAGGTAAAAAAGAATGGGAGCATAACACATCCCTGCTTGACTCCAGTCCTAACCACAAAGGTTTCCGTCTTATTTCCATCGCTGAGGACTGTTACCGACATCTTGTCGCGGAATAGTCGGAGGATTTTGATTAATTACTCTGGACAGCCAGTCTTTGACAGGATCTTCCAAAGCATTTCCCAACTGACTAAGTCAAAATCCTTGGTCAGATCGATGAAGGCCATGTAGAGTGGTTGATGTTGCTCCCGGATTTTTCTCTTGAAGTTGTCGCATGGTGAACATTAGGTCTATTGTTCCACAGTTTGGTTATAAGCCACACTGGCGTTCCAGGAGGTTTTCTTCAGCGTCTGAAAGAAAATAGCTCATAAGGATTCGGGTGATGATCTTCCTGGTGATGGAGAGTAGGTAGATTCATCGGTAGTTCTCACAGTCCGCTTTGTCTCCTTGGTGGCAATTATGTGGCATCCCTGAGGTTGGCAGGGATTTCTTCTCTGTCCCACATTTTCAGGAACAGCTGATGGAAATGACGGTGATTTCTTCTCCTCCATGTTTGAAAATCTCAGCTGGATTCCCAACAACTGCTGCGGCTTATCCATTCTCCACGTGTTTAATGGTGGCTTCAACTTCATCCATGCTTGGTGGAAATCCAAGATTATCTTTGATGCAGAATTGGGGGATTTCCTCAAACATAACTTCATCTGTGATTGCATCCTGGTCTAGTGCTTTGAAGGATTCTCTCCATCGGAGGTTAATATTTTTTGTCAAAAAAGGTCTGTCCTTATTCTGCATCAATTTGAGGTCTATGGTGTTGGATCCATATATTTGCCTTGGTGAGTAGACACAAACACCCCCCCCAACTCCCCCCCCCCCCCCCCCCCCCCCCCCCCCCCCCCCCCCCCCCCCCCCCCCAAGACCTCTTAACCTCCCACCACAGGACTGTCTAACCCCCCAACCCTTCCTCCTCCCCCATTCAATCTCTCCCCCAACACCTCCTTCACACTCCCCCCCTTGCATCAATGCGAACTATGCATGTGTCTAACGATGCCCCCTCTGTGTCTCCGCAGAAAAAGCGCTCCCCAAATCGCTGGGAAAGGGCCCAGACTGATGATGGTGTGTCAGACATCAGGATCCTTACCACCTTCATGGAGCGCACCCTGGAGGTAACCGGAGTGGCCGAGGACAGGGCGATCACCAACGCGGAGGCTAGCGGATACCGCAGAGGTGAGGAACCACCAGGCCCCACCCAGAGGACCTGTGAAAAGTGAGTAGTTATTGCCTTACTGACTGGCCCATCCCTCCCACTGACCACATGTCCATTCTCCAACAAGTCCTGCAACCAACGGTGCTGGCCCATCCTGGGTGACACCATCTCCAGCCTCCCAGAAGACCACCTCGGAAGTGAGCTCCGTGGATGCCACCATAAGGCACATCACAGCTGTCATCCCCACCCTCCACCAGTGCAGGTACACGCACCTCGGTGGGACATGTTAGTGGTCAGGCTTCTGCAGCACAATCTGGTTTCATGAGAATGTCGCTTTAAGAAATGTTTGGCTTCCGGTAGTCAAGTTGGCTCAATCAGGGGGAGGGGGGCACAGTGTATTTGTGTGTGTGAGAGAGAGAAAGAGTCCGGCGAGGAGACATTTTATCATTGTTTTTTTTTAAAATATATATATCAGTAATTGAAAGAAGAAACTATTTTTTAAAAATATTCTGAAGAGAAAAATAATCCCTGGGAAGTAGGTGGCACAAGAGTTTGAGAGGGAGAGGGAGAAATATATGTCGGAGGAGGAGGAGGATCATGTCTCCACAGTGAAAGAAAAATAAGCAGGATGGGGGGGGTTCTTGGCAGAGTGTTTTTTCCCGATTTTCTTCTGCCTCCCCCTCCTTCCCTCCCTCCATGTTTGCTTTTCTGTGAGGAGAAAATCACCCCCCCCCCCCCCCTTCCCCTTCCCCCAACCCCCCCCTCAAAAAATACACCTCAGGCTTCATGACTCTCGACTTTATCATGGCGTGCTGCCTGAGTGAAGAGGCGAAAGAATCCAAGAGAATCAACGGCAAGATAGAGAGGCAGCTTCGCCGGGATGCGGCAGGGAACTGAAACTGCTGCTCCTGGGCACTGGAGAAAGTGGCAAGAGCACATTCATCAAACAGATGCGGATCATACATGGGAGTGGATATTCAGATGAAGACAAAAGGGGCTATATGAAGTTAGTCTACCAGAATATATTCACTGCCATGCAGTCTATGATCAGAGCCATGGAAATCCTTAAAATACTCTACAAATATGAGCAAAATAAAGTAAGTTTCTATTATGCAAAAAAAAAAGAAAAGAGTGTGGGGGGAGCTGAGCTCTGGTTCTGCATTTTAGTTTCATTTTGAGAAAAGCTTGGGTGTGTCTGTCTTTTTGGTTTCGTTTTTCAGTGTGTTGCAGCTGAAGTCAGGCAAAGCAGCTGTATTTTTGTTCTCTCTGCCATGAAGGACTTTCTCTTGATCATTTGGTGAATTCAGAATTATGAATGTTTTCAGTAGTGAATGTAAACTCTGATGTGCTTCTGTTTAAAGGTTTGTTAAATCTTCTGATGTTCACTGTTTGTTTTAGAAAGGTTAACTTGAGTTCATAGAATAAACATTGTTTTGCTTTAAAAAAATACTTTAAAAAAATGGAAAATACTTTTACATTTCTGCTGTACCACACTTGTAGAGTGGGCCGTGTGTTCCCCGTACCACGATCTATTAAAAGTTGTGGGTCAGGTGAACTCCATGATGCACTTTGGGGTTCTCTAAACCCTGGCCCATAACACTGGTGAGCACCACACGGCTGCTGATGTACATCAGGTGGAGGCAGGAACCCCCAAGCGAGACAGTAGTCGGAGGACTGCTGGATCCCAAGACCCAGCTGGGACCCAGCCTGATGCTAAGCCTCTGAAAGAGGTATACACGGAGCTTATGGAGACAATAGGGTGCAGCCGGGACATTTAGAGGGAGGTGACAGCGACACTCCAGCAGATCCATAGCCGCTTGGAGAAGTCCCAGAGGCTACGGGCGTTGCAGCTGTCACCGGCAATGCGTGGCACTTAGGTCAACACTGCTAGGGTGGCGACCTGGTGCACAACGTCAGCACCATTAGTGAAGGTGTCCAAGATATCGAACAGTCGGTGATGGACATAGCTGAGGGTCTCGACAAAATGCCCGGCTCACTGGGGGATATCTACAAGTAGAGTTCCAGATGTTCATTTTAGGCAGAAATGTCATGAGTGGGATAGCCAAGCTGAAAGCTGTACTGACTTAAGAGTAGGACAAACTTTAGGAAATATTTCTCTGCATGTACCTTGCCAACTGCTTTATAAGTGGGCTGTCTCAAACAGCCATATAGAACTTCTGCATTCTGTGCAACATCTTGTGAAATGCACAAAAAATCTACTTCCATTTATAATGCATACTTTCATGATTGTCACTGGAATTCTTCCCATTTTCTATGTGAATTATATCCTTACCGCAGTTTGGTACAGTTGTCCTCCATAGAATAAAATTTATAATTCGAATTCTGGAATAAACACAAAATCAAAACATTATCTTCAGCCACATGAGATGCTATTTACTTATTCGCTGACCTTGTAATACAGATTGAATTCTTGACAGAAAATTACAAACCATATGAATTGAAGAGATAGTATCCCATTTCACTCTTTCCATTACGGCCGAATAAGGTGATGCTTGTGTCAATCATGTTAGTGGACATTAGGTGCAAGCAACCCATGTGATCAGACACTTTATCCTGTACATTACCATTGTATACTAATGCCATGATGCAATGAGAAAAAGTCTGTGGTACAGATAATGCAGTATGAATTCAATGACTCAGTTTCCAAATTAAATAGACTCGAGAGGGTGACTTAACATCAGCCATATTGGGACCACTTTCTGAAAGGAAAATATATTTTACAAATATAAAATGCAACAGTATTTTAGTGGAACACTCGGTTACCAATGACTAAGATATAATTAGCTTATATATTAAACTTTATTAAACTTAAGGAGGATAAACAGTTAAAGAGCAAATACCTTAAAGGTAAAAAGAGAAGTGGCACAGATAAACAGTAAAGAAAAACTAGCAGGTAAGGTACTGGACAAATAAGGGAAAAAATATATAATTAGAGATGATCAAGATAGTGACTAAACTCAGCACATTCCTTGGATGAAAGGAGAAATTAAAACTAAAATCGAATTTAAAAAGAAAAGGAGGTGCGTGGCAAATCCCAAATAACAAATTCTGCAGGATTCTCCTTTGGCGGGACCTCCCTTTCGCTGGCAGTGCACCCACGCCCATGGGTTTCCGCAATAGGAACCCCATTGGCCGGCTACGAGAACATAGAATCCTGCTGGCAGTGGGGGCGCACCGCTCCTGAAATTGGGGCTGGGGGGACGGTGAATCCCGCCCATGAAATCTAAAACAAATTGGGGGAAGCGACTGGGTGGATTCTCCATTGCCCGACTCCCCAATCGGGCGGAGAATGGAGCATTCTCCGAAAAACAGGTATGGTGTCAGTGTTGCAATGCTCTGATCCCCCATCGGCGGCCCCAGCCAATTTTCATCCATTCCAATATAATTAACGGGCTGGAAGCCCGATTCCACTCCCCCCATTATGCACATTATGTAGGGGCATCCACGCTTCCGCCACCACGGGAATTACAGTTCACCCCCACAACATGCCACATGAGAGTGAATCAATGACCCCCCCCATCAAATCTCCATTTGGGACACCCAACAGAGACTCCCCAACAGACCCTCCAAATCAGAGACCCCCATAACAGAGAGCTCCAGATCAGAGGATCCCTCCCCATCAGTTATTCCTGCTTCGAAGCTAAAGAGCAATCCAGGCAGAAACATTGAAATATCACTACATTTTCACCTACCAGTCCCTTGACCTGCTGCCTCAGACAGAAGTGTGGAAAGCAGCAGGTGTCATAGGCATCACTAAAACCAAAACACATCACAAGGCTTTAAACCCCGAGTCAATCGCTCCTCATATGTCAGCATGGTAGCATTATGGATAGCACAATCGCTTCACAGCTCCAGGGTCCCAGGTTCAATTCCGGCTTGGGTCACTGTCTGTGCGGGGTCTGCACATCCTCCCCGTGTGTGCGTGGGTTTCCTCCGGGTGCTCCGGTTTCCTCCCATAGTCCAAAGATGTGCAAGTTAGGTGGATTGGACATGATAAATTGCCCTTAGTGTCCAAAATTGCCCTTAGTGTTGGGTGGGGTTACTGGGTTATGGGGATAGGGTGGAGGTGTTAACCTTGGGTAGGGTGCTCTTTCCAGGAGCCGGTGCAGACTCGATGGGCCGAATGGCCTCCTTCTGCACTGTAAATTCTATGATGTCAGTCCCGCCATCCCTGGAATCAGTCTGGTAAACCTTTGCTGCACTCCCTCGAGAGCAAGAACAACCTTCCTCAGAGAAGGAGACCAAAACTGCACACAATACTCCAGGTGTGGCCTCACCAAGGCCCTGTACAATTGCAGCTTGCAGCAACACATCCCCGCTTCTATACTCGAAACATCTTGCAATGAAGGCCAACATACCATTTGCCTTCTTTACCGCCTGCTGCACCTTACTTCAGCGAATGGTGCACAAGGACACCCAGGTCCCGCTGCACTCCCCTCTCCCAATTTACAGCACTTCAGGTAGAATCTGCCTTCCTGTTTTTGCTTCCAAAGTAAATAACCTCACACTTATCCAAATTATATTGCATCTGCCATTGATTTGCCCTTCGCCCAGATCATGCTGTAGGATCCCTGCATCCTCGTCACAATTCACCCTCCCACCTAACTTGGTATCATCTGCAAACTTTGAGGTGTTAGTTTGTTCTCTCATCCAAATCATTAATATATATTGTGAATAGCTGGGGTCCCAGCACCGATCCCTGTGGTACCCCACTAGTTACTGCCTGCCAATTTGAAAAGGACCCATTAATCCCTACTCTTTGTTTCCTCTCTGCCAACCAGTTTTCTATCCACCTCAATACATTTCCCCAATCCCATGCGCTTCAATTTTGCACAATAATCTCTCATGTTGGACTTTGTCAAATGCCTTCTGAAACTCCAAATATACCACACCAACTGGCTCCCCCTTGTCAACTGTACTGGTTACCTCTTCAAAGAATTCCAACAGATTTGTCAAGCATGATTTTCCCTTCATAAATCCATGCTGACTCTGACTGATCCTGCCACTGCTTTCTAAATGTTCCACTATAAAGTCCTCGATAATGGATTCATGCATTTTCCCCACGACCGATGTTAGGCTTACTGGTCTATAATTCCCTACTTTTGCTCTACCTCCCTTTTTGAATATCAGAGTGACGTGAGCTACCCTCCAATCAGCAGGGACAGTTCCAAAGTCTATAGAATCCCGGAAGATGACCACCAATGCATCCACATGCATTTCCAGAGCCACCTGCTTAAGCAATCTGGGATGCAGATTTTTAGGCCCTGGGGATTTATCCGCCTTCAATCTCATCAATTTTCCCAGCACCATTTCTCTACTAATGTCGATTCCCTCAGTTCTCCCCTCTCACTTAACCTTTAATTCTCCAACATTTCTGGTACCTGATTTGTGTCCTCTTTTGTGAAGACAGAACCAAAGAATGTATTCAATTGCTCATCCATGTCTTTGTCCCTTATTATGCATTCCCCTGTTTCTATCTGTAGGGGACCTACATTCCTCCTTACCAATCTCTTTCTCTTCACATATCTATAGAAACATTTAAAGACTGTTCCCTGCAAGCTTCCTTTCGTACTGTACTTTCCCCTTCTTAATCAATCCCTTTGTCCGTCTTTGCTGAATTCTAAACTGCTCCCAATACTCAGATCTATTATTTTTCTTGGCCAATCTATATCCTTCTTCCTCGTATCAACACTATTTCTAATTTCCTTTGTAATCATGGATTAGCCCTCTTACCCCCTTTGCTTTGGTGCCAGACAGGAATGAACAGTTGCTGTAGTTCGCCCATGCGTTCCTTGAATGTTTGCCACTGTATATCCACTGTCATCCCTTTAAGTAACTCTCCCCAATCTATCAAGGCCAATTCACACCTCGGGCGCGATTCTCCGACCCCCACGCTGGATGGGAGAATCGCGGGAGTGCCGGACGAATCACGCCACGCCACCCTGGCACCCCCACGCGATTCTCCCCCCCCGCCCCAAATGGCGTGTCGCGTTTTGCGACAGGCCGCTCGGAGAATCGCCGCTCGCCGTTTCTAATGGCGACCGCCGATTCTCCGGCCCGGATATGCCGAGCGGCCTGCCGAACCCGACCGGTTCATGCCGGCACCAACCACACCTAGTCGCTGCCGGCGTGAACATCGTGCGACCGCTGCATGTGGGGCCTGTGGGGGGCGGAGGGAGGATCGAGCACCAGGGACGTGCTCAGGAGGTGTCTGGCCCGCAATCGGTGCCCACCGATCGTCGGGCCGGTGTCTCTAAAAGACGCACTCTTTTCCCTCCGCCGCCCCGCAAGATCAAGCCGCCATGTCTTGCGGGGCAGCGGAGGGGAAGACGGCAACCACGCATGCGCGGGTGACGTCACTTAGGCACCGCCGGCCGCGTCATTCCGGCCGCGCCACTTTGACGCAAGCATCAAGGCCCAGTGCGCGAAATTCGCGCGCCGCCGCTCCTAGCCCCCCGGGGGGGTGGAGGGGGGGGGAGGAGAATAGGGGGCAAGGAGCGGCCTCCGAAGCCATAGTGAAACACTCCAGGTTTCACTCCAGCGTCGGTTGTTTGTCTCCCTTTGGGAGAATTTCGCCCCACATATCTTCATAGTTCTCTTTATTAAGATTCATGACCCTAGTCTCCGAATCAACTACTTCATTCTCCATCTTTCTAAAACATTCTATCATGATATGGTTGCTCATCCCCAAGGGGTCTCGTACAGCCAGATTGGCAATGACTCCCTTCTCATTACACAGTGCCCAGTCTAAGATGGCCTGCTCTCTAGTTGGTTCCTCCACATATTGGTCAAGAAAACCATCCCATATACACTACAGGAATTCCTCCTCTGCAGCATACAGGTAAGGAGGGCTGGGGGAGAGTAGAGGAAAGGTTACAACCGGTCTCTGTCGAGATGGCGAAAAAGTGGAAGTAGATAGTGGCCATCTTGAATGGCCTGAGAGTGAAGGCAGGCCCGGACAAACAGGGCAAGGCCCACAGGGTGAGTACTGCTGACTCCACAGGAGTGGAGGGAGGCAGATCCCTCCATTAGGATAACCACATGGAACGTGGGAGGTCACAACAGGCTGGTGAAAAGATCCAAGGTCCTCACCCATCACAAAAGCCTGAGGATGGACGTAGCCTTCCTACAACAAGAGACCTAAGAGAGAGGGACCAACTACAGTTAAGGAAGAACTGGGTGGGGCAATCATTTCAGGCGTGCTTTGACGCTAGGGCAAGGGAGGTGGCCATACTAGTTAACAGGGTGGTAGCGTTCACGGCGACGAATACAGGACGACATAGGGGGCAATTTGTTATGGTCAGCAGAACCCTGGAAGGAGCCACGATAGTTCTGGTAAATATATACGACCCAAACTGGGAGGACACAGAGCTCTTCAAGAGAATGATGGCCAACATCCCTGGCCTGGACACCCACCAACTCATCATGCGGGATGACTTTAATTGCATGCAGGACCTCAAAATGGACTGCTCCATTTGTTCAGGAAAGAACAAATGCAGCCAAGTGCAGGAGATTGCTCGGATTTCTGTTAAAGGAAGAAGAGAAGAGCCCTCAGACCATTCTGGTGCGAGATGGAGGTATAGAGGGATTGGATGTCCACATTGGAGAGTTATGACCAGGAAACTGGAAATGTTGGTATGATGTAGAACAGGGGTGGGCAAAAAAATTTTTTTTTTTTTAATTAAAAAAAAAAATTTTTTTTTTAAGGTTAATGGGGGGGGGGGGGGGCTGTTGGGTTACTTACTGGTATAGGGTGTATACGTTGACTTGAGTAGGGTGATCATTGCTCGGCACAACGTCGAGGGCCGAAGGGCCTGTTCTGTGCTGTACTGTTCTATGTTCTATATGAGGCGCCCAGAATCATAACCGGGTGAAGTAATTATTTTACTTAATATACTATGCGGCCCTTTGTGAATTGTGAATTTCTGAATGTGGCCCTTGCACGGAAAAGTTTGCCCACCCCTGATGTAGAACATCAGATGAATCACAAATGTAGGTGGGAAGAGACTGGACAAAGGAAGAGAGAATAGAGTCGAAATAGAAAGAAATGAGTTAAGTGGGGCAGTAACAGACTGAAACGACGGGTCTACCAGGACAATCCTGTTTGTGGATTTTGGGGAGAAGGTAGAAGTGGGCTATGTGGGGTTGGGAGATTATGGAAGCTATGGAGGGATGGTCCCCAAGGAAATGAGGTCAGTTACAGTCCTGGAAAGAATGTTAAAAAGTGTTACTCCTATCTCATGACCTTTCTATGCAGACGAGGTAAATGTTCAATACTGTGCCATTGGGTTGGCGATGTTATGCAACCATTGTCACTTAAACACACCATTCATTTTTCACTAACCATAGGGTTCAGGTGCTCATGTACTGGATGCCTCAGTGTGAATGTTGGTGTTTCGTGTTGTCCTATGCATATGTCTACCACTTCACATTTCAGGGAACCTTGCAATTCATGCTGGGCTTCCAGTTTGCCATTCTAAAAACCAGGTCAGTACATTTCCAAACTGCACCAGATCAGGAACCCTGTTCTTGAAATCAACTTTCATTCTCGGACTTCCTCTGCCAGTATAATTCAGCCCTACATTTTTGGTTAGTTTTGTGCTCACAGCTAACTGTTTCCAGTTAGCAATTCTGTTCAATTTGTTGATATGCTAAATTCCTGTGAATGGCAATGTATTATCATCAGAAACTGTAACTTAAAATTACTGGTCACGACTTCCGGTGGTGGCCATGGAGTGAGTGAGTGGAGTATTTGGTAGCTCCCGCTTGTGGTGGACCTTGGAGACCTTTTTCCCTGACTTATGGGATTTGATCGGCAAAATAGGAGATTGGTGAGGTAGAAGAGTAGGATTCCCCACCAGTGTATGGATTCGTGAAACAGAAATGGTCTGAAAAGGAGAGATCGTTGGTCAAAGAAGGGAGTGGAGTCTGCAGCACAGAAAAATATGGCGAAGGCTCAGGGACTGGGATTGCCGGCCCAATGGTCAACGGAGCAGCTGGTGGATCTCCTCCAGGAGAGCTTTGCCAAGCAAACACAAGAGTACTGAGGCCCGATTAAGACGGGGATTGACCAGGTGGAGCAAAGGTTGGAAGCCCAGGGCCAGGCGATTAAGAAGGTGGAAGAGGAAGTTGCTGAGCATGATGACCGGCTAGCCGTGATGGCAGCGGAGATGGGGATGATGAAGGACCACCAGAAAAGGCTGCAAGAAAAAGTAGAGGATCTGGAGAACAGGTCGCACAGGCCAAACCTGAGGATCGTTGGCCTTCCGAAGGGCAGCACGGATCGGACGCAGGGGCATGTGTTTGTTGAGAATTGTGATGTTTTGCATATGTATGTTCGAGTGGAGGGGGAGGGAGATCATGGAGGGGGGGGGGGGGGGGGGGGGTAGGATGCTTGGCGGCATGGGTGGGGGCTCCCAGGCTAGCTGGGCTGGCCAGCTTACTGAAGCGCAGTGGGGGGGTGAGCAGGTGATAAGTTTGTTGAGAGGGGTTGGGATAGCTATTTTGCTATGGGGAGGAGGGGGAGGGAGTGGTAATTGTTCTGCTGACAGGGGAGGGACTGGCACTTGGAGACAAATTGGAGGTCGATGATGGTGGGCACCCGAGGGCGGGACTGAGAAGGGTTATGACTATTCGGAAAGGCAGGGTAGGGGGAGGGGGTAATGCGCTTTCCACGATCATGCTGATCACATGGAACATGAGAGGGCTGAATGGGCCAGTCAAGAGTGCTCGCATGTTCGCGCATTTCAACAGTTTGAAGGTTGACGTGGCAATGCTACAGGACACACCTGAGGGTAGTGGATCAGACTAGGCTGAGAAAGGGGTGGGTTGGGCAGGTATTTCATTCAGGGCTAGGCTCTAAAAAACCAGGAGGGGTTGCGATCTTGATTATACGAGGGTGTCATTTGAGGTGGGGAGTATTGTGGCGGAACCGGGGGGTGGTAGGTATGTTATGATGAGAGGGAAGCTAGAGGGGATGCCGGTGGTATTAGTGAATATCTATACACCAAACTGGGACGACTAGGAGTTTATGAGGCGGGTGTTGGGGAAGATCCCGGACTTGGGACTCACATCGGCTGATCATGGCGGGGACTTTAATACGGTCATTAATCCAAGGTTGGATCGATCGAATTCAAGGACAGGGAGGATGCCAGACGTGGCGAAGGAACTAAAAGGGTTTATGGAGCAGTTGGGAGGGGTAGATCCATGGAAGTTCAGACGGCCAAGAGTGAAGGAATTTTCTTTTTCTCCCATGTTCACAAAGTGTACTCCCGGATTGATTTTTTCATTTTGAAAAGGGCTTTGCTGACGGGGGTGGTAGATGCCGAGTATTCGGGGATTGTTGTGTAGGACCATGCACCACACTGGGTGGATTTACGGGTGGGCAAGGAGGGTGGTCAGCGGCCACAATGGAGATTGAATGTAGGACTGTTAGCGGATGAGGAGGTGTGCGAGCGGGTGAGGGAGGCCATCCAGAATTACTTGTAGATAAATGAAACAGGGGAGATTTTGGCAGCAACGGTGTGGGAGGCGCTGAAGGCAGTAGTTAGGGGGGGAACTGATTTCTATTTGGACTAATAGGGGGAAGGTGGAGTGGGCAGAGATGGATAGGTTGGTTAGGACAGAAGGCACTCTGAAGGCCCGGAGACGGGGCTGTTGAAGGAGCCGCAGAAGCTGCAGATGGCGTTTGGTCTGATAGCTACAGGGAAGGCGGTGGGGCAGTTGAGAAAGGCAAGAGGGGCGATATATGAGTATGGTGAGGAGGCCAGTAGGATGCTAGCACACCAGTTTAGGAAAAGGGAGGCGGCCAAGGAGATAGGAAGAGTGAAGGACCTAGGAGGGAACATGGCCTTGAACCCAGCAGGGATGAACGGGGTGGTCAAGGAGTTTTACAGTTGGCTGTATGAGTCGGAGCCCCCAGCCCGGGTGGAGGGGATGAGGCAGTTTTTAGAGGGGTTGGAGTTTCTGAAGGTAGAGGAAGGTTTGTTGGAGGGATTGGAGGCCATGCAGTCGGGTAAGGCCCGGCACCGGACGGATACCCAGTGGAATTATATAAGATGTTTTATGGGATGTTGGGCCCGCCGCTGGTGAGTGTATTTAATAAGGCTAGGGAGCGGGGTGTTCTTCCCCCAACAATATTACAGGCTTCAATTTCATTGATCCTGAAGCGGGAGAAGGACCCAGAGCAATGCGGATCATACAAACCAATCTCCCTACTGAATGTCGATGCCAAATTGCTGGCCAAGATTTTGGCCTTGAGAATAGAGGACTGTGTTCCGGGGTTGATAGGGGAAGACTAGACGGGGTTTGTCAAAGGCAGGCAGTTGACGGCCAATGTTAGAAGGCTCTTGAATGTAATCATGGTGCCCTCCGAGGGGAGGGAGGTGGAGGTAGTGGTCGCTATGGACGCGGAGAAGGCCTTGACCGGGTGGAATGGAATTATCAGTGGGAGGTCCTGGGACGGTTTGGGTTTGGACAGGGCTTTGTTAGCTGGGTCCGTTGTTGTACCAGGCACCGATGGAGAGTGTGCTAACGAACCGGGTGAGTTTGGACTATTTTAGGCTGCACCGGGGGACAAAGCAGGGATGCCCCTTCTCCCAACTGTTGTTTGCCTTGGCTATAGAGCCATTGGCAATGGTGCTGAGAGCGTCAAAGGACTGGAGGGAGCTAGTCTGGGGGTGGAGTGGAACACAGGGTCTCGGTGTATGCAGACAACCTGTTCCTGTATATTTCTGACCCGTTAGGGAGGATGGGAGTGATTATACAGATCTTAGGGGAATTTGGCTGGTTTTCAGGGTATAAATTGAACATGGGTAAGAACGAAGTTTTTGTGATCCAGGCGAGGGGGCAGGAGAGGAGACTGGGCGAGTTGCCGTTTAAAGTGGTGAGAGGGAGATTCCAATACTTGGGTGTCCAGGTGGCACGGGGATGGGAGCAGCTCCATAAATTAAATCTGGCCTGGTTAGTTGAGCAAATGAAGGAGGACCCCTTGTCACTGGCGGGGAGGGTACAGACTGTAAAGATGACAGTTCTCCCGAGAATTTTGTTTGTTTTCCAGTGTCTCCCTATTTTCATACCAAAGGCCTTTTTTAAGCGGGTGAATTCGGTGATCACTGGGTTTGTGTGGGCAGGTGAGGAAGGAAAGTGCTGCTGGAGCGGAGACGAGGAGGGGCGAGGGTTGGCACTGCCGAAATTTAGGAACCATTACTGGGTGGCAAATATAGCCATGGTTAGGAAGTGGGTAGTGGGGGAGGGGTAGATGTGGAAGCGGGTGGAGGCGGACTCATGTAAGGGCACAAGTTTGGGGGCATTGGTAATGGCTCCTCTGCCGTTCTCGCCGGCTCGGTACTCTACAAGCCTGGTGGCAGTGGCAGCCCTGAGAGTTTGGGGGCAGTGGCGGAAGCAGATGGGAATAGAGGGGGCATCGGTGTGGGCTCCAATTTGTGGTAATCACCGGTTTGTGACAGGGAGGTTAGATGGGGGGTTTTGGAGGTGGCAGAGAGCAGGGATTGAGAGGCTAGGGGATCTGTTTATTGATGGAGGATCTGGAAGAGAGTTTGAATTGCCAGGAGGGAAAAGGTTTCGTTATCTGCAGGTGAAGGATTTTGTGCGAAGGCAGGTTTCGACCTTTCCACTTCAACCGCCACAGGGGATACAGGACAAGGTAGTTTCAAGAACGGGAGTGGGGAAGGGGAATGTATCGGAAATCTATAAAGAACTTATGGAATGGGAGGTAATCCAGATAGGTGAACAAAAGCATAAATGGGAAGATGAGTTATGCAAGGAGTTAGAGGTGGGTCTGTGGGAGGATGCCCTAAGCAGAGTCAACACGTCCTCATCATGTGCCAGGCTTAGCCTGATACAATTCAAGGTGGTTCACCGGGCACATTTGGCATTGGCCCTGATGAGCAGGTTTTTTGGGACGGAGGACAGGTGTGTGAGGTGTGCAGGAGTGTCCGCAAATCATGTTCACATGTTTTGGGTATGTCTGAAGCTTACGGAATTCTGACAGGGATTTGTGATGTCATGTCCACGATGCTAAAAATGAGAGTGGTGTCAAGTCCAGAGGTGGTAATTTTTGGAGTTTGGGAAGACCCGGGAGTCTAGGGGGCGAGAGAGGTTGACGTTTTGGCCTATGCTTCCTTTGTAGCCTGGAGACTGATCTTATTAGCACGGAGGGACTCGGAGCACCCAAAATCGGGGGTATGGGTTAACGACATGGTTGAGTTTGTCAGGCTTCGGAAAATTAAGTTCGCCCTGAGAGGATCAATGTCAGGGTTCGTTCGGAGGTGGCAGCCGTTTATTGGCTTCTTTGGGGAAAACTAAACTGTTTGCAGATTCAATAAGTGAGGGGAGGGGTTAGGGATTAAGGGGGGCATGAAATGAAAATCACTTATTGTCACGAGTAGGCTTCAATGAAGTTACTGTGAAAAGCCCCTCGTCGCCACATTCCGGCGCCTGTCCGGGGAGGCTGGTACGGGAATCGAACCGTGCTGCTGGCTTGCTTGGTTCTGCTTTAAAAGCCAGAGATTTAGCATAGTGAGCAGTTAGGTTAGTTTAGCTTAGGCGGGAACAGTGAGAAGATATGGAGGGGGGTGTTACGCACTGAATTATGTTTACATTTGTCGTTATATCTGTTGTTGTTATAAAACGATAAATGCCTTAATAAAATGTTTGTTAAAAAAAAATTACTGGTCACAATTCTGAAATTTCACATTTCAGAGGTAGGAGTCACCAAAATGACTTAGTTCCATTTGTGAATTTATAGTAACCTACTGAACACAATATGCAGAGAAAACTTACCATGATTCCATGTCAAGAGGAGTTTGACAATTATCTTTTACAACTTAAATATATAATCACATTAAATCTATTGTACTTGAACAATAATACCTGGTTGATTTTGAGATTGTCTCTAGTCCAGTAACACTACAAGTTCTCTCAGCAACATTTAGAAGTTGAATGTATTTTTCAAACAGATTGTCAGGTGCTTGGATTCCAAAGAACAAACTGTAATCATCTTCTTTTTTCTGAGGAGAGAAAACGATCCTGATTTTTGACTTTTAGTTTCAAATAGTCCATTAGTATATTTCTGAGTTATTAATCTTTCCTTATCTACAAGCGCTATTCCAACCCACTTGAAACTGCTATCATCACTAATTTAAAGCTGAGTCTTCCAAATGTTTAAGCTACTGCTTAATGTTAACATTGTCTTCTTATAAAAGCTTATTAAAAGTTGTACTTGTTACCGAATTGCAAGCTCACTTCACTCACTAGTCCTTATTCTAGTCTCTCCAATCCAAGTCCCTGCTTACCACTTTAATGCAGATATTAATGTGAAAGTTGTGTACTAAAGGTAATCATGTGACGATAAAAACTAGAGTCAAACCATAACATCAAAAAATTAATGCGATGTTCCTGTTTTGAGATTGCCTCTAGTCCAGTAAATCTACAAGTTCTCAACGATGGTTTCTGTATTGGAAATTGTTGACATTTCCATTCTTCTTCCTAATTTACCTCCATTGCGCTGACATATAATGGTACTAGTTCCTGACTAAATATATTCACTACATCACATTCGTTTTTTCATGTTATGGTTTGACTCTATAGTTTTTATCGTCACAAGATTACCTTCAGTACAGTCGGCTTTCAGATTAATGTCTGCAATTTCCACTTCTACTTTTCTGCCATCATTTTCAAGTTGGGGGCCCATAGCACTGATGGGTAGCAAGTTCCAGTGACCAGATTATTGGAACCAAAGGTCTGCTGCTTAAAATACACCATCAATATACTGATGCTTTGAGAAGGGTGCTGGGGGCAAAGCAAGCACCCGACCGCATTCAAAACATAACCTGCAGCTGTGATACAACCAGAAAGAATGCTTTCTATGGTGCATCTGTAGAAGTTGGTGAGGGTCGTAGCTGACATGCCAAATTTCCTTAGTCTTCTGAGAATGTAGAGTCTGATTGACAACTTCAAGAGGCTGTAGAGTTTTGATGTGGGGCTGTGAATATAAATGATTATTATCATAGGAATTAAGTGGTTGAAGGAAATTTAATGTGAATGGGTTTTTATCAATGTGTTTTTTAAAAATAGTGAATTGGTCAATATACACTTTGAATTTTATTTTATTGCTGCAACATGGATCCTCAAGTCTGTCCATGGTGATTAGACTATAAGATCATAAGACATGGGAGGAGAATTAGGCCTTTCGGCCCATCGAGTCTGCTCTACCATTCAATCATGGTGTCAAACTGTGAACGAAGACATATGCCACTGTTACAATGATAGGTTGTAAAATCAGTCATGCAGCACTAATTCTATAAGATAACCTGTTAGCGTATATCAACACAGTGAAATAATGAACTTTTTTTCAACCTACATGTTGCCTTTTTATGCATGCCAAAGGTTCTGGCGTTGTGGCTATTTCAGTTGTCATTAGCAGAGTTATTGAGGAACTGCTGTCCATAACAGGAGCTGCTGGAAAGGAACCACCAGGTGAAGACTATGTCCTTCTACCTCATAAGGCATCTTTCTCCCTGTTGATCTGAGTAGTCTGAGGACCTGGTGGTTAGGTCATGTCCCTTGCCTTTTCTTACCATGCCAGATATTCATGAATGAGGACTACACACATCTCTGCGATCCACTGAGTTGCCTCCTGGATCTGTCCTCCATGAGCAACACTAACGTTTCAATGTGAGAAGCCATGAGAGCAGAGCAGAGGGAAAAATTACAACACTCAATGGCTGGATGGAATCCTCCACTGTCTGAGCCAAGGTGCGCACACCTTCCGGAATCTCTGGCAAATCTTGATGCACCTCATGCTGTTGTGCCAGCATTTGGAACCCTTACTGATGGCTCCAGAGACATGTCATCAACCAAGTGATCAGCACTGATCTGGCCTCCCACAGTCTTCTGTCTCAGTCCTTGGTTGCCATAACTTCCATCAGCTGCTCATGTGCGTCTGCGGCACGGTCATCAACTGTGACCCTGAATCTAAGCAGGGATAGATAACCACTGTCAGACTACCTGCTCAGATGGAGGGTGCTCATGAATGATGTGCCATACATTCTGGAATCCCCTCCTGCTCCTCAGAGATAGATGGATATTCTTTTAACTGACCTGTGTGAGAGAAGAGATCTTTCAAAGGATTTTGCAAGTTGCTTGAGACTGGCCAGAGAATCCAAGGCCAGTGTCAAAAGACTCAATTGTATGCAGATGCTTTCCCAGGCCTGGACAGGTCCATTTCCATGGTAATAGTCAGTCAGGGTCATAATGACTTTTCGAAAACTGTGTTAATCTAATTAATGTAAGAGGCATAATTGGCAAGCCAGGGTATGGAAAATTACACCAAAACATTTATCTCTTAAATTGACAGACAGACAGTTTGGTCGAATTGAGTGCATTATAAATTAGTCAAAGCCAATCACAGCTGTAAAGAAGGCGAAACTTTAAGATAATGATCTTCTTAAAAATCACTTGTCGGGATGGAAAAATCCATTCCGGAATCAATCTAAATTCTTTCTGAAACCTATGTCTTTGCTGCTTGCCTTTGCTATCGCCATTTTCTTTTGTTTAAATCAATCTGTAATTTTGTACTATGTATCATGTTTTTAAGAATTACCACAATTTTTATTTTAAACTCAACCACTGTATTCGCTAAAGACAATCAATCGGACCTAAGTTTGTATGCAACCAAAAAGTTACCAGTGGACACTAAAGCTGACAATAAAGTTCAACGAAACTTTGCCAAAAAACACAGGCCGAATTTCTGTTATTTAGGAACTAAGAAGGGATAACGCATATCCAGGGTTCCAAATGGACACAGAGATCCATCACTTTCTCATCTATTCCAAAGTCTCCTCTTCCATAAGTCTTAGAATGGTAAGAAAAGGCACCCCGACTGGTCTGGGTCCTTTCTTTAGCATAATGAGTTCTCTTTTCCTGAAGGAATAAAAACAATGTTATTTGATAATAAACGACAGGTACAATACCCAAGCCGGTGACAGCCTAGCTGTCCATGATGGGAGTATACAAATACCTCCCGCATGCAATCACTCTAGGAGTAATCTTGTTGCTGTCATCACTGAAAAACAAGTGCTTGTTGGAAGAGATGCAGTCATTGTACATGTTCTGTTGCTTCCTGATCCCCATTGCCACTGACTGGCAGGCATTCCATCTCCACCAATCTCCTCATGCATTGCCATGGGTAAGTCTCTCTGGGAAGTAAGGTGTGGAGTACTCACCTTGGCAGAGTGATTAAGATCATTCACTTGCTTGTATCACTGTGACCAGTTTTTCTGGATCACATTGCATTGCTGACCTCTATGTCTCTGTTTAGCCTTGCTGAGTCAGGCGGGATGGTCTCCCCCTCTTGAACTTGTAGAAGCCCACCTTTCCCGAGAAGTCTGGAGTTGAACCTACACGGAAACATCACTTAACATATGCAGAATTTTTCTTCCTCATGCCTGTAACCATATTCTTCCTCAGCATTCAGAATACTTGATTTTGTGAATCGGAGAGCTTCAGAGTTGGAAGTCTTCACAGGCTTCAAGGGCCTCAAAGTTGAAAGGCTTCACAGAGTTAAAGTGCTCCCTCAAGCTGCAGATTTCTTCAGAAAGTTCTGGCAGCCATTTAAATAGTGGCACCAGCAGCATCAGCTGACACCAACTTTCACCAGTCTTTTCTTAAATTTCAACTAACCTGGTTAAGTCATTAAAACCATTTTGCATTCAATCCAGGAACATAGCAGTAGGCACCTGCTGCTGACTTCCTTAGCCACCTCCTGCCATGCCTTTATTGGTGTCACCTAGAATGGTGGTTCTCCTCCCAGTGCTGGTCTAGCACTCGCCTTGTTTTACCCACCTATCTCCACCCCATCTCACCCCATTGCCTGCTTCCCCTATTCTTGCTCCCCTTTCCGTTTACCCACTTCAAACTGAGAAAAGAGAAAAACACGAAAACGAGGCAACAAAGTCCTGCACAAAAACATAGTCCATATTAGTTTTTGCTTTCAGTTCCTCCTCCATTCTCATTCCCTTTCTTCCTCTGTCCCTGCCACTTTCACCGCTGCTGCGTCTGCTCTCCCTCAAGATTGTTTGTTTTTACAAATTCATCAGCCTCCACCAGGGTGCTGAAGTAATGGCCCTTCCCCTGGTATGTCACCCAGAGCCTGGCCAGGAAAAGCATGCAGAATTGCACCTCTTTTTAATAGAGCGCCGATTTTGCTCTATTGAATTCAGCCCTCTTTTCCGCCCCAATGCCCTGGTACTTCGATGTCAGGCACACCTCAGGTCTTTTTCTTGGTCTTGGAATCAGTGCAGTTTCGCAATTATCGCCCTCGGCTGATCCCCAGTTTTGGGTTTAGGCTGGAGCGACCTGTCTTGCCCTGTCCATCTCTGGGGGGTTTGGAAAGTCTTCCCTCCCAACAAGATTGCCCAGCATTTGGGCGATGTAGCCCGCTGGGTCCCTTCCCTCAATTCCCTCTGGCAGACCCACGATGCGGATGTTTTGCCGCCTGGACCTATTTTCCTAGTCCTCGACCTTCCCTTTTAGGTTCCCCTGAGCTGCCACCAACTTCTTCACCTCAGTCTCCAGAGCCACGATCCTGTCGCTCTGATCCGTTGAAGCCTTCTCCAGGTCCAGAATCGTCTTCTCTGGGCCTCCACCTTCCGTGCCAGGCCTTCTATCGTGACTCCAAAATCTTACCAATGACCGAAGTCAGCACCTTCCGTCACCACCTTCTTCATCACCACCTGGAGCTCTGACCTGATCGCTTCATTGCGGTGAGTTCCGGGGGGGGGGGGGGGGGGGGGTGTCGTTGTCTGCTGCTGCACCGCCGTTCGGGTCGCCGATCTTTCCACCACTGTTCGCATGGGCCTCTGCCTCGTGGGGCGTCTAGTCCACACGCCCGTTGGACCTGCTTCTTTCCTTCGCTTCTGCTTCTGATTTCCTACTGTCCCCTCGATCTGTTGTTCGCAGGCATCCTTTTCTTTTTGTGCTGTTGGTGCCTTTGGTATTTGGGTGGGTTTTAGGTGGCTTTTTGGGCGCAAATAGATTCACTGTGTTGGGTCCAACTGGGAGGACAGCCACCTGATGTGCGTCCGCTCAGCACATCGCCACCACCGGAAGTTCCCTATCTCTGTCTTAAAGACACACAGTGATGTGGCCTCCACAGCGGCACAGTTCTTCATCGCTGTTTTAAAGGATCGTCACTTTAGTCTGAGATTGTGTCCTCTGCTTCTAGTTTTTCCTACAAGTGGAAACACCTTCTCCACGTCCACTCTATCCAGGCCTTGCAGTATCCTGTAAGTTTCAGTAAGATCCCCCCCCTCATCTTTCTAAATTCTACATGCCCAGAGTTCTCAGCCATTCCTCATATGACAAGCTCTTCATTCCAGGGATCATTCTTGTGAACCTGCTCTGGACCCTATCCAAGGCCAGCACATCCTTCCTTAGATACGGGGCCCAAAACTGCTCACCATACTCCAAATGTGGTCTGACCAGAGCCTTATACAGCCTCAGAAGTACACCTCTGCTCTTGTATTCAAGCCTTCTCGACATGAATGCTAACATTGCATTTGCCTTCCTAACTGCCGACTGAACCTGTATGTTAACCTTAAGAGAATCGTGAACAAGGACTCCCAAGTCCCTTTGTGCTTCTGATTTCCTAAGCATTTCCCCATTTTGAATATAATCTATGCCTCCATTCCTCCTTCCAAAGAACATAACCTCACACGTTTCCACTTTGTATTCCATCTGCCACTTCTTTGCCCTCTCTCCTACCCTGTCCAAATCCATCTGCAGCCCCCCTGCTTCCTCAATGCTACCTATCCCCCTACAGATCTTTGTATCATCTGTAAACTTAGTAACAGTGCCTTCAATTCCTTCTTCCAGATTATTAATGTATATTGTGAAAGGTTGTGGTCCCAGCACAGACCTCTGAGGCACACCGCTCGTCTTCAGCTGCATCCTGAAAAAGACCCCTTTTATCCCCACTCTCTGCCTTCTGCCAGTCAGCCAATCCTCTATGCATGCCAGGATCTTACCCTTAACACCATGGGCTCTCAATTTATTTAACAATCTCCTATGCAGCACCTTGTCAAAGGCCTTCTGGAAATCTAAATAAATCATGTCCATTGGTTCTCCTTTGTCTAACTTCTTTGTTATTCCTCAAAGAACTCCAAGAAATTTGTCAGACATGATCTCCCTTTGACAAAGCCGTGCTGACTCAGTCCTATTTTATCATGCACTCCCAAGTACTCTGCGATCTCATCTTTAATAATGGACTCTAAAATCTTACCAATGACCGAAGTCAGGCTAACCGGCCTATAATTTCCAGTCTTCTGCCTCCCTCCCTTCTTAAACAGCGATGTTACATGAGCCACTTTCAATCCTCTGGGACTCTTCCTGCCCCCAGTGATTCCTGAAAGATCACCACCAATGCCTCCACAATCTCCTTAGCTGTCTCTTTTAGAACCCTGGGGTGTAGTCCATTCGGTCCAGGAGATTTATCCACCTTCACACCTTTCAGTTTACCCAGAACTTTCTCCTTATTGATGGCCACTGCACTCACCTCTGACCACTGATTGTCCTGGAGCTCTGGCATTCCACTGGTGTCTTCCACCGTGAAGCCTGATGCAAACTAACTATTCAGTTCCTCTGGTATTTCTTTGTTTCTATTATTACTTCTCCAGACACGTTTTCCAGTGGTCCAATGTCTATTTTTGCCTCTCTCTTACCTTTTATAAATGAAAAAAACTCTTCCTCCTTCTTTTATATTACTAGCTAGCTTGCACTCATTTTATCTTCTCCCCCCTTATTGCTTTTTTAGTTGTCCTCTGCTCGGTGTTAAAGACTTCCTAATCCTCTGGCTTCCCACTAATCCTCGCCATTTTGTATGCTTTTTTTTTATGCTGTCCTTGACTTCCCTCGTCAACCATGGATGCCTTGTCCCCCCCCCCACTTAGCATGTTTCCTGTTCCTTCGAATGAATTTCTATTATGCCTCCCGAATAACCGCCAAAAGCTCCTGCCATTGCTGTTCCATTGTCTTCCCTGTTAGGTTCCTTTTCAAATCAACTCTGGCCAGCTCATCCCTCATTGTAGTTACCCTTATTTAATTCTACTACTGTTACATCTGATTCCAGCTTCTCCCTTTCAAACTGCAGGGTAAATTCTATCATATTGTGGTCAACGCTCCCTAAGCGTTCCTTCACTTTAAGTTCCCTAATCAAGTCTGCCTCATTACACATCACCAAATCCAGAATTGCCTGTTCCCTACTAGGCTGTCACAAAACATCTCTTAGACATTCCATAAATTCCTTTTCTTGGGATCCACTACCAACCTGATTTGCCCAGTCCACCTGCATATTGAAGTCTCCCATGATTATTGTAATACTGCCTTTTTTGCATCCCTTTTCTATCTCCTGATTTATTTTCTGCCCCACATCCTAACCACTGCTTGGGGGCCTGTACATAACTCCCATCAGGGTCTTTTTACCTTTGTGATAACTCAACTCTACCCACTGAGATTCTATGCCTTGTGATCCAAAGCGCTCCTTGATATCGATTTAATTTCATTCCTTACTAACAATGCACCCCCCCCCCCCCCCCCACCCCCTTGCTCATCTGATAGTCTTTTCGATAGGACACAAAGCCTTGTATATTTAGATCCCAGCCCTAATCCCCTTGGAGCCACGTGTCTGTGAAGCGCAAAACATTGTACTGGCCAATTTAAATGTGCACAACAAGCTCATTTACCTTGTTCCTTTTAATGCACGCATTTAAGTACAACACCCTCAGTCCTGCATTGACCCCCTCCCTTCACACACTTGTCACCTTTTTTGGCTCTGCCTGAGAGTAATGTTGTTGACTTATTTTTGTTCTCTATTTCCCCTTCAGTTATTACATCTTCTAAGCTAATGCTCTGGTTCCCCCCTCCTCCCCCCCCCCCCCCCCCCCCCCATTCCCCGCCATACTAGTTTAAATCTTCCCGAGTGACTCGAGCAAACCTCCCAGTCAGGATATTGGTGCCCCTCCATTTAGATGCAACAGGTCCCACCTGCCCCAGAAGAGATCCCAGTGGTCCAGAAATCTGAAACCCTCGCTCCTACACCACCGGTTTAGCCACGTTTAGCTGCACCAACCTCCTATTTCTAGCCTCACTAGAACTTGGCACAGAGAGTAATCCTGAGATTACAACCCTAAAGGTCCTGCTTTTTAGCTTACTGCCTAACTCCCTGAACTCCTTCTACAGGACCTCATCACTTTTCCTGCCTATGTCGTTAGTACCTATGTGTACTATGACCTATGGCTGTTCACCCTCCCCCTTCAGGATGTCCTGTGTTCCTTCAGAAATATCCTTGACCCTGGCACCAGGGAGGCAACACACCATCCTGGAGTCTTTTTCATGTCCACAAAAGCACCTACCTGTGCCCCTTACTATAGAATTCCGTATAACTATCGCTCTCCTGCACTTTGCCCTCCCCTGCTGAGCAACAGAGCCAATTATGCTGCCACTGTTCTGGCTGCTGTTGTTTTCCCACGATAGGCAATCTCCCCCCCCCCCCCCCCCCCCCCCCCCTCCCCAACAGTATCCAAAATGGTATACCTGTTAGAGAGGGGGACAGCCACATCGGTGAAAAGGCACCCAAATGAGCAGCACAGACCACTGGAAAAGGACACACCAATGCCTGGCCCTAATGGCAGCCCCACATTGATGGAAAGGCACCCAAATGGGCAGCGCAGATCACAGAAATGGACACCAATACAAGGCATGGCAGAAGAGAGAGAGAGAAAACTCCCTTTAATAAAAAAACAAGACAAAATACAGAGCAACCACAAGAAACTCAACAAATAATTAAGTACAAGGCAAAGCCGGCAGCACTCAAGCCGGCACACTCTCCGCTCTCCTGGCTTCAACAACACCCCCGACATCGGTGAAAAGGTGCCACAAGCAGCTCAGTCCACCGGAAAAGGACAGGCAATGCACAGTTGGGGACAAAGAGAGGAAACACTCGCCCCCCTTCGCTAGCACCGGCAAGGACCCCTCAACCCCCAGTGCACAGAAGCAGGAGGGCCACAACTGGCGAACACCCAGCCACTAGGCCCAAAATAACAATACACAACAAAAATACATAATAACCATACAATCCCCAACAATAAAACAAAAGCCAACATCAGTACAAGCTGTACACATAGTCAATTGAGCCACCGCCCTGCTGCTCTCACAGTTCTGACATCCGGTGTCCAGACACCATCCAGTCCAAAACTGCAGAAACAAGTCCGTTCTACTCGACTTTCTGCCCGGCAGCAGGCAAACCAAAATCTGTCCCATACTTCCCTCCCAACCGATAAGCAGAATGGCTGCCAATGATAAGTACGGGTCCCTGGCATGGCAACTGCAGACAAGCACTCGCCTCTTTTTCCCCTCCAAGCAACTGGCAGCAGCAACAGGCACCTCTTGCCCTCCATCCAATTGGTGGTAGCACCGTTCTCCCTTGCCATAGTCCAGGCGTCAAAGTCCAGAAAAGACAGCCAGCATACAGAATAACAAACCAAGTCCAGAAGCAGGGTTACAGCCAGAAGCAGCTCGGGGAAAGATTCCTCGCCAACACCTCAGAGTATGATTTACTCCCAATTGGAGGAGCTTCCCACACGATATAAACCCCAACCTGGAAGCAATTCAGGGAAGGAAACGCTGCAGGGTGTGGCGAGAAGTGATTATTGTGACTAGTGTGGAATAAAGAGAGTTGTACCCTGTCAGCCTGATCTCTTGTGGAGTTTTTGCCTCCGTCTACAACACTGGCGATGTGGATCAATTGGAACTGCCATAAGCAGCAAGTGCTGCGAACTTGGACCATTTCTCAATTACTTCGGAAGTCCACTCTCCAGCCGGAAGGCAGGCCATACATAGGTAAACTCAAGCTTTTTGACGCCAACTTGGATGATTGGGCCCGGTAGGTCTAAAGACTTCAACTTTTTTTCCGCAAGAATGCCACCACCAGTGATGACCGCCATTACTGTCCATCATTGGTGGACTGACTTATGCACTAATCAGGAACTTGATTTACCCAGACAGGCAAGACAGACTGCCATTTGCCATGCTGATCGACCAAATGGGCCGGCACCTAAATCCACAGTCCCCAATTGTGGGGTCCGACTGTACCGCATCACAGGCACTGGCAGGATCCATCGGGAAATACTTGGTGCGCTTATGGGGACTAGCTGCCCTGGCTGAATTGCTGCGGGATAACATTGTTTGCAGACTTCGGGACATGGAGACGCAGCGAAAGCTGCTAACGGAGATGCCTCTGACCCTTGACAAGGCCATCGACATAGGAAAGAGCCGACCGCAGACTCCAAGAACTCCAGTGCCTAGCGGTCCTGAACATTGGGCATCGTGAAGGCCGTCGAATGACAATTACTGGAAGCGAGGTACCGGTAATGTCTCAGGTCGGAAGTCAGTGCTGGTCCCGCAACCGCCGCCGTGACAATGGACCTTCCCCCGGCTCAGCATTCCCAGCTGGCATGCACCAGTATCGAATAGGAAACCAAGGCCAGGAATGAGGCTCCAGGGAACTTTGTGAGGGCGTTGTCCCCCGGCAATGGCCAAGTCGCCATTTGCCCCAAGCGGCAGCACACATTTCCTGGAGAACTTGGAAGCTGAGGAGCCAACCCTACCACTGCATTTGCCCCAGAACGACACCTATCCAGGTGATGCTGCTGCTAAACAGACATCCCACCAAGGTGGAACTGGACACAGGAGCAGCAGTTTTGGCCATCAGCCTTCGCACATTCACCGCCAACCGGACAGGTGTTCAGCCGATTGAGCTTCGCGACACAGGGGCCATTGAATGTCAATGGGAAATGTCAATGGGAAATGTTTGAATTCTCTTTTATTGAAGATGGTCATTTCTGGCACTTGTGTGGCGTGAATATAACTTGTTACTCCTCAGCCCAAGCGTGAACATTGTCCAGGTCTTGCAGTATATGTAGCACAGTGGTTAGCGCTGTTGCTTCACAGCGGCAGGGTCCCAGGTTCGATTCCCGGCTTGGGTCACTGTTTGCGCGGAGTCTGCACATTTTCTGTGTCTGCGTGGGATTCCTCTGGGTGCTCCAGTTTCCTCCCACAAGTCCAGAAAGATGCTGTTAGGTGAATTGTACATTGTGAATTTTCCCTCCGTGTACCCAAACAGGCACCGGAATGTGGCGACTAGAGGCTTTTCGCAGTAACCTCATTGCTGTGTTAATGTAAGCCAACTTGTGACAATAAAGATTATTATTATTATATGGGAACAGACTACTTCAGGCAAGCAGCAAAAATGGTGCAATCATCAGCAAACATCCCACCTCTGACGTTATAATGGAGAGGTTATTGGTAAAGCAGCTGAAGACAGTTGAGCCTAGGGCAGTACCCTCAGGCATGATATGAGACTGGTGGTATGAAATTCAGGGGCTTTTCTTTTTCAAGTTGTCACTGCCTGCTGGAATTGATCTAATTCCATGATGAGTGCTTCAAGTGAATAAATATTTAAACTATGGCGGAAATTTATTCAATAATCAATCACAATAAACTTTAAATAAAAACAGAAAATGCTGAATAAACTCAGCAAGTCTGGCAACATCTGTGGAGAGAAACAGTTAATGGCCAGGATTCTCCGTTCGTGAGTTTAAGTACTCCCACTATCAGAGAATTGCGGCAAGATCACTGGGAGCGCCGGTGAGTAGCGATTCACAGTGTGTAAATGGGCCAGTATGCTGATTTGATTTTGATTTGATTTATTGTCACATTTACCGAACTACAGTGAAAAGTATTTTTCTGCGGCCAAGGAACGTACACAGTACATCCATAGTAGACACAAGACTAATCAACAGGGAACATTGACAAATGGTACATCGATAAAACAGTGATTGGTTACAGTGCGGAACAAGGGGCCAAACAAAGCAAATACATGAGCAAGAGCAGCATAGGGCGTCGTGAAAGGCAGCACGGTAGCATTGTGGATAGCACAATCGCTTCACAGCTCCAGGGTCCCAGGTTCTATTCCGGCTTGGGTCACTGTCAGTGCGGAGTCTGCACATCCTCCCCGTGTGTGCGTGGGTTTCCTCCGGGTGCTCCGGTTTCCTCCCAGTCCAAAGATGTGCGGGTTAAGTGGATTGGCCATGATAAATTGCCCTTAGTGTCCAAAATTGCCCTTAGTGTTGAGTGGGGTTACTGAGTTATGGGGATAGGGTGGAGGTGTTGACCTTGGGTAGGGTGCTCTTTCCAAGAGCCGGTGCAGACTCGATGGGCCGAATGGCCTCCTTCTGCACTGTAAATTCTATGTCTACAGGAAACAGGTCAGTCCGAGGAGTCTTGTAGCTGTGGGAAAGAAGCGGTTCCTATGTCTGGATGTGCAAGTCTTTAGACTTCTGTACCTTCTGCCTGATGGAGGAGTCTGGAAGAAGGCAATGCCTGGGTGGGGAGGGATCTCTGATAATACTGTCTGCCTTTCTGAGGCAGCGACAGGTATATACAGAATCAATGTGGGGGTGGCAAGTTTGTGTGATGTGTTGGGCTGAGTTCACCACTGTCTGCAGTTTTTTGTGATCTTGGACTGAGCAGTTGCCGTACCAGGCTGTGATGCAGATGGATAGGATGCTCTCTATCGCACATCTGTAGAAGTTTGTGAGAGTCGATGCAGATATGCCAAATTTCTTTATCTTCCGCAGGAAGTAGAGACGTTGTTGGGCTTTCTTGACTGTTACATCAACGCGAGTGGACCAGGATAGACTGTTGCTAATGGTGACCCCCAGGAACTTAAAGCTTTTGACCATCTCCACTTCGGAGCCATTGATGCAGACGGGAGTGTGTGTCGTGCTACACTTCCTGAAGTCGATGATCAGTTCCTTCATCTTTCCAACATTTAGAGAGAGGTTGTTTACGGTACACCATGCAACCAAATGATTTATCTCCCTCCTGTAGTCTAATTCGCCGTTGTTTGAGATGTGGCCCACCACAGTCGTGATATGACAAGGCCGTTGTATGTTCTCACCATGTCTACGTGGGTTTCCTCTGGGTGCCTCAGTTTCCTCCCATAGTCCAAATACCTGTAAATTAGGTGGATTAGCCGTGATAAATTATCCCTTTGTGTCCAAAGGTTAGTTGGGGTTATGGGGATAGGGCAGGGGAGTGAGCCCCACTTTCAGGGGGTCAGTGCAGATCTGATGGGCGGAATGCACAGGAGGAATTCTATGGAATTTTATGATCCTGTTGGCTGCAATGGCAGTGTGGGCTCCGCTTAAAAGTTGCTCCATCTTGTCAGCTCTCGACGGTAATCCTGATAACGGCAAATTAGCCAACACTAGCGAATCAGATGCCTGGCGTTCCGGGACTCGGGCGGTATACACGTGGCCAGAATATCAGGCATCATCAGCCATGATCTAGGCGGGTAGGCCTTGTCGCCCACTAGCCAACCCCTCATCCGAGGGAGCACCTCAATAGTGCCAGGAATCAGGGCAGCATTGCTGCCTCACGGCGCCGAGGTCCCATGCTCGATCCCGGCTCTGGGTCACTGTCTGTGTGGAGTTTGCGCATTCTCCCCGTGTTTCACTCCCACAACCCAAAGATGTGCAGGGAGGTGAAAATGCTAAATTGACCCTTAATTGGAAAAAATGAATTGGGTACTCTAAATTTATTTTTTTTAAAGTGCCAGGAATCTCCGAGTGTGCGAGGATGCAAGCGTTGTGCGCGCTGCCTGGGTGTTGGCCGCAGAAGTGCATGATGTACAGCTGGTGATCACACACCAACTGCATGTTCAGGGAGTGAAAGCCCTTCTCGTTAATGAAGTGCACCCCCTGTCATGCCTGTGCTCTGAGAGCGACATGTGTGCCATCGATAACCCCCTGGTCTTGAGGTATTCCAGAAATGGCAGCAAATGCAGGAGTCTGGGCATCCTGGTAGGCCTGGTCCAGCATGATGTGTATGTGGTTTGCTGCCGAGGTGCATAGGACATCCATCACATCTCGGATGCGCCTGTGAGCAGACAATTGCATGATCCCTCACCTGTCCTCTGGCAGTCTCCTTTGCAAGGCGCAGTCCACATGGCACATCCGGCAGCTGCTCGAAGGACAACAGCAACGGTATAAGCGTTGCCTGATGCAGCACCGCCTTCACACCTCCTCCTCAACCTTACGGACAACCGGCACTTGAGCGTCACCAGCTGTTCTGGGGCTAGTTCCTGTCATGTAGGGTCTTCCCCGGGCTGGCCGTGACCCTCATGCAATAGTGCATCCATTGATAGAAGCAGTAGCCAACTAGATAGCCTTGCTGGCTGAGTTCCAAAATCCATTTTTGTGCGATGGGACGGTGCAGGGACAGAGACGAGGGCAGTGCCAGTTGACGGTACCACTGGCATCAGGGAAGGGTGCCACGGCCAGAAGCCCCCATGGTGCCAGCCACCGGCGGGGCGAGGGGTTCAGGGATGGGGGGGTGGGGACAGACGGGGACAGAGCCCACAGTGCCAACCAGGGCCATCATATAGCCCGGTGGATCTGGTTGGGCCCGGGAGTACACAACATGCTAACATGTCGGCCTTTCACCCTCTGCAGACAATGGATATTGTAATTCAACCAGCAATGGTAGCAGTGGAGCAGCCACAGAGGAGCAGGTGGCAGCCGCTCTGGATGCAGAGTCAGCCGGCCAACACCAAGGAGGAAGTGCCAAGGAGGCGCTGCATGAGGCCTCACGTGTACTGTCTTTCATTCGACGAATTGCCGGATCGGGTAGGTTGTCGAATACTCCGGCTGAGCAGATAGATAGTGCGGCATATCTGCCAGATGATGGCACACCTAGCACTGTGGGGGTATGAGGGAGGTCACCCCTCCCGGTAGCCGTCAAGGTGACGGTCGCCCTGAACGTTTACACCACGGGCTCCTTCCAGGCGCCGGGTGGGGACCTGTCCGGGATCTTACAGACCTCGGTGCACAGGTGCATCCGTGCCGTCACGGAGGTCCAAATCCTCAGGCGGCTCGATACATCCATTCCAATGTGGACCGAGCCCACCAGGATGCCCAGGCAGTACGGTTCGCTGCCATCACTGAGATGTCTGGATCCAGGGGTGATAACAGGTTGCTCTACACCAACCGAAAGGAGTTTCACTGTGACCATCAGCTGTGCATCTTATACATCTGTGCCCGATACTCGGGAAGTGTGCACGGCTCCAATGCGGAGACCCGCCACAACGAAGCCCATGCAGCAAAGAAGTCCGTGATCGAGCAGTGTGTCGGCTTCCAGAAGATCCAGGTCGCCTGCTGCGTCCTCCACATCGCGCAGCACAGGGGCGATGTGCTGGTGAATTGAAGTGGAACACCAGGTCTCTTCTGACGAGGAGGATGTGGTGTCAGGAGAAGGTGGGTGGGACATGGGGCCCAGGCAGGCACGGGAGGCCGTACGACGTTTGTGTGGTGGTGGATGGGGGAGGGTGTCTGGCCAGGGGCACGGACACCGCATCCCAACCCACCACAACCCCTCACTCCTCTCCCCAGCCATCCCCACCTGCAACTTCCTCCGTTATACATACCTGTCACACTACGGGATTGGCAGTAATAGCAGTCTGGTCCGTGGATGGAGGATGATGACAACCTGAACTGCGATGAGCCGCATCGTTTGGGGGGGGTGGGGGGGTTGGAGCATAGGCTACCCACAAGGTCCGCCCATTCCGCCCAATGCCCACCCATTCCACCCATCCCCATCCCTTGCCAGTCCAGACCGGTCCACCCCTACAGCTATTTGACAGAGCACCGAGGCGGGTTGTAAGGTGGTAACAGGTTTTTAATGTTAACAAATATTTACAGAATTGAGCCCAAGCCTCTATAACTAATCTGTGCCCTGCACCCATGCTAACTTAACTTTCTGGTCTTATGGGCCCTAAAGCAATGGCGAGGTGGATCCCCAGAAGGTACAGCAGGAATGGAGGCGGTCTGCTGTGATTCTTGCCCTGCAACCTGGGTTTCCGTTGGCGCGCGTCTTTTGGGGCGACCGGGCCTGGATGGGCCCGGCTGCTGCTTTGGTGTCCCGGGTGACATGGTGCTGCCCCGTTCTGCAATCTGCCCACCAGATGCACCAGGGACAGGAAGGGGGGAGTCCATAGTGCTGCAGTGTTATGACGCCTCCTCTGCGGGAGTCATCGGCATGGGGCGCATCACCTCTTCCTCCCTCGGGGTGCCCGAAGGCCCCTCCCGGCTACTACATGGAGCACGGTTGCGAGGGGAGCAATCCCCAGAGGCTCCCCCGCTACCTGGTCTGCCAGTCCTGGAAGCCTATTCTTGTCACGACTAGGGTCAGCCGCTCGTGGCCATGGAGCAGAGCAAATGGACTATCTCCGTTTGGGATTGCAACATATCACGCTGCAACTGTGCCACCACCTTCTGGGTCTGTGTCACATCAGCCAGTGATTGTGCCATCTCCCTTTGGGGCTGGGCCACTACCTTCTGTGTCTGCGCCACGTCGGCCAGCACTTGGCAATGCTGCCAACATTCCCAGCCATGGCCTGCTGTGACTGGGCCTTGCTCAGGAGCGCCGCTGCGATTTCCAGGTGGCTCAGGGTCATGGTTCCCTGTGAGTCAGCAACCCTGTCCTGTGCCTCGGCCAGTGCTTGCATAGAATACCCCAGGCCTTGGGCATGCCGATCCGTAGCCGAAACCATTCCTCGCAATACTTTCATTGCGGACGCCACCTGTGGGGTGTTGGCCTGGGTGGCACGCATTGTCAGCACCACCTCCTGCTGCGGTTGAACTCCTTCACCTGCACCTGTAAGACTTGGGTGTTTGCCATCAACCCCTCATGCCGTCCCTGGCTCGCGACTGCACCTCAACTATAGATAGGACTGGGAAGCACGGTGGCGCAGTGGGTTAGCCTTGCTGCCTCACGGTGCCGAGGTCCAAGGTTCGATCCCGGCTCTAGGTCACTATCCTTGTGGAGTTTACACATTCTCCCTGTGTTTGCGTGGGTTTCGCCCCCACAACCCAAAGATGTGCAGGCTAGGCTGATTGGCCACACTAAATTGCTCCTTAATTGGAAAAAATTAATTTGGTATTCTAAATTTATATTAAAAATAACTATAGATAGGACTGTCTGTTCCAGAAGCCCGAGACCCGGTCAGCCTGCTCTCCGACCGTCCGCCCCCTCGGGTGTTCCTGCCTCCACCTGTTGTACCGGGTCAACTTTGTGTGAACACCCGAGAGTGTCCCAGTGTCACTAACATGCCCAACCAAGTTAAGTATCTCTGGGATGGTGGAGAGTGTTGGAGACAGCTGTGACAGAAAATCATTTTCCTCCTCCGACTCAAGCTCTGCGATGTCTTGAGTCTCGGGCGGAGGGCTGGTGTCCGTGCTGCTCTCAGTGTGGATGCCCGGCTCATAGGGGGGCTCCGGCTGTGGCACTGTTGGGGTCGGGGGATGGCTGATGGACCCGCCCCGTCTCCAGCAAGTCCTGTTAGACACAAGGCAAGACACATGGTTAAGCCGATTCGGGGTGGGGGGGGGGGGGCGGTGGTGTGGTAGTGAGGGTGGTGTAGGGTGAGGATAGTATGGGGGTGAGGGTGTTGTGGGGTGGCGTGGGAGGGGGTTTGGCACACGTTTCATGGGGAACCACAACTAAGCGGGGTGTCACTTCCTCGCCCACAGCCGAGCTCCACCTCGGCGACCTCCCTTTCCTCCTGCCGTCGACCACATCCAAGGCCCTCTGCTCGGCCACAGTGAGAGGCTGCAGGTCGGTCCCGCTCCTGACTTCTCCCTCTCCCGGCGGTTGTGCGTGGCCTTCTATTGGGGTGGGAAACAGAAAACGACAGTGTTAGACAGTCCGACGCATGGCAGCTGGTGGCCTTGGTTGCCAGGGAACCCAGCCATGGTGGCCGGTATGGGTGCCGGCATATAGGGCAGGATGGGGGTTCGGCTGCCCTTTGGGTTGGAGGGGATGGGATAGGGTTACGGGTATGTGGCACGCTGGTTCGTGCCGGGGAACAGTTCTGCCTACTCACCCCGGCCGTTCTGAGGACGTGGTGCAGTTTCTTCCGGCACTGCTGACCGGTCCAGATAATGTTGCTAGTGGCGCTGATCTACTCTGCTACCTGCACCCAGACACGATGTACAGCGGCAGCTGGCAACCCCATTCCTTGGCCGGGGTACAGGGTCACCCTCCTCTCTTCCATGGCGTCCAGAAGGGTTTATAGCTTGGTGTTGGTGAAATGGGGTGCCACTCTCCTTGTTGCCATCTTATTAGCGGGATGGTTTGTGTGGGGAGTGAAGTATGTATATGCGGCTGCAACTTGTCAGCCTCCGAAGTGTCAATCACGAAACGGACGAATCCGGCACCGTTTCTCATCAGAATCAATTGTGCTCCACATGGCGTCAGTGCGGAATCGGTTCAGGTGCGGCATCAGTTTTTCTGTTGTGAAAGTCCACAAATTCTGCGTTGGCATCAACACTCAGGGCGGGATTCTCCGATTGTCAACACCAAAATCGTATTTGCCGATCGGGCGGAGAATCCCTTTTGACGGCAAAATCGGGGGCAGTGCTTCTTTTCGGATGCTCCCCCCTCCAAAACGGCGTTATCGGTGAGTATGCCGCACGCCGTTGGGACGGCCTCAGGACGTCACCTGAAGGCCCTCCCCCGATGCTCCACCCCTAATAGACCGACTTCCCGACGACATGGATCACTTGTGGTCTGAGGTTTCGTGAACCTCGCATGGCAGCTGCAGACTGTGTCCAGCGCCGCCACAGTTGGGAGGGAGCCGTGATTCTGGCCGGGGGGGGGGCTTCGGCGGTGGCTGGGGGGATTGGTGGGAGGTGGTCCGGGGGTGGCAAGGGGGTTACAGGGATACACTATTTGGTAGACCGCGTCCGCGTGCAGCAGTGCCATGTTGTAAGGTGTGACTGCTGCAGGTCGCCACCGTGCGCGTGCACGGCCGCGGACCTGGAAATTCTCCAGCCATTTCTGTCGGGAACGCCGGGGGTTTTACGTGGCACAGCTGCTAGCACCCCACCGGGTGGAGCATCGGTGCAGGGCGGCACCAACTTTTTCATTGTAAGACTAGATACGTGCTCCAGTCATAGCCTCAAATCGGGAGAATCCAGCCCAAAGTCTCACAAACAGAGAATCCCGCGCCACGGCTATTCTCAGATCCTTGATTATACTGCAGAAACAAGAGTGTATTCTAATGGGCAGGCTGGAGGAGTCTCCAGGTGAGACCTCAGATCATTTCCCAGATATTGTCAGCAGTCAACATGTAAATTACCGCCATAGGGTGGGGTGAAATGCTTTCAGAGCAGCAATGGGATGTTCAGCCAGGGCACACCAAACCAGAGGAGAGGGGGCTGGAGGTTGGGGGGTGGGGGGGAACACCCCCGAGTACACACCCTTTAAACCAATGACGCGATTCTCCGGGCTCGTTGTGCTCTCGCCCGAGGCCGTAAACAAAACCAGGCAGCAATTAGTTTGAGACGCAACCGGCCGCTGCCATAGGCAAAATCGGGATCTCGCCGTAAGCCCTATTTTGTACAATTAACGGGAGCCACCACTTATCCAACGGCCTCCCGTGATTCATCGGTCTCCCCAGCAAGTGGTTACACTAGCGCTGATTAGTACTCCCTTCGAAAAACATGAACCTGGCGGAAGGGCTTGTACGGGGAGCCGAGGACGTGAGTGGCTATCTTTACTCACAGGTAAAACGTCCAGAGGCATTGGGCTTGCCGCCCTAGTGCTCGGCGAGGGGAACACCAGATGGGGGGAGGAGGGGAGGTGGTACTCTCTGCAGGGCTGGGCTGTCATGGGAGGGTGGAGGAGAGGCCCAGGGGACAACCACGGTGACACCACCATGCCAGTCGCTGGATTGTGTGCCCATGTCCCTGCCCATCTATCCCACCAATCACTCATACCTCCATCGACTGCCGAGGCCTCTGCCATGCGGCTGAAGGCTGTTGCTAATACAAAATTGGCAATCGTCACACAACCCAAGTGGATTCCCATGGATAGGCGGACTATGTAGCATGTGGGAGTCATTGATAGCCAATCAAACTGTGATGCCTGGACACTGCTCCTGCGGAGACAACATCACACACTCATTAGCCAACATCCGAACACCGAGGTTCGTTTTCACACCACTCTTGGGTACTGGGTGATGGAACCATCAATTCACTAGACACGTGCTTTAAGATATGAACAGTGGTTTTAATCTACTTACAATAGAGCCATCCTGTTCCACGTTGAACTCTCGATGAACTGAACAACTGGCTCTGAGCATTGGTATTTATACAGCAGTCCAGGGGGAGGAGTCGTTGGCAGAGCCAAGGGTGGAGCGCTGTACAAAATCCTAAGCATTCCCAGTGCTACTCCCCCTAGTGGTCGGGCAACACGACTACGCTTATCAATGCATGGTCTCATGTATATACAATACAGTGTGAATTACGGAGTTAGATTCACCACACTGGGACTGTAAGCAGGTCACTGTCGAGGGCAGTGGCGTGATGATAAACCGCATAGAACTTTGCACCATAAGAAAGTGACTGAGACAGTAGCCAAAGCATGAGAGGGAGAGATAGACCAGGAGATGGGGGGGGAGAACTGCTAAATCTAAGAGGAAGGAAAGGCGAACCACGGGGGAGGGGGAAGAGGGAAGAGACAGGGAACAATAGAAGAGAGTCAGGGAGGGAGGGGGGACAGGGAAACGTTAACAAACTTGGCATCCACAGGAACAGAGAAAAAGGAGAATAGAAGCGGAAGACGGGAGGGCCGGCAGAAGTGGAAGTTAGCACGAGACGACAACGGCAGAAGCAAGGGACAACACCAGCACCAGACCCATTCGAGTACTGCCCTCCGTAATTGTCTCTCCGGCACCCAAATGTATATCTGCATATCTGCTCAACACCCCCCCCCCCCCACACACACAAACACACACAAACAGATGCCTACTTGTGTGTAAATAATTGATTTTGTATTTCTCTCACATTGTTACCTTTTTTTTCTTTTTCTTTTGTTTTCTTTCCCTTTGTGGTTTGTGTGTGTGTGCCCTTCTCTTCTAAATATATATATATATCAAATCCTGTGTACATAATGGCAAATATACTTTGTTCAAAAACCCAATAAAAAAGTTATAAAAAAATAGAAAGTGACAGAGGCGTCATTCTGGTTGTACTCAACAATTCCCCACTCTCCTGATGGTGCCCCCACCCCGCCCCTCACCCCCCTACCTACCACCAACACCCCTCCCCTCCCCTAGTGATCCTATGCTTGGCCCTCCTAGCTAACCGCTACATCTAGGTACCTCCCCGGGTACACAACAGAGGAAGAGGCAGCCAACTGCTTACCTCGTCCCATGGTCTTCGATGACCCTGGCGGATGTCCTCTGGGGGTTGGGGGGCCAGAGGGCTCCAGCGCATTTGTCAGCGGCTGTGCTGCCCTGTTCCCGTGTGCTGACTGTGAGACACAGCCTCATCAAAGGGGTGGAAATCGGGGGTGCTGGTGGCCACCATCGCCACTCGATAGGATGGGTCCAGGTTGGCACCCAGTACCCACTGCTATTGGTTGATGCCCATAGGGCCCTGGGGTTAGCCTTGGGACAGAGGGGCAGCTGGTTTCATATACCAGCTGCCCCTGCAATATCTGGCTCTGCCAGGCCTGGCGACACCCCGATGCCTGCACCATCATGCTGACGCTGTTAGCAATGCTCCTCAAAGATTGAGCCATGCTCTGCAGGGCCTCAGCAATGCCCACCTGCGACTGGGACAAGCTCTCCAGCACCTCGGCCATTCCCATCTGAGAGTGGGATATGTCCCGCAGCATCTTATCAAGGTCGGCCTGGTACTGGGTGACATTTCCCACCAAGGCAGACACAGCCGAGACTATCAACCAAGGCCATCATCGACTGCGCGACGCCTTGGACACCTTCACTAATGATGCTGACATCGTGCTCCAAGCTGTCCACTGAATTCGCCACTCTAACAGTGTTGGCCTCGGTGCCACGCATTGCCGGCGACATCGCCAGTGCTCATAGCCTCTGGGACTTTTCAATCGGCTATGGATCTGCTGGAGAGTCGCTGACATCTCCCTCTGAGTGTCGTGACCGCACCCTAACGTCACCAACAGCTCCAGGTAACCCTGTACCAGAGTCTCGGCATCAGTCTGGGACCCAGCTGGGTCCTGGGATCCAGCAGACCACTGATTGCTGTCTCGCCTGGGGGTTCCTGCCTCAACATGATGCGCATCAGCAGCTGTGTGGTGCTCACCAGATTGTGCCCCAGAAGCCTGACCACTAACATTTCCCACCGAGATCCGTGTCTCTGCGCTGGTAGAGAGTGGGGATGAGGGGATGACAGCTGTGACGTCTCGATGGTGTCATCCTTAGAGCTCCCCTACGAGGTCCTGCATCACCTGGCTCTGCCAGCCCTGCTGGCTTCCCAATGTCTGCACCATGGTGCCGATGCCCTTGGCAATGCTCCTCAGTGATTGGACCATGCTCGGAAGTGACTCGGCAGTGCCAACCTGCGACTGGGGCAAGCTCCACCTGGGGTGTGCCGGCGCCGTCTGCTGGAGGATCTGTGGGAGAATGGACATGTGGTTAGTGGAAGGGATGGGTCAGTCAGTAAGGCAGTAACAACTCACGTTTGATCAATTCTCTGGGTGGGGCCCGGTGGTTCCTCACCTCTGCGGTTTCCGCCAATCTCTGCGTAGATGACTGACCTATCCTCGACCACCTCCGTCACATCCATGGCCCGATCCTAGAGGAAGGTGCGGATTCTTAACTCCAACAACCCGCCACCAGTCTGGGCCCCCTCCCAATCGTTGTGCAACAGCTTTTCCTGAGGAGACACAGAAAGGGCATCATTAGCTTACAGCCGCCGCCACTTGTCCCAAGACAGCATTGGCTGCCCTGTGGCTCACCCTCTGGGATCGTCAGGGGGGACAGATCATCTCCTGCATCCAGGAATCTGACCAGATCTGATCCCCGAATCTTGGGGCTGATCTCCTTGGCACCATTGTTGCTAGCTGGCTGGAGTTGGCAGAGCAAGTGCTGCTTAAATGCTGCTCGACCTTGTTAGCGGAGGGCTGGCAAGTGCGTTGCCGGCAAATTGTTTTCATTTGCAGCGCAAAGCTAATGGGGCCTCGTTAAATGGACCAATTAACGTTAAATAGTGTTGCCGGTCTCACTGGGCCAAGCAGCAGGAAGCTCGCAGCCCTTCCCGCTCGCTACCAAACTTAGAAATCTTTCCAGAGAATTGTTGCCCAAGTCACTCTCTGCCACTCACAGAGCTCCAGGTATACACCCTTCAGAAAGCCTGAATAACAAGAAAACATTTCTTACCTCCTTGCTCCCCGTCAAAGGCCATGTTTGCAAACACTCACACCAAATGATTTTTGGTTGCGAGCGGTGGAGCATACTTTTGGGGGGGGGGGGGCTGAAGAATTGAACTTCCATCCTGTTAAGCAGATTAAAATTGATCAAAATCACCTTTTTGCATTATTCCCTCAGTGCGGGGCAGGTAGTGCCCTGTGGCCAGTTTGGGGAGAATGGCAACAAGCCTGGCCCGGCGCCAAACCCGTTTGACCGGCTACACTCCACTTTTCACCCAAACGAGATTCCCAACCTTAGTGACGGGGAACAGAGAATTCCAGCCAACGTTTCTGATCTAAATAACCCTTCCACAGAAATACAGTTTATCCTGCTTATTTTTATTCCAGATTTCCAGCATTTTTTTTTAAACGTTATACTTTAGTTTCCATTTATAGGTTTTCTATCCTTTCGTTAGGGTTTTGATTCTGAGCTTGACTTTATTGTACTCACCATTATGTTGAAGCCAATGTCGCTCAATTTTTTCAGATAATACCTCCTATTCATTTCCCGTCTGTCAATGCCAATATCTGATTTGTTGGTCACTAAAAGAAACTCAACTTTTGCCTGGAACATGTAAATACAATTGTTTAGAAAAGGAACAGTGTAAATGCAGCAAAACACAGAGAATTTCTTGTTTTACAGAAAGATTCGCTTTCACCTGACGCATGCTGTAGCTGATCTGTGACTGTTTAATGCGACAATGGAAGCAATTTATTCAAGGACGGGTTAGATAGATAGATAGGGGCAGACAGGAAAGTATAGTTAAGGCCACAATCAGTTCAGCCATGATCTTACTAATTGGCAGGGCAGGCTCGAAAGGCAAAATGGTCTCCTGATGTTTCTAAGTCCTATGTTCCAATGTAACAAGCAACTTATGTTCCATCCACTGAACAGGGAGAGCTTGATGGGACAGAGAGATTTATTTTATGTTTGATGCAAGGATGCTTCATGTGCCATTGCAGGTAAATTTTGATTCTGCTTCTAATCTCTTCAATATGCAATCTACGCAATGTAGCTGGTTTGTAAAATAATAATAATTCTCAAATAAAACTTTCTAAGACATTGTACAGCACAGGTTTGAAACAAGTTTAGCACTGGAGCTGGTTTAGCACAGTGGGCTAAATAACTGGCTTGCAATGCAGAGCAATGCCAGCAGCGCAGATTCAATTCCCGTACTGGCCTCCAAGAACAAGTGCCGGAATGTGGCGACTAGGGGCTTTTCACAGTAACTTCATTGAAGCCTACTTGTGACAATAAGCGATTATTATTATATACTAAGAAAGGTGAAGGCATATGACGCACTGATATGAAAAAACCACTGAATGGCAGTGGGCACATCCATGAAGAATTTCTTATTAATAATGAGAATAATAATATTATTATTATTATTATTACAGTATTACAAAAGGCATCAGTGACCTTGCCTATTGGTGTCCTTACTGCTTCATTGTCTATATTGCACAGATCCCCAGGCTGGCTGAAAGAAGTATGAAGAGTAAACCCTCAGGTGAATGGTCACATTCGTAGTCATGGAGAGAATAGTGCAAGCAGGTGGGTTTGTCTACAGATCTTTATGTAGCGGATCGCCAAGATCAAAGATTCTGAGAAGTGATCTTCTCTGATGCAGTTTCCTTGGAAAGGTCCTCAGTGGACCTGTGCCATCAGTAAAAACAAAAGAAGGGTATTATCTGGCAAGCTGTATTCTTTGGAATGTGCGAACTCTCCTTCCCTTCAACCTATCCTACTCTTCCTCCATATTAAAAACAATCTTAATAATAATGGCACAAAGTATCAGCCCAAGAGAAAAGGCTCCTGAACATCTCTGACTGTGTGCATGGGTGTGGGGCGGACAATGGGAATAGTGGGATTGGTGGTGGTGTGGTAGTCACCACTGTTGTATTGTATATATTGCATATGAGGTGTATTACGGTAAGGCTCCTGCACTACAGGTAAGGTGGTAGCTCCCTGCCTGCTGGCTGCATGTGTGGGCTTTCCGAGCTGCAGCCATTTCGGCAGCAGAGCAGGGGTTACACATCTCTGCATAATAAAGCCTCGATTACACTCTACTCTCGTCTCGTCGTAATTGATAGTGCATCAATTTATTACGCAGAGATTTTACAACGATGGATCTCCGCATCAAGCCTGATCGCCTGCAGCTGCACCCTCAAGCAGACAACGCCAAGTCGGCCTCCGCACATTGGCTAGCTTGCTTCGAAGCATACATTGGATCTGCGACAGAACCATCCTCAGAGGCACAGAAGCTCCAGATCCTGTACACGCGGCTGAGCTCCGATATCTTTCCCCTCATCCGGGACGCGCCTACCTACGCTGAGGCCATGGCGCTACTGAAGGAGAACTACGCTCAGCAGACCAACAAAATCTACGCCAGGCACCTCATATCCACGCGGCATCAACTCCCCGGTGAGTCTGGGGAAGATTTCTGGCGTGCCCTGCACGCCCTGACGAGGGACTGCGATTGCCAGGCCGTTTTGGCCGTTGAACATTCTGAACTTCTAATTAGAGATGCGTTCGTTACGGGCATAGGGTCAGCTTACATCTGCCAGCGCCTCTTAGAGGGGGCTACCCTCGACCTCACGGCGACCAAGAAATTAGCGATCTTACTCACAGTCGCCTCCCGCAATGTACAGGTATATGCCCCAACCTCACAGCCCACCCCTCCTGGGCATCGTGGACCCCACCAGCTAACACCCCCAGCCAACCCCAGGCCTGCGCCGCGCGGCAGCCAACCAACCCTGGGGGACCCAAGTGCTACTTCTGTGGACAGACAAAACACCCCCGGCAGCACTGCCCGGCACGGAGCGCGCTCTGCAAGGCCTGTGGGAAGAAAGGACATTTTGCTGCTGTGTGCCAGGCCCACTCGATCGCTGCTATTGTCCCTGCACCCCCCACGCGCGACCCGTGGGTGGCGCCATCTTCCTCGCCTCAGACCACGTGCGGCCCGTGGGCGCCGCCATCTTGCCTGCCTCAGGACACGTGCGGCCCGTGGGCGCCGGCATCTTTAACGCCCCGCCAACTTCCCCGCCTCAGGACCACTGCTCGTCCGTCACTTAATCGGGCCGCTCATCACCTGCAACCGCCGCCGACCAGCCGCGTCTCGCCCCCATCACGATGTACCAGTCCCGACCGCAAAACCTCGTAACCGCGCCGACGACAGTGAAGGTCGATGGGCACGAGACATCATGCCTTCTGGACTCCGGGAGCACTGAGAGCTTCATCCACCCCAATACGGTAAGGCGCTGCTCCCTCAAGGTACACCCCATTAACGAGAAAATCTCCCTGGCCTCCGGATCTCACTCCGTGGCGATCTGGGGGAACTGCACTGCCACCCTCACCATCCAGGGCGTAGAGTTCAGCGACTTCCGGCTCTACGTCCTCCCCAACCTCTGCGCTGCCTTGCTACTCGGCCTGGCGTTCCAGTGCAACCTCCAGAGCCTAACCCTGAAATTTGGCGGATCTCTACCACCCTATATAGAGAGGGCTAACAGGGGTCATGAAATATCTTTGGCTAACAGGGTTAAGGAAAATCCCAAAGCCTTTTATTCGTATATAAGGAGCAAGAGGGTAACTAGAGAAAGGATTGGCCCACTCATAGACAAAAGAGGGAATTTATGCGTGGAGTCAGAGGAAATGAGTGAGCTTCTTAATGAGTACTTTGCATCGGTATTCACCAAGGAGAGGGACATGATGGATGTTGAGGCTAGGGATGGATGTTTAAATACTATAGGTCATGTCGGCATAAGGAATGGGGAGGTTTTGGGTATTCTAAAAGGCATTAAGGTGGACAAGTCCCCAGGACCGGATGGGATCTATCCCAGGTTACTGAGGGAAGCGAGGGACGAAATAGCTGGGGCCTTAACAGATATCTTTGCAGCATCCTTGAGCACGGGTGAGGTCCCGGAGGACTGGAGAATTGCTAATGTTGTCCCTTTGTTTAAGAAGGGTAGCAGGGATAATCCAGGGAATTATAGACCTGTGAGCTTGACGTCAGTGGGAGGCAAACTGTTGGAGAAGATACTGAGGGATAGGATCTATTCACATTTGGAAGAAAATAGACTTATCAGTGATAGGCAGCATGGTTCTGTGCAGGGAAGGTCATGTCTTACAAACCTAATAGAATTATTTGAGGAAGTGACAAAGTTAATTGATGAGGGAAGGGCTGTAGATGTCATATACATGGACTTCAGTAAAGCGTTTGATTAAGTTTCCCATGGCAGGTTGATGGAAAAAGTGAAGTCGTATGGGGTTCAGGGTGTACTAGCTAGATGGATAAAGAACTGGCTGGGCAACAGGAGGCAGAGAGTAGTGGTGGAAGGGAGTGTCTCAAAATGGAGAAAGGTGACTAGTGGTGTTCCACAGGGATCCGTGCTCGGACCACTGTTGTTTGTGATATACATAAATGATCTGGACGAAGGTATAAGTGGTCTGATGAGCAAGTTTGCAGATGATACTAAGATTGGTGGAGTTGCAGATAGCGAGGCGGACTGTCAGAGAATACAGCAAAATATAGATAGATTGGAGAGTTGGGCAGAGAAATGGCAGATGCGAGGTGACGCATTTTGGAAGATCTAATTCAAGAGCAGACTGTATGGTCAATGGAAGAGTCCTGGGGAAAATTGATGTACAGAGAGATCTGGGAGTTCAGGTCCATTGTACCCTGAAGGTGGCAACGCAGGTCGATAAGAGTGGTCAAGAAGGCATACAGCATGCTTGCCTTCATCGGACGGGGTATTGAGTACAAGAGTCGGCAGGTCATGTTACAGTTGTATCGAACTTTGGTTAGGCCACATTTGGAATACTGCGTGCAGTTCTGGTTGCCACATTACCAGAAGGATGTGGATGCTTTAGAGAGTGTGCAGAGGAGGTTCACCAGGATGTTGCCTGTTATGGAGGGTGCTAGCTATGAAGAAAGGTTGAGTAGATGAGGATTGTTTTCATTGGAAAAACGGAGGTTGAGGGGAGACCTGATTGAGGTCTACAAAATTATGAGAGGTAAGGACAGGGTGGATAGCAACAAGCTTTTTCCAAGAGTGGGGGTGTCAATTACAAGGGGTCACGATTTCAAGGTGAGAGGGGAAAAGTTTAAGGGAGATATGCGTGGAAAGTTTTTTACGCAGAGGGTGGTGGGTGCCTGGAATGCTTTGCCAGCGGAGGTGGTAGAGGCGGGTACGATAGCATCATTTAAGATGCATCTGGACAGATATATGGACGGGTGGGGAACCCGTTCAATATCAATCGGTACACGCAGCTCGACGCGTACCCCCTCCCACGCATATCTGAAATGGTCAATCAGATTGCACAGTACCAGGTCTTCTCAACGGTGGACCTGAAATCTGCCTACCACCAGCTCCCCATTCGCAAGGCGGACCGCCCGTACACCGCGTTTGAAGCAGATGGCCGCCTTTACCACTTCCTTAGGGTTCCCTTCGGCATCACTAATGGGGTCTCAGTCTTCCAACGGGAGACGGACCGAATGGTTGACCAGTACAGATTGCGGCCACCTTCCCGTACCTGGATAACGTCACGATCTGTGGCCACGACCAGCATGACCACAACGCTAACCTTTCTAAATTCCTCATGGAACTCCCCCTTCCCCACTGCCCCAAGGCCCTCAAACGATACCTGGGTTTCTACTCGTACTACGTCCAGTGGGTCCCTAACTAGGCCCACCCACTCATTCACTCCACCGTTTTCCCACTGACGGCCGAGGCTCACCAGGCCTTCAACCGTATCAAGGCCGACATCGCCACGGCCGCGATGCACGCGGTCGACGAGAATCTCCCCTTCCAAGTCGTGAGCGATGCATCAGACATCGCTCTAGTCGCCACCCTCAACCAGGCAGGTAGGCCCGTGGCATTCTTTTCACGCACCCTCCATGCCTCCGAAATTCAGCACTCCTCTGTCAAGAAGGAAGCCCAAGCCATAGTAGAAGCTGTGCGGTATTGGAGGCATTACCTGGCCAGCAGGAGATTCACTCTCCTCACTGACCAATGGTCGGTTGCCTTCATGTTCAACAACACACAGCGGGGCAAGATCAAAAATGATAAGATCTTGAGGTGGAGGATCGAGCTCTCCACCTACAATTACAAGATTTTGTATCACCCCAGTAAGCTCAACGAGCCCCCCAATGCCTTATCCCAAGGTACATGTGCCAGCGCACAAATGGACCGACTCCGGACCCTGCATAACGATCTCTGTCACCCAGGGGTCACCCATTTTTTTCACTTCATAAAGGCGCGCAATCTTCCCAACTCCATCGAGGAAGTCAGGGCTATCACCAGAGACTGCCAGGTCTGCGCGGAGTGTAAACTGCACTTCTACCGGCCAGACCGAGCGCACCTGGTGAAGGCCTCCCGCCACTTTGAACGCCTCAGCGTGGATTTCAAAGGGGCCCTCCCCTCCACCGGCGAAACACGTACTTTCTTAACGTGGTCGACGAATACTCCAGATTCCCCTTCGTCATCCCATGCCCCGATATGACGTCCGCCACCGTCATCAAAGCCCTCAACACCATCTTCGCTCTGTTCGGTTTCCCCGCCTACGTCCACAGCGACCAGGGATCCTCATTTATGAGCGGTGAGCTGCGGCAGTACCTGCTCAGCAGGGGCATTGCCTCAAGCAGGATGACCAGCTACAACCTCCGGGGAAACGGGCAGGTGGAGCGGGAGAATGGGACGGTCTGGAAGGCCGTCCAGCTGGCCCTACGGTCCAGAAATCTCCCAAACTCCCGCTGGCAGAAGGTCGTCCCCGACGTCCTTCACTCCATTCGGTCGCTCCTTTGCACTGCAACTAACGAAACTCCCCATGAATGTCTCTTTGCCTTCCCCAGAAAGTCCACCTCTGGGGTTTCGCTCCCAATGTGGCTGGCAGCTCCAGGACCTGTTCTCCTCCGCAAGCACGTGCGGCTCCACAAGGCAGACCCATTGGTTGAGAGGGTACAGCTACTTCACGCAAACCCGCAGTATGCCGACGTGGCGTACTCCGATGGCCGCCAAGACGCAGTCTCCCTCAGGGACCTGGCGCCAGCTGTGTCCCCACACACCCCCCCTCCCCCTCGCCACCCCCAGCGCACCCCACCACAGCCCCCGCTCCAGGACGATCCGTCCCCCCCTTGGCCCCACCCGCTCCCGGAGTCACCGACGATCGATCCGACGCCTGCATCGTCACCGGGACTGCGGCGCTCGCAACAACGGATCAAGGCACCCGATCGTCTGAATTTGTAAACTTTTCCTAAAATGTTAAACACCTGCATTTAAATAGCCTTCCACCACCCCCGTTGGACTCTTTTTAACAGGGGGTGAATGTGGTAGTCACCACTGTTGTATATATCGCAAATAAGGTGTATTACGGTAAGGCTCCTGTATTACAGTTAAGGGGGTAGATCCCTGCCTGCTGGCTCCACCCAGTAGATTATCATAGATGATCATAGAATTTACAGTGCAGGAGGCCATTCGGCCCATCGAGTCTGCACCGGCTCCTGGAAAGAGCACCCTGCACCTCCACCCTATCCCCATAACCCAGCAACCCCACCCAACACTAAGGGCAATTTTGGACGCTAAGCGCAATTTATCATGGCCAATCCACCTAACCTGCACATCTTTGGACTGTGGGAGGAAATCAGAGCACCCGGAGGAAACCCACGCACACACGGGGAGGATGTGCAGACTCCGCACAGACAGTGACCCAAGCCGGAATCGAACCTGGGAACCTGGAGCTGTGAAGCAATTGTGCTATCCACAATGCTACCGTGTTGCCCCGGAGTATAAATGTGTGGGCTTTCTGAGCTGCAGCCAAATTCGGCAGCAGCTGCGGGAGGCTACACATCTCTGCGTAATAAAGCCTCGATTACACTCTACTCTGGTCTTGTCGTAATTGATAGAGATCCAAAAGCCTCTGACCCAGTAGTGAGCAGTCACAATTAAGAGCATGTCTCAAACATTGTTCAGACTCTTGAAAGCTCACAAATGCCTCATTTCCACCTTGATTTGATACAGATAGTTACTGCAGTCTAACAGTGCAATAGCAGGATGAAACTGGGGGATGTGCTTCTATTGTACCACTAGCTGACTGATGGCAATGAATAAAAGAGACCACTGGTGCTTCAGCAGCAAAATGGCAGAAAAGCTCAAAAAGCACAAGGAAACTTGGGAAAAGCATTTTAAAACAACATAAAAAAATTTTTTTTATAAATTTAGATTACCCAATTATTTTTCCAATTAAGGGGCAATTTAGCGTAGCCAATCCACCTACTCTGCACATTTTTTGGGTTGTGGGGGCGAAACCCACGCAGACACGGGGAGAATGTGCAAACTCCACATGGACAGTGACCCAGAGCCGGGATCGAACCTGGGACTTCAGCGCCATGAGGCGGTTGTGCTAACCACTAGGCCACCGTGCTGCCCGTTAAAACAACATAAATGACGGAAATAACTTCCACACGGCCCAATACCTCAATTTCCTGCGGACATACAAGCAAGGAACAGGAGTCGGCCATTCGGCCCCTTGAGCCTGCTCCGCCAATTAATAAAATCATGATGTTCTAATAAAAACATTACAACTGTATCCCACCTGCCCTCAATAACCTATCACCTCCTTGTTTACTAAGAATCTAGCCTCTTCTGCCTTAAAAATATTCAAAGACTCTGCTTCCACCACCTTTTCAGGAAGTTCCAAAGGCTCATGACCCTCTGAGTGAAATAATTTAGCTTCATCTCCATTTTAAATGGGTGAGACCTTGGGCTGGATTCTCTGATTTTGAGAGACTAAGTGCTGACGCCGGCATGAAAACTGTGGACTTTTACAACGGCAAAAACGGCTCAACAGGTGCAACAATTCAGCAACTCTAAAGGGGCTAGCACTGTCGTCACGTGAAACGCAACCGTTTGCATGCGAAACTGCGCTGGATGTCCCCGTGCACAACCGCAAGGAGCGGGAGAAGGCCGGAGGGGGACCACCAGACCTGCGGCCTCTCACCATGCCCGAGCAGAGGGCACTGGACAGGGCCGGTGGCCCGGAGGAAAGGGAGGTCGCCAACGGGCAAGGTGAGACCCCCTGCCTAGATGGAGATCCTCATGACACATGTGTGCCCCCCCAACCACTCCCCTCACCCTCACCCCCCCCACATCCACCTCAGTCCCACCCCTCAGCCCCCCACATCCCCCTCATCCTCACCCCCCCCACACCCCTCACCATCTCACCCTGTCACCCCCCCCCCTCATCCTCACCCCCCCACCCCTGTCCAGCTGTCTAACCATACATGCCATCTTGTGTCTTACAGGACCTGCCAGAGAGGGGTCCGGTCGATCCGGAGCCCCTCACCCCAGCCAGTGTCAGAGCCGGTGCCCCTCAGACAGCCGAGCACTAATGGAGAGAGCAGCCGGAACAATAGCTCTCTGCCTGAGACCCAGGACACCACGGAGTTCAGGTCAGAGGAGGCACAGCTGTCTCCAACACCCTCCACCCTCCCAGAAACTATCACCTCGGTTGGGCACACTAGTAAGGAGGCTGCTGGGACACTATCTAGTGCGCACCATACAGTCGGTCCGGTACAGCATGTGGAGTAGGAGCAGCCGAGGGGCCGGATGGTCGGAAGGCAGCCCGGCCCCAGGGACCTGTTGCCGCAAGAACGGGTCCCGGGCTCCTGGAGTATCCAGTCCCACCCACAGTGCAGATGCAGGCAGAGACCCAGGGACCACGGGGCCGGCGTCCAGCACCTGCGGGTGTAGGTGGAGGAGTCCATCCGCGTGCAGGAGCAGGGGGTGATGCTCGGTCATGCGTGCCACCCAGGCCGAAACCGCATGGGTGGTGTCCGCGGTGGAGGTAATGGGGGCGACGGTGGAGGCCTGGAACATTCTGTGCAGGCGGGGGCCAAGGCCCAGGACAGGGCTGCCCTCTCACAGGCAACCATGTGCCAGAGCCACCTGGACATCGTAGCGGCGCTCCTCAGCGTGGCCCAGTCACAGCAGGCCATTGCTGAGAACATCAGCGGCATTGCCCAGGTGCAGGCCAGCGTAGCGTACACTCAGAAGGAGGTGGCCCACACCCAGAGGGACGTGGCCCACTCACTGGCTGATATGGCACAGAACCTGAGGGACACGGCCCTCTCACTGGCTGATGTGGCACACATCCTCAGTGTGGTGGCAGTCGTAGTGTGATGTGGTGCAGTACCAGATGAAGATGGCCCTCACTGTGTTCCAGTGCCGCGAACGTGCAGACCCTCGTCGAGATCAGAGCGGGCCTCCAGGACTGGTACGCCAGGTGGCGGGGGGGGGGGGCCTCAGCGGATGGCTCCACTCGCACCCCCGTCCTATGGAGTAGCCCGGGGCCATCGGGCACCCCGAGGAAGGAGGAGGTGCTGGGGCCTGTGCCGGTGACTCCCACATGGGAGGTGCCGGAACACAACAGAACCTCGGGCTCCCTCCCTCCTGTCCCTGGTGCATCTAGTGGGTAACGGGCAAAATAAGGCGGCACCACGCCACCCGGGACGCCCAAGCAGTGGCCGGGCCCATCCAGGCCGGGCCGTCCCAGGAGACATGCGCCAATGGGGACCCTTGTCGCAGGGCAGGAGTCACAGCAGTCCACCTCCAATCCTACTGTACCACCTGGGGAGCCACCTAGGCGTAGTGTTAGGGCCCATGACGCCAGAAAGTTAGACACCAGTTAAGTTGGCACAGGTGCAGGGCACAGTTTAGTCATAGGGTCTAGGGCACAGACCGTATATGTTTGTTCACAATAAACACATGTTCACACCGTTCAAACTTGCTTCTGTCCTCTGTCTGATGGGTGCGAGGCTGGGGCGGTCAGTGCTGGGCAGTGGGAGTGGGGGCTGAGCGATGAGTGAAGGCCCCTTGGGTGTACCGTCCATTCTCACCCCCTGCCCCGACGTGCCAGGAAGCCCACCCCAGGAATTTGACAGGACCGTATGATGGACTGGCCAGCTCACATGCACAGATCACCCAGGTGGAAGGTACTACTGTGGGCATGAGTCAGATATTGACGAACAATGTGGAGCACAGAGCTCATCACAGAGGGGGTTGTCATCATCCTTCATCCCATGGACTGGACCCACTATCACTGCCAACCAGTTCCCCCAGCTCATTGCACCGCAGGTATGTGTAACAGAGGGGGTTGCATGCGGGTGGTTTGGTGGTGTGGGAAGTGAGGGGGTGTGGGTCTGAGATTGTGGTTTCCGTGCCCCTGCCCAGCAACTCTCCTAGTCGGTGAACCTGGAGGCTGTCAGAGCGTCTCGTGCTCGCTGGCCCTGGGTGGTCAGCAAGATGGCAGCCATAATACCGGTCGGTGCCTGAGCACCGCCCCTGTCCTGTGTGTGTGCGTGCGTGGGGTGGGGGCACCCTGGCTGCTCGGCCTGTCCCCTCCTCTCCTCCACCCCCGGCAGGCTCCCCCCCCCACCCCCCCTCGCCCGCCCCCGCCACAGCCAGTACGGCCGGTGGCCGAGCCGGCAGCCCTCAGTCACACCACGCCACTCTCATGCTCAGCAGCCAGGACGCCAGGTTCACGATTTTTAAAAGCACAAGAGAACCATGCCGCCAGGAAATCCGTCCATCTGAGGTGCTGAATCGCGGAAACCCCAGAGCATCGGGCGTCAGGGCCGCTAATGATAAGCCCACTGTACTTACAGGCCGCGCGACGAGCGCCGTGTTTACGTCGTTTTTCGGGACCGGAGTATTCCGATTTGGCGTCAAACCGGTGTCTACCGCGATTTCGACATTGGAAGCTATTCTCCACCTGATCGTATTTCCTGATTTCAGTATCGGCTAACAGAGAATCCAGCCCCTTATTTTTAAACAGGGATCCCTCGTTCTCGATTGAGCCACAAGAAGAAACATCTTCTCCACATCTACTCTGTCAAAACCCCTCAGGTTCTTGTATGTTTCAACCAAGTTGCCTATTACTCTTCTAAACTCCAGCTGTTACAAGCACAGCTGTTATACAGCCCGCCTATTCCAGGTATTAGTCTGGGAGACCTTCCCTGAACTGCTTCCAATGCATTTACACAAAGCAGAGTCTGTCCCATTCTAGCACAACAAATATGTTGTAAGGAGACCAACACATTTCTACAATAACATGTTTTCTCTTCAGATAGTTGATTGCCTTTTATGACTCATCATAGGGGGATCCTTGGAGTATTTTAGGGTGCCCATAGAGAGAAGTTTGAAAACCTTGAGCTCTAGTTGATGCTTTATGATCAGACCTTGTGAATAGTGTTGTTATGGGTCAGGGTTTAGAGAACCCCAAAGTGTATCATTGAGTTCACCTGACCCACAACTTTTAATAGATTGTGGTATGGGGAGCACACGGCCCACTCTCCAGGTGTGGTATAGCAGAAATGGAAAAGTATTTTTTAAAGCAAAACAATGTTTATTCTATGAAATCAAGTTAACCTTTTTAAAACATACAGTGAACATATTAGCAACCATTAATTCAAATACATTCCCCAAAGAATACAACACTAAGTAATCCTTCATAAATTCCCAAACATCCATAAGACTTAAAAAACACCTTTTAACAGAAGCACATCAGGTTCAAATTCACTACTGCGAGCAGTTACCACTTTGAAAACCCCAAATGAACATTCATAAGCTTGCAGAGATTCACACACATCCTGCTGTGATTTCAGCTTCTCCAAAACTAATATGAAACCAAACCCACCCTGCAGCAAAAAGCCTAAAGCGAAAGTAAAAAGCTGACAGACAGCCCAGCTCCATCCACTCTCTGACATCACTGCAGTAATAAACACCCATTTCTTAAAGTTACTCTCACTACAAATCTTTATATGCACACCCATTTATAAACACCCATTTCTTAAAGGTACTCTCACATGACAGTGTTAAGTTGTATCAAACTTGAGCTTCCTTTTGACCTGTAACTATTATATCCTCAATTTAATCCAAACGTGATCTGAAATTATTGAACAATATTCTAATCTAATTTTTAACACAACCTGACGTGCTTAATGAAGCAAGCTAAAGCAGATGCAGGCTGCAACTCTGATTCATTGGTGTACAGTAGAGTGGTGATTATTGCCCCATTCAATTTGTATAGAATAATATTGTATATTAGAATTGTGTTACCAGTAATTCTTCATTCTCAGGCATCAGAATTTCATTTTCATCTGCTGTTCCCAGGTAAACTGTTTCATCAATCTGTAAAAAAAAATGGTTTTAATGACATTGAACTGTAACTGGGAGATACCCCAAACCCCAACCCACAGGTTCCCAGGTAAGGATTTCATGATATTTGCCTGGAAAGTGCAAACTTTAATTGGACAATTGCTCTGCACTGGTAACTATCCAATAATGCTATTTAAATCTCAAACTTAGAATGGTTCCAACTATCATAGAGTAACAATAACCCAGAAAATGTTAGAAGAATTAAGACCGTTTCTATCTTCTGGATATCCTTTGGCACCGACCCACTCAGAACGTCCAGAAGGCTCTCCCATGCCCCAAAGATCACCCCCCCCCCCGAAACCACCACAGGACTCGTCTGACTGCTCACCCCCCCCCCTCCACACTACCCTCCATGGCACTTTCCCCAAGCCCCTACTACCTGCAGACTACCGTCCCCTGGCCTGACCTGAACCAACATTCCCCCAACAGTGCAACCAATCTCCAAGCCTGTCCAACCTCCCACCGCCAACATCCTCCCGACAGCCCGACCCGGCCTCCCACCCGGCCCCCCTCGCCTCAACCGCAGATTGAACACCATCCCCCAACCTCCCCAGGCCTGACCTAAACTGAACACCCCCTACATCTACAACCTACCCCACATGTCTGAACTGATCCGCTAAAATGAACTGACTCACTTTCTGAATAGCGCCCCATTAGGAACGCGAAACGCCGCAATTCAGTCCCGACAGCAACACTTAAGGCACGATCCAATGGCCATGCTGTACCTGAAATGCTGCTCAACAATGCACAGCTTTGCCGATAAAATCCAGGAGACCCCACTCCCATGATCTACCCAGCTCAAGATGCCTAGCAAGATCCAACACGATCTTGCAAAACATTGCGTTGTAAATCCTGCCCATTGTGGGCGGGATCATTTTTTGGCAAATCTGTATATTAGAGGGAGACAGCTAGCCTCACTCTAATATGCAGTCCTGAGGTACCCAAGACTTTGAGATTCATCCCCTTCATCTCAAAGACCTAGGGCGAGCACCATTCAGATGTAATGTCACTTGTGGGGGGTCTCCCGGGGATTGGAGGCCCCCAGCTGCATACCCTTTGGGCAGGTGGAGCCCTGGCACTGCAGGTGCCCCCTGGGTTTATAGAGCAGTGCCAGCCTGGCACTCTGGCAGTGTAAGGCTGGGACCGAGGTGGCGTTGCCAAGATGCCCAAGTGGCACTGCCAGCTGGAATGGGCACTGCCAGCTGGAATTGATACTGCCAGGTTGACACTGCCAAGGTGCCACACTGGTATTTCTTTGCGTAGGAGCGATCGAGCCAGTGGTGCCCTGCTTGGGTGTTCTGGAGAGCCTCCATAGTGCGCTCGGGCTGGGGGTGGGTGGGGTCAGGGGATGCTTTGTTGGACTCTGAGATCAGGACGCCATTGGCAGCCCAGTCTCTCGTTACACTGGGGAATTCTGGCAAGTGGAGCTCCCCAGTGTACTAAAAAGAGGCTATGTGCAGCCTTGGCCGCGCGTTCCCCGCTGAGGCTCCATGTGTTTCTCGGCGCTGTAAGAGCCGGGAAACACGTGGCTAAACGTGCTTGCTATGGGAATTTGTTCCCAATTAGTTGAATTGAGCCCTTCGTATCCAAACAGCACTTAGTCTCTCCTGCCCTTTGTGTCGGCTGGCAGTCTTTTCTGATAATGCCTCTTTGCATCGCTAATGTGCTTTTTCACAGAAACTCCAGTATTTCTCTTGATTCTCAACTGTATTTTGTACCTGTCATAAGCAAACATTTTCTTTGTTGTCTTAATTTCCATCTTTTTCATTCAGGGAGCTCTATATTTGTTTGTTTTCAAGTGGCACCAGGAGCAATCTGAAGATTACCACAGTTGAGGTCCTGCTTTCTAATTTTTTACCTAGCTCCCTAAATTCTGATTGCAGGTCCCCATTCCCTTCTTTTGTGAGGGTCAAAAAGAATCCAGCACATGTCCGTGGAGTCAATCAGAAACTAACTTTATTTACAACAATATGTACACAGCAGCAGTAGTTCACCACTGCTTCCTTCTCTAACCAGTATCACACTGGCCTGGTCTATTTATACAGTTGCAACTACTAGTGATTGCCCCACTCCCCTTATTAGGCGAGCTCATACTCCCCAACAGTTATGGAAAAACCAATTTTCCCGAGCTAATAGGATTCGGGCAGGTTATAAATACCTTCCTACCTAAGTCATTAATACCAAAGGGGGCCACAACCTCGAGCTGTTCACCCTCCCCAGAAAAATATCCTGCAGCCACTCTGTGACATAGAATAGAACCATAGAATTCCTACAGAGCAGAAGGAGGCCATTCAGCCCATCAGGTCTGCAGTGATCCACTGAAAGAGCACCCTTCTTGACTCTGGCACCAAGGATGCAACATACCAACCTGGAGTCACTTCTACATTCACAGAAACGCTTGTCCATTCCCCTAACTAATGAATCCTCTTCTTCTTCCCGACTTGAATAGCCAAGTAGCCCGTGGTGCCACAAACCTGGCTCTGACTGCATTCCTCTAGCTTCCTCACTAGTTTCCATAATGGAAAATCAATTTCTGAGCAGGACCCCAGGAGACTCCTCCACCACCCGCCTAGTTTTCTTGGTCAGCCTAGTGATCCCCCATTCCTTCTTTGCCTGCCTCCAGGCCCTTAAGTTTTGGTGTGACCACCTTTCAACTTCGCAGATTCACCACAGTGACTTCAGCTGCAGCTCCAGTCGGAAACCCAGAGTTCACATTGCTGCAGCTAGCAGCACTTCCTGCACATATGGTTGTGTAGGACATTGGTAGAATCCATGACTTTCTATATAGCATAGAGCATGCATTCCGCTCAACTGACTGACCTCCCATGTAACTTTATTTCTCTTAAGGGCAGCACGGTGGCGCAGCTCAGTTGTAATTCTATTAAAACCACAGTTTACTTCCAATCGTGTCCGAGTGTATTGATGGTCGCATCAATTTAATAGACTTAAGAAAACTACTATGGAATCAGCCCTCAAACCGGATCGACTAGAACTCGACCCGCAGGCTGCAGAGGCGAAGGAAAACTTTCTACACTGGCTTCGGTGTTTCAAGGCCTACCTGGCTGCATTGACCACCTCCGAGACTACAGAGGAGCAGAAACTCAGTCTACTGCACGCACGGGTGAGCCATCGCATCTCTACGCAACTCAACTGTACCGACTCGTATACCGAGGCCCTCGCTATGCTCGACCAATTATACAGTTTAGCCACCGAAGTTGGCCATTCCCTCAATACAAAATGGAGGAACCCAAAGCTTGCAGGTTAAAATGGACAATGTTTGCAGCACAAGCAGTGCTGCACCAAGCCAATGTGTATTCTGTCTGCTAAGAGGGCAGACAGCACCGAAACGAACATTCCGCATACTAATGAGGCAATCTCCGGGATAGTTAACATAGCAATGGAACGATCCCAGGGACAATCGACACAAATAGAGAAGTGATTGCAACAGTGTATGGGAAACCAGACACCCCGGCACCAGCGGGGTTCGAAAACAAAGCACCTGAAGGCCCGCCCAGTAGCCGAGAGATAGCCTCAGTATTGGGGGGATTCAAACAAATCGATTGGGAAGATACCCAATCGATTCCCAGCAGGAAAAGGGTCCGCCCAAAAGGGCGCGAAGCCCTAGGACCTATAAAAGACAGGTCCCACACTTAGTTCGTTCTTCTTAACCAGCCCTCCTCTCTGGACCAGCATTTCGACCAGCTTTTGCATCCCGGCCCTTTGAACGCCTAAGCATCGATTTCAAAGGGCCCCTCCCCTCGACCAATCGAAATGTTTACTTCCTCAATGTCGTAGACGAATTCTCCCCCTTCCCCTTTGCCATCCCGTGCCCCGATATGACCTCCCACACCGTCAGAGCCCTGCACAGTGTCTTCACTCTGTTCGGTTTCCCCAGCTACGTACACAGCAACAGTGCTTTGTCCTTCATGAGCGACGAGCTGCGTCAGTACCTTCTCGACAAGGGCATCGCCTCGAGCAGGACTACCAGCTATAACCCCAGGGGGAACGGGCAGGTGGAGAGGGAGAACGCGACAGTCTGGAAGACTGGTCGGGAGATCGGGAATCTCCCGACCTCCCACTGGCAGGAGGTGCTCCCCAAAGCGCTCCATGCAATTAGGTCCCTCCTGTGCACTGCCACTAACCAGATCCCTCACGAGCGATTATTTGTTTTCCCTAGGGGCACTACCACGGGGGCTTCGCTCCCATCTTGGTTGAGGACACCGGGCCCGGTTCTCCTCCAGAAGCACGTCCGGACACACAAAACGGGCCCACTAGTAGAAAGGGTACGACTGCTACACTCGAACCCACACTACGCCTTTATTGAATACCCCGACGGCCGTCAGGACACAGTTTCCCTCCGGGACCTGGCGCCTGCAGGATTCACCACTACTACCACCACCGCCAAGGTACCCCTCACACTACACCACACCCAACCTCCCCGCGCCCTGTGGCCCCACGCCTAAATGTTTCCCGCGCCCCCCTTCGCCCGTTGCACCCGTCAGGAACGGAGCTAGGACCGAAACACCCCCGGAGTCCACCCTCATATCCACACCGACCGTCACCACCCAGTCACCCGAAGAGGCTGCAACCCCGGTGCTCTACCAATCCCTCAGTTCTTCTGGTCGCAGGCAGGCTCAGTTGTATCCATTAAAACCACAGTTTACTTCCAATCGTGTCTCGAGTTAATTGATGGTCGGATCAGCGGGGGAAATAGCATATGCGCTCATGGTAATTTCCCAAAATTCCCTGGATTATGGGGCGGTTCTGGCAGATTAGAAAACAGAAAATGTGACGGCACTGTTTAAAAAAGGAAGTAGACGAAAGGCAGGTAACTATAGGCTGATTAGCTTTGTCATAATACCCACTCATGTATATCATGAGATGCAGACAGGCAGTGATTGACACATAGGATAACCAATGAACACACACGACACAAAACAACCAATCACCAGACAGGATACCACCACTATAATGCCCACAGGGCACTAAGGCTCTCCCTCTCTCACAGGACACAGCTAGGGAGATAGTCGGAGTGCACAGGCCAATGAACATCATCACCATGTGATAGAGAGCTAGTCTGGTCAAGCCAGTAGGAGGTTATCAGTTAGGTTAATAGAGTGTCAACCCACAGCAGATTATGTACAGCAATCAACAGGTTCAATAAAACAGTGTTGGACCATCTCCTGTGTCGGAAGCCTGTTTCTCGTTTTACTGCATCCAGTTGCAGTCGATGTTAGACCAACACAGATGACACATCAAGCTTAACTTCTGTAGCGGGGAAAATGCTTGAATCTATCATCAAGGAAGAAATAGCTAGACATCTGGATACAAATTGTCCCATTAGGCAGATGCAGAATGGATTCGTGAAAAACAGATCCTGTTTAACTAATTTACTGGAATTCTTTAAAGGATATTACAAGCGTGGTGAACAATGGGGAACCGGTGGTTATCGTGTATCTGGATTTCCAGAAGGCATTGGGTTGCTGCCTAAGATAAAGTTGCATGCTGTTACAGGTAATGTATTAGCATGGATAGAGGATTGGTTAACTAATAGAAAGCAAAGAATGGGGATAAATAAGTGTTTATCTGGTTGGCGATCAGTGGCTGATGGTGTGCCTCAGGGATCAGTGTTGGGATCGCAGTTGTTTACAATTTACATAGATGTTTAGGAGTTGAGGACCAAGTGTAATGTTTTAAAGGCAAAGATAGATTTGTGAACAGTAAAGGAATAAAAGGTTATGGTGAGCAGGCGGGTAAGTGGAGCTGAGTCCACAAAAAGATCAGCCATGATCTTATTGATAAAGCGGAGCAGGCTCGAAGGGCCAGATGGCCTACCCCTGCTCCTAGTTCTTGGGTGGGATTCTCCGACGCCCCACCGGGTCAGAGAATCGCCGGGGGGGGGGGGGGGGGGGGGGGGGGGGGGGGGGGGGGGGGGGGGGTGGCATGAATCCTGCCTCAGTCGGCTGCCGAATTCTCCGGCGCCGGGGATTTGGCGGGGGCGGGAATCGTGCCACGCCAGTCGGGGGCCATTGGCAGTGGCCACACCGGCGATTCTCCAGCCCGCGATAGGCCGAGTGGCCACCCATTTTTCAGCCAGTCCTGCCAGCGTATGTTACGACAGGTACTTACCGGCGGGACCTGGCTTTGCGGGCAGCCTCCTGAGTCCTCGGGGGAGCGCGCCGGGATCTGGCCCCGGGGGGTGCCCACATGGTGGCCAGGCCCGCGATCGGAGCTCACCGATCTGCGGGCGGACCTGTGCTGTGGGGGCACTCTATTCCTCCTCACCGGCAGGTGTAACGATCCACGATGGCTGGCGCGGAGATGAATCCCCCCCTGCTCATGCTGGCGCTCCCGCGCATGCGCCAAATCGCGCCGGCTGGCGGAGGCCTTTCAGCGCCGGTTGGCGCAGCACAAAGCCCCTTCCGCGCCAGGCGGCGCGGCGCAAAGCACTCTGGCGTCGGCCTAGCCCCTGAAGGTGCGGAGGATTCCGCACCTTCGGGACGGCCCGACGCCGGAGTGGTTCACGCCACTCCTTTGCGCCGGAGTTGCCCGCCCCGCCGGTTTCCAAAGAATCCTGCCCCTTATGTTCAATGGGCCTGCCCAACGAGATCCCGGATTGACCTAGATTTGGGGGCATCCATGGCAGCTCTTCCTGCCAAGTCTTCTGCAATACCAGCAGTGCCCACTGATCCTGGCAGAACAGAACTGCTGATTGGTCGGTAACTTTATGAGGCAGGGCTTATTTAGCATGGGCGGTATACATTTAATGTATAGTCCAACTCCGATTTTTTTCAAGATTTTCTCTGCTCATTTTCAGTTTTACCAAATAATTGCTTATTTTCCAATCGTTTACATTAGTATTTGTCCTATTTCTATCATTCTTATTCCAAGTCTTGAACACTGCGTGCAATTCAACAGAAAACAATCCATGTCCAGTTTTGGGTGCATTTAGCGGGATGTTTCTCAACGGCTGCAGCGGCGAGCCCCGCTATTCAACGGCACTTTACCATTTTTTGGCTACGGGAGGTTTTTCTCCGTTGAGGTCACACTTGAGTCATTTCCTGCTGGCGAGTCCAGCAGGAAAGGTTCTTCGTAGATTGGGCGCCATTTCTTCTGGCTGCCCTGATCTTCACCGCCCCCCACAACAGTTTTAACCTCACAAACTAGTGGAGATCCCCAGGAATACCCCCTCAGGACCGATCACTGGCAGTGCCAACCTGACACCTGGCACTGGCAGAGTTTCTCTGGAGGTCTCTAATGGCCTGGGAGATTCCCCCCCGCCCCCCACCAGGTGACATTACGCTTAATCCACGTTTGTGGAAACCAGTACCAAACGGCGCCCTAGTGAGGACTCCCAGGCACAGTTAAATCTTGGGAGGCGCTTTGAGCCTCGCAAATCTCGCGACTGGCACGGCCTCGTCCTGACATCAAGTAGTGCGGGGTGAGGCCGCTGAATTGTGCCCCTGTTTTTTTTTCAGATTCCAGCTTCTGCATTATTTTGCTTACTTTAATGTTTGATTCACTGCTATTTCTCTTCCAGGAATGCCTTCCTTGACGAAGTACTTCTCTTCGAAGGGATTTAATTTGTCTCTTTCACCATGTTCACTTTCATTGCTTCTTGCTGTTTGACGTGTTTACCAAAACCCGCTTCCTTCCTCAGTGACTCTCTCGTCTCTGACTCATCCCACGTAGATTTCAATTCAAGTTTCAACCTTAATTTTGAATCCACCAAGGATTAGGTATTTCCAGGACATACAAAGCTCCACAGATTTCCACAAATCTCCACAGGACATACAAAGCTCCACTGTTTTCACCGCATTCTGAGATCTACATTCAGTGCCAAGCGCCACCATATGTACACAATCAACCTCCCACTCCAGGAACACTGACTCTCCTTTCAGAACTGTCCTTGTCCCCAGTTCCATTTTATTCTTCTTTTCATCCAACACCTTACAAGAAGCTTTTTTATCTTCCTTGCAGGCGTTAATGAATGCAAGCTTCAACAACTTACTGATACCAATGCCCATCCTGGCTCCTCCACACCTTGCCATACCTCTGACCACATTCCTTCTTCCAAACCAGGCCTTGCCATGTATTCACTATACTCTTTGACCTTCGCCTCTCTGATGCAGCATGTTCTGTACTCAGAAAAGGACTGTTTCATCCCTTTACATCCTCAATGAATTTCAGGCTCATCACGTTGCTGAACTCTTCTTTCATCATCTCCATTGCCGTGCTCACTTCTTTGTGCGGGAGTCTTTCCCCCCGTACAATGGATCCTCCAGTATTCTCGCTCTACCTGGGCTCCACCCTTTGCCTTCCACCTGCTCTTGATCTTTTAATTAAGAACTGTTGGCGTGAATTCGGCCATCTCAGTTTCTCTGTCCCTCTCACCCACTCTGTCCTGTCTCCCTCTGAACTTAATGCATTCCGTTCTCTTAAGTCCAACCTTGGTCTCATAATCAAACCTACTGACAATGATAGTGTTATTGTTATCTGGGGTACGGACCTCTATCTTGCAGAGGCTGAGCACCAAGTCTCAGACACCTCCTCCTACCTCCCCCTGTACCATGACACCACCATTGAACATCAAACTATTGTTTCCAGGACGGTCACTGACCTCATCACCTCTGATGATTTTTACTCCACAGCCTCCAATCTCATTGTCCCTCAATCCGGCACAGCCCACTTCTACCTCCTTACCAAAATCCACAAACATGGCTGCATCGGTAGACCCATTATATCAGCCTGTTCCTGCAGCACTGAACTCATTTCTTTCTAAATTGACTCCATCCTCTATCCCATTATCCAGTCTCTTCCGACATATCTTTGTGATTCATCGGATGCCCTCTGTCACATCAACAATTTCCAGTTCCCTGGCCCTAACTGCTGCCTCTTCCAATCCCTCTACATCTCCATCCCCCACCAGGACGGTCTGAGGGACCTTCACTTCTTCCTTGAGCCGAGACCGAAACAACCCTCATCCACCACCACTCTCCTTCTTTTGTCTGAACTTGTTCTGTCACTTAATAATTTCTCCTTTAACTTGTCTCATTCGCTGCAAATAAAAGGTATTGCTATTGTTATGGGCCAGGGTTTAGAAAACTCCAAAGTATATCATGGAGTTCACCTGACCTATAACTGTTTACTGATTTTGGTTACAATGCACACAAGAGTCTTCCTTTCAGGTGTTATTCAACAGAGTTCTTCAACGCTTTTAATCAAAAAACAAGATTTATTCTACAAATTTTGTTAACATTTGTATAAACACACAGTAAGAATTATTATCAACGAAAAACATAAAGACCCCATACAGCTACAGTAATCTTTGTATAACCCTTAATAAATTCCCCCTTATCTGTTCCAATTCAATAACAAAATCCAAGTAGAACCAGAAACCTCTTTTCAAAGGTGTGGCACAGCACACGGCATTCTTACTGATATGAGACTTGTTATTGATACTCTTTTTCCCTTTTCAAACAGCAGGTTTGAATTCCATCCGGAAAGCAATTATCTCTTTTAAGTTATCAAGCAGTCTGGAAACAGCTTTTTAAAATGAAGATAGAGAGACAGCTCTTTCAACCTGCGCAGTTCAAAACCAGTCTAAACTCAAAACGAAAGTAAAACCCACAGAGCCACAAACCAATTCCAAACTCAAAACGAAAGTAAAAACTCACAGAGCCACAGCCCAGCTCCACCCACACAATGCCATCACTGAAGCCATGTGATAAGACAAAAATATTTCATAAAGGCACACCCCTATGACACTACCCACATGGGTTCCAGTTATACCTGTCTTTTTGTGGGTTATGTGGAACACTCAGGCCCGCTCTCGCAACTCTATTTCCGTGACATTTATAGCTGTATCGGTGCCGTTTAATGTTCTCGCCTGAACCAGATGGATTTATCAATTTTGCTTCCAATATCCACCCCTTTTTCATCTTCACATGGTCCATCTCCAACACTTCACTTCCCTTAATTTCTCTCCATTTCTACTGACAGACTGATCACCAATGTACATTACCAATCTATCGATTACTGCAGTTAACTCAACTATAGCTCCTCATACACCTCTTCCTGTAAGGACTCCACCCCACTCTCCCAGTTTCTCTACCTCTGTCACATCTGTTCTGATGATTTTACCTTTGAAAATTATGCTTTTTTCCTTAACTGAGGTGTCCCCCCATCTGTGGTTAACAGGACACTCAACAAGTTCAACCCAGCGTCCTTGTCTGCCCTCACACTTCCCCTCCCTCCCAGAACCATAATAGGGTCCGCCTTGTCCTCATTTTTTACCCCACTAACCTACGCATCCAAGGAGCATCCTCCGCAATTCCCAGCATGATGCTACTACAAAACACATGTTACCAAGATTACTGCACCCCTCCCTCCCCACCCCCCTTGAGCATTCCACAGGGACCATTCCCTCCGTGACATCCTGGTCCACTCCTGCAATCACACCCAACTCACCCTCCCCTTATCACTGCACCTTCCCTTGTAATTGAAAAAGGTGCAACACCTGCCTCTTTACCTCCTCCCTCCTCAGCATTCAAGGCCCCAAATACTCCTTTCAAGTTAAACAGTCTTTCACTTGCACGTCCTTCAATTTGGTTTACTGTATTCGCTGCTCCCGGAAAACGTGGAAGGCAAACTGGAGAATCCCGTCCTGTATATTTTCAAGGAAGTAGATATAACACTTGGGGCAAAAGGAATCAAAGGACATGGGGGTAAAAGCAGGAACAGGTTATTGATTAGATGATCAGCCATGATCATAATGAATGGTGGAGGTTCATTGGATTGATCCCAGGTATGGAGAGATTTTCTTATGAGGAGAGGTTGAACAGGTTGGGCCTGTATTCATTGGAGTTTATAAGAATGTGAGGTAATCTAGTTGAGGCATATAAGATTCTCAGGGAGTTTGACAGGGTAGATGCTGATAGGATGTTTCCTCTTGTGGAAAAGTCAAGGAAAGAGGGCATAATCAAAGAGTACGGGTAGTGAATCGGTGGAATTCTTTACCACAGAGAACTGTGGAGACTGGGCCATTAAGTATGTTCAAGGCTGAGATTGACAGATTTTTAATCAGTAAGGGAATAAAGGGTTATGGGGATAAGGCGGGAAAGTGAATTTGAGGATTATTTCAGATCATCTATGATCTTAATGAATGGCAAAGTACACTCAATGGGCTGAGTGGCTGACTGCGGCTCCCGACATCTTATGGCCTTATACTTCCTTCTGCTAGTTTATCCGGAGTTGTTGAAATTTCCCATGATGACTTCCAGTGGCGGCCATTTGGTGGCTGGCTCCTGCTCGTGGCAGCTTTTTCTGACCTTTTCCCTAGTTAACAGGTGGATGTGAGACGGAAAAAAGGTGCAGGAGAGTGAGTGGAAGAGTTTGACCCTCTGGTGTTTGGAGTGGAGGGCCAGAAGTGGTCGAAAAAGAGGGAATCAGTCGGTTGCAGCCGGTGCGGTGCCTGCGGCCCACGTGGAGATGGTGGAGGGGCAAGGAGAAGCCCTGCCAGTTCAGTGGTCGACGGACCAGCTGGTGAGCTTCTTGAACGAGAAGTTCACCCAGCAACGGAAGGAGAATCTGGAGAACCTTGCCCTGGTCGACCAGATGGAAACGAAGCTGCCAGCCCAGAGTCAGGCGATACAGAAGATGGAGGAGGTGGTGGGGAACACGGGGAGCAGTCGCCTCGATGGCAGCGGAGATGGGGCTGACGCAGGACGAGCACAAAGCGGCTCCAGGAGAAGGTTGAAGACCTGGAGAACCAGTCACACAGGCAGAACATAAGGGTCGTGGACCTGCCGGAGGGGAGTGAAGGAGCCGATGCTGGCTTTTATGTGGGAAGGGTGCAGGAAAAGCTGCGAGGAGAGGGTGTGTTTTCACAGCCTCTGGATGTGAATAGAGCGCTGTGGTGAATGTGATTCACACCGGATTATAATCTGTATATACATGTGTCTGTATTGTAAGTGCAGATGCACTACCTGTCCTCCAGGGGGAGTAGCTCTGGGAATGCTCGAGTTGTACGGGGCTTCTCCCTTGGCTCTGCCAGGACTCCTCCCCCGGAAGCTGGTGTATAAAAGATCAGTGCCACATGGTCAGCCAGCCAGTTCACCGAAAGTTCAATGGCTAATAGGCTGGCTCTGTTGTGAGTATATTAAAACCGCTATTCTAATCCTACAAGCACGTGTCCGTAGAATTGTTGGTTCCAACAAGCGCACAGGGAGCTAATGAGGAAGCCCCAGGGGAACGAGCCACTGAGGGCGATGGCGGTGCGGTTGCACCGGTTCTTGGACAAGGAGAAAATTATGAGGTGGGCCAGGAAGACGAGGTACTACACCTGGGAGGGCAGTGAAATCCGAGTGTACCAAGACCTGGGTGCAGAGCTGGCCAAGAGACGAGTGAGCTTTATTAAGGTCACGGCAGCCCTTTAAAAGAAGGGGGTGAAGTTTGGGCTACAGTACGCGGCACGTCTGTGGGTGACCTATGAAGGCCGGGATTTGTACTTTGGTTCGGCAGAGGATGCGGTAGATTTAGTTAAAGACAATGGACTGGCAGGGGAAAGTGGACTTTGAACTTTGGTGGAAATGCTGTAAATGCGGCTGTTAACTTGTGTTTGGGGCCATTTCTTTCTTTTTCGGCTTCAGGTTTGCTCTTTGTTAAGGGATGGGGGATTCGTTTCTTTGTTTGCGGTTGGGGAGTGGATGTTTTTGCTTGTTTGCACTAATGTTTGAGCGGGGGGTGAGGGGAATCAGTGGGGGGTAAAACAGTAGGCGCCATGGGCGGGGGCTCCAGGCTAGATGGGTGGGTTAGTTCATGGAAGCGCAATGAGGGGGGTGAGTAGAAGGTCAGTGGGGGGATGGGGACAGGGGTTGTTGCTTTGGGATTGCGGGGGGAGGAAGTAATGTTGGCAGAGGTAGGGCTTTTAAAGTGTAAGTGAAGGAGGATCGATGATAATGGGTGCCCGAGGGCAGGCCTGGGGCGGTACGGACGGGACGCTGGCCCAAGAGGGACTATGATTGGTCGGTGTGGGGTGGAGCAGATTGCCCCCTGACCGGGCTGGTCACGTGGAACATGCAAGGATTGAATGGGCCAGTTGAGAGGGCCTGTGTGTTCGCACACTTAAAGCAATTGAAGGCGGATGTGGCCAAGCTACAAGAGACGCACCTGAAGGTGGGGGAACAGGTTAGGCTGAGAAAGGGATGTGTTGGGCAAGTATTTCATTCGGGACTGGACTTTAAAATGAAGGGAGTGGCGATTTTGGTCAATAAGCGGGTGGCATTCAAGATGGGAAATATAGTAGCGGACTCTGGGGGAAGGTACGTTATGATAAGCTGGAAATTGGAGGGGAGGGAACTTTAATAGGGACCTGGATCCAAGGCTGGAGCGGTTAAGCTTGAGGTCGGGGAGGATGTCGGCTACAGCTAAGAAGCTTCAGGGGTTCAGGGAGCACATGGGGGGGTGGATCTGCGGAGGTTTGGGAGGCCGAGGGTGAAAGAATTCTCGTTTTACCCCATGTGCACAAGGTGTACTCCCGAATAGATTACTTTCTGCTGGGCAAGACGTTGTTGGCAGGGAGGTGGATGTTGAGTATTCAGCGATACTGGTGTCAAACCATGCCCCGCATTGGGTGGATTTACGAGTGAGCAAAGAGGGAGCCCTGCACCCGCAATGGAGGCTGGATGTGGGTCTGTTAGCGGAGGAAGAGGTGCGTGAGCGGGTGAGGAAGGCCATCCGGGGGTATGTAGAAATTAATGATACGAGGGAGATGTCGGCAGGTATAGTTTGGGAGGCACTGAAGGCAGGAGTCAGGGGAGAGTTTATTTTGATTCGTGCACACAGGGAGAAGGCAGAGCGAATGGAGATAGAAAGGCTAGTGGAAGAAATCCTGCAGGTGGACAGGAGAGATGCAGAGGCCCAGGAAGAAGGGCTGTTAAAGGAACGGCAGAAGTTGCAAATGGAATTCGGGCTGTTATCCATGGGTAAGGCGGTAGGGCAGTTGAGAAGGATGAAACGGGGGGGGACATGGGTATGGGGAGAAAGCAAGCAAGATGTCAGCGCACCAGTTGAGGAAGCAGGAGGCAGTGAGGGAGATTGGAAAAGTAAAGGACACAGGTGGGGATGTGGTCTTGGACCCGGCGGGGGTGAATGCGATGTTTATGTTTAGGGAGTTTTATAGCAAATTGTACGAGTCGGAACCCCCACCAGGGAAGATGGGATGAGGCGGATTCTGGGTGGGTTGGAATTCCCGAAGGTTGATGAGGAGCTGGTGGAAGGCCCCAACTGGGCTTGTGAAGTAGCAGAGAGGTTGGAGGCAATGGAATCGTGTAAGGCCCCGGGACCGGAAGGATACCCAGTGGAAGTTCTCAGGGGTGTTGGGATCGCTGTTGGTAAGGGCCTTCAATGAAGCAATGGAGTTGGGAGTGCTCCCCCGGACGTTGCCACAAGCGTCGATCTACCTAATTTTAAAGTGGGATAAGGACCCGGAAAACTGTGGGTCATACACACCGGTCTCCCTGTTAAATGTGGATGCCAAACTACTGGCGAAGATCCTGGCCACAAGCATCAAAGACTATTACCAGGGGTAATAGGGGAGGACCAGATGGGGTTCGTTAAGGAGCAACATCTGGCGACAACATTAGGATGCTTAATGTAATTATAATGTCTCTAGAGGGGCGCCAGGTTGAGGTGGTGGTGGCCAGGGATGCAAAGAAGGCCTTTGATCGGGTGGAATGGGAATACTTATGAGAAGTCCTGGAACGGTTTGGGTTTGGGCAGGGATTTGTGGACTGGGTTCGGTTGCGATACCAATGGCGAGTGTGCGGATGAATCGAGTGAGATCATTTACTTCAGGTTGCACCAGGGGACAAGGCAGGGATGTCCACTTTCCCCACTGCTGTTTGACTTGGCTATAGAGCCGCTGGAATTGGCATTGAGAGCGTCGAGGTCCTGGCAGAGGGTAGTACGGGGCGGAGGGGAGCACAGGGTCTTGCTTTACGCGGACGATCTACTACGATTGGAGGGATTATGGGGATATTATACGAATTTGGATGGTTTTCGGAATACAAATTGAATATGGTAAGAGTGAGTTCTTTGCGTTCCAGGCGAGGGGGCGGGAGAAGAGATTGGGTGAGATGTCATTCAATGTGGTGGGAGGGAGCTTTCGATATTTGGGTATCCAGATGGTGCGGGACTGGGAGCAGCTGCATAAATTGAATTTGGGTCGGTTGGTAGATCAGATGAGGGGGTGCTTTCGGACCAGTTAATTACTATTGGGCAGCGAATATTGCAATGGTAGTGGGGGAGGGGTCGGTGTGAGAGCGGGTGGAGGCGGCATCATGTAAGGACACGAGTTTGGGGGCACTGTTAACAGCACCTCTACCATTCTTGCCGGCCAGGTACTCCACAAGCCCGGTGGTGGTGGCGGCCTGAGGTGGGGACAGTGGAGGCAGCACATGGGGTTAGAGGGGGCGGCGGTGTGGGCACCGGTTCGCTCCAGGGGACCTGGACAGAGGGTTTCGGAGGTAGCAGTGGGCAAGGATCAAGAGATTTGGGAATCTCTTTATTGATGATGGTTTCCAGAGCTTGGAGGAGCTTCCATTCGCTTTATTACCTGCTGTACCTGCATGCTAGTTTTCTGTGACTCATGCATGAGGCCACCCAAATCCCTCTGCACCGGAGCACCCCAAAGACTCTCCACATTTAGATCATAAGTTGTCTCCCCATTTTCCTGACCAAAATGGATGGCCATGTTAAACTCCATCTGCCACATTTTGGTCCATTCACCTAACCTGTCTATATCCATTTGTAAGTTTCATATTTCCTCATTGCAACTTACTATCCCACCTATTTTAGTGTCATCTGCAAATCTGACTATAGAACCTTGTATTCCTGTATCCAAGCGTTAATTTAGATTGTAAATAGTTGGGGCCCAAGGACTGAACCTTGTGGCACCCCACTAGTTTCATCTTGCCATCCAGAAAAAGACCCATTTATCCCGACTGTCTGTCTCCTGTCTGTCAGCCAGTCTTCTTACCAAGCTAAAAAATTACCCGAACCCCATATGATCCGAGCTTTTGTATTAACTTTCTCTGCGACACCTTCTGGAAGTCCAGATATACTGCATCTCCAGGATCCTCATTATACACCTGGCTTGTTACATCTTCAAAGGGCTCTAGCAAATGAGTTAAACCTGATTTACCTTCATAAAACCATGTTGATTCGGATGGATTACGTTTTGACTTTCCAGGTGTCCTGATATTACTTCCTTAATAATGGATTCCAACAATTTCCCAACACATGTTAAACTGACTGGTCTGTAATTTCCTCTATTCTGTCTCCTCTTTTTGAATAAGGGTCTTACATTCGCATTTTTCCAATCCACCGGAACCTTTCCCATGTCCAGGAAATTTTGGAATATTATAACCAATAGTTTGTTTAGTACTTTTTCCCTATTGACGAGATTGTTCTAAGTTCCACCCTTTCTATTATTCTGTAGGTATAGTGCTGGTGTCTTCCACCCTGAAAACTGAGACAAAATATTGATTTAGCATCTGTCATAGAACAAAGAACAAAGAAAAGTACATCACAGGAACAGGCCCTTCGGCCCTCCAAGCCTGTGCCGACCATGCTGCCCGTCTAAACTAAAATCTTCTACACTTTCTGGGTCCGTATCCCTCTATTCCCATCCTATTCATGTATTTGTCAAGATGCCCCTTAAATGTCACTATCATCCCTGCTTCCACCACCTCCTCCGGCAGCGAGTTCCAGGCACCCACTACCCTCTGTGTAAAATATTTGCCTCGTACATCTCCTCTAAACCTTGCCCCTCGCACCTTAAACCTATGCCCCCTAGTAATTGACCCCTCTACCCTGGGAAAAAGCCTCTAACTATCCATTCTGTCTATGCCCCTCATAATTTTGTAGACCTCTATCAGGTCGCCCCTCAACCTCCTTCGTTCCAGTGAGAACAAACCAAGTTTATTCAACCGCTCCTCATAGCTAATGCCCTCCATACCAGGCAACATCCTGGTAAATTTCTTCTGCACCCTCTCTGAAGCCTCCACATCCTTCTGATACTGTGGCGACCAGAACTGAACACTATACTCCAAGTGTGGCCTAACTAAGGTTCTATACAGCTGCAACATGACGTGCCAATCCTTATACTCAATGCCCCAGCCAATGAAGACAAGCATGCCATATGCCTTCTTGACTACCTTCTCCACCTGTGTTGCCCCTTTCAATGACCTGTGGACTTGTACATCTAGATCTCTCTGACTTTCAATACTCTTGAGGGTTCTACTGTATATTCCCTACCTGCATGAGGCCTTCCAAAATGCATTATCCCACATTTGTCCGGATTAAACACCATCTGCCATCTCTCTGCCTAACTCTCCAAATGATCTAAATCCTGCTGTATCCTCTGATAGTCGTCATCGCAATCCGCAATTCCACCAACCTTTGTGTCGTCTGCAAACTTACTAATCAGACCAGTTACATTTTCCTCCAAATCATTTATTTATACTACGAACAGCAAAGGTCCCAGCACTGATCCCTGCGAAACACCACTGGTCACAGCCCTCCAATTAGGAAAGCATCCTTCCATTGCTACTCTCTGCCTTCTATGACCTAGCCAGTTCTGTATCCATCTTGTCAGCTCACCCCTGATCCCGTGTGACTTCACCTTTTGTACCAGTCTACCATGAGGGACCTTGTCAAAGGCCTTACTGAAGTCCATATAGAAAACATCCACTGCCCTACCTGTATCAATCATCTAATGTGAGAGTCCCTTTAAGAAAAGTGTGTTTTATCAAATGGCTGCAGTGATGTCATTGGGTAGGTGAAGTTGGAATGTGATTTTGCTTTTTACATTGGTTTTCAGCTGGAAGCTCTTTTTGGCTGTGTTTTAGTTTCGCTATCAGTTGGAAAGCTGCATTCAAACAAGGTGTATATCTCTCTCTCTCTAAAGAATGTCTACAGATCACTTGATGATTTCAAAGTAATACCTGTTTCTATAGAGAATTCAAACCTACCGTCTTTGTTAAAAAGTAAGAAGTCTTACAACACCAGGTTAAAGTCCAACAGATTTGTTTCATATCACTAGCTTTCGGAGCACTGCTCCATCCTCAGGTGAATGAGCAGTGCTCCGAAAGCTAGTGATTTGAAACAAACCTGTTGGACTTTAACCTGGTGTTGTAAGACTTCTTACTGTGCTCACCCCTGTCCAACGCCGGTATCTCCACATCATTGTTAAAAAGTGTTTTGGTTTATGGATGTTGTTAGGAAAGTGATTAAGGGTTACTTATGGAGTACTGTATCTTTTGAAATGAAATTAAATGAAATGAAAATCGCTTATTGTCACGAGTAGGCTTCAATGAAGTTACTGTGAAAAGCCCCTAGTCGCCACATTCCGGCGCCTGTCCAGGGAGGCTGGTACGGGAATTGGGGGGTTATCAGTGTTGGCAGTTGATAAGTTTACTGTGGGTTTATAAAATGTTAACTGGATTCATAGAATAAACACTGTTTTGTTTTGTTTTAAAAATACTTTAGATCTCTGTTGCATCACATCTGTAAAGTGGGCCCTTGTGTTCCCCCATAATCAAAATCTATTAGAAGTTGTGGGTCAGGTGAACTCCATGATATACTTTGGTGTTTTCTAAACCCTGGCGCATAACAAATTGGGGGCTCGTGGGATAAAAGTCGATCTTTCGTGACTGGGTTGGCTTAGTGAACTTAAAGACAGTGAGGGATGAGCATATCTGTATTTGCTTTTCAGGTGTGGCATTCCAGTTTACGTAGGGAGTGTGTTTTGGACAATGGCTCTTTCAGAGGCTCTGAAGTTTTTAGGGGTGGAGAAGGTCACACGCAGTACCTGACGAACAGAGACTAAAAACAGGCTTTTAGATTTGGCAAAAACATTGCAGTTAACATTACATGACAGAATACGAAAAGATGGGGTACTTACGGCGGTAGCTGAGCATTTAAAATTGCCTGAGATGCAGTCAGACTCATTGGAAATGGCACAAATTCAGTTACAAATAAAGCAACTTGAACACGAAAAAGAATTAAAGCAGCTTGAATATGAAATGAGAAAAGGAGAAGGGAAAAAAGAAATAATAGCCTTGGCAGAACAAAAGAAAGAGAAAGGGAGTTACAGATCAGGGGAAAAGAAAATGAGAGGGAGGAAAGGTAAAAAGAGAGTTTGAACTTCAGAAAGTGGCCATCAAACATGACAGTCAGTTAAAATTGGCAGATGTGAAGGGAAACATACAGTTTGAGGAGAGTGATGAGGATAATGAGATTGAGTGTCATAGTCGAAGGCTTGGTGGTGATCTATTTAAATATGTCCAAGCATTGCCAAGGTTTGATGAGGTGGTAGAAGCCTTTTTCATTACATTTGAGACGGTAGCTAAACAAATGAAATGGCCGCAGGACATGTGGATATTACTGATTCAAACAAAGCTGGTAGGTAGGGCTAGTGAAGAGGTATCTGGGACGTATTAAGAGGTGAAAACATCCATCTTAGGTGCATATGAACTAGTGCCTGAAGCCTACAGAAAAAGGTTTAGAAATTTAAGGAAAGAATCTGCTCAAATATACATGGAGTTTGAAAGGATAAGAGTAATTTTGATAGGTGGATAAGGGCTTTCAAAATAGACCAAACGTATGAAGCTCTCCGAGAAATTATACTTTTGGAGGAGTTTAAAAATTCAATTTCTGATGTAGTGAGAACTCATGTGGAAGAGCAGAGGGTTAAAACTGTGAGGTCAGCAGCAGAAATGGCAGATGATGATGAATTAGTTCATAAATCAAAGCTTGGATTCCGACATCAGTTTCAGTCTGATAGGGATAGAAACTGGGGAAAAGAGAAATTCTCAAGTGGTAGAGGTAAAGGAGATCTGATGGGAGCTATTAAGGAGACTGTACCGCAGGTTAAAAAGGAAATCCAGGAGGGTGGAAGAGAAATGAAAAGTTTCAAATATTTTCACCGTAATAAACTAGGCCATGTAAAATCACAGTGTTGGTGGTTGAAGAAAAGCACTGGGAAGGCTGATGTGATAAAATAGGATAAGTCAGTGGGGTAAAGTTTACTCAGGTGTACCAGGAGGAGTAGGTAAAGAAGTCACAATTTTAAGAGATACGGGAGCTAGCCAATCTTTGATGGTAAGAGGTGAGGAGTTATGTAGTTTGGGAGGAATATTGACAGAAAAGGTGGTAATATGTGGAATTCAGGGTGAGAAGAGTAGTGTTCCATTATATCAGGACAGGTTGGAAAGTCCAATGAAGAGTGGTGAAGTGGTAGTAGGAGTAATAGAGAAACTATCATGTCCAGGAACACAGAACATAGAAAAATACAGCACAAAACAGGCCCTTCAGCCCACGATGTTGTGCCGAACTTTTGTCCTAGATTAAGAACAAATTGATCTACACCCCATCATTCTACCGTAATCCATGTACCTATCCAATAGCCACTTGAAGGTCCCTAATGTTTCCGACTCAACTACTTCCACAGGCAGTGCATTCCATGCCCCCACTACTTTCTGGGTGAAGAACCTACCTCTGACATCCCCCCTATATCTTCCACCAGTCACCTTAAATTTATGTCCCCTTGTAATGGTTTGTTCCACCCGGGGAAAAAGTCTCTGACTGTCTACTCTATCTATTCACCTGATCATCTTATAAACCTCTATCAAGTCTCCCCTCATCCTTCTCCGTTCTAATCAGAAAAGGCCTAGCACCCTCAACCTTTCCTCGTAAGACCTACTCTCCAGTCCAGGCAACATCCTGGTAAATCTCCTTTGCACCTTTTCCAAAACTTCCACATCCTTCCTAAAATGAGGCGACCAGAACTGCACACAGTACTCCCAATGTGGCCTCACCAAGGTTTTGTACAGCTGCATCATCACCTAAAGGCTCTTAAATTCAATCCCTCTGCTAATGAACACGAGCACACCATAGGCCTTCTTCACAGCTCTATCCACTTGAGAGGCAACTTTCAAAGATCTATGAACATAGACCCCAAGATCTCTCTACTCCTCCACATTGCCAAGAACCCTACTGTAACCCTGTATTCCGTATTCATATTTGTCCTTCCAAAATGGACAACCTCACACTTTTCAGGGTTAAACTCCATTTGCCACTTCTCAGCCCAGCTCTGCATCTTATCGATGTCTCTTTCCAACCAACAACAGCCATCCTTACTATCCACAACTCCACCAATCTTCGTATTGTCTGCAAGTTTACTGACCCACCCTTCAACTCCCTCATCCAAGTCATTAATGAAAATCACAAACAGAACTGATCCCTGCGGTACGCCACTGGTAACTGGGCTCCAGGCTGAATATTTGCCATCCACCACCACTCTCTGACTTCTATAGGTTAGCCAGTTTGTTATACAACTGCCCAAATTTCCCACTATCCCATGCCTCCTTACTTTCTGCATAAGCCTACCATGGGGAACCTTATCAAATGCCTTACTAAAATCCATGTACACCACATCCACTGCTTTACCTTCATCCACGTGCTTGGTCACCTCCTCAAAGAATTCAATAAGATATGTGAGGCAAGACCGACCCCTCACAAATCCGTGCTGACTATCCCTAATCAAGCAGTGTCTTTCCAGATGCCCAGAAATCCTATCCCTCAGAACCCTTTCCATTACTTTGTCTACCACCGAAGTAAGACTAACTGGCCTGTAATTCCCAGGGTTACCCCTATTCCCTTTTTTGAACAGGGGCATGACATTCATCACTCTTCAATCCCCTGGTACGACCCCTATTGACAGTGAGGACGAAAAGATCATTGCCAACGGCTCTGCAATTTCATCTCTTGCCTCCCATAGAATCCTTGGATGTATCCCGTCAAGCCCGGGGGACTTGTCTATCCTCAGGTTTTTCAAAATGCCCAACACATCTTCCTTCCTAACAAGTATCTCTTCGGGATTACCAGTCTGTTTCACACTGTCCTCTCCAACATTATGGTCCCTCTCATTCATAAATACTGAAGAAAAGTACTCATTCAAGACCTCTCCTATCTCTTCAGACTCAATACACAATCTCCCGCTACTGTCCTTGATCGGACCCACCCTCGCTCTAGTCATTCTCATATTTCTCACATATGTGTAAAAGGCCTTGGGGTTTTCCTTGATTCTACCCGCCAAAGATTTTTCCTGCCCTCTCTTAGCTCTCCTAATCCCTTTCTTCAGTTCCCTCTTGGCTATCTTGTATCCCTCCAGCGCCGTCTGAACCTTGTTTCCTCAGCCTGACACAAGTATCCTTCTTCCTCTTAACAAGACGTTCAACCTCTCTTGTCAACCATTGTTTCCCTCACTCGACCATTTATTCTCTGCCTGACAGAGACATGCATATCAAGGACACGTAGTATCTGTTCCTTGAACAAGTTCCACATTTCAATTGTGTCCTTCCCTGACAGCCTATGTTCCCAATTTATCACTTCAGTTCCTGTCTGACAGCATCGTATTTACCCTTCCCCTAATTGTAAACCTTGCCCTGTTGCATGCACCTATCCCTCTCCATTACTAAAGTGAAAGTCACAGAATTGTGGTCACTATCTCCAAAATGCTCCCCCACTAACAAATCTATCACTTTCCCTGGTTCATTACCTTTTTTTAAAAAATAATTTTTATTGAAATTTTTTGAAAAATATATATCAACAAAACAATACAATAATAACAATAACAATCATAATAATAAACACCCCCCGGTACCCGTAACAACGCATATAACAAACCCCCCACCCCCCCCAACCCCAATAAACAACAGAATAAATTAACAATGAGCAAATTAACTAGAACACTATCCCCCTAAACCACCCCCCCCCTTTCCCCCCTCCCCCCGGGTTGCTGCTGCTGCTGACCTAGTACCTTATCGTTGAGCCAGAAAGTCGAGGAAAGGCTGCCACCTCCTAAAGAACCCTTGTATCGACCCCCTCAGGGCGAACTTGACCCTTTCCAACTTAATGAATCCCGCCATGTCATTAATCCAGGTCTCCACACTCGGAGGTCTCACATCTTTCCACTGCAGCAAGATCCTCCGCCAGGCTACTAGGGACACAAAGGCCAAGACATCGGCCTCTTTCGCCTCCTGCACTCCCGGCTCCACCCCAACCCCAAATATCGCTAGTCCCCAACCTGGCTTGACCCTGGATCCCACCACCCTCGACACCGTCCCCACCACCCCCTTCCAGAACTCCTCCAGTGCCGGGCATGCCCAGAACATATGGGCATGGTTTGCTGGACTCCCCGAACACCTGACGCACCTGTCTTCGCCCCCAAAGAACCTACTCATCCTAGATCCGGACATGTGGGCCCGGTGCAGCACCTTGAACTGGATGAGACTAAGCCTCGCACATGAAGAGGAGGAGTTCACCCTCTCCAGGGCGTTCGCCCATGTCTCCTCCTCAATCTGCTCCCCCAGCTCCCCCTCCCACTTAGCCTTCAGCACCTCTACCGACGCCTCCCCCACCTCCTGCATTACCTGATAGATGTCAGACACCTTCCCATCCCCAACCCACACCCCGAAAGCACCCTATCCCTTACCCCCTGCGGGGGCAACAAAGGGAACCCCTCCATCCGGCGCCTAGCAAACGCCTTGACCTGCAGCTACCTGAACATATTCCCCGGGGGAGCTCAAACTTCTCCTCCAGTTCACCAAGGCTCGCGACCCTCCCGTCAATAAAAAGGTCTCCCAACTTCCTAATGCCCGCCCTGTGCCACCCCAGGAACCCGCCATCCATGTTCCCTGGGACAAACCGGTAGTTCCCCCGCAGCGGGGTCTCCACCGAGCCACCCACTTTCCCCCTGTGTCGCCTCCACTGCCCCCAAATTTTGAGGGTGGCCGCCACCACCGGGCTCGTGGTGTACCTCGTTGGAGGGAGCGGCAACGGAGCCATTACCAGTGCCTTCAGGCTCGTGCCTCCGCAGGACACCATCTCCATCCTTTTCCATGCTGCCCCCTCCCCCTCCATTACCCACTTACGTACCATCGAGACATTAGCCGCCCAATAGTACCCAGAGAGGTTGGGCAGCGCCAGCCCCCCTCTATCCCTGCTCCGGAGTCCCATGCGCCCAAACAAATCCCAGAATGCTGCTGTTCAGAACGAAAATGGGGAGGCACTGAAACAAAAACAAAAACCTCGGGAGCACCGTCATTTTAACGGACTGTACTCTACCCGCCAACGACAACGGCAGCATGTCACACCTTTTAAATTCCTCCTCCATCTGCTCCACCAACCTAGTAAAATTGAGCTTGTGCAGAGTCCCCCAGCTCCTAGCCACCTGAACCCCCAGGTACCTAAAACTCCTCACTGCCCTCTTTAGCGGGAGCCTACCAATCCCCTCCTCCTGATCTCCCGGGTGCACGACAAACAGCTCACTCTTGCCCAGGTTCAATTTATATCCCGAGAATCTCCCGAACTCAGCAAGAATCTCCATCACTTCCGGCATTCCCCCCACCGGGTCTGCTACATACAACAGCAAGTCGTCCGCATACAGCGACACTCGGTGCTCCTCCCCCCCTCACACCAAACCCCTCCACCTCCTCGACTCCCTGAGAGCCATGGCAAGAGGCTCTATTGCCAGCGCAAAAAGCAAGGGGGGACAGGGGCACCCCTGCCTCGTCCCATGGTGGAGCCTGAAGTACTCGGACCTCGTCCCATTTGTCGCTACACTCGCCATCGGGGCCTCGTACAGCAACCTCACCCATTTAATAAGCCACACCCCAAACCCGAACCTTTCCAACACCTCCCACAAGTACCCCCACTCAACCCTGTCAAAGGCCTTCTCCGCATCCAATGCCACCACAATCTCCGCCTCTCCTTCTGCTGCCGGCATCATTATCACATTTAGCAGCCTTCGCACGTTAGTGTTCAGCTGCCTCCCCTTCACAAAACCCGTCTGATCTTCATGTATCACCCTCGGCACACAGTCCTCTATTCTAGTGGCCAAGATCTTCGCCAGCAACTTGGAGACTACATTCAGCAGTGAAATCGGCCTGTATGAACCGCACTGCAAGGGATCCTTATCACACTTCAGGATCAGGGAGATTAGTGCCCAAGACATCGTCGTGGGCAGAACACCCCCCTCCCATGCCTCGTTAAAGGTCCTGGCCAACAGGGGGTCCAGCAGGTCCGCATATTTCTTATAAAATTCAACCGGGAACCCATCCGGTCCCGGCGCCTTCCCCGACTGCATGTGGCCAATCCCACTGACCAGCTCCTCCAACTCGATCGGCGCCCCCAGTCCCTCCACCTGCTCCTCCTGCACCCTTGGAAATCGGAGCCTGTCCAAAAAATTCTCAATTCCCCCTCCCACCGCCGGCGGCTCCGACCGGTACAGTTCCCTATAGATGTCCCTAAAGACCTCATTGACCTCTGCCCCCTGCCGCACCACATTCCCATCTCTATCCTTCACTCCACCAATCTCTCTAGCCGTGTCCCGCTTACGCAGCTGGTGCGCCATGTAGCCATGCTGGCCACGCAAAATGGACACTGAGCCAAACTAAAATGGAAGGCTGCTGAGAAACAGACAGTTCAGCCAGAACAGCAGTCTGCAAAGAGCAGTTTGCATTCTGCAGCAGCAGAAACCAGTTTGGGCTCAGGTAAAGAGACCTTAGCTAGGTGCAAATGGCAAAACGCTTTGCATGCTAATGAGGCCATCAGACTTGAACACCCACACAATAGATACATTTGGTTCTGAATGGACACATTCCAATCAAGACCCAGACATCGAGGCACCAGAAACCTCCAAACAAAAGGACATAAGAAACGCCCCCTCCATCACGGAGACCCCCTCGCATTGGGGAATTAATCCAGTATCGATAAGAAATTGATCCAATAGGTAGAGCCCGCCCGAGAAGAGGGAAGGACAACGGAACCCCTATAAAAGATAGGGACCTCGTGTTGTCCGGTCTGTTAAACCTGTGCTCCGGCCCCGACTGACACCTGGTATCCTGACTCCAGCCGTTGAGCACCAGCCGCCGAAACCGTAAGTTCAACGCTCGCTACGCGATCCAAGCCCACTAGACTCCCAAGTGCCAGAACGCTTGCTGAAGGCTGCAGACAAAACCAGGACGAAGGCCTCGTTCTCTGACCTTGCCTGTTCCTGTTAGATAAGTATTCTGTTTGCTTATGTTTAGTTGTAGCTTAGTCTCTTAGTGTGTGTGCATGAGTATTTATTATTAACTGTATAATAAATATTGATCGTTTGAACTTGACTAATCGGTGTATCGTCTTTATTACTTTGAATTTGACCTTGGAATACTTGTGACGTTGCCTATACGGCAGCTGGCGACTCCAGAGCTTAAATAATTACATAGAACAGAGCCTAGCAGTGTTAAGCACACGTCGAACTCGGAGGCGTGTTAATACACTCCAATAAACGCGTTTTACGCCCATAGTAAAACGTGCAACAGCCAGCATCCTGCTCGCCTTCTCTCCATACTCATAGACCGCTCCCTGCGCCTTCCTCCACTGTGTCTCTGCCTTTCTGGTGGTCAATAAATCAAACTTGGCCTGCAAGCTACGCCGTTCCCCCAGCAATCCCTCCTCCGGGGCCTCCGCGTACCTCCGATCCACACTCAACAGCTCCTCCACCAGTCTCTCCCTCTCCCTCCTCTCCCCCCTCTCCCTATGGGCTCGGATGGAGATCAGCTCCCCCCTAATCACTGCCTTCAGAGCCTCCCACACCATCCCCACCTGAACCTCCCCAGTATCATTGGCCTCGAGGTACCTCTCGATACATCCCCGAACCCTCCTACACACCTCCTCATCAGCCAACAACCCCACATCCAGACGCCAAAGCGGGCGCTGGTCCCGCGCCTCCCCCATCTCCAGATCCACCCAATGCGGAGCATGGTCCTAAATCACGATAGCCCAATATTCGGCCTCCTCCACCCTCGGGACCAGTCCCCTGCTCAGAACAAAGAAATCAATGCGGGAATAAACCCTGTGCACATGGGAGAAAAAGGAGTACTCCCGAGCCCTCGGCCTCCCGAACCTCCAGGGATCCACTCCTCCCATCTGGTCCATAAACCCCCTCAATACCTTGGCCGCCGCTGGCCTCCTGCCTGTCCTTGAACTAGAACGATCCAGTAGGGGATCCAGCACCGTATTGAAGTCCCCCCCCCCCCCCCATGATCAAGCCCCCCACCTCCAGGCCAGGAATGCGGCCCAACATACGCCTCATGAAACCAGCATCATCCCAATTTGGGGCGTACACATTAACCAACACCATCCTCTCCCCCTGCAGCCTACCGTTCACCATCACATATCTGCCGCCACTATCAGCCACAACCTCAGACGCCTCAAACCTGCCCCACCCACCCCTTCCTCAGACGGACCTGGTCCGCCACCTTCAGGTGGGTCTCCTGGAGCATGGCCACGTCCGCCTTCAGCCCCTACAGATGCGAAAACACCCGGGCCCGCTTAACCGGCCCATTCAACCCCCTCACGTTCCACGTAATCAGCCGGATCAGGGGGCACCCCGCCCCCATCGACTAGCCATAACCCATCGACTGATCGCCCCTGGCCATCACCCATTCGGCCCGTTTCCCACGGCGATAGAACCTCACCCCGACCCCCCCCGAACTCCTCCCTGGCCAATCCAGCAGCAACCCGGTATCCCCCCCCCCCCAGGCTAGGACCCCTCTAGCTCTCCCTCCACTGTACTCCCGTGAGCCAGCTGACTTCTGCTGACCGGCAGCTCCCGCACTAACTCCGACCCTTCCCGATGTGAGGTCCCCCCTCCTCCCCTGCATCAGCTCCTGGGCACCGCTTCAGCGCGGGAATCCCGGTCTAATAGCCACGCCCCACGCCACCAGCTCCACCCCCTCGTCCCGCAGTGCGGGAAACCAGAGAAAAGCCCGCGCTTTCACACTGCCCCACCCCACCAACGCAGCTCCCAAACCGCAGTCCCAACCCAACCATCAACTCCATACAAACAAAGACACAGATCAACCACAAACCCCAGTACCCCCCTTAGAACACGAAACCATAACCCACATCGTCCGAAAGCGAGGGAAAAAAACAAAAACAAACAGAATAACCCGCTACAGCATAACCAATGATACATGAATAGAATAGAAAAACTCCAACAGCCCCCAATCTCTAGTTCAAGTCCAGCTTTTCAGCCTGCACAAAGGCCCACGCTTCCTCCGGGGACTCAAAGTAGTGATGTCGGTCCTTGTAGGTGACCCACAGGCGCGCAGGCGGCAACATGCCGAACTTCACCTGCTTTCCATGGAGCACCGCCTTCGTCCGGTTAAACCCGGCTCTCCGCTTGGCCACCTCCGCACTCCAGTCCTGGTAGATACGCACTACTGAATTCTCCCACTTACTGCTCCTCACCTTCTTGGCCCATCGGCGAACACACTCCCGGTCGCTGAACCGATGGAACCGCACCAGCATCACCCGCGGGGGTTCATTCGCCTTAGGCCGCCTGGCCAGCACTCTATGGGCCCCCTCCAGCTCCAGGGGCAGATGGAAGGATCCTGCCCCCACCAGCGAGTTCAACATCACGGCCACATAGGCCGGCAGGTCCGACCCCTCCAGCCCCTCCTCGAGGCCCAGAATCCGCAGGTTCTTCCTCCGTGACCGAAGCTCCATCTCCTCAAACCGATCTTGCCACTTTTTATGAAGTGCCTCGTGTATCTCCACCTTCCCCACGAGGGCCGAAACCTCCTCCTCGTGTTCAGAGGCCTGCTGCTGCAACTCGAGTATCGCTGCACCCTGGGTTGTCTGGGTCTCCAGCAGCTTACTCGTCGTCACCTTCAGGGATTCCAACAACTCCCCTTTCAGCTCCGTGAAATAGCGCAGAAGGGCCGCCTGCTGCTCCTCAGCCCACTGCCTCCACTCCTCAGGGGCTCCACCGGCCGCCATTTTGTTCACCTTCCCACGCTTTTCCAGGGGAGCTGCTGCCGTTTTTCTCCTCGCCCCACTTCGAGTCCGAACCTTAAATCCCGGGGGGTTTTGCTCCAGACCCCTTTATCCACCAGGAATCGTCGAATTAGCGGCGTTTGGGGCCCTTAAAAGAGCCCACAAGTCCTTTTAAAGCGGGTGCTGCCGAACGTGCGGCTTAGCTCCGCATAGCCGCAACCGGAAGTCTCCCTGGTTCATTACCAAGTACCAAATCCAATATGGCCTCCCCTCTGGTCGGACAATTTGCATTCGTGTTAGAAAAGCTTCCTCGACACACTGCACAAACACCACCCCATCCAAACTATTTGATCTAAAGAGTTTCCACTCAATATTTGGGAAGTTGAAGTCACCCATGACTACTCTCCTGTGACTTTTTCACCTTTCCAAAATCTGTTCCCAATCTGTTCCTCCACATCTCTGCTGCTATTGGGGGACCTATAGAAAACTCCCAACAAGGTGACTGCTCCTTTCCTATTTCTGACTTCAACCCATACTACCTCAGAAGGCAGATCCTCCTCGAACTGTCTTTCTACAGCTGTTATACTATCTCTATTTAACAATGCAACCCCCCCCCCCCACCTCTTTTACCACCCTCCCTAATCTCATTGAAACATCTATAACCAGGAACCTCCAACATTTCTGCCCCTCTTCTATCCAAGTTTCCGTGATGGCCACCACATCGTAGTCCCAAGTACCGATCCATGCCTTAAGTTCACCCACCTTATTCCTGATGCTTCTTGCGTTGAAGTATACACACTTCAACCCATCTCCCTGTCTGCAAGTACTCTCCTTGTCAGTGTTACCTTCCCCACTGCCTCACTACGTGCTTTGGCGTCCTGAATATCGGCTACCTTAGTTGCTGGACTACAAATCCGGTTCCCATTCCCCTGCCAAATTAGTTTAAACCTTCCCGAAGAGTACTAGAAAACCTCTCCCCCAGGATATTGGTGCCCCTCTGGTTCGGATGCAACCCGTCCTGCTTGTACAGGTCCCACCTTCCCCAGAATGCACTCCAATTATCCAAATACCTGAAGCCCTCCCTCCTACCCCTGCAGCCACGTGTTCAACTGCCCTCTCTCCCTATTCCTAGCCTCGCTATCACATGGCACCAGCAACAAACCAGAGATGACAACTCTGTCTGTCCTGGCTTTTAACTTCCAGCCTAACTCCCTAAACTTGTTTATTACATCCACACCCCTTTTCCTACCTACGTCGTTGGTACCAATGTGCACCACGACTTCTGGCTGCTCACCCTCCCCCTTAAGGATCCTGAAGACACGATCCAAGACATCCCTGGCCCTGGCACCCGGGAGGCAACATACCTTCCGGGAGTCTCGCTCGCGACCACAGAATCTCCTATCTATTCCCCTAACCATTGAGTCTCCTATCCATATTGCTTTTCTATTCTCCCCCCGTCCCTTGTGAGCCCCAGAGCCAGACTCAGTGCCAGAGACCTGGGCGCTAGGGCCTTCCTCTGGTAGGTCATCCCCCCAACAGCATCCAAAACGGCATACTTATTTTGAAGGGGATCGGTCACGAGGGATCCCTGCACTGTCTGCCTATCCGTTTTCTTTCCCCTGACTGTAACCCAGCTACTCTTGTCCTGTACCTTGGGTGTGGCTACCTCCCTATTACACCCTCTGCCTCCCGGATGATCCGAAATTCATCCAGCTCCAGTTCCCTAATATGGTCTCTGAGGAGCTGGAGTTGGGTGCACCTCCCGCAGGTATAGTCAGCGGGGTCACCGGTGATATCCCACACAACCCACATCCTACAGGAGGAGCATGCAACTGCCCTAGCCTCCATCCCCTCTTACCTTACAGAATATAGCTGCAATGTGGAGCAACTGGAACTCCGCCCTCCGACACGGCTCCCAGTCAGCTGCAGTCTCTGTAAACTCCGGGCTCCCTCTCGCTCTTTGAGGAAATGTAGGAAATTAAATGAAAGGAGCACTTTACTCCTTCCTCACCTAACTCCCTCAGTCACCAAACTCTCACTATAGCACTCAAATGCACCCAAATTCAGCACTCCCTCAGTCACCAAACTCTCACTATAGCACTCAAATGCACCCAAATTCAGCACTCAGTGCAAACAAAGTCTGCACAGTAACTAGCTCAGATTTATACTGTGACTCTAGCCTCTGAAAACTGTACCTACAGTAGGAAGATGAACCCCAGAAATGCCCGGGGCATGATAAATCAATGTTTTCGATGTGACTCTCAATACCATTATGCTTTCAACTGTCCAACTCGTTATAGAACATAGAACACTACAGCGCAGTACGGGCCCTTCGGCCCTCGATGTTGCGCCGACCTGTGAAACCATCTGAAGCCTATCTGACCTACACTATTCCATTTTCATCTAATTAACTAATTAACAAGCTCCAGCTGCAAGTAGCTACAAGTAGAACCTTTGTTTAAAGCTGATTGAAAATTCACTTTCTTCTCAACCAAACAGCAATTTTTAAGTTAATTAACTAAATAAAAGACTAGACTTTAGATGAAAATAAAAAATAAACCATTAATATCCCTCAGTCACCAAACTCTCACTATAGCACTCAAATGCACCCAAATTCATCACTCAGTGCAAACAAAGTCTGCACAGTAACTAGCTCAGATTTATACTGTGTATACTGCCTCTGAAAACTAGCCTAATCCAATTAACTAAGTAACAAGTGTTAAGTAATGGGTTAAGAGACATTGTAATTAGTTGTCTCATTTATGTTAAGTGTCCTATAATTGGTACTGATATGTAAAGGGACTTCAGGTAGCCTCTGTGTCAGGTGATGTGTAGAGTTTTGTGCAGAGTCTGTTGGAAGAAATAAAGGTGGGTTGGTGAAAAAGGAACAGAACTTTTGTCTCTTCATACAGCATCGAATACATCTAACAATTGGTTGCAGAGGATGGTTGCTGTGCAAGTGTGAAGGGTTGAAAGATACAATTTTTTCCAGTTGAAACCAAGGAGTGAGTGAAAAAAAAGGGGAAAAATGGCTGAACCCAGGAAAAAGATGGCTGGATATGACTATCCTCCCTTATTTTCTGAAAAGGAATCGTACGACCAATGGAGAAGTGCAGTAGTTATGTGGACTAAGGTAACTGCTTTGGGAAAGAGAAAACAAGGTATGGCATTGGCTCTTTCTTTACCATATGGCAGTAAAATTCGAAACAAAGTGCTTTCAGAGCTGGAATTGGAAGAGTTAGACTCAGAAGAAGGTCTGGTGACTTTATTACATTATATGGATAAGATTTATCAGAAAGATAACTTGTTAAGTGCATATGAAGCATGGTCGGATTTTGATAAGTTCCAGAAAATGGAGGATTTATCCATGGAAGACAATATAATGGAATTTGGCAGACTATATAAAAGGCTGCAGAAACACAACCTGGAATTTCTACAGTCTGTGTTGGCCTTTAAATTACTTGACTATGCGAGAGTGAGCAACATGGATAGACTCCTGGTTTTGACAGGAGTTCAGTTTACGGATAAGGATACCTTATTCGAACAGATGACAAAAGCTTTACAAAAGTTTCTGGGGAAACATTCGATTCCGATGACTCTGATGACCCAAATAGGTCAGCCTGCAATAAGGCAGAATGTGGAAGATACACTACTAACAGGATGGCGAAATCGTATGGCTACGAACAGGCCTCAAGACTATAAAAGGAGACCGAGACAAGGAAATTATGAAGACAGAAACCCAGTTAGAACCTACAGTAGGAAGATGAACCCCAGAAATGCCCGGGGCATGATAAATCAATGTTTTCGATGTGACTCTCAATACCATTATGCTTTCAACTGTCCAACTCGTTATAGAACATAGAACACTACAGCGCAGTACGGGCCCTTCGGCCCTCGATGTTGCGCCGACCTGTGAAACCATCTGAAGCCTATCTGACCTACACTATTCCATTTTCATCCATATGTCTATCCAGTGACCACTTAAATGCCCTTAAAGTTGGCGAGTCTACTACTATTGCAGGCAGGGCGTTCCACACCCCTACTACTCTCTGAGTAAAGAAACTGCCTCTGACATCTGTCCTATATCTATCACCCCTCAATTTAAAGCTATGTCCCCTCGTGTTGGTCATCACCATCCGAGGAAAAAGACTCTCACTGTCCACCCTATCTAACCCTCTGAGTATCTTATATGTCTCTATTAAGTCATCTCTCAGCCTTCTCCTCTCTAACGAAAACAACCTCAATTCCCTGAGCCTTTCCTCGTAAGACCTTCCCTCCATACCAGGCAACATCCTAGTAAATCTCCTCTGAACCCTTTCCAAAGCTTCCACATCCTTCCTATGATGTGGTGACCAGAACTGCACGCAGTACTCCAGGTGTGGCCGCACCAGAGTTATGTACAGCTGCAGCATGACCTTGTGGTTCCGAAACTCAATCCCCCTGCTTATAAAGGCTAGCACACCATATGCCTTCTTAACAGCCCTATTAACCTGGGTGGCAACTTTCAGGGATTTATGTACCTGGATGCCGAGATCTCTCTGTTCATCTACACTACCAAGAATCTTGCCATTAGCCCAGTACTCTGCATTCCTGTTACTCCTTCCAAAGTGAACCACCTCACACTTTTCCGCATTAAACTCCATCTGCCACCTCTCAGCCCAGCTCTGCAGCTTATCTATGTCCCTCTGTATCCTATAACATCCTTCAGCACTATCCACAACTCCACCGACCTTCGTGTCATCTGCAAATTTACTAACCCATCCCTCTACACCCTCTTCCAGGTCATTTATAAAAATGACAAACAGCAGTGGCCCCAAAACAGATCCTTGCGGTACACCACTAGTAACTGAACTCCAGGATGAACATTTGCCATCAACCACCACCCTCTGTCTTCTTTCAGCTAGCCAATTACTGATCCAAACCGCTAAATCACCTTCAATTCCATACTTCCTTATTTTCTGCAATAGCCTACCGTGGGGAACCTTATCAAACGCCTTACTGAAATCCATATACACCATATCAACAGCTTTACCCTGATCCACCTGTTTGGTCACCTTCTCAAAAAACTCAATAAGGTTTGTGAGACATGACCTACCCTTCACAAAACCGTGTTGAGTATCGCTAATCAACTTGTTCTTTTCAAGATGATTATAAACCCTATCTCTTATAACCTTTTCCAACATTTTACCCACAACCGAAGTAAGGCTCACAGGTCTATAATTACCAAGGTTGTCTCTACTCCCCTTCTTGAACAAGGGGACAACATTTGCTATCCTCCAGTCTTCCGGCACTATTCCTGTCGACAAAGACGACATAAAGATCAAGGACAAAGGCTCTGCAATCTCCTCCCTGGCTTCCCAGAGAATCCTAGGATAAATCCCATCTGGCCCAGGGGACTTATCTATTTTGACATTTTCCAAAATTGCTAACACCTCCTCCTTTTGAACCTCAATTCCATCTAGCCTGGTCGACTGAACCTGAGTGTTCTCCTCAACAACATTGTCTTTCTCCAGTGTAAACACTGACGAAAAATATCCATTTAATGCTTCCCCTATCTCCTCTGATTCCACACACAACTTTCCACTACTATCCTTGATTGGCCCTAATATTACTCTAGTCATTCTTTTGTTCCTGATACCTATAGAAAGCCTTAGGGTTTTCCTTGATCCTATCCGCCAACAACTTTTCGTGTCCTCTCCTCGCTCTTCTTAACTCTCCCTTAAGGTCCTTCCTGGCTAACTTGTAACTCTCAAGTGCCCTAACTGAGCCTTCATGTCTCATCCTAACATAAGCCTTCTTCTTCCTCTTGACAAGTGCTTCAACTTCCTTAGTAAACCACGGTTCCCTTGCTCGACAACTTCCTCCCTGCCTGACAGGTACATACTTATCAAGGACACGCAGTAGCTGTTCCTTGAAAAAGCTCCACATTTCGATTGTACCCATCCCCTGCAATTTCCTTCCCCATCCTATACATCCTAAATCTTGCCGAATAGCATCATAATTGCCTTTCCCCCAGCTATAATTCTTGCCTTGCGGTATATACCTATCCCTGCCCATTGCTAAAGTAAACATAACCGAGTTGTGATCACTATCACCAAAGTGCTCACCTACATCTAAATCTAACACCTGGCCGGCTTCATTACCCAGTACCAAATCCAATGTGGCCTCGCCCCTTTTTGGCCTGTCTACATACTGTGTCAGAAAACCCTCCTGCACACACTGCACAAAAACTGACCCATCTATAGTACTCGAACTATAGTATTTCCAGTCAATATTTGGAAAGTTAAAGTCCCCCATAACAACTACCCTGTTACTCTCGCTCCTGTCAAGAATCATCTTTGCAATCCTTTCCTCTACATCTCTGGAACTATTCGGAGGTCTATAGACAACTCCCAACAGGGTGACCTCTCCTCTACTGTTCCTAACCTCGGCCCATACTGCCTCAGTAGACGAGTCCTCAAGCGTCCTTTCTACCACCGTAATACTTTCCTTGATTAACAATGCCACACCCCCCCGTCTTTTACCATCTTCTCTGTTCTTACAGAAACATCTAAATCCTGGAACCTGCAACAACCATTCCTGTCCCTGCTCTACCCATGTCTCCGAAATCGCCACAACATCGAGATCCCAGGTACCAACCCATGCTGCAAGCTCACCCACCTTATTCCGGATGCTTCTGGCGTTGAAGTAGACACACTTCAAACCTTCAAACCAGCGTCCTGCTTGCCGGTGCCCTCTTTCGAACTTTTAACCCTATCCCTGACCTCACTACTCTCAACATCCTGTACACTGGGACTACAATTTAGGTTCCCATCCCCCTGCTGAATTAGTTTAAACCCCCCCGAAGAGCACTAGCAAATCTCCCCCCCAGGATATTGGTACCCCTCTGGTTCAGGTGAAGACCATCCTGTTTGTAGAGGTCCCACCTACCCCAGAATGAGCCCCAATTATCCAGGAAACCAAAACCCTCCCTCCTGCACCATCCCTGTAGCCACATGTTCAACTCCTCTCTCTCCTTATTTCTCACTTCGCTAGCACGTGGCACGGGTAACAACCCAGAGATAACAACTCTGTTTGTTCTAGCTCTCAGCTTCCACCCTAGCTCCCTGAATTTCTGTCTCAAATCCCCATCTCTCTTCCTACCTATGTCGTTGGTACCTATGTGGACCACGAATTGGGGCTGCTCCCCCTCCCCCTTAAGGATCCCAAAAACACGATCAGAGACATCACGAACCCTGGCACCTGGGAGGCAACACACCAACCGTGAGTCTCTTTCGTTCCCACAGAACCTCCTGTCTGTTCCTCTAACTATGGAGTCCCCAATGACAAGTGCTCTGTTCCTCTTCTCCCTTCCCTTCTGAGCAACAGGGACAGACTCTGTGCCAGAGACCTGCGCCCTATTGCTTACCCCTGGTAAGTCGTCCCCCGCAACAGTATCCAAAACGGTATACTTGTTATAGAGGGGAACGACCACAGGGGATCCCTGCACTGCCTGCCGGTTCCCTCTCCCTCCCCTGACGGTAACCCATCTACTTTCTTCTTTTACCTGAGGTGTGACTACCTCCCTATAACTCCTCTCAATAACCTCCTCCGCCTCCCGAATGATCCGAAGTTCATCCAGCTCCAGCTCCAGGTCCCTAATGCGGCTCTCGAGGAGCTGGAGTTGGGTGCACTTCCCGCAGATGTAGTCAGAAGGGACACTAGAGGTGACCCTTTCCTCCCACATTCTGCAGGAGGAACATTCAACTGCCAAACCCTAACCCTAACCCTATGATAGAGTATGATAGGAACCCTAACCCTAACCCTATGATAGTTATGATAGAGTGTTTGAAGCGACACATGACACGGAAGAGTCAGAAGAGGAAAAAGATAGTGACCAGAAAGAAGGCATTGTCCTATTAACAAGCAGTTTTACGCCGGTAATTAGGGTATTGGTTGCAGAATCCTTCAACTGTGCTGTATTCGACAGTGGCTGCACATCTACTCTGTGTAGGATTGACTGGTTAAAATGTTATCTGGACTCCTTGAATGCTGAAAATCGTAACAAGGGTTAAGGAATTTGAAAGATCCACAAGTTTCAGGTTTGGGGATGATAATACTCTGAAGTCGCTGAAAAGAGTGGTGATCCCTTGCAATATTGCTGGAGTGAATCATTTCATTAGCACGGATGTTGTATCAAGTGAGATACCTTTGCTTCTGAGCAGACCGTCGATGAAGAAAGCACACATGAAACTGGATATGGAACAGGCCTAAGGCAACAGTTTTTGGAAAGACGGTGAACTTACAATTTACAGTCGGGACACTATTGTATTCCATTACTGACAAATAATATTTCAAATAGAGTGGTTAAGGATGTGTTAATGGCAGTTGAAAATGGGACTTTAGCTAATAAAAAGCTTGTTGTAGTAAAACTGCATAGGCAATTTGCACATCCGTCTCTTCGGAGACTGAAAAACTTATTGAAGGATGCAGGGGTAAGGGATGACGACTATACTAAACTGATAGAACAGGTTAGTGATCGCTGTGAAGTTTGTAGGAAGTACAGAAGGACACCAGTAGTAACCGAAAGTAACCCTACCTTTAGCCAGGGATTTTAACGACATTGTGGCCATGGACCTTAAGATCTGGGATAAAGCAAATAATATATTTATTTTGCATTTTGTAGATTTAGCAACCAGATTTAGTCAATCAACAATTGTACGAAGTAAAGAAAAGAGTAATTCTGGATCAAATCCTGGAAAAATGGATCGGGACAGGAATGGGTCCACCGGCAAAATTCCTTACGGACAATGGGGGAAAATTTACTAATGATGAGTTTAGGGATATGTGGAAAAACATGAATATCAGAGTTATGAACACGGCTGCAGAAAGCCCATTTAGTAATGGTGTCTGCGAAAGAAATCGTGCCTCCCCGTGTGTGCGTGGGTTTCCTCCGGGTGCTCCGGTTTCCTCCCACAGTCCAAAGATGTGCGGGTTAGGTGGATTGGCTATGCTAAATTGCCCGTAGTGTAAGGTTAATGGGGGGATTGTTGGGTTACGGGTATACGGGTTACGTGGGTTTAAGTAGGGTGATCATTGCTCGGCACAACATCGAGGGCCGAAGGGCCTGTTCTGTGCTGTACTGTTCTATGTTCTATGTTCTATGCTTCGGAAAATTTTGGCAGATCGACCAAACTGCAGGCTCAATTCAGCGTTAGCATGGGCGGTACATGCAAATATTTCATTGCAGATGGTTGGGGGCTATAGTCCTTATCAATTAGTGTTTGGTAGAAATCCTAAAATTCCATCCATTTTGGATGACCAGCCTCCAGCTTGGGAGGGGACTATAATTAGCTCTGGTTTTGCTGAACATTTAAATGCATTACATAGCAGTAGAAAAGCTTTTTTGGAAGCAGAAGTCTCTGAAAGAATTCGCAGAGCTTTAAGACATAATGTACGGCCATCAGATGCTGTTTTTCAGCAAGGAGACATGGTATTCTACAAGAGAGACAATTCTAATGAATGGAAAGGCCTAAGGAAGATCATAGGCATAGATGGAAAACAATTATTTTGCAACATGGTAATCAAACTGTTATGGTACATTCATCAAGGATAATGGGTACCAATTACAAATTTTCAAATTTAGATAGAGCAGACAGACATGACGAGGAACCAGAGTCATCTGGTATGCACGTGTTACAGAACTATGAGGACCAGTTAACTGATATAGACAGGGTTTCTGTCGAGGAACACGACACTTCTGATAAATTAAAACAGGCCATTTTTCCGAAAGGGCAACTGCCAAAAGTTGGTACAAAAGTGACATACTTGCCTGAAGGGTCTAGTCAATGGAAGGATGCAACTATTATTAGTAGAGCAGGGAAGGCCACTGGAAAGTATAAACATTGGTTGAATGTACAGCATTCAGGGGAGAGAGTTAAAACAATGGATTGGGAAAACGAAGTTCAAAAATGGAGGGCACAGAAACGCAGTGCCAGTTCAGATAGTACATCGGATAGTGAAAGGTCGAGAACTATTGAAAGGACATCCCACAACGGAAGGGAAAGATCAAGCAGTAGCAGTACAGAACGAGATACCAGGCGGGAGAGGGGACGTAGTTTATCAAGATCTCGGAACATGAGTAAGACTACGAATACTAATAGGAGTAGAAGCCCACATGCACGTGAGATTTTGGTGGCTTCAAATAAATTAGATGAAAAAGTTATCAAAGATGCAAAACAGCAAGAATTGCATAGTTGGAGTGAACTTGGGGTATACACGGAAGTACCGGATAGGGGACAAAAAGCTCTATCCCACAGTTGGATTTGCACGGAAAAGGTTCTTCCGGATGGAACTTATAAGGCAAAGGCCAGGCTTGTGGCAAGGGGATTTGAAGAAAACTTAGAAGATCAGGATTTAAGGGTAGATTCACCTACAGCAGGAAAGGTTATTTTAAAGATTTTCTTGGCTCTATTAGCCACAAAGGCATGGGAATGCAAATCTATAGATATAAAAGCTGCCTTTTTGCAGGGGCATCAGCTCCAGAGAGACATTTTTTTTTCTCCGTCCTCCTAAAGAAGCAGCTAACACAGAAGGGGTACTCTGGAAGTTGAACACATGTGTATATGGATTAAATGATGCATCTGGAGTGTGGTACTTTACGGTAAGGTCAGTTTTGTTAAAGTTAGGCTGTTGCCAGTTGAAAGCAGATCCTGCAATGTTTTACTGGCACTATAAAGGAAATCTTTCTGGCATCTTTATGATGCATGTCGATGATTTTTTGTGGGGTGGGACTAGTGATTTGAAGCTATTGTAATCTCTGGTTTGAGAAAAGAATTCAGGGTTGGAAATCAGGCTTCCGGTGCATTTAAATATATTGGACTGGAAATCGGACAGACTAAGTTAGGGGCAACTTTACGTCAGCAATCTTATTTGGAAAGCATCAGCCCAATAGCAATTAGTCGTGGCAGGGTCTCACAAAAAGACGCAATGGTTTCAAAGATAGAACAAGAGCAACTGCGAAGTTTAAATGGGCAACTGAACTGGTTAGGTAGACAGACTAGACCGGACATTAGTTTTGATGTGTTAGAGTTGAGTACAAAAATGAATGATCTCAAAGTGGATGGCATAATAAGAGCAAATAAAGCGTTGGCCAAACTAAAAATGCAGGAGTGTGTTTTGAAGTTCCCGGTTTTAGGTGACCTTCGGCACTTGAAACTCATAGTTTATAGTGATGCGTCCTATGCAAATTTATGTGATGGGGTTTCAAGCACAGGAGGCTTTATAATTTTCCTTTTGGGGAACAATGGTAAATGTTGCCCTCTTGTGTGGGAAACAAAGAAAATAAGGAGAGTGGTCAAAAGCACTTTGGCTGCTGAGACGTTAAGTCTTGTGGAAGCGGTGGATATGGCCTTTTATATAAGTCAGATATTGACAGAAATTTTGGGATTAGGGGATTTGGGTAATATACCTATTGACTGTCACATTGACAATAAATCCCTGTGGGAAAATGTGCACTCTACAAAAAGTGTCAATGAAAAGAGGTTACGGATAGACATCGCAAGTTTGAAGCAGATGTTGGACAGAGGGGAAATAACAAAAATTTAATGGGTCGACAGTAGCTATCAACTGTCAGACTGTTTTACAAAAAGAGGGGCTAGTTCACGGAAACTTTTGGATATTGTTAATGAAGGGTGCCTGTTTCTGTGATTTTTTTTTCTCTCCAAAAACAAACAGGAAAAAAAAGTGGGGGAAATCACGTGTGTGTTTTAGTTTCTTGAAATTTTGTTTTCACCTAATTGTTTTTTTTTCTCCAAGGAAGGGGAGACTGTTAAGTAATGGGTGAAGAAACATTGAAATTAGTTGTCTCATTTATGTTAAGTGTCCAATAATTGGTACTGATATGTAAAGGGGCTTCAGGTGGCCTCTGTGTCAGGTGATGTGTAGAGTTTTGTGCAGAGTTTGTTGGGAGAAATAAAGGTGTTTGGTGAAAAAGGAACAGAACTTTTGTCTCTTCATACAGCATTGAATACATCTAACAACAAGCTCCAGCTGCAAGTAGCTACAAGTAGAACCTTTGTTTAAAACTGATTGAAAATTCACCTTCTTCTCAACCAAACAGAAACTTTTAAGTTAATTAACTAAATAAAAGAAAGACTAGACTTTAGATGAAGATAAAAAATAAACCATTAATATCCCTCAGTCACCAAACTCTCACTATAGCACTCAAATGCACTTAAATTCAGCACTCAGTGCAAACAAACAATACAGTTCATCTTGGGTAATGATATAGCTGGATCGCAGGTGTGAGTGATGCCTACTGTGGTTGATAAGCCAGTGGAAAATCAGACAACTGAAGTGTTGAAGGACAAATATCCTGGGATTTTTCTGGATTGTGTAGTAACAAGGTTGCAAAGTCACAGGTTAAGACAAGAGGAGAAATCAAAGAGTAAAGATAAAGTTGAAGTTCAATTATCAGAAACAATTTTTGATCAGATGGTTGGAAAAGAACAGGTGGAGGGTGAGGCGGATATTTTTAGTTCAGAAAAATTGGCGGAGTTACAATAAAAAGATATAGAAATAAAACGAATGTATCAGAAAGCAAACACGGAAGACGAATCTGAGTGTATACCAGGAAGTTATTCCTGTAAAAGTGATGTCTTGATGAGAAAATGGAGACCGTTACATATGCAGGCAGATGAAAAGTGGGCAGAAGTTCATCAAGTGGTATTGCCGGTGGGGTATAGATAGGTGTTGCAAGTAGCACATGAGGTACCAGTGGGAGGTCATTTGAGAATAAGGAAAACTCAAGCTAAAATACAAAAACATTTTTATTGGCCTGGACTACATAAAGTAGTTAAATTTTGTCAATCATGTCACACCTGTCAAGCGATAGGGAACCCTCAAGCAGTGAAAACAACCAGCGCCCTTAATACCCATTTCAGCATTTGAGGAACCTTTTACAAGGGTCTTAATTGATTACGTAGGACCACTTCCTAAAACAAAAAGTGGGAATCAATATCTTTTGACTATAATGGATGTGTCTATTAGGTTTCCAGACGCCTTTCCAGTACACAATATTACAGCTAGAAAGATTGTGGAGGAGTTACTTAAATTCTCTACATGGTGTTGACTACCCACAGAAATACAATCAGATCAAGGATCAAGGATCAAATTTTGCCTCAAGGTTATTCAAAGAAGTTATGAACAGCTCAGGAATAAAACAATTTAAATCAACTGCGTACCATCCAGAATCGCAGGGAGCGTTAGGAAGGTGCCATCAGACATTAAAGGCAATGTTGAGGGCTTATTGTCAAAATTATCCAGAGGATTGGGATAAAGGAATTCCATTCGTACTGTTTGCAATCAGGAATGCACCTAATGAGACAATCAAATTCAGTCCTTTTGAACTAATTTTTGGTCATGAGGTAAGAGGACTACTTAAATTGATTAAGGAAAAATTGGTGAGTGAGCAGTCGGAACTTACATTATTGGACTACGTGACAAATTTTAGGGAACAATTAAATAGAGCAGGTGAATTGGCTAGACAGCATTTAAAGTTGCACAAAATGTGATGAAGCTGGTAGCGGACAAGAAAGCAAAAGTTCGTAGTTTTGCCAGTGGAGATAAAGTTTTAGTATTGTTACCAGTGGTAGATGAACCTTTAAAAGCAAGGTTTTGTGGACCTTATCAGATTGAAAGGGAATTAAGTGAGGTGAATTATGTGGTAAGAACGCCAGATAGAAACAAAACTCACCGAGTGTGTCATGTGAATATGCTTAAAAGGTACATTGAAAGGGAAGGCGAGAAAAAGGAGGAGGTTTTAATGATTTTATCTGAAAGTGAAGAACAAAATCCAGATGACTTTGAATCTGATATCCCTCAAATTAAATTGGAAAACGAGGATGTTCTTAAAAATTGGGATAAATTGTTGAGTTACCTTCCAGAGGAAAAACAAACTGACCCAAAAGAGTTATTGATATCACATGGGCAAGTTTGTGGAGATAAGTTGGGAAGTACTACAATGTCTATACATGATGTAGATGTGGGAAATGCTGTTCCAATTAAACAACATCCATATAGACTTAACCCTTTAAAATTGGCACAGGTTAACAAGGAAATTGAAAGCATGCTTAAAAATGGCGTAATTGAAATGGGTTGCAGCCAATGGAGCTCACCATAGTGTTGGTACCAAGACCGGACGGTACCCAACGGTTGTGTGTGGACTATAGAAATGTTAATACAGTTACAAGAACGGACACTTATCCTATCCCACATTTGGAGGATTGCATAGAGAAGGTAGGACAATCTGCTTTTATTTCCAAATTGGATTTACTTAAAGGTTACTGGCAGGTACCTTTATCCGAAAGGGCAAAGGAGATTTCAGCCTTTGTGACTCCAGATGGTAGATACCAATTCAAAGTTATTTCATTTGGCATGAAAAACGCCCCAGCCACACTTCAACGGTTAACTAACAAAGTAATTCCAGGATTACCCAATTGTGCGGAATACGTCGACGATCTGGTAATTTTCAGTCAGACATGGAAAGAACATTTAAAGCATCTGATGGAGTTATTCAATCGACTTCAGGAGGCGGGTTTGGTGGTAAACGTAGCCAAAAGTGAATTTGGAAAAGCCCAAGTCACTTTCCTTGACCATACAATTGGACAGGGTCGAATGGTCCCATGGGATGTGAACAGTGCTACCCACTGTGCTACCATGCCGCCTGCAGGTCCCTGTTTTCTCCAACATGACCCCAGGTAGCCAATGAGCGTCATCACCGAAATTCCGGTCATATACAGTGTCACCTGGTTTAACGCTTCTCCAGGAGTCCAGTGGTCGTGGTATTTCTTTTGAATGTCCTATTTTGACTTCCCGCTAGACTCGGAACACCTTCTCAGCATTCTCCCAGGACAGGGCTAGATCAATGGTTCTTTTCAAATCCACTCCGGCAACAACTTCCTCTGAGTTCTCACAGTGTTAATCCCACACACCAAACGGTCTCTTATCAACTCAAGGAGGAATGGACCGAACTCACAATGCTCAGCCAGCCTTCAGAGCCATGTTAGAAAGTCTGTCATTACCTTACAGCAGTGTTAAATTGGTACCGTTGCATAATCACAGATGGTTTGGGGTCAAAATGATTGGATACCAACTTCACAAGTTCATCAAAGCACTTTTAATCCAGGGCAGCCAGATACGTTATATTTTTAATTATGCCCAAGTTTGAGGCCCTGCAGGCAGTCATGAGGATTATCTCTGTCGGTCCTCTCCACTGATGCCTGGAACAAGTACTGCATTCACTGGGCGTATAAGGCCTAATCTTCCAGGCCTGCATCAAAGGCCTAGAACTTTCCGAAGAGCAGCATTTTCTTTTTTTATATAAATTTAGAGTACCCAAATATTTTTTCCCAATTATAGGGCAATTTAGTGTGGTAAAATCTACCTACGCTGCACATCTTTGGGTTTGTGGGGGTGAGACCCTTTTTATAATTTTAACGAGTGAAGCTACTCCATCTCTGTGTTAAATATTGCAATGTTACTTGTCAATCTTGTTCTGCTTCCATGTTTCAGTCATCCTATTATATTCAGATCCTTCTGCAAAATATTGCCTCAAGCTAAAATTGTTTTAATTATATTTTTCAATTGCATTTTTATTTGTCATTCCTCCCTGTTTAAATAGTTATTTTATCTTTATGTTCTGTGATTATATTAAAACTCTGGTTGTTTTACTCTGCCTATTCCTTCTTTAGTTCATCATTTAATTTCATTTTCTAATTATTTTGTTTATTGTTCTGTTATTTTTCGCAGTTTCCTCCCAGTGTTATCAGTTCAAATTCTTATTTACAGCTTGAGATATACTTTCTGTTTTTCCCAGCCCAGTTCAGATTCCACCTGTCCCAGAGAGTACAATTCTGTCCTGTCCCAATACTCGCGCCAGTGCCCTGTGAAATGGAGCCCTTCCTTTCCAAACCACTCCTTTTGACAAATGCTGATTATCTGTTTTCTCCCATGCCAATTTTCACACTGGCTGAAGTATTAATCACAGGATTATTGATAAGGTCCTGATTCTCAAACTATCCAACTCATGCTCCTCTCTTTGCAAGACCTCTCAATTAATATCTACTATGTTTTAGTTCTGATGTGGAGTTGAACAGCTGGATCCTCCCCTTCCATTTCAGATTATTTTCCAGCCATTTCATGATGTGTTTTCCCTGGCAACCCATCCTTTATATTTCTCAATCCTAACTGAGATTATCTAATTAGAGAATCCCTTAAGACTACAATCTTTCTATTCTTCATCCTTGGACGGCATCCTCCTGCATGGTCCTTTGTCAACATTCCAGCCGTTCTTCCCAGTTTTTCTCCTTTTTCTCGCAGGAATCACACCTTTAATTTCTATGGGTAAGGTAAACAGATTGCATCTTTTTCCTAACCAACTGAGAGAAGTTTCACTTTGATTTGAATTCAAAACATAACTAAAAGGCCCACATAACAAAATGAAAAATTGTGATAAATTGATCAAATTGGTTTACGTACCATATTGTAATCGTCACTTTCCAATAACAAAAGTGGCTTCATCTTTAAGTTTGCTATCTTATTTTTCCTCTGCATGTTTGCAATTGTGTCTTGTCCTTTCTTAATCTTGGACTTAACTTTCGCATTAAATTTTGACAAAGAGCTGGTATTTGGTCTCTCCTGAATGCCACTTTCAGTTTCCCCCTCAGTAGGAAAATCCATTGTCACTTCAGTTATGTGCTCTGCCTTCCTCAGTTGTCAGCATTTATCCTTATTGCTAGATTTGGCTTTTCTTCAACGGACAGCCTCTAATATCCACTCGGTGCTTGGCTTCACTCCCCTTCAGCAATAGACTGCTCTCCCTTCAGCCCAACACTTGAGTTCCATTCAAAGATTGGTTATTCTTGCCCCCCCCCCCCCCCCCCCAAGTCCAGGTTCCTGTTCACACTTGAGCGTGCTCTGCCCCTCAGTGAACCCTGATATTTCCCTCAATGCCAGACGAGGCTCTCCGCTCAGAGCTTGACCCCCGATACCTCAGTAAGTGGCTTTGATGTTTGTATGTCTTCAATGTTTGTCTCTGTTCTTCCCTTTGGTGTGTGGCTCTGAATGCCTCTTAGAATGTGACCCTCCTCTCCCTCATTGTTACCTTAATCTCCCTTCAATCCTGAACCCTCCTGTATCCAGTGTGACCCTCAGAAAATGATCATGCTGCTTCCCAATATGCAACCCTGATCTGCCGAGTGCTGCTTCCTGCCCTCGCTATATGACCCTTCTCCCCTCACCGTGTAAACCTGCTATCTACCACTCAGAGTGACTGATGCCCTTCCCCCAGAGCTGACCCGGATCTTCCTCGGCCTTTGACTCTTATCTTCCTCGGCGTTTGAATCTTCCTCAGCGTTTGACTCTTATCTTCCTCAGTTTTTGCGTTTCTTCCCTCGCGATGTCCCTCCGCCCTCCCTTGCACTCGCTCCTCATAAATGGCGGGATCTCCGCGCGCGTGCGGGGTTGCTGGAGTCAGGTCCTGGTGCGGCCGTTATTTTGGGCGCGCTCGCGGGCTGTGGGCTCGGGACGGGGTTGTCAACCACTTTCCCCACAGTGATAGTCCCAATCTCTCTCCGGAATGGCACTATCTCGTTTGGAGGTTGTGTGGTGTGTGCTTCATCCATTTTCTATAGGTAGGTTTGCCCGTCGTGTGTGGGCCACTGTTCACGATGTAGGCGCAACCTGCGTCTGGAATCAAAATAACAACTGCCTCAGACTTGGGTCATTTATTACGATTATAATTGAGTGGACTTGGGTCATTTGTCACGATTATAATTGAGAGGAACCATTTAATGTTGTGGTTGCCAAATGTACCGCTACATGGGTGTCAACTAGGAGGTTAGGCACATTGTTAATTAAACTAATAATACGTATTGTTTGCACTGGAATTAAGAACTTGAAAATAGAGCAGCTCCCATCAGAAATGGGAGCTTCACATCAATATCATCAGAAAGGTAGGGCATATGCTGTAAGATGCCTCAGCCTATGTGTTTGATAGCTCACTGCACAATGGGATGGTTTCTATACACTGGGCGAAGGTTCATGTAGCTCCCATTTAAAAACAAATTAGTAACAAGATGCCCTCAGATAACTAGTTAGACAGTGCTAATATGAAATATGTTTGAGGAACCTTTAGGATGTCAAAATATGAAAGATGCTTGAGGGGAATCTTTAGTAAACCAATATATGATGCATTGGATAGAGAAAAACATAATGAAACCCATCATGGTTTCATTAAAACAGTCATGTCTTACAAATCTAAACATATTTTTGAAGAATTTACAAAGATTATGGATGAGAGAACCCAATAGATGTTGTCTATTATATTTCCAAAAATATTTTGATAAGGTAGCACACAAGAAGCTTCTTTCCAAAATTAAAGTTTCTGATGTTAGTGGTGATGTGTTATGTACTCTGGGATAACACAGGCTTCAACTCGATGCAGCTTTGACCAAAAGATACTCCAGACTTTGAAGTAAGTTCAATGTGATTTATTGAACCATTAGCACTGTTCTCTATGAGTTCGACTCTCCTGCTAATCTTGCTATAGTAACTCAGTCTAACTAGCCAATCTGCTCTAAGCGACGTGGTGGGTGTGATGCTTCTGATCTGCCCGTGTCCTGCTCTCTAAGTGTTGCCTGTGGAAAGAGAAAAAGCATGTGTGCCCTGTCCTTTTATATGGGTTGCCCCCTTGTGGTAGTGTCACCTCTGGGTGTCGACTGCCCATTGGTTGTGTCCTATTCTATGTGTTCATTAGCTGTATGTCTGCATGTCATGACATCTCCGGTGCTCCCTCCAGTGTTTACATAGTTGTAGTGTATTTACATTAACCCCTTGTGTATTTATAGTGATGCATATCACCACATCACCCCTTTTTTGTGTTACATATTTTCTTACTTTGTTGAAGAAAATGGAATAAAATAGGTAGATAAGTGATGACATGTACAAATGATGATGACAGTGGTGATTACACAATACTAAAAAATATTTATGAATCCAAAGTTCATGAATTTATACTGTCGAATGGCTTTCTTGTTTTGTTATTGAAGTGTTGATGTTGTCATTTCCTCGTGAACACCGTCAGTGTCCCTGTGCTTAAGGAACCAAGAAGTAATCAGGAGGTGTTCAAATGGTCAAATCACTGCTTTGTCTGATTTGGACTCTTTTTTTTCGATGCTTGTGGTAGTGATTCTTGATGTAACCTTTCCTGTCTGACCTGGACTGGTGTCTATGTTTGCAGTATTGATGCCGTATGTCAGCTGCCTTGAAAGCTGATCTGCTTGTTTGTAGTGTAGCAAACGTGAATTTGTAAGAGGCGTTGTCATGCCATGGTATGTCTGCAACTTGCCATTGTCTTGAGCTGTGCTGTCACAGTGTCCTGCATTGGCAGAGTTGTACCATGTCGTACCTGTCGTTGTTCCATTGTTGTTGTTTTGTCATGCTTGTTGTTGACGTTGGTGCCTCTGGTACGCTTCATGTTATTGTTGGTGTAGTTGTTTTTGTAGGTTTTGTTGCGGTCAATGACCACCCCGAGTGGATAATTCAAGTCCTTCACAAAGCTACTTGTGTCAGTGTCCATTGTGGTATCTGCTGTTTCATTGAGCGTGACGTCTTTGATTCCTCGCCGCTCCCCATCTGGAGTCATGTCCGGTTCACTTGAATCATCTTTGGCTTGTCGATGCTCCCCGTCTGGAGCCCTTTCTGGTTCACCTGAATCACTTTTGGTTTCTTGATGCTCCCCGTCTGGTGTCATTTCAGGTTCTTGTGGAGAGGCTCGAGTAGATGAAGTTTGAATTAACGTGATGTCACTGGAGTCACTAGTAGCCTCACTTTGATTGTCGAGTGCATCTGTACATACTAGCTGAGATCTGTCAGACTCGCTGAGATGTCGCACATCTTGTATGGGAATTGTGACGACTTTGTCACTTGTCGCACATACAGTGGCTAGATCCTCAGTGTCTTGTTGGTTAGATGAGCTGGGTAGACTGTCAGTCTTCTTCTGGTGCCTCAAATAGCCTGGGTAGTCTGTCATAGTCTTTTTGTTGTTCATAGAGATTTCATAGAATTTACAGTGCAGAAGGAGGCCATTCGGCCCATCGAGTCTGCACTGGTTCTTGGAAAGAGCACCCGTCCCAAGCCCATACCTCCACCCTATCCCCATAACCCAGAAACCCCACCTAACACTAAGGGGCAATTTGGACCCTGAGGGCAATTTATCATGGCCAATCCACCTAACCTGCACATCTTTGGACTGTGGGAGGAAACCGGAGCACCCGGAGGAAACCCACACACACACGGAGAGAACGTGCAGACTCCACACAGACAGTGACCCAGCGGGGAATTGAACCTGGGACCCTGACGCTATGAAGCATTTATGCTATCCACAATGCTACCGTGCTGCACGTGAGCGTGGTAGACTGTCATAGTCGTCTTGTTGTGCACTTGAGCATGGCAGACTTGCATCGTCTGCTGCTGGTTGCCCAGTTAAGGTTGGTAGACCTTCATGGTCTTATTCATGCAAGGACTGCGCTCTCGTGGAGTCTGTCAACAAGCTCGCTGTGGAGTCTTGTATCACATTCTCTGTGGATTCTGGCATTGTTCCCTGTGTGTTGTGCAGTGGTCTCGCTGTGGAGTTTTTCTGTGTTTTCTATGTGGAGACGTGCAGTGGTCTCGTTGTGGAGTCTGTCGTCGCTTTCTGTGCTGAGTCGGGGACTCTTTGTGGTGCGTGGACCACCTTTCGTGTGGAGTCGGGGACTTTTCGTGGTGCGTGGACTGCCTTTCGTGTGGAGTCGGGGACTCTTCGTGGTGCGTGGACAACTCTTCGTGGTGCGTGACCACTGGTGTGGCGTCAGGCCGCTCTCTGTGGGCTTGTATCGCTCTCTGTCTCTTGGCGTCAGGCCGCAGCAGAATCCTATACTCATGGGTCGGGATGTCATCTATGCTGGGCTGAGGATCCTCAAATCCGAAGAACCCGTCCTTGATTGTGTCGGATGCTTCACTGTACAACATATCTCGTTGCGGTTCGAATTTGGTACTGAGGTTGCCACGTCCAATGATTTAATTATCTTTCGAGTCGTAGTCTTCAAGGACCATATCATCACTTTTTGTGTCGGAACTGTAATTGTGCTCGCTATGTCCAAGGAAGAAATCAACGTCTGAGTCGTAGTCTTCAAGAACTAAATCATCTATTAGAGCGGTGCTAACTGCTTGTTGCAGGGTTCTGCGGAGGTTACTTTTAGCTACTGGTTGAAGTTCAGGCATTGTGCTGTCGTACCAGGTGAAAGAATTGTGTTTTCCGGCTTAAGAGTTTTCTTTTACTATTTTAGGACATTTCCCCTTTAAGTGGGCGTGGTCCAGGGCCTATGACGCCATGACGCTTGTGACGTAGAGCGTAGGAATGGATTGCGCATGCGCAAGTCACTTTTCCTTTACCGTGCGCTCTTTGCGCAACTGCGCATGCATGGCTTCTCACGCATGCGCACACGGACCTTCCTTTTCTGTGTGGTCTTTGTGCAACTGCGCATACGCGGCTTCTCACGCATGCGCAAAACACTGTTTTGCCGGTTTGTGTCTTCTGGGCAATTGTGCATGTGTGGCTCCTTTCACAAGAGGGCTGCCAATCAAAACTGCCGTTTACTTCTGTTGCAAGCCTACCTGTGCTTCGTGGTGAGTATAGGTGCAAGTTTTACCAATTTCTTCTGTTGTGTTTACCTCGCAGTAGTTTTCAAACTTGTCCAGGACTGTCTGGAAGTCTCTTGTCTTGCCCTTTGGAGTACTTGAGGGAGTTGAAGATTTCTGTTGCACTTTCACCCGCAATGGTGAGTAGAAGATCTATCTTCTCAGCATCGGCCACGCTATCTAGGTCAGATGCTACCATGTAAATCTCAATTCTCTGCTTGAGATTGCCGTGACAGCTGAGCGGCTGAGGAAACGGAATCGCGATCATCTTGCCTGGGTGCTGTTGCTGGTAGTCACGGATTTTGCCGAGTTGAACTATACAGATCCAACAGGCACTACTGGTACCATGATGTGTTATGTACTCTGGGATAACACAGGCTGCAACTCAATGCAGCTTTGACCAAAAGATACTCCAAACTTTGAAGTAAGTTCAGTGTGATTTATTGAACCATTAGCACAGTTCTCTGTGAGTTCGACTCTCCTGCTAAGCTTGCTATAGTAACTCACTCTAACTAACCAGTCTGCTCTAAGCGACGTGGTGGGTGTGATGCTTCTGATCTGCCCCTGTCCTGCTCTCTGAGTGTCGCCCGTGGAAAGAGAAAGAGCATGTGTGCCCTGTCCTTTTATATGGGTTGCCCCCTTGTGGTAGTGTCACTTCTGGTTGTCTTGACTGCCCATTGGTTGTGTCCTATTCTATGTGTTCATTAGCTGTATGTCTGCATGTCATGACATCTCCGGTACTCCCTCTAGTGTTTACTTAGTTGTAGTGTATTTACATTGACCCCTTGTGTATTTACAGTGATGCATATAACCCCAAGTGGTAATGAGCTGGGTTGAGACTTGGTTAGCATGATATAGATAAGTAGTTACCAATGATTTGGAGATTGATACTTAGTGATATTATGCAGGGATCCATTGGGACTTTTGCTCTTTATGAATGATCTAGAGGGAATGATTTGTAAATTTGCATACAATCCGAAAACTACGTGTATCCCGTAATCCCACCTAACCAGCACATCTTTGGAGAGTAAGGGGCAATTTCAGCATAGCCAATCCACCACACCAGCACATCTGTGGACTTTGGGCAGCACGGTGGCGCAGCGGATAGAACTGGGACTGCGGCGCTGAGGACCCAGGTTCGAATCCCGGCCCTGGGTCACTGTCCATGTTGAGTTTGCACATTCTCCCCATGTCTGCGTGGGTTTCACCCCCACAACCCAAAGATGTGAATTGGCCACGCTAAATTGCCCCTTAATTGGAAAACAAAATTGGGTACTCTAAATTTTTTAGGGCAGCACGGTAGCATGGTGGTTAGCACAAATGCGTCACAGCTCCAGGGTCCATGGTTCGATTCCCGGCTTGGTTCACTGTCTGTGCGAAGTCTGCATGTTCTCCCCGTGTCTGCGTGGGTTTCCTCCGGATGCTCCAGTTTCCTCCCACAGTCCAAAGATGTGCAGGTTAGGTGGATTGGCCATGCTAAATTGCCCTTAGTGTCCAAAATTGCCCTTAGTGTTGGGCTGGGTTATGGGGATGGGGTGGAGGTGTGGGTTTGGGTAGAGTGCTCTTTAGACTCGATGGGCCGAATGGCCTCCTTCTGCACTGTAAATTCTATGAAATTCTATAAAACCGGAGCACCCAGAGGAAACCAATGCAGAAATGGGGAGAAAGTGCAAATTCCACATAGTCAGTCATCCAAGGCCAGAACTGAACTGAACTGAAATGAAATTAAAATCGCTTATTGTCACAAGTAAGCTTCAAATAAAGTTACAGTGAAAAGCCCCTAGTCAAACCCAGGTTCATGCAGCTGTGAGGCAGCAGTGCTCACCACTGTGCCACAATGCGGCTGAAGACTAAAATTGTTAGGTCTATACTGTTCCAGGAACTGCTACACATGGGTTTTTGTAAAGTACCTGTGTCCATTCAATAAAGACCTCCCCAGCCCACATTTCTTCAATGTATAAAATAAACATTTCCACTTCCACCTGATCAAATGCTTTCTCTGCATCCAATGAAAGCACCAAGTTGTCTATCGCCTGTTTTTGAGAAACCTGAATGATATTTAATAGTCTCCTGATATTATTACATCAATTTTTCCTTTTACAAACCCATCTGATAACCGAGGTTAATTAAAGGAAGATATTATCCTAGACGTAACGCCAGTATTTTAGAAAGTAATTTCAGATCGACATTTAAAAGCAAGACTGGTCCAGAGGAGGCACAATCTTCCAGACTTTTACCTGTCTTTAATATTTGCTTCTCTAAGGGACTGAGGTAGTTGTCCTAATTCAAATGGATGATTATTCATACCTATCATAGGTTCTATTAGCATATTTCTGAATTCCTTATAAAATTCACTTCCAAAACCTTCAGGTTCTGAAGCCTAATCCAAATGCAGATAATGCTTCCTCTTCAGAAACGGTGGCAATTAAGGTTCACCTTTGGACCTGGATTTTCCGATCCAAGTTCACTCTGTCATCGCTGCCATCAAGAACGGAGAATTTGGCGCTCAGCCAACACTCCATTCACTGCAGCGGGATCGGGAAACCCTACCAGCATGAACAGATGGAGAATTCCGACCTTGGTCTTCTGAAATTGTTGGGAGCTCAAAAAAAGAGAAAAATTGCCTCATATGTATTAATGCATCTTCACATTGATTTGTTTAATATAAATTGACATTAAAACTTTTATATGCCTTGTCAATATCCTCATTCTTAACCCAACTATTGCCCTTCAAATCCAATAGAGAAGAAATAGTGAAGAATCTGCTTTCCTCATTATAAGGAGAGCTGAGTATCATCTTGGTTTATTTCCAAATTCATATAGTTTTGTTTTGCAAATTTTCTCCTCCTCTCAACACGTTGAATCAAAAGGGAATCCTTCTTCCCACTTGGCCTTAATCCCTTCCATAGACAGCCCCCAGAATCTCCCCATAAATCGGCAATATCATTCATCCCCTTCTCCATTCCCCCTGCCGTCAATATCTCTTCTAACAACGAAGGGGTTTTCTCTATCGGGAAGTTTGGAACCTCCTTTCTTGCAGGTATCTAAACCCTTCCCCTTGCCCCAGTCCATATTTCTCCCCCAACTCTTCCAACCTCGCAAAACGTCCCCCCAGGAACTGGTCTTTTAATACCCTGACCCCTCTCCTCCCATCTCTGAAACCTTCCATCCAGCCTCCCCGACTCAAACCTGTGATTCCCCCGATTGGCATCTCCCCTGACCCAGCCTCCAATTTATTTATTTGTTTTTTCTAAATAAATTTAGAGTACCCAATTATTTTTTTACAATTCAGGGGCAATTTATCGTGGCCAATCCCCCTATCCTACACATCTTTGGGTTGTGGGGGTGAAACCCACGCAGACACAGGGAGAATGTGCAAACTCCACACCCAGGGCCGGGATTCAAACCTGAGTCCTCAGCGCCGCGAGGCAGCAATGCTAACTACTGAGCCACCGTGCTGCCATAGCCTCCAATTTAAAGTACTGCCTCCAAATCTTCAGTGTTGTCACCACCACCGGGCTGTCAGAGTACTTGCCCAGGGCTATCGGGAGTGGTGCCATTGCCAGCGCCCTCAACCCCAACCCCTTACTCAAACCCAAACCTTCCTCCATCCTAACCCACCGGGACTCCTTCTTCCCCTCCCTCCCCCACGACGACCCAACTCCTCACCTTTTCTACATTCACCGCCTAGTAATACTATAATAAATTCAGGAGGCCCAGCCCCCCCCCCCCCCCCCCACCTACCGGCCTCTCTGCAGGACCGCCTTCCTGACCCTGGCAACCTTCCCTCCCGCTCCCCCCCCCCCCCCCCCCCCCCCCAAATAAATGAGTTGACCAACTTGTCCACTTCCTTGAAGTATGTCTTCGGCAAAAAGACCAGCAGGCACTGGAATAAAAACTAAGATTGTGGCAGCACATTCATTTTAATCGCCTGCAACCGACCCGCCAGTGACAGAGAGGTTGTCCCACCTTGCCAAGACCGCATTCATCCTCCTCACCAAACTAGTAAAATTGTACCTACGGAGCCCCCTACCTCAATCTGTCCAGGAACTTCCTCATCCCTTGATCCTCCCTCGGTGGTTCTGACCTATACAGCTTTTCATAGAACTCCTCAAACACCTTATTAATCTGGTCCAGAGACACCACCAATTTCCCCGTCCTATCCCGCACCTGGACTATTTCCCTGGCCGCCTCCCTCCTCCTGAGTTGCTGCGCTAACAGTCTGCTAGCCTTTTCCCCATACTCGTACACCACTCCCCTCGCCTTCCTAAGCTGTTCCACGGCCCTGCTCGTGGATAGTGCCCCCAGTTCCGCCTGTAGCCTCTGCCTCTCCCTGAGTAAAACCTCCCCCGGGGACTCCGCGTGCTCTTCATCTATCCGACCCATTTACCTGACCAATCTATCCATCTCTGCCCGGTCTGCCTTGGCTCTGTGGGCCCCAATTGAAATCAGCTCCCCCCGCACTACTGCCTTTTAGCGCCTCCCACACGGTCGCCGCTGAGACCTCCCCAGTGTCATTCACCAGCAGGTAATTTTTTATACATTTCCGAAGCCTCTCGCAGATCCCCTCCTCCGACAGCAGTCCCACATCTAGCCTCCATTGCGGGCGTTGATAACCCGCTCCCCCGAACTGCAGGTCCACCCAATGCGGGGCATGGTCTGAAATGGTAATTGCTGAGTATTCCGTGTTCTTTACCTCCCCCATACAGTCCCTGCTTATTACAAAGAAATCTATCCTGGAATATACTTTATGGACGTGCGAGTAAAACGAGTAGCCCCTTCCTGTTGGCTGTCCCTCTCTCCAGGGGTCCACTGCCCCCATTTGCTCCATAAACCCTTTCAGCTCCCTTGCCATTGCTGAGAGTCTACCCGTTCTGGGACACGACCGATCCAAAGTCAGGTCAAGGACCATGTTAAAGTCCCCTCCCATTATTAGCCTGCGAGAATCCAAGTCCGGGATCTTCCCCAGCACTCTTTTAATGAAGTCCACGTCATCCCAGTTTGGGGCATATATATTCACCAGCACCACTCTTCTCCCCTCCAGTCTGCCCCGTACCATCAGGTATCTGCCCCCCCTGTCTGCGGATATGCCCTCTGCCTCAAATTGCACGCGCTTGTTGATCATGATTGCCACCCCTCTGGACTTCGAGTCCAAGTCCGAGTGGAAGACCTGGCTAATCCAGCCCTTCCTTAGTCTGGTCTGGTCTGACACTTTCAGATGTGTCTCCTGCAACATAATTACGTCCGCCCTCAGGGCCCGCAAGTGCGCGAACACCCGCGCCCTCTTAACCGGCCCATTCAGTCCCTTGACGTTCCAGGTGATCTGCCTGGTCGGGGGGTACATCCCACCCCCCCCACCCCGCCGGTCAGCCATAGCCTTTCTCGGGCCGGCCCCTGACCCGTGCGTCGCGCCATTCCTGGCCCGCCCTTTGGCTGCCTCCACCCTCGACCTCCTTTCCAGTGCCTATTTCAAGTCCCTCTCCCGTCAGCAGAACAACCCCCCCCTCCCCTAACCTCATCCTCCGATACCCCCAACCCTGCCATCTACTGGCTGTAACTTCCCCCCCCATCTGACTTCCTTGACTAGCCAATCTGCTAGCCCGGTGACTCAACACTCCGGCGCCTTCCTGTCCCATTCCCCTTGTTTCCCCGTCCTCCTCCCCACCCACTGGGGCAAGCCGGCTCCAGTGTCTTCCGCGAGCTGCACAAAAAGCCCCAACAGGAAAAAAAAAAGAAAAAACCACAGAAAAAAGAGAAAAAGCACATAAATGTCCATGAACAAAGGAAAGAGTCTCAAATGTTCCGCTTGGCCCCTTTGGCCCAGCAAACCGTTGAGCAGCAGTCCAGGCACATTCGGCGTTCCTTCCCACAGAAATCCTCGGGCCCTAACTCGCGTCCTTGGGGCCTCCTTTCGGGACCAGCCCCAGTTCCCTCACAAAATCCATCGCTTCTTCGGGCTCGGAGAAGTAGTGGTGTTGACCCTGGTGCGTGACCCATAGCCGAGCTGGGAACAGCAGACCAAACTTCACGTGCTTCTTGAACAGCACCTCCTTGACATTCTTAAAGGCTGCTCGCTGCCGAGCCACCTCCTGGCTTAGGTCCTGATAAATGCGGAGAACACTGTTGTTCCACGTGCTGCTCCTGGCGCTCTTTGCCCACTGCAGCACCCGCTCCTTGTCCACGAACCTGTGGAACCTAATCACCATCGGGCGGGGGGGTCCGCCCGGCCGCCCCTGCCTTGCCTGCACTCTGTGTGCCCCCTCCAGCTCCAGCGGTCGCGGAAAGGCTTTGGCCCCCATCAGCTGCTTCAGCAGGTCTACTACAAACGCTGCAGCATCAGCTCCCTCCGCCCCCTCCGGGAGGCCGACCATCCTCAGATTGTTCCTGCGGACTCTATTCTCCAGCTCCTCCACTCTGTCCAGCAGTCTTCTCTGCCGCTCTTTCAGGCCGTCCACTTCTAGCGCTGCAACCGTTTGCGCATCCGCCTGCTCCTCCACCGCCTCTCCCAGCTCCTTAACTTTAACATCCTGGGCGTCCAGCCTCTGGTTCAGCTGATCCACCGCTTTCTGGATTGGGTCCAAGCTGTCCCGCTTCAGCGCTTCAAAACTGGACGTCATTACCTGGAGCATGTTATCCAGCGCCAGCTGGATTACTGAGTCCGGGGTCCGTGTGTCCGCCATCTTAGGTCCCAGGTAATTATCTTCAGGTCCTTGTCTCTGTCCCTTTTTCTCCTTCTTCTTCTGCCTTCTGGAATCCCGCTGTTCCATGTGCCGCAGCCCGCTCCTCAGCGCCTTCGCTGCCGCTTTCCTTTGCCCAGCTCCTTAAATTTTTCCCCTCCTGGGCATCTGAAGTGGGTCCAAGCTGTCCTTCCTCAGCAACTCCAAACTTTTTTTTCCCTTTGTCCTGGAGGAAGGAAGGTCCGTGGGTCCGCCATCTTACCCTTCAGGTCAGCTTCCTCCTTGCCTCCGTCTCTCTCTCTTTCTTCCTCACCTGCTGGCCTCCCACACTTCCATTTGCTGCAGCTCGCTCTCCTCTTCTTTCACGGCAGCTTTTCTGCCGCCCCCGTGGTCCCGCTATCGCGGGGAATCAGCTGTTCCGCCCCGCCGGAGTGAGAGCCCACCGAATGTGCGGCTCACTCGGACATCGCCGCCACCGGAAGTCCAGGAGCGCACAGTTTTAACTATAGAAGCTTTTGTCAGAGTAGTCAGAGAATCACAAAATAACATTGAAAATATGTGAATATGTCGGCGCTGGCCTGGCCACAGTTAGAAGTCTCACAATACCAGGTTAAAGTCAAACAGGTTTATTTGAAATCACATGTTTTCAGAGCGCTGCTCCTTCATCAGGTGAAGTGGGGGAAGATTCACAATCACAGCATATATAGGAGAAAAACAATTGCAATTTGTCACACTAATAGAAAGACACAAGAACTAATATGATAACGTGGTCAATGGAAAAGATGCCGAATTAAAATGCTAGAAAGAGAAAGAACTTTATCACGCGATGTAAGTACCATGACCATTCCTTCATATGTGACAGACCGAGTTTATGAATGAGTTGTCAAGGCATTGTATTGTGCCAGGCAGCATGGTAGCATAGTGATTAGCACTGTTGCTTCACAGAGCCAGGGTCCCAGATTCGATTCCTGGCTTGGGTCACTGTGTGTGGAGTCTGCACGTTCTCCCTGTGTCTGCGTGGGTTTCCTCCGGGTGCTCTGGTTTCCTCCCACAAGTCCCAAAAGATGTGCTATTAGGGGAATTGGACATTCTGAATTCTCCCTCAGTGTCACCCGAACAGGTGCCAGAATGTGGCGACAAGGGGATTTTCAACCCCCAGTTGAAAATTAGTAACTTCATTGCAGTGTTAATGTGACAATAAAGATTTTTTTTTTTTAATGATGCTACACTCATGTATTGTAGAGTATGGTGCATGACAGAGAAAAGGATCAACTAAGGATTGGAGAGTGACGCCATCCGCAGAGAAAAGTATGTAGTCCGTGGTCAGTGCTGAATGCACAACAGGACCTGGAAAGCAGTCAGTGTGTATAGAAGAATCCCACGCAAGCTTATGGGGCTGAATTCTCTGATTGGGAAACTAATTTCCCGTCGGAACTAGATCATGTGCAATTTACATTCCTGTTGGGGACCTGTTTGTTCCAAGATTCAGGACATGCAAATGGGCCAGCACTCTGCCAATGTGAATTGGAAGTAATTCCCATCCCTGTTGGTGGCGGATTTGCTGGGGGCGGATTTCACACCAAAGAGCCTGATCAGCTGGAGCTGCTTATGTGTGCTCCACTCACCACACCCTCTCATTCCGGCTACGAAGGTGGCTCACAAAGGACCTGCTCTCTGGTTTCGAGAGTCAGAAGTGGACCCACTGCTCGATGCTATTGAGGAGAGGAGGGACACTCTTCCCCAGGGTCAGCCACAGACTCAAGCCTGCCCTCCTGAACAGTGCCTGGGAGGAGATGGCAGAGGCAGTCAGTGCTACCAGCCTCACCAGGAGGAGACAGCTTGTGATCCTGAGGAGTGGGTGACACTGGCACGACCTTTACTCTGAGAGGGCAGTATGCCAGGGACGGTTCCAAAGACCACGGTACAGGTGTCCTTTGCTTGGGGTGAGCTCTGCTAATCCCTTGCTTTCTCTGCTGTGGTGCTGCGCTGTGGGGCCAGTGATTGAGATTGCCCAACTTCCATCCTCTTGATGATATAGCTGGGTATGGGGGTTTCCAGAGGGGAGAGCTCTAGGTATGTTCTCACATGACCAGAGGCTGTCTGAGCATTTACACGGCATAGTGAGCAGTCAGCAGTGTGAACAGTCAGGAGACTGTAAGTAGCACCAAAGGGGAGTGTTTAAATCACATACTGCTGCAATGGCAGTCTGAGCCAGTCTACCCGGATCCCGAGGGGGACACCCTGAGTGCACGGATTTGGCACCAAGTCGTTCCCTGCTGCTCCCCGTGGCCCAGGAAGCCATCCCCAAAAAGCCCAACAAGGTTTGAGAGTTTTCTTACGCTTTCTCTCCCCCTCAACAGCCATAGCACCCAGGTCCCGCTTGTAAATACTTACACCAATTCGGGCCTGTGTTACTTCCATCTGAAAGGGTTGGAGCATCACAGAGAAGTACAGCATACTGTCTTCAACCTGCTATTTACATTCAAATCCATGGAAATTATGGTTTTGCATGGACCCACCGACTCAGAGCACAAACATTACTAACATCGCCAGCGAGATACCAGAGCATGGTGTCAGAATCAGCACTGAGCACATATCCTGATTTTTGCATTATGTTCGCTATGTTTGTCAGATCGCAATTCTAGTTGCCAGCGGATGGAGAATTCAGCCCTATATTTGGAACTGTACATAACTGAAGCCTACTAATAGAAGTGTTATGTTAATTTGTATTGGTAATTCACCTTTGCTAACCCTAAAGAAAAGTTTTGAAGTACAGTGTTTTAAGTGAGTCCCACTAATGATTGTGGTGTCATTTTTATTTATAGGCATTAACACATCCATTAACAATTCCTCATCAGAATTATAAATGAAAAATAAATAATTTAAGTACAAAATGTAAGATTATCTAACCAATTTGGAAGACGGTACTCCAATCTTTTGCTTTGGTACTTACTGTGCATATATTTTTTGTTAAGGGCATGGATGGGAAATCCCATTTTTGTATGTGATTTCTCAAAAATAACATCCTCCTCAACATAAGAGTAAACTGACAGTGAAAAAAATAACATTTTGTTTCTTTTACTTAGATTCTTAGAATAATCATCCAAATGGTAGAGCCCGCTGTTATAGGATTCTCCTGGTTGGCGAAATGGAGACACTAAGCTTTTCCAGGATAAGGCTGGATGGTCAGTTTGAGTGCACTATACAATACTATTCAATACAACACAATGGGTGGTGAAAGACATGCTTGTTAGGTGAATTGGACATTCTAAATTCTCCCTCAGTGTACCCGAACGGCGCCGGAGTGTGGCGCCTAGGTGATTTTCACAGTAACTTAGTTGCTGTGTTAATGTAAGCCTACCTGTGACACTAATAAAGATTATTATTACAGTCATCTAGGATTGTAGCTTATGAAATGAAAAATGAAATGAAAATCGCTTATTGTCACGAGTAGACTTCAATTAAGTTACTGTGAAAAGCCCCGAGTCGCCACATTCCGGCGCCTGTTCGGGGAGGCTGTTACGGGAATCAAACCGTGCTGCTGGCCTGCTTGGTCTGCTTTCAAAGCCAGTGATTTAGCCCAGTGTGCTAAACAGCCCCTTGGGTTCTTGTGAACTAACAAGTTAGATCAGGGGCGAAATTCTCCGACCCCCCGCAGGGTCGGAGAATCGCCCGGGGCCGCCGAAAATCCCGCCCCTGCCGTGGCAGAAATTCTCCGCCACCCGGGAATTGGCGGGGGCGGGAATCGCGCCGCGTTGAGCGGCGAGCCCCCTGCAGCGATTCTCTGGCCCGCGACGGGCCGAAGTCCTGCCGCTGGGAGACCTCTCCCGCCGCCGTGATTTTAACCACCTCTGGTGGCGGCGGGATCGGCGGCGCGAGCGGGCCCTCGGGGGGGCGCGGGGCGAACGGACCCCGGGGGTTGCCCCCACGTTGAGCAGGCCCGCGATCGGGGTCCACCGATCGGCGGGCGGGCCAGTGCCGTGGGGGCACTCTTTCTTCCGCCACCGCCACAACCTCCACCATGGCGGAGGCGGAAGAGAATCCCCCAGCGCGCATGCGCCGGTGGTGATGTCAGCGGCAGCTGACGCACCGGCGCATGCGCGAACCGGCGAAGGCCTTTCAGCCAGCCCCGGCGCCGGGCGTCAAAGGCCGTTGTGCCGGTTTTGCCGCCAGTCGGCGTGGCGCCAACCGCTCCGGCGTGGGCCTAACCCCCAAAGGTGCGGAGAATTCCGCACCTTTGGGGAGGCCCGACGCCGGAGTGGTTGGCGCTACGCCGGGACCCCCCGCCCCACCCGGTAGGGGAGAATGCCGCCCCAGATGTTGAAGCAAGCAAGTCTGTTCTTCTCAGCTATTATCTATCAGGGACTCATTATTTAGTTAGCCAACTTGACCATGAAGATATGCGAATCAAGCTGATCATTATTTATATGAGACTGATTTAAAAACCTGGGCTTTTTAGCACGAGTTCTATTCCACGTTTCCTCAAACATAGATAGATAGATAATCTTTATTGTCGCAAGTAGGCTTACATTAACACTGCAATGAAGTTACTGTGAAAAGTCCCAAGTCGCCACATTCCGGCGCCTGTTCGGGTACAGGGAGGGAGAATTCAGAATGTTCACATTACCTAACAGCACGGGCAGAATTCTCCTCCTCCCGGCGGGGCGGGCCGTACCAGCGCCGAGGAGCGGCGTGAATCACTCCGGCTTCGGGCTGCCCGGATGGTGCGGAATTCTCCGCACCTTCAGGGGCTCGGCCAGCGGCGGGAGTTGGCGCTTGTGCAGGAGCGCCAGCGTGTGCTGGTGTCATCCCAGCACGTGCGCAGGGGGGTTCTTCTCCCCGCCAGCCATGGCGGAGGTTGACAGCAGCCGGCACGGAGGGAAAGAGTTCCCCCACGGCACAGGTCCGCCCGCGGATCGGTGGGCCCCGATCGCAGGCCAGGCCACCGTGGGGGCGCCCCTGGCGCCAGATCTCTTCCCCCCCCCCCCCCCACCCACCCCCGAGGACTCTGCAGGCCGCCCGCGGAGCCAGGTCCCGCCAGTACGGACCTGGTTTGATTTACGCCGGCGGGACCGGCCAAAAACAGCCGGCCGCTCGGTCCATCACGGGGCAGAGAATCGCCGGGGGACTGCTGCCAGCCGCTGCCAACTGGCGCGGCGCAATTCCCGCCCTGCCAAAACCCCAGCGCGGGAATTTGGCAGTCGGCAGCGGGACGGGATTCACACCGCCCCCCCCGCAATTCTCTGACCCAGCGGGAGGTCGGAGAATCCCGCCCCACGTCTTTCGGAACTTGTGGGAGGAAACTGGAGCGCCCAGAGGAAACCCATGCAGACACAGAGAGAACCTGCAGACTCCATACAGACAGTGAACCAAGCCGGGAACTGAACCTGGGACCCTGGCGCTGTGAAGCAACTGTGCTAATCACTGTTACCATGCCGCCCATTTCAGATTCAGTGCAGTAATATAAGTCAATATATTATCAAGACAGTTTTCAGTGAGCCAAAACACTGGCAGGCTAATTTCAAAACTTCACACAACTGTTGATCGATAATCTGGGATTTCTCTTGATGACAACCTGAAAGAAAGAATTAATTTCGATAGCATTAGAAAACGTACATATTTTTCTGAAAATTATGCAACATTTTCCTGTGACATCAGTTTACATTAGCATCCAACAGGCATCTCAAAGTCCATCCAAGATAATGAAAGCTGATATTTTTGTCTGTATCAGTCAATGGAACGAACTTGCCAATATCCCTTCAATAAATCAATTTTCGTAATGAACATTAAAACGTTTGAAGCACTCAGAACAAATCTGCTATCAAAAGTGACTCTATTCTTTCCTTGCCTCGGTCGGGAATGCCCTGCCGAGGCTGCACTTACCTCATTTCTGAGCTCAGCTCGATTCAGGATGGTGCCGGAGGATGGCGACTCTCTTGGGCACTCTCAACCAGACCATTTTCTTTTATCTCTTATCACCATTTTGATTATTCTTTTGTTTACTATGTACGTACCATGTACGTTCCCTTGGCCACAGAAAAATACTTTTCACTGTACTTCGGTACATGTGACAATAAATATCAATCAATCAGTGTAGAAAGAGATCGGGGCACCATTTTTAAACACCATCCCGATCTCTCGACCTCTCCCCCAGTCACCACACACTACACGCGGCCTCCCACTGCCTCCAACTGACTTCTTGGGGGGTCTTCAAGTGGCCCCTCACCCTAGCTCTTAAGGGCAGGGCATCCCCAGGCCTATTCCCTGGCATGGGCAACATGGAACCCAGGCACCATGGCACTGCCAGCCTGTCATCCTGGTGGTACTCTGGGTTGCAGTGCCAGGGTGCACGAGTGGCAGAAGTGCCAGGGTACCACGCTGCCCAGAGCCCGACCACCTGCGGATCGCTGAAGGCCTGAGAGAACTCCCGAGGTACCGTTATGCCTGGTCCACGTTTGTGTGGACCAGTGCTAAACGGCGCCATGGCGAGGACAACCAGGTGAGGGCATTAGTCCCCGGGCCTCGGGAGGATTGGGCGCCGACATATTTAAATGAGTCTAATGACTCACTTAAATATGTTCATCTGGATCTTGCCCAAAGAGGATGAGATGCAGATTGTGACATCTCGCGAGATCTTGCCTCCTTGCGAGATTTAACGGCCTTGTGACGACACCATGTTGAGTGTGACGAGGCTGTTCAATCGCACCCATAGGGCGCAATTCTCCAGAAAATTTCTAAATGTAGTAGCGAGTGAGATTTGCCACGAGCTTCCCAGCGCTCGGCCCAGCGAGGTCGGCAATGCAGTCCACTTAATGAGGCCTCACAGGCCTATCGTTGCAAATGAAGACTCGCCAGTTGATTCGCCAGGACCACGCTCGCCAGCCCCCCGCTAACAAGGTTTTTTTTTTTTTAAATAATTTTTATTGAGAAATTTTGATTTTATACAACAATAACGCACCTTAGTAAAATACCGAAAATAACAATAATATTAACAATCATATACATTCGCCCCATCCCCATGAACAACCCAGCATTTTAACAACAACGCAAATTAACACACTATAAAGTTACAGAATAAACACTACAATAATGCACTCCCCCCCCCCCCCCCCCCCCCCCCCCGGGTTGCTGCTGCTATTGACCCAGTTACCTATCTTTGAGCCAGGAAGTCCAGAAAAGGCTGCCATCGTTTATAGAACCCTTGTACTGATCCTCTCAGGGCAAATTTGACCTTTTCCAATTTTATAAATCCCGCCATGTCACTGATCCAGGTCTCCACGCTTGGGGGCCTTGCATCCTTCCATTGTAACAGAATCCTTCGACGGGCTACTAGGGACGCAAAGGCCAGGACACCGGCCTCTTTCGCCTCCTGCACTCCCGGCTCCACCCCAACCCCAAAAATCGCGAGTCCCCACCCTGGTTTGACCCTGGATCCAACCACCCTCGACACCGTCCCCGCCACCCCCTTCCAGAATTCTTCCAGTGCTGGGCATGCCCAGAACATATGGGTGTGGTTCGCAGGACTCCCCGAACATCTGGTTCTCACCCCCGAAGAACCTACTCATCCTAGTCCCGGACATATGGGCCCGGTGCAGCACCTTAAATTGGATGAGACTAAGCCTCGCACATGAGGAGGAGGAGTTGACTCTCTCCAAGGCCTCCGCCCAAGTCCCATCCTCTATCTGCTCCCCGAGTTCCTCCTCCCATTTAGCCTTCAGCTCCTCCACTGACGACTCCTCCACCTCCTGCATTACCTTATAGATGTCAGACACCTTCCCCTCTCCTACCCACACCCCCGAAAGCACTCTGTCCATCGTCCCCTGCGAGGGCAGCAAAGGGAATCCCTCTACCTGTCGCCTAGCAAACGCCTTTACCTGCAGGTATCTGAACATGTTCCCCTGGGGAAGGCCAAATTTATCTTCCAGTTCCCCCAGGCCCGCAAACCTCCCGCCAATAAACAGGTCCCTCAATTTGCTGATGCCCGCCCTTTGCCATCCCCTGAATCCCCCATCCGTGTTCCCCGGGATGAACCGATGGTTGCCACCCAGTGGAGCCTCCATCGAGCCCCCTGTTTCCCCCCGATGCCGTCTCCACTGTCCCCAGATTCTTAGGGTCGCCGCCACCACCGGGCTCGTGGTAACCCTCTTGGGGGAGAGCAGCAACGGTGCCGTTACCATGGCACCCAGGCTTGTACCTCTACATGACGCCATCTCCATTCTTTTCCACGCCGCCCCTCCCCCCTCCATCACCCATTTACGCACCATTAACACATTGGCTGCCCAATAGTACCCCAGAAGGTTGGGCAGCGCCAGCCCGCCTCTATCCCTTCCTCGCTCCAGGAATACCCTCCTCACTCTCGGAGTCCCATGTGCCCACACAAAGCTCAGAATACTGCCGGTCACTCTCCTAAAGAAGGCCCTGGGGATAAATATGGGCAGGCACTGAAAAAGGAACAAGAACCTCGGAAGCACTGTCATTTTGACGGACTGCACCCTCCCCGCCAACGACAATGGCAGCATGTCCCACCTCCTGAACTCCTCCTCCATCTGATCTACCAGTCTGGTAAAGTTATGCTTGTGGAGAGTCCCCCAGTCCCTGGCCACTTGCACCCCCAGGTACCTAAAGCTCTCCCCTGCCCGCCTAAGCGGGAGCCTACCAATTCCTTCCTCCTGGTCTCCAGGGTGCACCACAAACACCTCGCTCTTGCCTAAGTTTAATTTATAACCTGAGAAGGTCCCAAACTCGGCTAGTAACTCCATCACTCCCGGCATCCCTCCCACCGGGTCCGCCACATACAGTAACAGGTCGTCGGCATACAACGACACCCTATGTTCCTCTCCACCTCGCACCAAGCCTCCCCACCTCTTTGAATCTCTCAATGCCATCACCAGCGGCTCGATTGCCAGTGCAAACAACAAGGGGGACAAGGGGCAACCCTGCCTGGTCCCTCGGTAAAGCCGGAAGTACTCCGACCTCCTCCTATTCGTGGCCACGCACGCCATCGGGGCCTCATAGAGCAGCCTTACCCATCTAATGAACCCTTCACCAAATCCAAACCTCCCCAACACCTCCCATAGGTACCCCCATTCCACTCTATCGAAGGCCTTCTCCGCATCCAGCGCCACCACTATCTCTGCCTCGCCCTCAATCGCCGGCATCATAATGACATTCAGCAATCTCCGCACATTCGTGTTCAGCTGCCTTCCCTTCACAAAACCTGTCTGGTCCTCATGCACAACCCCTGGCACACAGTCCTCTATCCTGGTGGCCAGGATTTTTGCCAGCACCTTAGCATCCACGTTGAGGAGAGATATGGGCCTGTATGAACCACACTGCTGGGGGTCCTTGTCCTTCTTTAAAATTAACGAGATCAGCGCCCGTGACATCGTCGGGGGCAAAGTCCCCCCTTCCCACGCTTCGTTGAGTGTCCGCACCAGCAAGGGGCCCACTAGGTCCACGAACTTTTTATAAAATTCCACCGGGAACCCATCCGGCCCCGGTGCCTTCCCTGACTGCATCTGCCCGATCCCCTTAACTAGCTCCTCCAGCTCAATCGGCGCACCCAGCCCCTCCACCTTCTCCTCCTGCACCTTCGGGAAAGAAAGCCTGTCAAGGAACCTCTCCATTCCCCTCCTCTCCCCCGTTGGCTCCGACTGGTACAGTTCCCCGTAAAACTCCTTGAAGACCTCATTCACCTCTACCCCCTTCCGCACCACATTCCCACTCTTGTCTCTCACTCCAGCAATCTCCTTAGCCGCATCCCGCTTACGGAGCTGATGAGCCAGCATCCTACTCGCCTTTTCACCATGTTCGTACACTGCCCCTTGTGCCTTCCTCCACTGTGCCTCAGCCTTTCTAGTGGTCAGCAAATCAAATTTAGCCTGCAGGCTGCGCCTCTCCCCCAACAGTCCCTCCTCTGGTGCCTCTGCATACCTCCTGTCCACCTCCAGCATCTTTCCCACCAGTCTATCCCTCTCACTCCTCTCGCTCCTCTCCCTATGTGCCCGGATGGATATCAGCTCCCCACGAATTACTGCCTTCAGGGCTTCCCAGACCATCCCCACCTGAACCTCCCCCGTATCATTCACCTCAAGGTACCCCTCAATACTTGCCCGGACCCTCCTACACACCTCCTCCTCCGCCAACAACCCCACATCCAACCGCCACAACGGACGTTGGTCTCGCACCTCCCCCATTTCCAACTCTATCCAATGCGGAGCGTGGTCAGAGATTGCAATGGTCGAATACTCGGCCTCCTCCACTCTCGGAATCAGTTCCCTACTCCATGAAGAAATCTATCCGAGAGTAGACCCTATGTACGTGGGAGAAGAAAGAGTACTCACGTGCCCTCGGCCTCACAAACCTCCATGGATCCACTCCACCCATCTGATCCATAAACCTTCTCAGTACCTTGGCCGCCGCCGGCCTCCTACCCGTCCTAGAGCTGGACCGATCCAGTGAATGATCCAACACCGTATTAAAGTCCCCCCCTATGATCAGACCTCCAGATCCGGGATCCGTCCCAACATACGCCCCATAAAGCCCGCATCGTCCCAATTTGGGGCATACACACTAGCCAGTACCACCTTCTCTCCTTGTAGCCTGCCCCTAACCATCACATACCTACCCACCTTATCCGCCACCACCTCCGATGCCTCAAACAACACATTTTTCCCCACCAGAATCGCCACTCCCCGGTTCCTCACATCCAACCCCGAGTGGAAAACCTGCCCCACCCATCCCTTCCTCAGGCGGACCTGGTCCGCCACCCTCAGGTGGGTCTCCTGAAGTATTGCCACATCCGCCTTTAGCCCCTTCAGGTGAGCCAGTACCCTTGACCGCTTCACCGGCCCATTCAACCCTCTCACATTCCAGGTGACCAACCGGATCAGAGGGCGTCCCGCCCCCCTCCCCCGTCGGCTAGCCATAGCCCGTCGACTGCCCGCCCCAGGCCAGCGTCCCCTGCTCGACCCCGTCCCCATAGCGACAACCCCTCACCTCTGTCCCCCCAGCCCCCACCAGCTCCTTCTTGACCCTACCAGCAGCAACCCGGTATTCCCCTTTCCCCCCCTCCCTTCCCCCCCAGGCTAGGAACCCTCCCAGCCGCGAACCGTCCTCCATTGTACTTCCGTGGGTCAGCTAACTTCTGCTGACCCCGGAAACTCCCGCCAATAGCCCGACCCCTCCCGAAGTGGGATCATCCCCCAATCTATCCCTCCTCCTGGCACCGCTCCAGCGCGGGGAAGAACCAGTTAAGGCCCCACCTCCCCCGTCACCATCTCCGCCCCCCCAGCCCCGCAGCGCGGGAAACCAGAGGAAAGCCCGCGCTTTCGCCCTGCCCCACCACACCCTTCTGACGCAGCTCCCAAATATCAGCCCCCCTCCATACCCCCACTCCGACATAGAATACAACATACCCCCCCCGACCCTCCCCGCAAGATACACAGCCCAAACAATGCCCCCAGCACAAAAACAAAAACATAGCAGAACAACCCCCCCGTAAATAACCATATCAAAATTGCAAAAGTACTAAAACAAGAAGAAAAAAACAGAAGAAAAAGAGAACACAGCAACAGCCGAATCCAGCACTAATATCTTACAGCCGACCTCGCAACCCCCAACCCCTAGTTCAAGTCCAGTTTCTCCGTCCGCACGAAGGCCCACGCCTCCTCCGGGGTATCGAAATAATGGTCCCGGTCCGAATAAGTTACCCACAGGCGCGCGGGCGGCAACATTCCGAACTTTATCTTTTTTCTATAAAGCACCTCTTTCGTCCGATTAAATCCGGACCGCCGCTTAGCCACCTCCGCACTCCAGTCCTGGTAGATCCGCACTACCCCATTCTCCCAATTGCTGCTCTTCACCTTCTTGGCCCAGCGCAGCACGCAGTCCCGATCACTGAACCGGTGGAACCTCACCAGCACCGCACGCGGGGGTTCATTCTCCTTAGGCCTCCTGGCCAGTACTCTGTGTGCTCCCTCCAGCTCCAGGGGCAGATTGAGAGACCCGGCCCCCACTAGCGAACCCAGCATTACAGCCACATAGGCTGTCAGGTCCGATCCCTCCAGCCCCTCCGCAAGGCCCAAGATCCGCAGGTTTCTCCGCCTCATGCGGTGATCCAGCTCCTCGAAGCGTTCCTGCCACTTCTTGTGGAGTGCTTCGTGCCCCTCCACCTTACTCACGAGGACCACGGCCTCCTCCTCTCGTTCAATGGCCTGCGTCTGCAACTTCTTGATGGCAGCACCCTGGGTGGACTGAATCTCTGACAGCCTTCTGTTTGTTTCCTGCAGAGAGCTCAGTACTTCATCCTTGAATTCTTTAAAGCAGCGCAGGAGATCAGTTTGTTGTTTCTGGGCCCAGAGTCTCCACTCCCCTGGAGCTTTGTCGGTGGCCATCTTGGATCCCTTCCCCCGTTTTTTCTGAGGAGCTGCTGCTGTTTTTTCCACCTTTCCACTCCGAGTTCGAGTCATGGACTGCAGGGAAAGTCGTTCAGCACACCTTCCCCCACCGGGAGACGTCGAAAAATTTCCGTTTTGGGCTCTCAAAAGAGCCGAAAAATCTCTTTAAAACGGGAGCTCCCACATGTGTGGCTTATTGCTGCATAACTGCCACCGGAAGTGCCCGGTAACAAGGTTGAGCAACACTTAAGCTGCACTTGCTCAGCCATCCCCTGCCAGCTCGCAATAATGGCTCTGAGGAGACCGGCCCCAAGAATCGGGGATGCTGACCTGGGGAGGCTCCTAGATGCGTTAATGGCTAGGAGGGATGTCTGTTCCCCCGAGGGTCCCAGAGGGTGAGCCACAAGGCAGCCAGTGCTGCCTGAGATTAGGTGGTGACAGCTGTCAACTCAGGGAGTGTGACCAGGAGGACTGGCCTCCAGTGCCGGAAAAAGGTCAATGGCTTACACCGGACACAGGGCAGCATGGGTGAATAGATACCAACACCCCTTACCCCCACCTCCCCTACCCCCCCAAAGGAGCATCCATCCCTTCCGCATGTGACCCCAAGCCCCTTTTTCCTCAGCCCCCAAACCCCTCCTTCACACCCCCCACCCCCCAACCACTTTGAACCACGCCTGTGGCTAACGATGTCCCTGCTGTGACTCCTCAGGAAAAGCTCTCCCATAACCATCGGGAGAGGGCCCAGACTGGCGGAGGTGAGCTGGCCTTAAGAATCCTGATCTACTTCAAGGAGCATGCCATGGAGGTGACCGGTAGGGCAGCACAGTGGCGCAGTGGGTTAGCCCTGCTGCCTCACGGCGCCGAGGTCCCAGGTTCGATCCCGGCTCTGGGTCACTGTCCGTGTGGAGTTTGCACAGTCTCCCGTGTCTGCGTGGGTTTCACCCCCACAACCCAAAAAGTGCAGGTTAGGTGGATTGACCACGCTAAATTGCCCCTTGGAAAAAATAATTGGGTAATCTAAATTTATTTTTAAAAAATGGAGGTGACCGGTTGGCCGAGGACAGATAGGAGGTGGCGGAGGCTGGCTCGCAGAGGTGAGGAACCACTGAGCTCCACCAGAGGACCTGTCAAACGTGGGTTGTTATTGCCTTACTGACTGACCCATCACTCCCACTGACCATAAGACATAGGAGCAGAATTAGGCACTCATCCAATCGAGTGTTCCGCCATTCAATCATAGGTGATATTTTTCTCATCCCCATTATCCCACCTTCTCCCCATAACCCTTGATCCCCTTATAATCAAGAACCTATCTATCTCTGTCTTAAAGACAGGTGAACCTCAGGGCCCTACAGATTGACACCCCACAGAAGCCCTATTAGCAGGTTCAAGTTTTTCAAAAGGAGTACTAATGAGCACTTGCTGGGGCAGCCGCTGAATGACATGAGGCCATTGGATATGGAGTGGCCCTCGTTAATTGTATGGAAATGGGGTTTGAGACGTGATAATTGGTTTCTTGCCATGCTACGATGAGATCCTGGTTTCACCTACGAGAGCGGGCTGGTTTGGCACCTGGCACAGATCTCGTTTGTTGCTTCTCCCACTATTCACCAGTCTCGTTTTGCTTGAGCGAGAGTGTAACGATGCCGGAGAATCGCGCCCATTGTATTTATACATTATTTAAAAATTAGTTTCAGGAATCCTCTCACCTCTTGCCCATATATCAGGTCAAAAGGACTGAACCCTGTTGACACATTGGGAAATCCCGAACAGCGAACTGTAAAAATGGAATTCCTTTACCCAAATCATTGGGACATTCCTGATAATGGACTTTAATCATGGTCTTTAGAGTTTGATGCCATCTTTCTAATGCTCCTTGTGATTGTGGATGATAAGCTGAAGATGTAAAATTGTTTTATTCTCAAACTATTCATTGGGCGTGATTTTCTCAACCCGTTACACCCGCCGCCCATCCTGTTGCGCCAGGTGAATAGCAGGAAAGGGCAAAAATTAAAATTGCGCTGCGCATCACCCGGTCAGCTGCTGATGGTGAGATGCCGATTTCGTCCCCAAATGGCGAGAAGCTCATTAAGCCTAATTTGCATTCATTTCAGTCTCATTTGCGGGATAGAAATCGAATGCAGCAGCCTCCTAGGAGTCACCCGCCTCCCCAACGAGAAGCCACGTGAGCATCGTTTAGTACTCTACAAAAACGGGAACCTGGCGCAATGGATACCGAGGGGAGGCGAGTAGCCATTTCTATTTACCGGCATGCAGCTCATGGCAGCGGAAGGTGTTTGGGGGGAGGGGGGAATGTGGATGTTTGGGGGCTGGTCGGGGGTCACTCCTGGGACGGAGGGGTGGGGAGGTTGCGTCTGTGAGGCCATCAAGCCATCTTTAAATATTGTAGAGGCCCATAACAGGGACAGACACAGCTGCAACCTGTCTGTTCTACCAAACTCTTCCAGGACAGAGCAATGCAGCTTCTCGTGAAAGTCCATTTCAACCCTTTTATTGTGAGCAGCCTCTAGCTTCACAGCTGAAGACTATTTCAAATGAGAAATTAGCCTTGTTGTTGTGAGAGCACTTCACACTCCTGAATTCTCACGTGTGCCACCTCGAAGGAACAGATATTGTGTTTGAGAGGATAATTAGTAAACTGGATGTCCTTGAACTTTTGATGCCTGAACAGTGTGCCTGTACTCTCGGAGCATCAGCACCATAGAGGCAGCTTCTATCAATCAAGCAGTGAAGAGCAGGGCTTCACCACCCTAACCCTAAACCTTCCACGCACAAAGGGTCTGGATGAGCAGAGGACAGTTGGGCATGAACCGCTAATGTTGCTAGCAGAGGTTCCTGATCAGTCTGAGAGTATTCAGAGCAATGTTTGCCAGCACAAATCTACTGATTAGCACTCTGATAGAAGGCGGGACAGTCATGGTAAGGGTGGGGGAGGCTTGGGAGATATCAGGGTCCCGGGATGGAAGACCTCCCTGATCGCACAAACCTACTGATTAGCACTCTGATAGACGGCGGGACAGTCATGGTAAGGGTGGGGGAGGATGGGAGATATCAGGGTCCCGGGATGGAAGACCTCCCTGATCGCACAAACCTACTGATTAGCACTCTGATAGACGGCGGGACAGTCATGGTAAGGGTGGGGGAGGCTTGGAAGATATCAGGGTCCCGGGATGGAAGACCTCCCTGATCGTCAGTCCCTTTCCTCTAATTCCTTCCTGATTGCTGTTATCAGTTCTGGGGAGGCTGCACTTATGCTTGCAGAAACCGAAGCGGGCAGATGCCAAAGAAGACAGCAAGACCAATGCAGACGAGAGGCACACCACATGTCCAGGGCCCGCCACATACCCTCAAGACCCATCCACCCATTGGGCTGAGGAGGGGGCCAGAAGGGTAATTCAGCGACGTGCCAAGGTGTCCCAAGAGTCATTGGTCCGTCAGTGAGTTGACAGACAGCATATGCCGCAAAGGTCTGCGTCTCAACAGAGAGACAGTGCGGCACCTATGCGTCGTCCTCACGGACATGGCGCCGGTGGAGAAGGAAGACACCCATTCCCGATGGCCGTGAGTGTCAATGCAGCCCTTAATTTCTATGCCACCAGGTCATTCCAAAGCTCAAGCAGGGCCTGTGTGGCATTTTATAGTCATCAGCCCACAAGTCCAATTGGAGGTGACGGACATTCTGCATACCCGGGCATCCAACTACATCACCTTCGACCTGGATCAGGTCCACAAAGGTGCACAGGCTGCAGGAATCGCCACCATTGCGGTGATGTCCCATGTCTAGGGGGCTATTAATGGCATGTCTGTTAGCTGGCAAACACCGGGGAATCAGGGAGTGCCCTATATTAACAGGAAGGGGTTCCACTCCTTGAATGTTCAGATCGTGTGTGCCCACTATCCTGGGAGCATGCATGACAGCTACATCCTGGGGCACACGGGGATCCCCAATGTCTTCAAGGACCACCCTCGGATGATGGGTTGACTTATGGGGGACAAGGGATACCCGCTGCCACCAGAGCAGTCATTGAGTGGTACATCGGGCTGTTGAAAATGCAGATCTGCTGTCTGAACTGCTGTGGCAGGGCTCCAGACTACGCCCCCCAGAGGGTCTCCCGCTTTATGGTGGTCTGCTGTGCCCTCCACAATCTGGAACTTGTGGCCTCGTCTGAGGAAGAGCACTAGGAGGGGCGCTCGAGGAGGAGCCCAAGGATGGAGGATAGGCAGTGGTAAGAGTCTGACATGCAAGGACAATCAGGGAGGCCCCATCTTCCCAACATTGTCATGAGACGAGTCTGTGTCTGTCAGTTCAACACCCACCCTCTTCACTCCTCACCCCACTCCCCCCTCCATATCACAACACCTCTTCCCCGACCACACTTCCCAGCTCTAAGGGCCTATGTCGCATTACTCCCGCTGTGAAGATTAAAGTGATAGATGCTACACATGTATCAGGTGTGAGATTTTTTTCAATGATGCCCATTTTAATGTGACATGTCCACTCCCCCTAGCTACGGACACTGACATCACCAGTGCCAACTCAGTGTTTCTGTGATCCTCTGTGGTCTCGTGCTATGTCTAGGTATGTCCTCAGGATGCACATCAACCCCAACGCCGCCACCCTCCACATTTTACTCCCTCTCTGCTCTTCCCACATATTCTTCTCTCCCCACCTCCCAAATCCCTCCCTTCCCCCATCCCATCACATCACCCCTTCCCAAACCATCCTGTTCCCCACTCCACTCCCAACTGTCTTTGTAACATCACTCCAGGGTGATGGGCCTGTGTTGACGGTGTCACTGGGTTACTATGCAAGTCAGGAGAGTGATCATATCTCGCTGTGAGGAAAACTGGTGCTCCTCAGTTTCTGCTAAAGTCTGACAATAAATTAAATCAATCAATCAATCAAAAACTGCATTCCTCTCTCCCTTGCACATTCAACAATTATCTAATTAGATTTCTTTCTTATGCTCCTAACTGATAATTTTCAGGATGAAGGCTATAAACTTTTAGGATTATCCACTTTTAACCACTTCATAGTCTGCCGATTGTTCTTCTGACAGATTAGTGTACACATTCCTAGCAGTACCTATTGGACACTGTAACATTAAAGACGAAGCATCCTTTGGCCACTTAAGGGTAGCAGCTATCTTTTTAAATTAGTTGAAATTTCTTTCAACTCTATCCTCTGTATATTTAGGTACAAACAAATATTTTAGTGGAATCAAAGTACTCAGTGGAATCAGACACCCTCTGAACTCCTATCTCTTTCTTCCTTTACTCTAAACCTTTCTCTGGCCCAGTTGTGTTGGCTGACTGCTTTCTCTTTGAAACTCAAACTTAAGCTTGCACATTTCTATTTATTTTGCTCTTTTCCTTTCCCCGATCCGATTTAACTTTTTTAGTTCCTGTTTTTTTCAAGTTCAAGCTTCCGATTTTCTCTATCGCTCTGTTACAAACTGTTTCATTTACTTTTCTTTTTCAAAAGACTTCACAACCTCTCCAGGGCGGTCAGGGTGAGTAGGCAGCACCGTGCCCCTGGCACTAGCCCTGCCTCCCCACACACTCTTAACACTACCCACCCCCCCCCCCCAGAGGACAGTCGAATCCCCACATGCCAGCCCCATATCAGTCAACATGGCAGGGTGCCCACGCCACTACCACCCCATGGGCTCCATGCGTCGGACTGTCTAACACCCAGGCCCGCACCGTATAGGTGGCGTCCGCAGTGGAGCATTGGGGGGATGGTTTTGGCTATGGTTCATCGTGTCCAAGGCCTAGGGCATTCTGTGCAGGTGCTGACCGAGGCCCAGGACAGGGCTGCCCTCTCACAGGCAGCCATGTGCCAAAGCCTTCTGGACATTGCAGGGGCACTCCTCAGCGAGACCCAGTCCTATGGACCAGAACCCCTGTTACTGCCAACCTCGTAGTGCTGCAGATAGGTATCACGGAGTGGGTTCAGGTGAGGGAAGTGAGAGGGTGTGGGGTTGGGATGTGATGTCCGTGCCCCTGGCCAGCCCACCTCTCCAACCACCCCAGACGGTGAACCTGGAGGCAATCAGAGCATCCTGTGTGCGTTGGCCCTGGTGCACATGTTGTGCAGCCTCCCGTGCCTGCCTGAGCCCCATGTCCTGCCCATCGTCCCCCTCCCCCGCAACCTCCTTGTCAGAAGAGACCTGCCCTTCCTCCTTATCCTCCTCAAGCACGTCGCCCCTCTGCTGTGCAACGTTGTACAGGATGCAACAGGCCAACATGATGCGGGCAACTCTCTCAGCATCATACTGGAGGGTCCCTCCGGAATAGTCCAGGCACCTGAACCGCATCTTCAGGAAGCCGAAGCATCGCTCGATCACAATCCTGGTCACTGTATGGGTGTCTTTGTAGCGGGTCTCCACATCGGTCTGTGGCTTCCGCATTGGTGTCATCATCAGCCATGGCCGCAGTGGGTAACCCGTCACCCAGGAGCCAACCCCTCGGGCAGGGGGGAGCCTCGAACCTGTCAGGAATCGCCGAAAGTGCCAGGATGAAGGCACTGTGCACACTGCCTGGGTATCAGGCGCAGAGGTGCATGATGCGCAGCTGATGGTCACAGACCAGCTGAACGTTCATTGAATGGAACCCTTTTTGGTTTGTGTAGAGTGGCCTGTATCCGCAGGTGCCCGTCGGGGGACATGTATCCCATTGATCGCCCCCTGGCCCCTGGCATTCCGACAATGGCGGCGAACTCTGCTGTCGGGGCATTCTGGTGGGCTCGGTCCACATCAAAATGGATGTATTGATCTGCCTGGGCATATAGGACCTGGTTGACAGTGCAGATGCATCTGTGCACCGTGGTCTGTGAGATCCCGGATAGGTCCCCACTTGGCGCCTGGAAGGACTCCCGCCGCTTAGTGGTTCATGGCGACCGTCTACTTTTTAAAAATAAATTTAAAGTACCCAATTCATTTTTCCAATTAAGGGGCAATTTAGCATGGGCAATCTAACTAGCCTGCACATTTTTGGGTTGTGGGGATGAAACCCACGCAAGCACGGGGAGAATGTGCAAACCCCACACGGACAGTGACCCAGAGCCGGGATCGAACCTGGGACCTCGGCGCGTGAGGCAACAGGGCTAACCAACTGCACCACCATGCTGCCGTCGACCGTCTACTTGACGGTCACCGGTAGCGGGTGTCCTCCCCCATTCCCCTGAGGTGCCTGGTGTGCCATCTGGCAGATATTGAACTGTCTCCCTGCTCAGCTGAAGTCTTCAATGGCATGTCCAGTCTGGATGCTCCTTGAATACGGCGCCTCCTTGGCACCTCCTCTCCCTCGGCATAGAATCATAGAATTTACAGTGCAGAAGGAGGCCATTCGTCCCATCGGGTTTGCACCGGCCCTTACAAAGAGCAAGCCACTCAAGCCCACGTATCTACCCTATCCCTGCAACCCAGAAACCCCCACTTAACCTTTTTGGGCACTAGGGGCAGTTTCTCATGGCCAATGCACCTAACCCGCACATCTTTGGACTGTGGGAGGAAACCGGAGCACCCGGAGGAAACCCACGCACACACGGGGAGAACGTGCAGACTCCGCACAGACAGTGACCCAAGCCGGGAATCGAACCTGGGACCCTGGAGCTGTGAAGCCACAATGCTAACCACTGTGCTACCGTGCTGCCCGCTCTCTATCCTGGCAACTGTCACCTGCCCCGCTGTTGCACGCTCCGCTGCTGCAGCTTCCACCTCATCCTTCAAGCGGCTACCACTCATGCGGCCGCAGGGCATCCCGCAGAGCTGCGGCGACCACCAGGACGGCCACCATTGCTTCATCGAACACCAAAATCCATTGTCTTCAGCGGGTGAAAGGCCAACATGTTAGCATGGTGCATACTCCTGTGCCCAACCGGGTTTGACAGGCTACATCGCAGCCCAGGTTGACACTGCAGGCTCCACTCCTGCATGTCCATCCCCCTTCACCCCCCTGTCCTGGCGCCCATCCCTGATGCCAGGGCTACCATTGGCTGGCACTGCCCTCACTGGGGACTGCTGAGGGTGTTGCCCCGGGTGGTCCGCCAGTGGGTGACAGCGGGTTGGGCAGGGAGGTTGGAGGGGGTGGCGGGGGCACCCTTATGGCCGGTGTCACTATGCAGGATCAAGAGCCAAGGTAGGTGATCAGTGAACAAGTTGGCCACCGTAATAGCGGCCGGTGCCTGGTCACTGCCACTGTCCCGTGGAGGGGGTTATCCCAGCCGCTCGGCCTGATCCCCGACCCCCCCTCCCCCCCTCCCCTGGACCTGGCAGCCCCCTCCACCCAGCACGGCCGGCAGCCCGCGGTCGCTCCTCTGCATGTCCGACCTCCTCCCTCTCATCAGCCACCACTCCAGGTTCACGATCTTAGAGAGCACACGTGGACCGCCCCCTCAAGGTGGAGAATCACGAGTGGGCCCACTAATTAGATGCAAATGGCATTTAAACACGCGTGCATTGCGTGTTGCATTTACGGCATTTTTAGGGTGACGGAGAATTGTGTTTTGCCATCAAACCAGTGCTTGCCGCGATTTTGTTGTCGGACGCTATTCTCCGCGCAATTGCTTTTCCCGATTTTGGCATGGCTTACAGAGAATCCCGCCCCTTATTTGTTTTCAACATAAAGAATAAAACATTTATTAAACATGAATAAGGGAATTATATTATACCAGACAAAACAGTTGGAAAGATCTCAGCACAAAAAGAAGAAAGTGATTCAAACTCGCACCATGGGCGGAATTCTCCGACCCCTCGCAGGGTCGGGGAATCGCCTGGGGCCGGAATTCTCCGCCACCCGGGAATCAGCGGGAGCGGGAATCGCGCCCCGCCAGTCGGCGTGCCCCCCGCGCCGGTCGGTGGGCCCCCCACGGCGATTCTCTGGCCCACGATGGACCAAAGTCCCGCCGCTGTCAGGCCTCTCCCGGCGACGTGGGAAAACACCTTTGTGCCGGCGAGCAGGCCCCGGGGTCCTGGGGGGGCCGCGGGCCGATCGGACCCCGGGGAGTGCCGCGATCGGGGCCCACCAATCGGCGGGCGGGCCTGTGCGTAGGGCACTCTTTTTCTTCCGCCGCCGCCACAGCCTCCACCATGGCGGAGGCGGAAGAGACCCTCTCCTCCGCGCATGCGCCAGTGGTGACATCAGCGGCCGCTGACGCTCCGGCGCATGCGCGGACTCACGCCGATCGGCGAAGGCCTTTCGGCCAGCACTGACGCCGGGTGGCATGGCGCCAAAGGCTTTTGGCGCCAGTCGGCGGAGCGGGAGCCACTCCTGTGTGGGCCTGGTAGTTTGCCGCCACTCTGCTACGCCGGGACCCCTCGCCCCACCGGGTAGGGGAGAATTTCGCCCCATGTCTTTTATCCCAGAAATACCTGGTGATTATATACCACTGTCTTAACACCAAGGCTCCTTGCTTGGACAGCCCAGATGCAAACTGCTTCTTTCCTGCTGATTTTTGAGCATTCACCAGATGCTTTTTCTTTCACTGGTATCTCTCCTTGAGATGCCAAAAAACACACACTAAACTCACTATTACGTCAGCTGCAGAGCAAACACGAGTTCGCTTGGCATTCTCTGGTAGGGACAAGGGTTGCCCCCGGAACAGGTACACACGATCCAGGAGTTGACATGGTGGTGCCGCATGCGGTTACCCCCCCAGTTGCACCCCAGCCCCTCCCCTCCGCCCATGGCAGCCCAACCCTGCGCAGGGTTCCCCACCCCCAGCTGGAGTTCCACCACCCCCCACAGAGCACTGGATTGACAAGTCCAGGGCCCAGGGCCATTTGCCTGTGAGTAAAGATGACTACTCGGCACCCCACAGAAGCCCTTCCACCAGATTCACATTTGTCAATAGGAGTTCTAATCGGCTCCAGTGTGACCACTTGCTGGGGAGACCATTGGATATGGGGTAGCTCTCGTAAATTGTATGGAAATAGGGCTGAAGTGGTGATAATTGGTTTCTGACCAGGCTACGATGAGATCTCAAATTCGCCTTGTGGGAGCGGGCCAGTTGCATTGCAAACTGTTTGGTGGCGGTTCTCGTTTTCTGCCTCTCCCACTATTCACCGGCCTTATTTTGCTTGACCGAGAGCGTAACAATGCCAGAGAATCGCGCCCATGTATCAAACAAATCCAGAAAGTTCAAACTTTTTTTTAGGAGGCCTTCCTGGCGTAGGATTCCCTATTCCCACCATTTCTCAATGGGATTTCCCATTCAAAACACCCCATGCAGCCGGGAAACCCGCTGGCAGGGATGCGCTAAGATAATTACAACGGTCGGAGATGTCCGGCCCATATTTCACCTTTCTCAGTACATAAATATAAATTAAACTTACGTTTACATTGTTCCTAACATTATACATTTGAGTTTAAAGCTATTTAGTATCAGTGTGACACAAACTTACTCCAGTTCATCCGTTAGTCGTTTAAATGTATTGTCAAGAATCTGATTTCTCACTGAGACTGGCACATCAGGAACAAACCAAGCTACAATGTACTTGATGCAAACAACAACATTCTGAAACAGAAATGAAAACAATTATTTGATTTAACATTTTAATTTCTGTACAGCAAATGCCTAACTTCAATAACATTAATATCCAATAACATTCAAACCCCCAACTTGCATTTAGCTCATGCAAAGCACCAGTTTTTATTATTGAGTGATAAGCACCAAATGGTCCAGAGATTTCCAAAATTTATTACTGGGTAACTATAAAGAGAAAAAAGTCTATTTACCTCAAATAAAACAAGAAAAGCCAAACGAGCAGCAAAAATGTGCCAAAACTGGACTGTGTACTCATAGTCACCAACAGTCCTGTAATCACGATACCTGAGGAGAAGGCACAGTATAAGCAAACAAAGTTTGTGAGCTGAAGCAATTCGGACTGCAAGGTAAATATTCTGAGCAGCACTAGCCCAGAAAACCAGTTGGCCAGGAACCTGCCAATTGCACTGAGATTGTGCCTATCATTGATTCATGTCAGTCAGAATTAAAAACTATAAAATATTGATGACGTTGAAGTGTACTACCTAGATCTCCAATCTGGACTGACAGCCACTACTGGATTGCTCATCGGATTTATCTGTGCTATCTTTATGCTAGGTCTAATGAGAGGGCTGAACTTGTAGAAACTCTCCAGCATAGAGTTCCTAGTCCTGACCCCATCCAAATTGACGGCCATGTTATAGTCTGGCAGATATTCTAATCCCAAACAAGTCATTTTAGGGACCTAGCATAAAGCGATTCCAGACTAATATCTATTTTTCAGTGTATTATCTCAAGTTATGGCTGATGTTCAGCTAAATAATTAGTCTACAATATACACGAGTCTTAAGAGTGCGCTGCAAGAACTCATCAAGATTGCTGTAATGTCACACCCCCATACCGTAATCACTGCCACCAAGAGGGATGAGCAGCAATATTGTGTGAACATCACCCAACAGTCATACAGCATCCTGAAATGGACATATATTTGTTCCTCATTGTCTCTGAGTCAATTTAAAAGAAAACATGCTTAACCTTACCATGTGTGTACCATCAACAGAGATTTATTGTATAAGCAGTTCCTCATTATCTTCTCAGATCAAGGGAAGATTAGCATCACATTCAAACAACAACAAAAATACCCTCATTAAGCTTCTTTCAAGATTACATAGTCCAAATTTTTCCTCAAACCTCAGTTCTTAGAGAATAAATTAGCGTAATGACCCTACTTTTCCAAGTACCAGTAATGCTGAAAAGTTTATTTTTAGCCTTAAAGACCACAGCCAAATGAAGTACCGTTTGCCAGAGCTCTACACCATGCAGTATGACAGCCTCAGACTCATCCTTCCCTGATTTAGTAATACAGATCAGGATTTGCTAGCCGTGCTGCACCGCAGCAAGGAAACTATACTGATATTCTGAGAAAACTTTTGATTTGTGCGTAGCTAATTCGACCCTATTTAGTGCTCCTGAGTGTAATTGCTTGCAGAATTCTCCAGAATGGTTTCTATAATTTTCCTTATCTTTTGAAATTTTGTCTACATCTTTCTGTAATTTCTTGGTTTCCACAACTGCTAGTTCAGTACCAAATTCAGACAGGAAATGCTTGAAATACTCAGCAGGTCAGGCAGCATCCATGGAGAAAGAAACAATTAACATTTCAGGGTCTGTGATCATTCATCAGCATTCTAGTATATCGTCTGAGAATTTGGCCAAAGTACATTCCTTCATCGAACAAGATACTCATGGGTTGTAGAGTAATAAGCTGTCTGTCCAATTGGTTCAATTTTAAAAGATGATCTGCACCATGGAACCAAGCCACATAAACTAGAAATTAGACCCATCGGGTCATAGGGACAGGAATAAGTCATTTAGCTCCTTGAGATCATTGATGATCTGCGACCTAACTCCACATAACTGCCTTTGTTCAATATTTTTCATTACAAAATATCAATCTCAGATTTTAAATTAACAATTAATCAAGCATCAGTTGCCATTTATGGAAGAGAATTCCAGTATTCTCTCATCTTTTGTGTGTAGAGGTGTTTCCCAATATCACTCCTGAAAGATCTGGCTTTAAACAATACACTTTAACCTTAGATTCCCCATCAGAAATGGTTTGAGCACAGCAAAGGTTCTTGCTTCTGATGGTTGCAAAGTGGAAATGTATGAATCTTAAATTGAAACAGGTGAAACATAGAAAATAGGAACAGGAGGAAGACATTTGGCCCTTCAAGCCTCCACCGCCGCCATTCATCATAATCATGGCTGACATCCAACTCAATAGTCTGATACCACCTTCCACCCCATATCCTTTGATCCCTTTTGCTCCAGTGTTATATCTAACTGCTTCTTAACAACTTACAGAGCGGGGTTCTCCATCTCGGGATAAATGGAATGTGTTCCATTATGGGACAGAGAATTGGGCGTTGGGAAATCGACGCTGGGTGCCAATCTGAACGCCGTGGTCTGACCCCCCCCCCCCCCCCCCCCCCCCCCCCAAGCTGGTGGCGTGGACAAGGTCCACGATGGACGCCGGCAGGGGGATGTAAATAAATGCAAATGGGGGCAGCATGGTGGCGCAGTGGTTAGCACAGCTGCCTCACGGCGCCGAGGTCCGAGGTTCAATCCGGGCTCTGGGTCACTGTCCGTGTGAAGTTTGCACATTCTCCCCGTGTTTGCGTAGGTTTCGCCCCCACAACCCAAAAAGATGTGCAGGGTAGGTAGATTGGCCACGCTAAATTGCCCCTTAATTGGAAAAAATGAATTGGGTACTCTAAATTTATAAAAGGAAATTGCTTAATGACCCATTTGCATCTATTTAGCGGGCCTAGCGCCCTAGTCTCGGTCTTCTGTGACTCACTGGACTCCGTGGCGGTAATCACGTGGGCACAGATCACTTGTGGCTTCAGCAATCATGAATCTGACTGGCTGGCCCTTGCAATAGGCCAAGTGGCCCACCGCGAGGTCCACACCAGCGCCACACTGGTAGAGACCATCTGAGGCCCACCCACCTCCCCCCGCAACAATGCATTACCAGCCTACGCCTCCACTAGCCAGACCCCTCCCCGTGACTTGGACCTCTATAATAAGTGGGACCCCCCCAGGACTCCTGTAGTAGGGAGATCTCCACAGGAGCCCCTGTAATAGGGGACCCCCTCCAGGGACTCCTGTAATAGGCTATAAATTATTTTGTCCAAACCAAGGTGGAGAAGTAGGAGTCATGTCACATGACATCCCCAAAGATGTTACAACTTGCAATATTGTCCTGTGGTGCTGAAAAGAAAGGCAGAATGCCTTTTTCCATCGAGCGGGCAACAGCTAAAGTGGGTTCTGTCTGGATTTTTGAATAATTTCCACCTGTGCTGTTTCCATTGGAACCTCTGACTAGAACCTATATGACTAATTCACCTCTGCCTGCTTTTCCCATCGTGGAATTCATCGCTACTGGAAAAGTTGGTTACCCAGCATCAGCTTCAGCCAACTAACCTATGTGAATTAATACACCAATGAACTTTTGATTCTGAACTCTGGACTCACGTCAAACAATAATAATTTTTTTTGCCTGCAGCTGTGTCCTGTACTTTTTCCTGTTTTCTATTCCATCTTTCTTGTGTGAAGGAAACGGAGGTCACTTTCTGCCCCTCCTCTCGTATTTGAGTTAGTGCAAGTAAATTAATAATTTTAGTTCATCCTATCTTGAGTTTGATGTGGAGTTATTAATAGAAAATTGGATCACCGCAAAACTGAGAGGGTTGGGAAAATACGGCATCAACTGTAAAGGGGGAAATCTAAACCAATTTTCTGTTTACAGCCAGGTGGTGTGAGGAGAAGTCAGAGCTGTTTAAATTAAACCCCTGCTGTAACAATATACGCAGAGATAAAAAGACTCGACAATATTATACCTGCAGTAGGTTACATGGAATCCCAATGACTTTGACCCATTGTCCTTCGGTTCTGTAAACTGAAACTTTTCCACATAAAACACAGAGAGGCTACTATTAACGTACCCCTTCAAACAACTGCAAAATAAACATACAGATCAACATTACAGTTCGCAATAACAGCACACAGAAACAGACAGTGTTGATAACAGTACAGTGAAAATTCACATAAACATTTTTGCCCCAAAGATATGTGGCTTGTATTTCCACTTAATTTTTTTTATGCATGTATTCATAATGACGTTCCATGGAGAGCTAAGAATGTCAGACGGACACACATCAAAACTATCCAATTCCCTAGACTTTCCTCAAATTTATAACTGTATCTGCTTTAGTGGAAGGAATCTGTTTCCAATAAAGTCTCTTGAGAAGGACAGAGTACTATTTCTGAATGAACAACTGTCTAATTTTTAAAAATTAATTGATAGGATGTGGGTGTCGCTGTCTAGGCCATGATTTATTGCCCATCCCTAGTTGCCCTTGAGAAGGTGATGATGAGCTGCCTTCTTGAACCGTTGCAGTCCCTGAGGTGTAAGTACATCCACAGTGCTGTTAGGGAGGGAGTTCCAGGATTTCACTCCAACAATTGTGAAGGAACAGCGATATAATTCCAAGTCAGGGTGATGAATGACTTGGCGGGGAACCTCCAAGTAGCAGGTCCTCAAGTATCAGCTGCCCTTCTTCTAGATGATATCCGTGGTCGATTTTGAACCTGCTGCCTAAAGAGCCTTGGTGAGTTCCTGCAGTGCATCTTGTAGATGGTACGCACTGCTCCAACATTGGTGGTGGAGGGAGTAAGTATTTGTGGAACTGGTACCAAACAAGTGGGCTGCTTTGTCCTGGTTGGCATTGAGCTTCTTCGATGTTGTTGGATCTGCACTCATCCAGGCAAGTGAAGAGTATTCCATCACACTCATGACTGGTGACTTGGAGATTGTTTTGGGGAGTCAGGAGGTGAGTTACTGTAACGACTTGGACCAGGCCTTTGAGATTGGCCAATTGGAATACAAGTTCCCTGATTAGTGGGCCAATTCTTTGCATACAACAGGAAGTGTCAGATCCTCTCCCAGTGTAGATGGCAAGCTGAATGCACGCGATTGTCCTGCTGTTGGTTTTGTTAATAAAAGGGATTCTGGTGAAGGAACTTCTGCCTCCATGGACTTATTACAGTTACTCACCGCAGGACTCCGAGCATCTGACCTCTTGTAGCCACAGTACTTATATGGCTAGTTTAGTTCAATTTCTGGTCAATGGTGAGCTCCAGGATGTTGATTGTGTATTATGGACCAGGGTTTAGAAAACTCCAAAGTATATCATGGAGCTCACCTGACCCATGACTTTTAACAGATTTTGGTTACGGGGAGCACAAGGATCCACGCTCCAGGTGTTATGCAACCGAGACCATAAGTATTTTTAAAACAAAATAATGTTTATTCTATGAATCCAGTTAAAATTTTATAAACACAGTCAACGTCTTATCAACTGCCAACACACGTAACCCCACAGATACAATACTCTATAGGTAACCCTTAATACCTTTCCTAGCAACATCCATAAGTTAAACCCTTTTAACAAAGACAGCCGGTTTAAATTCTCTATAGAAACAGATATTACTTTGAAATCATCAAGTGAGCTGAATACATTCTTTAGATATCAGAGAGAGATCAATGCACATCTGCTTGATTCAAATGCAACTCCCCAACTATGAAAACAAAATCAAAAACAGAGCCACAAAGTAGCTTTACAGCTCAAAACAAAAGTAAAAACAGACAGACTTCCCAGCTCCACCCACACATTGACATCACTGCAGCTACGAAAGAGAAAATGCTGGAAAATCTCAACAGGTCTGGCAGCATCTGTCGGGAGAGAAAAGAGCTAACGTTTCGAGTCCAATGACTCTTCGTCAAAGATAACAGACAGAGAAAGTGGGAAATATTTATACTGTGGGGTGAGAATGAAAGATGGGTCATAGCCACAGAAACCCAGGAAAACTGGGTGCTAATGGCCACAGAAACCAAGGTGAAAGATTGCTAATTGCTTTCCCCAGCGAGATCAAAGACATCACTGCAGCAACTTGATAAATGCCCATTTCTTAAAGGTACATCCACCTGACAAGTGGAGCCTTTTAACAATGGTAGTGCCATTGCCATTGAATGTCATGGGGCAATGGTTAGATCCTCTCTTGTTGGGTGGTCATTGCCTGGCACTTGTATGGTGTGAATGTTACTTGTCAGCCCAAGCCTGGATATTGTCCAGATATTGCTACATTTGGACAAGGACTGCTTCAGTATCTGAGGAGTCACAAATGGTGCTGAACATAGTGCAGTCATCAGCAAATGTTCTCACTTCTGACCTTATGATGGCGGGAAGATCATTGATAAAGCAACTGATGATGGTAGGACACTACCCTTAGGAATTCCTCAATGTCCTGGAATTGAGATGATTGACCTGCAGCCATCACAACCACCTTCCTTTGAGCCAGGTATGACTTCAACTAAAGGAGGGTTTCCCCATTGACTCCTTTGGTTCCTTGATGCCATATTCGCCAAATAGTGGCTTGATGTCAATGACAGCCATTCTCACCCCACCTCTGGAGTTCAGCTTTTTTGTCCATGTTTGAACCAAGGCTATAATGAAGTTAGGAGCTGAATGACTCTGGCAGAACCCAAACTGAGCGTCAGTGAGCAGGTTATTGCTGAGTAAGTCATGCTTTATAGTGCTGTTAATGACCCCTTCCATCTCTTATTATTAATAATAATAATCTTTATTATTGCCACAAGTAGGCTTACATTAACACTGCAATGAAGTTACTATGAAAATCACATGTTCAATACGCGGAGGGAGAATTCAGAATGTCCAATTCACCTAACAAACACGCCTTTCAGACTTGTGGGAGGAAACTGGAGCACCCGAAGAAAACCCACGCAAACATGGGGAGAACGTGCAACCGCACAGACAGTGACCCAAGCCAAGAATCGAACCTGGGACCCTGGCGCTGTGAAGCAACAGTGCTAACCATTGTGCTACCGTGCTGCCCTTTACTGATGATCGAGAGTAGACTGATGGCATGATAATTGGCCGTTTTGTACTTATTCTGTTTATTTGTTAAAGGGTCATCTGGACTCGAAACGTTAGCTCTTTTCTCTCTCTACAGATGCTGCCAGACCTGCTGAGATTTTCCAACATTTTCTATTTGGTTTCAGGTTCCAGCATCCGCAGTAATTAGCTTTTATTTTGTTCTGTTTATTGTTTACAGGACATACCTGGGCAATTTTCCACTTTGCTGGGTAGAAGACCATATGTGAATCCTAGTGCTGGCTCATAAATTCAGCCATAACATATGCATTAAATGTCATTGTAATTTTGGCATAAAGCCTTAACACAGAAATATAAATTTGTAATCTTTCTGCTTCTTTACAACCAATTGGCGCATAGATCATAACATACAGCACAAAGTTTTTGCAATTCATGTTTCATACTCACTCATAATTTGAACTGTTTCCACCTGCACATGGCCCGTATCCATATTTGTAAACTAATCGAGGAATGAAATCTGAAGTGATTGCGATCACCAATCCATTACCAATGACAGCCAACACGCCAACTGTCTCTAGCATCCGTACCCATATCCCTGGAACACAGACACACTAATCATTTTCTTTTGATACCACAGGCTCAGTGATGTGGATTGAGAGGATTAATGTTTTTCACCCCGCTAAATTAGAACAGTGGTTAAATTCAGACCAGGAAACTATAAAGAGCTCGAATAAATTCATGACTTAACTTCGGGTTTTCCAAACTGGCTTATGAAGGATGTGATAGCAGAACATTTAGAAATACACAATGCAAGTAAATCCTGAATTTACTAATACCAATTTACCAGAAGTGCCAGTTTTACACAATGAAAATGTTTGGGATGTAAATAATTGTAACAGACATGCCTGTTTGGGGAGTGTTATTTTGGCTTATTTTTTCGGTCAATTAGGCTGAAGTGAGAATAATTTTATTAAATCGTTTGCTGATTCCTCTTTGTTTTTATGTATGGTCCTGCATCTTTTTGTTTGACTATCGCTGTTCTCTGATTATTTTACTATAATTCTGAGGGTGAACGACACAATACTGGTTTTAAGGAAAATCTTTTTTTCAGGAATGAACTCAGCCCCGACCCATTTCATAAAAACAAAATTTACCTCTTACAACCAGCAGAGTCAGCATGGTTTCATGAAAGGGAAATCATGCCTGACAAATTTATTAAAATTCTTTGAAGTGGCAACAGGCAGGATAGGTAAAGGAGGACCAGTAGATGTAATATACTAGGATATTCAAAAAGCGTTTGATAAAGTACCACACAAAAAGCTACTTAATAAGATAAGAGACAATGGTGTTGGGGGTAGTATCTTGGCATGGATAGAAATTAGAGAGTTCGGATAAGAGGGGCATTTTCGGGGTGACAGACTGTAACAAATAGAGTGCCACAGAGTCAGTGCTGGAGCCACAATTGTTTTCAATAATTGGACAGGGAAGTGAATGTACTATTGCCACATTTGTGCATGACACAAAAATAGGTGGGAAGGCAAGTGAGGATGACACAGAGTCTGCATAGATAGGTTAGGTGAGTAGGCAACAACTTGGCAGACGGAATATAATATAGGAAGATGTGAAGTTATGCACTTCGGTAGGAAGAATAAAGGAGCTAAATATTTAAATGGAGAAGGCTGAAACAAGCTGCAACATTTGGGTCTCCTTGTGATTAAATCACAAAATAACGAACATGCAAGTTCAGCAGGTAATAGGGAAGGCAAATGGAATGTTCGCCTTTATTTACAATAATCTTTATTATTGCCATAAGTAGGCTTACATTAACACTGCAATGAAGTTACTGTGAAAATGCACTTGTCGCCACACCGGTACCTGTTCGGACATACTGAGGAAGAATTCAGAACGTCCAATTCACCTCACAAGCACGTCTTTCGGGACTTGTGAGAGGAAACCGAGCACCCGGAGGAAATCCACGCAGACAAGGGGAGAACATGCATACTCCGCACACACAGTGACCCAAGCCGGGAATTGAACCTGGGTCCCTGGCGCTGTGAAGCAACTGTGCTACCGTATTTCATAGAGAATGAAATATAAAAATAGGGAAGTCTTGCTGAAACGATATAAGGCACTAGTTAGAGCACATTTGGAATTCTGTCAACAATTTTGGTCCCCAAATCGAGGGAAACGTATATTGGCATAGGAGGTAGCCCAGAGAAAATTCACTAGATTGATCCTGGGTATGGAGGGATTTATGAGGAGAGGTTGAGTAACTTGGGCCTGTACTCAGTGGAGTTTAGAAGAATGAGAGGCAACCTTATTGAAACATATAGGGCGCGATTCTCCGCAAATGCGGCGAGTCGTAAAGGCTGCCGTGAAACTGGCCGTGTTTCACGGCAGCCTCCGCGCCCTCTCCCGGGACCCGATTCTCCCCACCCCGGGCGGGGCTAGCAGTCGCTATGCCTGCGCGCCAAGCGTCACGGCGGCTTACGCGCATGATGACGTCAGCTGCGCATGCGTGGGTTGGACGGCTCCAACCCGCGCATGCGCGGATGACGTCATCACGCATATGCGTCAAACCCGCGCATGCGCGGGCCGTCATTTGCTGGGTGTTGCTTCATCTCGTTGAAGCAACACCGCACCGATGCTATCCTGACTCGCATCTGTGGATATCTTTGTCTCCCGGTCCTTGTCGAAGAATGCCAGGACTGGTGCAGTGGTGAGCTTGGCTTTCAGCTCCAGCCACTCTGCCTGGTGTGCTGCCTTCCACTCAAAGGCAGTTGACCTTTTCACTAGGTTGTGTAGGGCCATGGTGTGTGGCCATATTTGGAATGAACTTGCCGAGAAAATTGTCCATACCCAAGAAGCGCATCACCGCCTTTTGTCCTCGGGGACCTTCATCGCCTTGATGGGTTTGATTTTGTGCGTGTCCTGGCGCACACCATGCTGTGAGATCTGGTCGCCTAGGAACTTGAGCGTCGACATGCCAAAACAACATATGGACCTGTTTAACTTTAGGCCATTGGCATGTACACGGCGGAATACCTTCTGGAGACGCGACACATGTTCTTCAGGGGTCGTGGACCATATGATGATGTCGTCCACGTACACACAAACTCCTTCAATGCCTTCCATCATCTGCTCCATGATGCGATGGAATATCTCCGATGCCGAGATGATGCCAAATGGCATGCGATTGTAGCAGTATCTGCCAAAAGGTGTATTGAAGGTGCAGGACCTTCTGTTGGACTCTTCCAGGTGGATTTGCCAAAATCCCTGTGATGCATCCAATTTGGTGAAGAAGTGCACTTGTGCCATCTCGCTCGTGAGTTCCTCCACTTCGGGATGGGGTAGTGTTTCCGCATGATATTCCTATTGAGATATTTGGGATCCAAGCAGATGCACAGGTCCCCCGAAAGCTTCTTTACACACACCATCGAGCTTACCCAGTCAGTCGGTTCGGTGACCTTGGATATGATGCCTTTTTGCTGAAGATCCTTGAGCTGTGTCTTCAAGCACTCTCTCAGTGAAGCAGGATCGCGTCATGGTGCGTGGACCACTGGCTTGGCATCAGGCCATAGCAGAATCTTGTATCGATACGGCAGCGTGCCCATCCCGTTGAATTTGGATACTGGGTGAGGATGTCGTCGGTGCTGGCCTGAAGATCCACATGGGAGGATGTCGTGGTGTACACCCTTTGAATGAGGTTCAGCTGCTTGCAGGCATGCGCACCTAATAGGGATGCCCTGTCCGGCTTAACAATTTCAAAGCGTAACCGTGCTTGTGTGTGTCGGTTGGATACGTGCAGATGGCAGGATCCCAGTGCCGTGATGGCATTCCTGTTGTAATCCGAGAGTTTGCAGGCAGCTGGAAGGACCGTGGGGGCTTCTTAATGCGTCTGAAGTCTGCCTGTGAGAGGAGGTTGGCAGAGGCATCTATGTCCAGCTTGAACTGGATGGGGCAGTGGTTGACCTTCATCACTGCTGGCCATTCATCCTCTTAATGCACAGCTAGGATCGATTGGATTTGCAATGAGTCTGGTGCGGCATATTCACACGTTGTAATAATGCCCACATGGTAGATGTTGTCCAGGCACTCAGTATCTGGATCCGTTGCACTGCCGGGATCAGAATCCTGTAGACATTGTTGCACACTCTGGATGCGCCGTCGTCGGAATTGGGAGCGCTGGCTCCTGACTGGTGGTGCAGATCTGCACAGGGCTTCATAGTGGCCTGGCTTCCCGCAGTTTAAAAGCGTCTGCCTCTTGCAGGGCAGTGTTTCTTTAAATGCACGGTACCACAGTTCGAACACGTCATGACGTCAGCGTCCTGACGCTCCGTCCGTCGTTGCACATGCGCAGTGCGGTTCTCAGATGTCTGCACCTGAGCACTGCGGGTTTCGGACGGTTAGTTATCCTGTTTGCATTGCGCATGTGTCGGGCCCCGGGAAGAGCGCAAGAAATAGCCACTTGAAATGGCCACTTCCATCAATGTTGAGCCACTGCATCCAGGAGATGGCCTGCACACTCTCCGCCTTGTGGGAGGCTAGTTTATCATTTTCTGCCATTTTGTACTGGGAATAATGATTTTTAGCGTGCTCGTGCACTGTGCATGTTTCAATCGCGACTGGCAGGGTCATATGCTTGATCTTCAGTAACTGCTCTCTCAGAAGATCAGAGTGAACTCCAAAAACGATTTGGTCCCTGATCATAGAGTCAGTGATATCACCGAAGCTGCAGGATTGTGCTAGCAGTTTAAGGTTGGTTAAATATGAGTTGAAGGATTCGTCTTTACCTTGCAATCGCTGCTTGAATATGTAGCGCTCGAAGATTTTGTTGGTGTCCACCTCACAGTGGCTGTCAAACATGTCCATGATGGTCTGAAATTTTGTCTTGTCCTGGCCTTCGGCGAAGTGAAAGGAGTTGAATATTTCCAAGGCGTGATCACCCGCTGTGGTGAGGAGAAGAGCTGTCTTCCATGCATCAGAAGCACCATTGAGGTCTGATGCTTCGACGTAAAGCTGAAATTTCTGCTTCAATGTCTGCCAGTTGGCACTGAGATTGCCAGAGGTCCTGAGCTGGTGAGGAGCCTGAATCTTTTCCATTGTGCCGGTATACATTCGCTGGTCGTCATGGATCGCTGAGTTGAACTAACTAGATTGAACAGACTCCTGGTATAATGTGTTATGTAATTTGGAATAACACAAGCTGCCATTTGATGCAGTTTTGAGTAAAAGATGCTCCAGACTTTGAAGTGACTTCAATGTGTTTTATTGAACTAGTAGCACAGTTTTCAATGAGTTCGACACTCTGCTAATCTAAATGTATTAACTCAATCTAACTGAACCAGCCTTGCTCTAGGCCACGTGCTGGGGTGTGATGCTGAGGATACACCCTGTCTCACTCTGTAGATGTTGGTCTGTGGAAAGAGGCGCGGTGTGAGTGCCTAATCCCTTTTATAGTGAGCTACCACCCCTGAATGTCCTGACTGCTCATTGGTCGTGTGCTATTCTATGTGTTCATTAGCTGCATGTTTGCATATCATGACACATCTGACCACAAGTAAGAAAGGCAGTTTGGATCACTGTTAAAGCACATTGCTCACTCATCTTTTTCATCTCAAACTTTTCTCATTGGATTGTTATGATTGCCACAGATACAAATAAACATAATTCCCAGCAGCAAAACAATGATTGTTGGTTGGAACCTTACCAATATCTTTTGCTTTTCGTGGTATGGGCCGTCTCTGAAGCACAAGCATCTTTCTGGCATCCAGTCGAATTTCAAATGCATTATTCAGTAATGCAAGTAATGGAGCCAGTGGGAAGGCTGCAACGAATATTGTGGTGAAACCATACTGAATGGCTGAAAAGGAAAAGATATTGTGGTAATATGCATCACTGTAAATACACAAGGGGCGCGATTCTCCGCTCCCACGCCGGGTGGGAGAATCGCGGGAGGGCCGCTCTGACACCCCCGCGATTCTCCCAACCCCTCCTCCCCCCCCCCCCGACCCGGATGGGCCGAGCGGCCTGCCGTTCCCGACCGGTTCACGCCAGCGGCAACCGCATCTGGTCGCTGCCAGCGTGAACATGATGCCAAAAGCTGGTTTATGGCTTGTGGGGGGCAGAGAGGGGAGTGAGCACCACGACCGCGCTCGGGAGGGGACTGGCCCGCGATCGGTGCCCACCGATCATCGGGACGGCATCTCAAAGGGACACACTCTTTCCCCTCCGCCGCGCCACAAGATCAAGCCGCCATGTCTTGCGGGGCAGCGGAGGGGAAGACGGCAACCACGCATGTGCGGGTTGGCGCCGGCCAAACCGCGCATGCGCGGCTGACGTCATTAGGCGCGCCGGCCTCGTCATTCTCGGCGTGCCGGGCCTTGATGCCAGCGACAAGGCCCCGCGGCCTAGATTTACAGCACAGCCCTCCTAGCCCCCGGGGGGTGGGAGAATAGGGGGCAAGGAGCGGCCTCCGACGCCGTCGTGAACCTCTCCGGGTTTCACAACGGCATCGGGCCTTGCGGAGAATTCCGCCCAAGGGATTAATGCAAACACACTAAATCTAAGTAAACACTAGAGGGAGCACCAGAGACATCATGACATGCAGACATACAGCTAATGAACACAGAATAGGACACGACCAATGGGCAGTCAAGACACGCAGAGGTGACACTACCACAAGGGGGCAACCCATATAAAAGGACACACGTGCTTTTTCTCTTTTCCACAGGCCACACTCTCAGAGAGAGACACAGGGGCAGATCGGAAGCATCACTCCCACCGCAGGAATTAGAGCAGACTGGTTAGTTAGATTGAGTTACTGTAGCAAGATTAGCAGGAGAGTCGAACTCAAGTAGGAGAATTGTTAACTGTTCAATAAATGTGTAAAACCTATCTCCAAGTCTGAACCTTCCTTTGTCAGAGTATACATCAAGGAAGCAGCTTATGCTACATGAAGAAGCATTACACAACAGATATAATAATATATGCACACCAATGCTGTAATAAATGCCTCCACTGAGTGACAAAACATTGGATTTGATTATTTGAATTTTCAGTTGATATTTTGAGTTTCGACACATGCAAATCAAACGGCCTCATCGCAGCCAACTCGGGACGTAGCGAGACCATTAAATACTGTGAGATTTGCGACACTTGGGATGCCTCGTGAAATCTCACGAGATCTGAATAAGATCTCACGATCTGGATCTCGCCTTCACTGAGCGGGATCTAGATTTGCATATTTAAGCGAGCTGTTAGGCTTACTTAAACATGTCTGCATGTGGACCAGATGTAATGGCACTTGGTACCCTGGCACTCCTGCCACCAAGGCACCTTGGCAGTGCCACCCTGACACTGCTAGGGTGTCAATCTCATCGTGCCTAGGTGCCCGGGTGCCAAGTTGCCACTGCCTGCGATTGGTCCAGGGTCGCCCTTGTGAGCAGGGGTTTGAGGGTCCCTTAACAACTCATCAGTGCAGGAAATGAAGGAACACCGTTCCTCACCGAGACCTGGCGCTGTGAGGCTGCAATGCTAACCACTGTGCTCTATAATAAGGGGATGACAATCAAGTTTAATTTTGGTGTTTAGCAGGGAGCATTGGATGCTGTCCATAACCAAAGCCCTGGCTCTTTCATGTTCAGTAGCCCTATATCTGTATTTCACTGCTCTATTATATCACAAACTGATGTCAATCACCTCTTGAATCCTTCTAAAATTCAACATCTAGTACATCGGATGCCAGAATGCTTTTGGTTATGCTGAGTTTAACTTGTGGTCATTTAATATAGTCTCTAATTCTTCAATTCTAACTCCAATTCCACGTCTACATGTCAGTTTCCAGATTCTTTTAAAAACATAAATCATGATCTTGTTAGCTTTTCTGAATGAGACTAGATTCCGTTTCCTCCATTATCATTCAAAGTTCAGTAATCTAAAACCTGGAATTATTCTTTTTATTGTCTCTCAATCTTTTCCCCTGCTTCCACATCTTTCGTTAATTCTATGATAACTACAGTTACACAGTGCTCCACACGCATGGTCTCTTCATGCTCGTGGTGTCACTCCCTTCAATTTTATTCTGCGGATTTTATTGCAGCCCCAATATTTGTTTTTGCTGCCTTACTTGCCCATTTGGAAGAGGTTAACAATTGCTGTGAAACTATATTTAACAAAAGCCATGTCTTTGCAGGATCCAATTGGGAAAAATAATTCATTCCCTCTCCGAAAGCTATTCTCATATAATTTGCTGTTTTTTCCCCTCTACGTAGCATCTGCTATTTAAATAAAACTATCTTTATACTCGACATGCACAAACGTACTTTGCATTCATATTTTTCTTCATGTGTAGAGAGCCACAGCCATATTTATTGTGAATATTGGTAAAACCAATTCATACAATCATAACATCATTTTTTTAATTGATAAGCTTCAAATCAAGAAATAGGTCAGAAAATGTAAAACAAAATTTATTTAAGAGGAATATTCTGAGTGAGTAAATGACTGAATTCTAGATTACAATTTGATGAGAGAACTCATTAAAGCCCTAAACTCCATGGCTGGAATTTTCTGGCTGTTATAGGCGAGATCTTCCACTCTGGCCGATAGTGAACCTCGACCGAGGGTATCCTCATGGTGGGGGATATAACAGGAAACCCTATTATCAGTAGTGGGACCAGAAGTGCAGCCATTGGTGACCTGCCTCTGCCACCAGGGAGGGGGGTGCAGAAAATCCTGTCCCCTGAGTGAACAAGGGAATGTATTTCAGCAGAGTAAAAGACATACCCATTTCCAAAAACTCATTGAATAAACTGAAGGAGTCGACATTGTTCAGGTTGTAGTTTTTGACCCAGTGTTTTGTTGTTGCATCCTTCACATCATCCATTGAGATTTGTTTGTGATATTTTTTCCATTGATATTTCAGGGATCTATAAAGCATTCATATTTTAAATTAAATAGAGGCATAGTCATCGAGTCACACAGTACAGAAGAGGACCTTCAGCCCATCATGTCTGCAGCGGCAAAACTAAGTTAAATTTACACTTATCCCACTTTCCAGCACTTGGCCCATAGCTTGAATATTTTGATATTTCAAGTGCTCATCCATGTACGTTTTAAAGGTTGTGTGAATTCCCATCTCTTCTACCGTCCCAGGCAGTGCATTCCAGATTCCCCTGGGTGAAAATACTTTTCCTCATGAGGCTTGATTTTTCTTTGGACTTGGGAAAACCTGAGCTGTACACTTTTGTACCTTCCAAATTGCACATCCTATAAATGTGTGACTTTGCCTGTGAATGGTGTCTTTTAATAAAGGGTTAGGGTTCACGGTGCATTTTATGAGCCACGATGGAGGCCCACCGCAATTTTTGAACAAGCCAAGCTCCCAATGTCATTTTAAAGTCTACCACACTTCTCCCCATGCCACCACATGCTTCATTAAGTCACCCATGGCCCCTCAGGTTGGCCATGCCAATCCACGCCCCCTCAGCCATATCACCTCCATGTCCCTTTGTACCCTTCTGAGCCACTCATATGCACTATGTACAGTCTCAGGAACTACGCAGTAGCAGTGGGAATTATAACAAAACTATTGAGGGGAAAATAAACCTCTAATGATCTAATAAAATCCTGAATTCAAACACATTGGGCTGGATTCTCCAAAAATTAGGCTACACGTTGACGCCATGGTGGAGTTTCATGACGGCGTCATCGGGCCCCGAAGTGGAGCTATTCAACGACCCACAAGGGGCTAGCACGGGCAGAATGTGAAGCGCCCAAGGGAGCGGCCGCCGATTCGCCAGATCCATCATTGACACAACGCCACGGCTGCTCATAACCATTGCCCCCCCCCCCCCCCCCCCCCCCCCCCACAGCGTCGCAGGCAAGATGGACGACAGAAGATCAGCTCCGTGATTTCGGGACGGCGAGTTGGAGACCCTCCTGGACGGCGTGGAGGGGAGGAGACTGATACTGTACCCCGGGCCGGGTCGGAGGTCAGCAAGCGCCGTTCATTGTTCGGCAAGCCTGGGCGGAGGTGGCAGACGCCATTGGGGCCGGACTGCAGGCCAGTGCCGAAAGAAGCTGCATGACCTCAGGGCAGCTAAACTGAATACCCAACACTGTGCTCCTGGCACCAACCACCCTACCCCCCCCCCCCCCCCACACACATGTGACCCCCCCAGGGAGACGGTCAAACCCTAACCTGATCCACAGGGCTGCACCCACCCATGCCAGCCACAATGGCCATGTGTCCTGGTCACTGATGCCATCAGAGACGTAACCCCCGGGCGTGCATCGGACCGTCTAGCACTGTTGCTGTTTGTGTTTGCCCCAGGACCAGACCGCTCATAACCACCAGGTGCGGGAGAAAACCGGAGGAGTACCATCAGACCTGTGTCCCCTCACCATGCCCGAGCAGAGGGAACTGGACATTTTTGGTGGGCCGGAGGAGAGGGAGGTCTCCAACGCGGAGGTCGGAGGCGCGGCACCAAGTGAGACCCCCCTGCCTGGTTGTGGCTCCTTGTGACACATGTGTGCACACCCCCCGCACTCCACACTCCAACTTCCCTCACCACCTCCCACCTCACCCCATCCGGATTTCTTGTGTCTTACAGGACCAGCCGGCGATGGCCCCGGACCATCCAGAGCCCCCAGCCAGGAACCCAAGCTCTCTGTCCGAGACAAGTATGACACCTCAACCCAGGGACAGACACGCAGGACACCATGACCCAGGAGACAAACACGCAGGACACCACGACCCAGGAGACAAACACGCAGGACACCACGACCCAGGAGACAAACATGCAGGACACCACGACTCAGGAGACAGACATGCAGGACACCACAACCCAGGAGACGGACACACAGGGGACAAACACACAGCACACCACGACCCAGGGGACGGACACACAGAGGACAGAGACACAGCACACCACGACCCAGGAGACCACCGCACTTCGGGTCCGATGAGGACATTGACTTTCCGGCACTGCTCGCTCCTACACCCTCCACCATCTCAGAGAAAGACCTCGGTTGGGCAATTTAGTGAGGAGGCTCATGGGACACTCACTGGTGAGCACCACACAGCCGCTCCGGTACAGCAGGTGGAAGTAGGAGCAGCCTAGGGGCCGGACGGTCGGATGGCAGCCCAGCCCCAGCAACCAGCTGCCGCCCAGACAGGTCCCGGGCTCCTGGAATATCCATGCCCACCTGTAGTTCCACTGCAATCAGAGACCCAAGGGCGAGAGGAGGGGATGATGGCCGTTTTCCAGCACCTGCAGACGCAGATGGAAGAGTCCAACCACCTGCAGGAGCAGGAGTAGTGCCTGTCATGCAAGCCACCCAGGCCGAAACCGCATGGGTGACATCCACGGTTGAGGCAATGGGGGTGATGGTGTCGGACATGGGTCAGGTTTTGCAAGGCCTAGGGAATTCTGTGCAGGCGGGGGCCGTGTCCCAGGACAGGGCTGCCCTCTCACAGGCAACCATGTGCCAGAACCAACTGCAGATTGCAGCGGCGCTCCTCAGCGTGGCCCCGTCACAGCAGGCCATGGCTGAGAGCATCAGCGTCATTGCCCAGGTGCAGGCCGGTGTCGCACAGACCCAGAGGGAAATTGCCCAGTCCAGAGGGAGGTGGCGCAGTCCCAAAGGGAGGTGGCACAGTCCCAGACAGGGAAAGCCCACTCCCTGTGCTCCATGGTTGCTAATATACTGACCGTGGTTGATACCAAAGCAGGCATCCAGGACTGGCAGCGCCAGGTGTCGGGGGAGCCTGGGGTTTGTCTCCGCTCGCACCCCCGTATCATGGAGAAGCCCAGGGGCCAGAGGACACCCCAAGGGAGGAGGAGGTGCTGGGGACAGTGGCGGTGACTCCTGCAGGGGAGGTACCGGAACACCACAGCACCTCGGACTCCCACCCTCCTGTCCCTGGTGCATCAGGTGGGCAGCGGGCAGAACAAGTTGGCACCACGCCAGCCGAGATACCTGAGGAGCAGCCGTGCCCATCCAGGCCAGGCCGCCCCAGGAGACGTGCGCCAACGGGGACCCTCGTCACAGGGCAGGAGTCACAGCAGTCTGCCTCCACTCCTGCTGTTCCGTCTGGGGAATCACTTAGGCATAGTGGTAGGGCCCGTAAGGCCAGAAAGCTAGACACGGGTGCAGGACACAGTCTAGTTATAGGGGCTAGGGCATAGACTATATATTTGTTCACCATGCTCTGTCTGATGGGTGTGGGATGGTCAGTGTTGGCCACTGGAAGTGGGGGCTGGGGAACAGGTGAGGCCCAGTGGGTGCACCGTGTAACCACCCCCACCAACCTACCCCGTCACCCTGTCTCCAGCCATTCGACAGGGCCATGCGATGGACGGGTAAGCTCGCATGCAGGGATCACCCAGGTGGGACTGTGGGCATGAGTCAGACTTTGTCTAACGATGTGGAGCACAGAGCTCATCGCAGAGCGGGCTGTCAACATCCTCCATCCCATGGACCAGACCCGCTGTCACTGCCAACCCAGTGCCCCCAGGTTCTGCTTCTGGTATATATAATGGAGGAGGCCATGCATGCGGGTGGGTCGGTGCTGTGGGAGATGAGGGTGGTTCGGTGGTGTGAGAGGTGAGGGTGGTTCGGTGGTGTGAGAGGTGAGGGTTGTCGGTTGTGTGGGAGGTGAGGGTGATCGGTTGTGTGGGAGGTGAGGGTGATCGGTGGTGTGAGATGAGGGTTGTCGGTTGTGTGGGAGGTGAGGGTGGTCGGTGGTGAAGTGGTGTGGAATTGTGATGTCTGTGCCCCTGCCGAGCAACCACCCCCCCCCCCCCCCCCCCCCCCTCCCCAACACCCTAGTTGGTGAAACGTGTGTCGACTAAAGCGTCCCGGGCTCACTGTCCTCATCCTCCTCCAGCACATCGCCCCTCTGCTGGGCTATATTGTGGAGGATGCAGCAGACCACAACAATGCAGCCGGCCCTCCTGGCCTGGTACTGGAGAGCCCCTCCAGAGCGGTCCAGGCACCTGAAGCGCATCTTCAGGACCCTGAAGCACCTCTCAACTACCCCTGGTCGCACAATTGGCATCCATATAGTGGGTCTCTGCTTCGCTCCTTGGACTCCGTATAAACGTCATCAGCCACGACCGCAATGGGTAACCCCTGTCGCCCAGCAACCAGCCCCACAGCTGGGGGGGTACCTCGAACATTCAGAGGGACCAATGGGAGCAGATGTAATGGTTAGAGTTTTGCCATATGGATGGAAAGGGTATAGGGAACTTTACAGCATATCTAACCTCTGTGTTTGACCTTGGGAGTTTAACCTTTACTCTCATTGCCTGAAATGTGAAAATGTTTATTCCCTTATTATCTTTGCCTTGATGAACATTAAAAATTCTATATTACGATTCATTTTAAGGAGGATTGATTTATGTCACCGACTGATGTTTTGTTTGTGATGGATTTTGCACAAGGTTATTAAATATAATAGCAAATAAAGAACATACAAAGATTCATTATTCCATATTTGCATATTATTCTCTTTTCTTTCATGCAGGAAAAATAGCAGCCAACGTTAAAAATGTCTTCAACGAGTATTATTATTTATCTGAAGTCCCTGTCCTTTTGATTACTTAGAACTTCAATCCATAATTTTCAATCTATTATGATAGGTTGTCGTCGCCTCCAAGACAATCAGAAAGGACGCAAATTGTTGCATAGCTAAGCTGGTAATTGTACACGTCATCAGACTATAACACATGGAAACAAGTTCCAGGGGAACCGTGTAACCTATTGTACAACGAGATATACAATGGCCAGTGGTGTCAAAGGAGGAAACTTTCTGAGGCAACATAATAAGGTTCTATATAAATGAAAGTATCATTACATAAATGAACCCAGTGATGCAAGATGTCACAGTATGATATATTTTGTATTGTCGGGCTGGATGCTCAATGGCACAGAATATCAGGATACGTACAATTCAGTGCTGGTGTCCCAACCTTTCCCAATTAATATAAATTATTGGGATGAAAGTATGGTTGCTAAATTTACTGACGACGCAAAGATAGGTAGGAAAGTAAATCATAAGAGGATGTATGAGAGTTACAAAGGGACAAAGAAAGGTTAAGTGAATGGGCAAAGATCTGGCAAATAGAATAAAATATGGCTAAATGTGATATTCTCCAATTTGATAGGAAGAATAAAAAAGAAGCTTATATAATTGATGAGATATTTCAAAGCTCTGAGGTGCAAAGGGATCTGGGTATCCTTGTGCATGAATCACAAAAGGCTAGTATACAGGTATAACAAGTAATTAGGAAAGCTAATATAATGTTATCATTTATTGTGAGGAGCATTGATTACAAAAGGAGGTTATGCTTCAATTGTAGGTTCAATTGGGGGGGTACATCGAACATTCAGGGTATTAATGAGATCACATCTGGAGTATTGTGCACAGTATTGTTCTCCTTATTTAAAGAAAGATGTAAATGTATTTGAGGCAGTTCAGAGAAGGTACACCAGACTAATACCAGGAATGGGCGGGTTGTCTTATGAGGAAAGGTTGGATAGGTTGGGTTTGTATCCACTAGAGATTAGAAGATTGAGAGGTAACTTTATCAACATTTTTAAGATCTTGTCAGGGTGGAGATGGAGAGGATGTTTCCTCTTGTCAGAGAATCTAGAGCTGGGGTGACTGTTTGAAAATAAGGGGTCAGTCATTTAAAATGGAGAGGAGACATCTTTTACCTCAGGAAGCTCGTGAGTCTTTGGACTCTCTTCTTAAAAGGCAATGGAGGCAGGGTCTTCGAATATTTTTAAGGAAAGCTCAATAGTTTCTTGATAAACGAGGGATTGAAAGGTTCTTGGGTAGGCAGGAATATGTAGTTGAGATTACAATCGGATCAGCCATGGTCTTATTGTTAAGCGGAGCAGCTTGAGGGACCGAGTGGCCGGCTCCTGCTCCTTATTCGTATGTTCTGTCAGGACGTACACGACGTACACAACTTGGTCCCAGTGCTATCCTGTCTTTAACATACTGTGGTTTGTAAGTTAAATAGATTTACTTCTGGTGAAGCTGACTTACGGTACAGCATACTGCACACAGCTGCTTAGTATTTGTTTCATTATCATTACAACGGCCATTTGAATGAAGAGGTCTGTCATGCAGCCACTTGGATGGCACTGGAAAGAGAAACAAAAAATACATCACTATCTCCATTTGTTAGTTTGTTTGCAAAGGGAATAAATAACTATAGTCTCCAAGCAGGAGTTCATGGAAAGTTTCAGTTACAACAAAAACTCAAGAAATTCAGCACCAGCCATGATTAATATGTCCTTCCACTCAACACAATTCTCAGCTAGATTCTCCGTTGTCCGACATCGAAATCGCGAAACGTAATTGGGCGGAGAATAGCTTCCAACGCCGGTTTTGGCACCAAATCGGGATTCTCCAGCCCCCCAAAATCGACGTAAACGCGGCCTTCAAGCACAGTAGGGATATCATTAGCGGGCCTGACGCCTGATTCTCCGGGGCCTCTGCGATTCAGCGCCTCGGTTGGGCCGAATTCACAATGCCGTGTTTCTAATGTGCTTTTAAAAATCGTGAACCTGGCGTCCTAGCTGCTGAGCGAGAGAGAGGAGGTAGGAAGTGGCGTGGTGTGACTGTATGCTTATGGCTCGGACACCTTGCCTATCTGCGTTGTGGGGGGGACCTGCCAGGGCAGGAGGGTGGGGGGGGGAACAGGCCTCGCAACCGGAGAGCCCCCACCCCCGCCTCGCCACAGGACAGGGTCGGTTCCAAGGCACTGACCGCCATTACGGCGGCCATCGTGCTGGCCACTCACCCCGGCCCCACGTGCACGCAGTGACAACGGCCTTATGGAGGGGACTCCGACCACTCCACCATCCCGGCAGGCACCCATTGGGGGACCACCCAGTACCATACCGATGGCAGGCCCCAGTGAGGGCAGTGCCAGCCAATGGTGCCCCTGGCAGCAGGGTGCACCAGGGGCACCAACGGGGCCAGAGTGGAGGGGGGATATGCATGGGTAGGGCCCGCGGTCCCAAACGGGGGCCACCGTGTAGCCCACTGAATCTGCCACCTGGTTGGACACGGGTGTACGCGCCATACTAACATGTTTGCCTTTCACCTCCTGCAGAGCATAATAGCTTTTGGTCATGGTCATCAACCATGTCCAGTGCCCTCTGCTCGGACATGGTGAGGGGACGCAGATCTGGTGGTCCCCCTCCAGTCTTCTCCCGCTCCTGGCGGTTGTGCGTGGCCTTCTCCTGGGGGGAAACACAAACAACGGCACTGTTAGACAGTCTGGCGCGTGCAGCCCAGGGGTTGGGTAGATGATGGCCACAGTGGCCAGGGCACCCGGCCATTGCGTCTGGCATGGGTTCAGGCATGTGGGGCAAGGTGGAGGTCAGGCTGTCCCTTGGGGGCGAGGTCCGGGTTACATGTGCTTGGGGGCAGGAGGGTTGGTGCCAGGGGGACAGCGTGCCTATTCACCCTGGCCGCCCTGAGGAGGTCATGCAGTTTCTTCCTGCACAGGACGGCAGTCCGGACGACTTCGCCAATGGCGCTGACCGCATCTGCCACCTGCTCCCAGGCATGGCGAACGGCGGCACCTGACGACCTTCCTCCCAGGCCGCAGTACAGGACCATCCGCCTCTCTTCCACAGTGTCCAGGAGGGTCTCCAGCTCTGTTCATAATCACGGTACCAGCGAATCCGGCGCCGTTTCACATGCCGATGGTGCTCGCCCCTTTAGAGTTGATGAGTCATTGCACCTGTCGCGCCATTTTTGCCATTGTAAAACTCCACAGTTTTCACGACGGCGTCAGCAATTAGTCTCAAAAACGGAGAATCCAGCCCCTCATCTCTTCCACCAGTTGCATAGTGATCCATTCACCAAAATTACTTTGACATTACCTTCCAGGCCTGTGACCTTTGGGGATAAGAACATGACACCACGGTAACAGAATTACTTCTAATGAATACCTGATATAGATATACGTTACAACGCGTTTATTGCTGCAGGAACAAAATCCTGAAAATCCCTATCACTGTTTGAGCACATCATTACAAGGATTGTAGCACTTCAAGAATAAAGCCCACTAACCTGGAGCCCTGTTACATCACAAGAAAAAATAGATTTTACAAAATTAGATAGCAAGACGAAGGCTGATTCATAGAATTTTGTAAATAGAATTTACAGTGCAAGAGATTCACTGATCCCAAAAATGCAGGAGAGACTGGGGATGAACGGTAAGGAAAAAGATGTTGTTTTCTCGGGAATCAGCAGACATTGCCCCCAATGCTGAAATGCCTAAGAAGTCAATCTCAATAGTCCTACTTTTAAAAGGAAGTTTACAGAGCAGCTATCACATTCACAGGCACTGGGTGTGCTCTCCAACAATGTGCATCTGATGGAAGGTTGATTGGAAAAGGGCACTTTGAGCATATGTAAGACCAGCGTGATAGATGGCTTTGCAGTACTGCAGACCACTGCAGAACACCTTCAGCATGTGACAGCTCCATACTGATCTGGAGGAGCTGCCCAAGGGCTGTCTTAATATTCATAAGACATGGTCAAATAATTGTATTGGGGCCTTTTGAAGAGAACTGCCCCTTTCACAGGTATTGAAGATAAACAGGGTGCATGACATCTCAATTAAATATAACAACCAATTCCAGCAGGCTGGACATAACAGTGGGAAATTAAGCAAGTTAGAAATTGGGTGAGAATTCAACAGGACAGATTATTGCTCTATTTCCTATGGTGCTATGTCTTTTCGTCCGACGTCATTTCGTCCAACGACACTTCGTCCACGTCTTTTCGTCCAACGTCTTTTTGTCCGCCCGTCTTTTGATCCAACGTCATTTTGTCCGGTGATTTTTTTCGTCAAAGATTTTTTGTGACTTTTTACGTGTTTTTGCTGGATGATTTTTTTTTGTCAAAGACTTTTTGTAACTTGACTTTTAGTAACTTGCTTAGTAGCACCACTCCACTTTAACTTTTGTACATGGAAATCTTCTCTAATGCACATAATATACAATAAAGGATCTTTATTACCGGCCTCTTTCCTTTAACGAGCCTCGTTAAAGGATAGTTATTATCGTTCTCTCCCCTTTAACGAGCCTCGTTAAAGGATAGATATTATCTGTCTCTTTCCTAATCCCGAATTCGCCCATCCCGAAATGGCAAAGTTCATTGTGTCAACGAAGAGTAATCGGAAGGTGGCTGATGGAAATAACTATATCTACGATTTTCATTCGAGCAGTGCAAACCTAGGAAAAGAATACTGGAGATGTGAGAAAAGAAGGCTATGTTCAGTGCGGATTCACACGGTCACGGAAAACAATGAGCCTAAAATTATTTATTTCTCTAATGAGCACCTTCATCCAGCTGATGTCGATTCGTTAAATGCTAGAAAAGCAGTTGCAGAAATAAAGCATGAAGCAGTGGAAAACATAGCAGCAAGTTCGCGTAGCATACTAGCGGCCAAGTTTACACAGCTATCAGAAAATACCTGCTCTCAACTCCCAAGGCTGCCCGTCGTCTCAAGGACTATTCAAAGGTGCCGACAAAAAAATTCTGGATTTCCCGCTAATCCAGCGGCTAGACACGGTTTTGAAATACCTGACAAATATTGCAAGCTTGACAATGGCGAGCAGTTTCTGAGGTTCGATTCGGGCGTCGAGGATCAACAGCGCTTACTAGTATTCGCATCAGAAAGTGCTCTTCAGGATTTAGCATCATATCGTCATTGGGCATGTGATGGAACAGTCAAGATTGTGCCACAACAGTGGTTTCAACTGTTCTGCATTCATGTACAAGTTAAAGGTAGCAGTCTACCACGGGTCTTTGCATTACTGCCGAATAAAAGGAAGCAGACATACGAATTATTCTTTGACCAATTGAAAATTATGCAACCTGATGCAGATCCGATTGATATCATGGCAGATTTCGAAGCTGCAGTTCACAAGGCAATTAATTCATCATTCCTTAATGCATCTGTCGTGGCATGTTTGTTTCATTTGAGCCAATCTGTGTTTCGAAAAATTACCGATTTAGGCCTCAAAGAAAAATACAACACAGACTCTGAATTCTGTCTTAAAATTCGATGTTTTTCACCATTAGCTTTCCTCCCCGTTGAAGATGTCGAAGAGGCTTATGAAGATTTGATAGACGATGAAGAAATACCTGCTGAATTCATCGTTTACTTCGACTTGACTTACATAGGCATTGTGAGAGGACGTGGTGCCAGACGAAGGAGAGAAACACCTACGTTCCCGACAGCTGTATGGAATGTTAATCAGCGTGTTCTACAAGATCTACCGAGAACAAATAATGCCGCTGAGGGGTTTCATTTTGCGATAAAGCGTTCGGCGGGTGGAGCTCATTTGAATATCTGGAGGTTAATCAAAACTCTGAAGGAAGAGGATGGGTTAATAATAGGCAAAAAGGCTCAAATTCTTCGGGGGGATCAGGCGACTTCATGTACACGATATAAGAAAATAACTGAACACCTCAAAAGATTGGTCGTTGAATATGATCCTACAGCGAAAATTGATTTCTTGAGGAATGTTGCTCACAATTTACATCAATTTTAAGTAATTTCGGCAATTCATCAGTAGTAAACTTTTAGATCTTTTTAACTGCATTTTTAGATTTTTTAACTTTTTAACTGCATTTTTAAGCTTGCATTTTACTTGAATTTCATCAATTACTTGCATTTTAGCAATTAAATTCACTTGCTGTATTGTGCCTGCTTTCTATCAATTAAATGCTTTTATACGGAGTTGATTTGCAATTGGTTAATTGGACGAAGTGACGTTGGACCAAAAGACGGGCGGACAAATAGACGTTGGACCAAAAGACGTGGACGAAGTGTCGTTGGACGAAATGACGTCGGACGAAAAGACGCGACACGATTTCCTATTCCTGCATACTGGAATACCAGATCAAAATCAAGCAATACGAAGAAGAAAATCAATGATGGTATGTCTCTATCAAAGAGATTTAGATTTATAGGTTCCAGAGGATGTCATTGTTACTACATGGCATATGGTGTCTCACGTTTTTATGTAAATCAGCAAATTGCAACTCACCTCTTCCAGTCGCCACTGCCCTGCTATTCTCACATATTTTCTTGGGTGGCCATTAATCCTAGCAGAGAAACAAATCAGTTACTGCAGTGAAGGTTTAACATGTTGCATAATATTAATGCACACTCACTGCATAATGCATTTCAACAACAGTTCAGCATACTGCACAATGTACAGCTGTAGTGGAGTCTAAAAGGTATCCGAATGCTATTTCCCATCATATTAAAATAGAGAATACTGTGATACTCAGCATGTTTCCAGCACTCATGTAGAGAGAACAGAGTTCATGAGCACGATTCACCGGAAGAATTTGTAAGTTCATTTGTGGCAGGTGGGTGTATACCTGTAGATAATATTCCACGTATGCAACAGCGTGATCTCCCACCAGCATGTGGCATCAGATATAAGTCAGGGCAGATCCAGTCATCATCAGAAGGTTGTAAGGCATACATGAGGACAGTCATGCATAGTGGTAGTACCAGGAGGGTCTAAAGAAACTCCACGATAACTTGCTCTGTGTCAGATCATTATCTTACCACGTGTGCATTAATTAAATCCTGGTAAAAGATGCGATTGGGAGGATGCAGTCGGGGAAGGTGGCAGAGCCGGATGGGTTTCCAGTGGAATATTATAAAAAATTCAAGTATAAGCTGGCACCCCTGATGTTGGGGATGTTTGAGGAGGCGATAGGGAAGGGGGTGTTACCACAAACTTTGGGGCAGGCATTGATTTCCCTGTTGCTTAAAAGAGATAAGGATCCGACGGAGTGGGGTCGTATAGGCCATACCACTTTTACACGTGGACGCATAGGTATTGGTGAAGGTACTGGCAGGTAGGCTGGAGGAGTGCCTCTCGAAGGTCATAGGTGAAGATCAGACAAGGTTTGTGAGAGGGAGGCAGCTCTTTTCAAACATTAGGAAGGTATAGAACGTGGTTATGCCACCAACGGAGGTGAAGAAAACAGGTAGTTGTGGCATTGGATGCCGAGAAAGCGTTTGACCAGGCAGAATGGGGGTACTTGATGGCAGGTCTGGAGCGGTTTGGGATTGGTCCACGAACAGTGGACTGGGTAAAGCTACTGTTTAAGGAGCCGAAAGCGAGTGTCCACACAAATAATATCAGCTCGAGATGCTTTTCTCTCCACCGTGGGACTAGGCAGGATGCCCTATGTCCTTCCCTGGTGTTTGCACTCGTGATTGAGCCGTTGGCCATCACGTTGAGAAGTTCAGGGGTATGGAAAGGGGTAGTGCGGGGGGGATAGAGCATAGGGTGTCCTTATATGCTGATGGCTTGTTATACGTGTCGGAACCGAGTGTGTCAATAAGGGGAATATTGGAGCTGCTTCGGGTGTTTGGGTCTTTCTCGGGGTACAAATTAAATCTGGACAAGAGTAAGTATTTTGTGGTGTCTCGGCCAGGTTTGAGGGCAGGGGCTGGAGGGCTGCCATTCCGTAGGGCAGGGACTCACTTTAGATACCTGGGGGTGCAGGTTGCTCGGGATTGGGGGGGTTGGGGGGACTCTGTAGGTACAACATTTCTAGTTTGGTGGGGAGAGTGAAAGCTGATCTGGCAAGGTGGGATGGTCTCCCTCTGTCACTGGCGGATTGTGTATAGGCAGTTAAAGTGAACATGTTGCCGCATTTGATAGGCACAAGCAGCGGGAAGTGGGGGCTATGTGGGAAAATATACGGACAGCTACTGGACAGAGCCCGAACACCACTGGACGGGACCAGACAAAAATGGGAGGACAAACTGGGGACAGCAGCAAAACATACATACAGTTAGTCAAATGAAGGACAAAACAAACCACTCTGTAAAATAAAGCAAATTAGCACGGGCAAGAAAAATGTAATGTATATAAGTTACAACTTTATAAATATGAGAAAAGCCAATAAAAAGATTTTCAAAAAAAAAGAAGGGAGCGAGTCAGAAGACGGGAAATTAAGGGCAGCACGGTGGCCTAGTGGTTAGCACAACCGCCTCACGGCGCTGAGGTCCCAGGTTCGATCCCGGCTCTGGGTCACTGTCCGTGTGGAGTTTGCATGTTCTCCCCGTGTCTGCGTGGGTTTCGCCCCCACAACCCAAAAATGTGCAGAGTAGGTGGATTGGCCATGCTAAATTGCCCCTTAATTGGAAAAAATAATTGGCTAATCTAAATTTATAAAAAAAAAAGAAGACGGGAAATTATAGGCCGGTTAGCCTGACTTCGGTCATTAGTAAGATTTTAGAGTCCATTATTAAAGATGAGATTGCGGAGTACTTGGAAGTGCATGATAAAATAGGGCTGAGTCAGCATGGCTTCGTCAAGGGGAGGTCATGTCTGACAAATCTGTTCAAGTTTTTGGAGGAAGTAACAAGGAAGTTAGACAAGGGAAAAGCAGTGGACGTGATTTATTTAGATTTCCAGAAGGCCTTTGACAAGGTGCCGTATAGGAGACTGTTAAATAAGTTAAGAGCCCATGGTGTTCAGGGTAAGATCCTGGCATGGATAGAGGATTGGCTGACTGGCAGAAGGCAGATTGGGGATAAAGGGGTCTTTTTCAGGATGGCAGCCGGTGACTAGTGGTGTACCTCAGGTGTCGGTGTTGGGACCACAATATACATTAATAATCTGGAGGAAGGAACTGAAGGCACGGTTGCTATGTTTACAGATGATACAAAGATCTGCAGAGGGGCAGGTAGTATTGAGGAAGCAGGTGGGCTGCAGAAGGACTTGAACAGGCTAGGAGAGTGGGCAAAGAAATGGCAGATGGAATACAATGTAGAAAAGTGTGAGGTTATGCACTTTGGAAGGAGAAATGGAGGCATAGACTACTTTCTAAATGGGAAGATGCTTAGGAAATCAGAAGCACAAAGGGACTTGGGAGTCCTTGGTCACGATTCTCATAAGGTTAACCTGCAGGTTCAGTCGGCAGTTAGGAAGGCAAATGCAATGTTCGCATTCATGTCGAGAGGACTAGAATACAAGACCAGGGATGTACTTCTATGGCTATATAAGACTCTGGTCAGACCCCATTTGGATGATTGTGAGCATTTTTGGTCCCCCTATCTAAGGAAGGATGTGCTGGCCTTGGAAAGGATCCAGAGGAGGTTCACAAGAATGATCCCTGGAATGAAAAGCTTGTCGTATGAGGAACGGTTGAGGACTCTGGGTCTGCACTCGTTGGAGTTTAGAAAGATGAGGGGGGTCTTATTAAAACTTACAGGATACTGCGTGGCCTGGATAGAGTGGACGTGGAGAGAATGTTTCCACTTGTAGGAAAACCTAGAACCAGAGGGCACAATAGCAGATTAAAGGGACGATCCTTTAAAACTGAGATGAGAAATTTCCTCAGACAGAGGGTGGTGAATCTGTGGAACTCTTTGCCGCAGAAGCCTGTGGAGGCCAAATCACTGAGTGTCTATAAAACAGAGATAGATAGCTTTTTGATCAATAAGGGGATCTGAGGTTATGGGGAGAAGGCAAGAGAATGGGGATGAGAAAAATATCAGCCATGATTGAATGGCACAGCAGACTCGATAGGCCGAGTGGCCTAATTCTGCTCCTATGTCTTATGGTCTTATGGATAGACCCTGGGACCCTCTGCTGTACAGCCTCCTCCTGGTTTGTGTGTTTTAAATCTAAGGTGGCCTCCCCAACCTGAACTGCTCTGCCTGACAGCTGAACAGTACTCCAGGCAGTCCAGTGAGGTGACAAAGCATAAAAACTTTCCCTTTCCTAACAGCTGCAGTTTTAGGGTGCAGCTGTTTTAAGTGTCAGAGGCTTCCAAAAGACTTCCAATCCCCTGAAATCCTTTGAACTGCAAAACTTCCATTAAATTTCAGGAGAAATATCTTTTACCAGCCTGTGATTTATAGTTTAATGGGTCAGGAACAGCTGCTTGGTGGATTGTTTATTTATCTTTAACTTCATGCTTCAATGCATCTCAAGTATCTTGCTTGTTACCAACCACAAAGTTGATAAACATTTACTATGATTGACAGCTCCTCACCACATCAAAGGAGCTATATACTTTCTGCTCTGATAAAAGGTGAAGTGAAACCACTTCGCTCCTTTGAACTTTGTGGTTAGCACCAAATTATGCCAGAGGACATGCCCAGGCTAGTCACTGAACTCCAGGGGGCTATCTTAGCATGACTCTGTGCCCCCGGCTTGCTTAGCATGACTGGTTTTCGTTTTTAAAATCCAGTTGTGTTTTGCACCGGCGTGATGTCAGGGAGTGGGGGGGGGGAGAATTTGTGAGTGCACGTTATGGCATCAAACCCAGTAATTAGATTATAATTGATTAAACTGTGTGAAAATCAGGTTCACACCCACATTATAGGGGGTGGGGGGAGGGAATCTCAAACAGACCTCGTCAGCGCATATTTGTTTTTGGCCTTGCATGATATTTAGTGGCCACTATGGGATTTGCACCCATGGCTTACACAGCCTCTAGATCACACCCCACATCTCTAATCATATCCCTCATTTTGCCATTATTGTCAAGCCAGGAGAGCAATTCTTCGTTCAGTGAGGAATGTTGGGGGTTTGCTGGTAAGACCTGGGATACTAAAAATGAGTTGTTAACTTGGCGAATTTACAACACAGGAATACATGAATGCAAACAGTAGGAACATGTTATCGGCAAAGCAAAACCATAGTACAACCAATGGATCAGGTCACATTCAGTCATGAACAATGGTGGACAATTAGACAACTAACTGCAGGAGGCTCCACAAACAACCTCATCCTCAATGATGTAGAGCCCAGAATATCAGTGCAGAAAAACAAGATAAAGCATTTTAAACTATCTTCAGCTAGAGGTGCAAGTGGATGATCCATTTCAGCCTCATCCTGAGGTTACCATCAGCATGCGTGCCAGTCTTCAGTTAGCTTGATTCACACTATGTGATAATAAGGCAGTCTCATGGCCCAGAGGGTAGTATCCCTGCCTCTGAGCCAGAAGCTTGGGGTTTGAGTCCCACCCCGTGGCGTTGATGGCTATGGAATAGGCATCCACAATGCAGTGAAATAGATTCAGTATTAATCTACAAATCCTTGCAACACAACCAAATGGCAGGTAGTAAGAGTAGGAGAGATTCCTGGTCAGCCTTGGAATGCAAAAAATGTTGAGCCTCTATCATCATTATCCGTAACTTCAGATTACAACATGCATGTTGTAGTAACTTAGACTCATGAGTCAACTGTAACATACCACCAGAACATAACAAGAAATGGCCGCAACCCTAGCCAAGCTGTTCCAGAGTAACACAGATATCTGGGGCTGGGTTCTCCACCGGCGAGATGCTCCGTTTTACCGTCAGCCCGGGGGTTGCCTGATGGCATGGGGCTGTCCTCCCAATGGGGAACTCCATTGACCAGCCAGCGAAATGGAGCATCCCACCGGAGTGCTGAACCAGAAATCTGGCGCAGCAGGACAGAGAATCTAGCCCCTGATATATTTTGGACATTATTCAGGTTTGCGCTGTCTTCATGAAGCAAGACAAATCCAATCTGGCCCACCAGTTTACTCTCAATGATTAGCAAAGCTGATAGAAGGCGGCATCGACAACATTATCAAGTGGCACTTACTAAGAAATAACCTGCAGAGTTTAATCCTGCTCAGTTTAAGTTCTGCCAAGGCTGCTCGGCTCCATACCCATCAAAGCCTTGATTCAAAATAAGCAAATTAACTGAATTCCAGAAGTGAGGTGTAACTCCCCTAGATATCAAGGCCAACATTTGACCAAGGGTGGCATCAAGGAACTTCCCCACCACCACCCCCACCCAAATGTAATTTTATGCATGCCGAACAGATGTGCATAAGTTGTGCAGAGAGCAATCATGATCAAATCAGCATTGCATCCTGATATTGATATCATGATCTTGCTGTTCTGTATCATCAACGTAATTCGTCCCAAAAGAGTGTGTGTTCACTGTGGTCAGTATTTGGACAATAAACAGCTCTCTTAGTACTCAGTGAGTGCAGCCAATCCCAATTTTGCATTGGCCACATTCAGGAGAGGAAAAGAGAAACAATATTGTTAAAAAACGTACCCTCACCAGTGTATTTTCATTGAACAGTGTAAAACTTGACAGATTCCCGGGAGAATACTTGTGACTGTGAAATTGGAGAAATGGTTTGCATGAACTTTAAACAAATACACTTTGCCAGGATGCAAATTTGTCCACAGCTGCACTATACTCACTTTCCCAGAAAAAATGCAATATAAATGATGGATGAGAACATTGTGAAGAACTGGAATGTGAACATTTTTATGCTGAAGTTGTTTTCTCGAGCCAGTGCGGTGCGTGGTCTTTCTGCAAAATACCAGAACATGATTAAATCACAGCAGATAGTATACCTCATGATTCAACTAATTCTCCAAAGTTCAATCTGAAAACAGATCATAAACAGAGAAATAACACATTGTACTGTACTTCGATAGTCACACATGTCTATCCAACTTGTACGAATCACATTCATGCTTGTGGAGCATCTGAAGTTGACAGTATTTCAATACACGTTAGTTTACTTGGGGGTAATTTTGCGTCTAAGTCCACAGTCAGCAACAACCTCATTTTAATAGATTTACATACATTTTAATCTCATTACCGAGCCCCTCTCCACCACACGATTCCCCGTCAATAAATATTCAAACACAGTGACATGAGGTCACGTCAATGTTACTCCACTTTGAAGGGATGGGGGTAGGCAGGTCTTGCATTGTAGGGGGAGGGTGGCCCTCCAATTGACTTAAGGGGCACTCCCTTAAAGAGTTATCCCCTTAGCCCATCACGTTACGGCCACACTTGTCAGGATCAGTAGTAATTCTCGGGAACGTGATTCCGAGCCCAGGGGACCGTAGAATCACGTGGGCCCAGACAATATGATGCCTGGCCCGGTAAGTGTATACAAATGGGGGTCTTAATAACCATTTGCATCCTCCTGCTGACATAGTGCACGGACCTCGATCCCGACGCCAGTGGGGAGCCAATCCCGTTTTTCCCCAAAGCTGGATTCTCCACCTCATCAGTAACTCCAAGACTGCGTATTTTCTCCTAAGGCCCTATAACTCAAATCCTTATACATTCCTTTGTCACCTCCAGACTCCAGCAAGGATATTTCCTCACTTATTTATCCAACGCCATAAACTGTAAGATGTCCAAATCCTCACCATACTTACCCTGTCCAGTAGGAAAACTTGCTAATTCTTCCTCACTGTCTTCATTGACTTATGTTTGCATACATATATCTTCTTCTTTTTGATAAGGATCACATTCAAACTTTAACCTTTTTTTAGTCTTTTGGATGTTGATCAATAATCTGTGGTTTTCAAATATTTCTGGTTTTTAACACTTTAATGTAGCCTATAGTCAGTTGTGAGAGGCAAATGCTTAATGCAATCCTATGATAGTCCCCTGTTTATATTTTAATGAAAAGTTACCAATTTGAAATTAATAGGTTGATGCATTCATTAATAAATATGGTATAAAAGGGACCTCCATTACATAAGACCATAAGACCATAAGACATAGGAGTGGAAGTAAGGCCATTCGGCCCATCGAGTCCACTCCGCCATTCAATCATGGCTGATGGGCATTTCAACTCCACCTACCAGCATTCTCCCCGTAGCCCTTAATTCCTCGCGACATCAAGAATTTATCTATCTCTGCCTTGAAGCCATTTAGCGTCCCGGCCTCCACTGCACTCCGCGGCAATGAATTCCACAGGCCCACCACTCTCTGGCTGAAGAAATGTCTCCGCATTTCTGTTCTGAATTTACCCCCTCTAATTCTAAGGCTGTGCCCACGGGTCCTCGTCTCCTCGCCTAACGGAAACAGTTTCTTTGCGTCCACCCTTTCTAAGCCATGTATTATCTTGTAAGTTTCTATTAGATCTCCCCTTAACCTTCTAAACTCCAATGAATACAATCCCAGGATCCTCAGCCGTTCATCATATGTTAGACCCGCCATTCCAGGGATCATCCGTGTGAATCTCCGCTGGACACGCTCCAGTGCCAGTATGTCCTTCCTGAGATGTGGGGCCCAAAACTGGACACAGTACTCCAAATGGGGCCTAACCAGAGCCTTATAAAGGCTCAGTAGCACATCGCTGCTTTTATATTCCAACCCTCTTGAGATAAATGACAACATTGCATTCGCTTTCTTAATCACAGATTCAACCTGCATGTTTACCTTTAGGGAATCCTCGACTAGCACTCCCAGATCCCTTTGTACTTTGGCATTATGAATTTTCTCACTGTTTAGAAAGTAGTCTATGCTTGGATTCTTTTTTCCAAAGTGCATGACCTCACATTTTCTCACGTTGAATTGCATCAGCCATTTCCTGCACCACTCTCCCAAACTGTCTAGATCCTTCTGCAGCCTCCCCACTTCCTCAGCACTACCTGCCTGACCACCTAACTTTGTATCATCGGCAAACTTCGCTAGAATGCCCCCAGTCCCTTCATCCAGATCATTAATATATATGGTGAACAGCTGCGGCCCCAACACTGAACACTGAACACTAAACAGACTGAAAAGAGTTTGTTTTCAAAGTGTTGCATACTCACACATTATTTACTTTACTATTTAGCTATATTGTAGGCAATGAGGAGCTCCGAAAGGTAAGTTAAAAGTAGTCTTTTTCCCACTCATGGTTAGGAAATACAGCAACTAAGCAAAACTCCAAATCCCAGCTGGAACCATCCTGAAATGCCAGCTCCCTCTTCGGCTGGCTTTTGCAGGAGAGCTCATGTTCCACGAACCTCACAGGGCGATCAATCAGCTTAGATAGATAGATAGAATAGATAGAACAGTACAGCACAGAACAGGCCCTTCGGCCCTCGATGTTGTGCCGAGCAATGATCACCCTACTTAAACCCACGTAACCCGTATACCCGTAACCCAACAATCCCCCCATTAACCTTACACTACGGGCAATTTAGCATGGCCAATCCACCTAACCCGCACATCTTTGGACTGTGGGAGGAAACCGGAGCACCCGGAGGAAACCCACGCACACACGGGGAGGACGTGCAGACTCCACACAGACAGTGACCCAGCCGGGAATCGAACCTGGGACCCTGGAGCTGTGAAGCATTGATGCTAACCACCATGCTACCGTGAGGCCCCCAGCTTGTTCAGTAGATATCATGGGGGTTATAACAATCTAAATACTATTTCTCTCTATTTTGTTTCCAATTTAAAAAAATTAATTGGATGTGGGCATTGCTGGTTGTGCTGGCATGTATTGCCCACCCTAATTTCTCTTGAGATGCGTGGCTTGGCTATTTCGGCATTTGTGGATCAGATGGATTTTTGCAACAATCAACAATGATTTCATGGTCATTATGAAACTTTGACTTTAGATTTTTATTGAATTCATTCTCCGTGGTCAGATTCAAACCCAGGTCCCCAGAGCATTAACCTGGGTCTCTGAGTCCGCGTCCAGTGAAAACACCTCTACACCACCTCCCGGATGACAGGAATGCATAAATAGAGCAAGTTAATGCTTTCACATGACAGAACAACTTTCTTATTTTAAGGGACTGCAAAGAATCTAGAATAAAATCAGACATAAAATTAAAAACCCTGCAATGACCCAGAAAATCCCTTTGAGGAAAAGTTTCAAATATGTAATAATCTTAATTGTCACAAGTAGGCTTACATTAACTCTGCAATGAAGTTACTGTGAAAAGCCCCGAGTTGCCACATTCCGGCGCCTGTTCGGGTACACAGAGGGAGAATTCAGAATGTCCAAATTACCTAACAGCACGTCTTTCGGGACTTGTGGGAGGAAACCGGAGCACCCGGAGGAAACCAACAGAGACACGGGGAGAACGTGCAGACTCCGCACAGACAGTGACCCAAGCCGGGAATCGAACCTGGGACCCTGGAGCTGTAAAGCAACAATGCTAACCACAGTGCTACCGTGCCCATTAGCAGTTTATTTGTTATCCTTCAGAGACAAACACTAAATAGGTTACTATTGGTGACTGTGATTCTTACAAACTATCTCTGTTCAACTTTTATGCAACGACAGAGGTAGAAAGTAACATCTGATTGGTTGGTTCTGACAAGCAATCTGATTGGTTCTGACAGCTGATGGTCTTACCTTCCACTGAGTGAAAAAAACTGGGTTGTGATTGTATACTCCGCCGATAGCCTAGTTTATGGATGACATGCGGATGACACGGGCAGCACGGTAGCCTTGTGGATCGCATAATTGCTTCACAGCTCCAGGGTCCCAGGTTCAATTCCAGCTTGGGTCACTGTCTGTGTGGAGTCTGCACATCCTCCCTGTGTGTGCGTGGGTTTCCTCCGGGTGCTCCGGTTTCCTCCCACAGTCCAAAGATGTGCAGGTTAGGTGGATTGGCCATGATAAATTGCCCTTAGTGTCCAAAATTGCCCTTAGTGTTGAGTGGGGTTACTGGGTTGTGGGGATAAGGTAGAGGTGTTGACCTTGGGTAGGGTGCTCTTTCCAAGAGCCGGTGCAGACTCGATGGGCCGAATGGCCTCCTTCTGCACTGCAAATTCTATGATATCTATGATAAGGTCAAGGTCAAAGCACAAGGTCAAAATGGACACTACAGTTGTGAATAGACATAGAACATAGAACAGTACAGCACAGAACAGGCCCTTCAGCCCTCGATGTTGTGCCGCGCAATGATCACCCTACTCAAACACACGTATCCACCCTATACCCGTAACCCAACAACCCCCCCCCTTAACCTTACTTTTTTTAGGACACTACGGGCAATTTAGCATGGCCAATCCACCTAACCCGCACATCTTTGGACTGTGGGAGGAAACCGGAGCACCCTGAGGAAACCCACGCACACACGGGGAGGACGTGCGTACTCCGCACAGACAGTGACCCAGCCGGGAATCGAACCTGGGACCCTGGAGCTGTGAAGCATTTATGCTAACCACCATGCTACCGTGCTGCCCCCTAATAGTCTATTTCAGCCTGGGAGTCTGGCTGCAGGGGCAGATGGAGTCATTGCCAAGAGTGTGAAGTTTCTGACAGGGGTCAAAGATGTAGATCCTTACTTGAGTGTGTACAGAAGGGGCTGATGGGTAATGGAAAGATCACCAGGGGGCAGCACGGCCCTCCCCCTCACTTTGGCTGATGTGACTGTGAGGGGAACAGGAATGGAAATTTAGCTCAGGGCTGCTAGTGTGGTCAGGCCTAGTTGCAGAGCATAGAAAAGTTGTAACCTCATTTACTAGTGCAGTTCTTTAAGTAAGAGCTCACGCAGTTATTTAAATTGTGTTGCTCAATAAACCTACCATCAAACTTCTGGACGACTTCTAGCCTTTTTTCCAGAGCGTCTACAGTAACTGAGTTACCATCTCTACAGGTAACAAAACAAAAGATATCAATCTTCCTAAAACTGAGCAACAAGATGTGACCCATCCAAAATTTGTTGTTATCCAAGTAATCTGGCAGTACAAAGGCAACCAAAAAGATGAAATGGTATATGAGAGTTATCAGTGGGACAAATGAAAGGAACACCAGACCTACAGATCACATTTCTGGGAGCACCATGTAGTTAAGAAAGGGAGGGGGAGGGGTCGTCTAAGATAGATCCTTGGGAAGTCTAATAGTGATGGGATGAAAATCCATTGTTGAAATCCACTTCCCTTATTCAAATGGGAAACAAGGAACCATGTTAGGACAGGAGCCTAAGCACATTGTTAATTAAAGTGATCATTTACCTTTCTCTGGGCTGACATGAATTCTGGAAAATGGATAGATGTGATGATAAGCTAGTTTTGTCTTGGAAATGTAAAATCCTCTGCCAGGTGGGATCATTGTAGATATATGCTGTAAAAACATTTCAGTTCACATATTGCCATGATGCGCCTGATGTTGGACTCCCAGTGAAAGGTACTGAATTCTGTAGTTATATTTAAACGTACAACCATATTTATTTTAATATGCAATATTTTATTTTAAATATCTAACTATTCTTCCTAAATTATTTTGAAAGGCAGAGGGGCAGCAGATTCCAAAATCATAAGAAATTCATAAAATGAAGGGCACAATGCAATGGCCATGCTATGCTCTAAAAGCAGCATGGCCAATAAAAGCTGGGAGACCCCGTTTCCGGGATATACCCGGCTCAAAACACCTTGCGAGATCCAATGTGATCCTGCGAGACATTGTGATGTAAATCCCGCCCTTTTTGACAAATTTGCATATTAGAGCGAGACAGCTAGTTTCACTCTAATGTGCAATTCCCAAGGTACCTGAGGCCTTGGGCGAGCGCTGTTCAGTGCTGGCCTCCACAAATGGAGACCAGATGGAATGGAACTCACAGGGGGTTGGCCGTGGACCTTCCCATAGTGCGTTCCGGCTGGGGGTTGTGGGGGGTCGCTTCGGGAGCCTCGGAGATCAGGGCATGCTCTCGCTACACTGGGGAGTTCCGGCAAGTGGAACTACCCAGTGTACAAAATGGGGCTATGTGCGGCCTTGGCCATGCATTCCCAGCTGAGGTCCCATTTGGGTGGCGCGGTGACACAGTGGTTAGCACTGTTGCTTAACAGCTCCAGGGACACGGGTTCGATTCCCAGCTTGGATCACTGTCTGTGTGGTGTCTGCACGTTCTCCCCGTGTCTGAGTGGGTTTCCTCCAGGTGCTCCGGTTTCCTCCCACGAGTCCCGAATGCTGTTCTGTTAGGTGAATTGGACATTCTGAATTCTCCCTCGGTATATCCAAACAGGCGCCAGAGTGTGGCGACTAGGGGACTTTTACAGTAACTTCATTGCAGTGTTAATGTAAGCCTAATTGTGACACTAATAAACATTATTATTATGCAATGCGCGTCGCATTGTATAGCCATGTGTTTCCAGGCGCAGCTAGCCCAATTAGTTGAATCACGTCCAAAATGTCAAACATCAAGATTTCAATGATGTGGAGGTGCTGGCGTTGGACTGGGGTGAGCACAGTAAGAAGTCTTACAACACCAGGTTAAAGTCCAACAGGTTTGTTTCAAATCACTAGCTTTCGGAGCACTGCTCCTTCCTCAGGAGAGTGGAAAGGTAGGTTCCAGAAACATTCATATAGACAAAGTCAAAGATGCAAGGCGATACTTTGAATGCAAGCATTTGCAGGTAATTAAGTCCTTACATAGCCAGAGAGAGGGGTAACCCCAGGTTAAAGAGGTGTGAATTGTCTCAAGCCTGGACAGTTGGTAGGATTTCAAAAGCCCAGGCCAGATGGTGAGGGGTGAATGTAATGCAACATGAATCCCAGGTCCCGGTTGAGGCCTTACTCATGTGTGCGGAACTTGGCTATAAGTTTCTGCTCTGCGATTTTGTGTTATCGCGCGTCCTGAAGGCTGCCTTGGAGAACGTTCACCCGAAGATCAGTGGCTGAATGCCCTCGACTGCTGAAGTGTTCCCCGACTGGAAACATCGGGGAACACTTCAGCTGTCGAGGGCATTCAGCCTCTGATCTTCGAGTGAGTGTTCTCCAAGGCAGCCTTCAGGACGCGCGACATCGCAGAATTACAGAGCAGAAACATATTGTCAAGTTCCACACCCATGAGTACGGCCTCAACCGAGATCTTGGATTCATGTTGCATTACATTCACCCCACCCACCATCTGGTGTGGGCTTGCAAAATCCTACCAACTGTCCTGGCTTTAGACAATTCGCACCTCTTTAACCTGGCGTTACCCCTCTCTCTGACTCTGTAAAGACTTAATTACCTGCAAATGCTCGCATTCAAAGTATCGTCTTGCATCTTTGGCTTTGTCTATATAAATGTTTCTGGAACCTACCTCTCCATTCACCTGAAGAAGGAGCAGTGCTCCGAAAGCTAGTGAATTGAAACAAACCTGTTGGACTTTAACCTGGTGTTGTAAGACTTCTTACAGTGATCAGGATTTCTGCCAGGGAAAGACATATCTCAGACCCCTCCAGAAAACAATTCATAACATCATAAGAAATAGGACCAAGAGGATTTTTACTATTAATCACTCGTTATTAAGTCCTAAATCAGCCGCTACTTCAAAGTACAGTATGCCTTTGTTGTTTTGGTCAAGAAGAGATGGAATGCTGAGAATGCCTGCTGCTTAAATTACAATACACTCACATTCCATTGTACTTTCAATATCATTCCTATTCATGGGCGGCATTCTCCGACTCCCCGCCGGGTTCGAAAATCGCCCAGGGCCACGTCAATCCCGCCCCCGTCGTGTCCCGAATTCTCCGCCACCCGAGATTCAGCGGCGACGGGTATCGCGCCGGTCGGCGGGCCCCCCGCAGCGATTCTCCGGCCCGCGATGGGCCGAAGTCCCGCCGCTGACAAGCCTCTCCCGCCGGCGGGAATCAAAACACCTACCTGACCGGCGGGATTGGCGGTGCGGGCGGGCGCCAGGGTCCTAGGGGGGGCACGGGGCGATCTGACTCCGGAAGGTGCCCCCACGGTGGCCTGGCCCGTGATTGGGGCCCACCGATCGGCGGGTGGGCCTGTGCGTGGGGGCACTCTTTTTCTTCCGCCTTCGCTATGGTCTTCACCATGGCGGAGGCGGAAGAGACCCCCTCTCCTGCGCATGCGCCGGGATGACGTCAGCAGCCACTGACGCTCCGGCGCATGCACGGACTTACGCCAGCCGGCGAAGTCTGGCGTGGCGCCAAAGGCCGTTCACGCCAGCCGGCGGAGCGCCTCAATGTGAGGGCTTGGCCCCTAAAGTTGCGGAGACGTCCGCACCTTTGGGGCGGCGTGATGCCGAGTGGTTCACGCCACTCCAACACGCCGGGACCCCCCACCCCGCTGGGTTGGGGAGAATCCCGGCCCATGTCCTTAAGGGGAAAAAAATGAGGCTGAATTTGAGTTGTTTGTTAAGGGACTGTGTCAGATTTTGTCTTCATGTTAGTCAGCTCTTGCTAGGTATTACAAGTATGAACTTGAACAGAGTATTACAGCATCAAAAAATTACATACCTAAATCACACAACATCTTTGCAACTTTTCGATTAACCTGGAATACAAAAATGGCAACAAAGTTTTATTCACATCTCAGGTAAACACAGATGTTTCTGCTGTTTCACTATAGTATCAAGTCATACATTTTCAACCAGAGTTAACAGTTATTTCAGTTAAGTTGTGCACTTTCTATTTGTTGTAATGTGTGAGTTTGTCCAGTTATTTTCTCACTGTGATTTTTTTTTAATACTTTTTGTGTGAATGGAATCCTTATTTTTCAGGGATCAAATTGTACTGAGTATTTCCAGGTTAGACAAAGCACTGATGTGCCTCAACCTTAACTTAACAATGATTAGTCCTGACTCAAGAAAAAAATCCTAACAGCAGTCACAGAGTAAGAGACATTTAGCCTTTGTGTAAAAGTTCGAAGCGGTGACTGAACCATGGTTGAGGAGATAGCTTATCAGAAAACCCACTTCACCTGTGCCAACTCTCTGTAAGAGGCATCCACTTTCAATCTCTCACCTTAACATTTATTTCCCAAAATATTTATCCATTTTCTTTTTAATGTCTATTATTAACTTTCTGCAATTCTATAAAGTTAATAAAATACTTTAAAAGAAAATGGATACATTTTCGGGGATATAAAACTCATCACAGTTCTATGTTACAAGAACTCATGCATAAAAAAAATTCCTAACCCTTTCCTTTATTCTTTCAGTAATAACCTTCTATTAATACACTAGCCCATTGACCAGCAGAAATAAGTATCATTAAAATAACTTTGAACAGTTAGATTTTGACAGTAGTTAGGTAGACCACAACCACACCACCACTAATACCACCTATTTCCAACTCCATACCTCAGCTCATATGCTGTTAAAATCCTCATTATGCCTTTATTATCTCTAAATTTGACCATTCTTTTTTTTTTATTCATTCATAGGATGTGGGCGTCACAGGCTGTGCCAGCATTTATTGTCCATCCCTAATTTCCCTTGAGGGAATATTTAAGAATCATCCACAATCATTCCGACAATCGACAGTTGTTTCATAGTCATCATTCGACATTTTAATTCCAAATTTTAATTCAATTCAAATTTCACAATCTGTCATAGTGGGATTCGAACCTGGGACCCCAGATAATTACCCTGCGTCTCTGGAATATTAGTCCAGTATGCCAATGGTGGTGGTTACCTGCCTTCTTGAACCGCTGTAGTCTCGGAAGTGTAAGTACTGTTATGGGCCAGGGTTTAGAAAACTCCAAAGTATATCATGGAGTTCACCTGACCCATGATTTTTAATAGATTTTTGTTATGGAGAGCACAAGGGTCCACTCTCCAGGTGTTATGCAATAGAGACCTTAAGTATTTTAAAAACAAAACAATGTTTATTCTATGAACCCAGTTAACATTTTATAAACACACAGTAAACATCTCATCAACCACCAACACACATAACCCCACAGATGCAATACTCTATAGATAACCCTTAATACCTTTCCTAGCAACATCCATAAGTTAAACCCATTTTTAACAAAGACAGCAGGTTTAAATTCTCTACAGAAACAGGTATTACTTTGAAATCATCAACGAGCTGAAGACATTCTTTAGCTTGTAGAGCGAAAAGATTATTTTACACATCTATTTGCTTTGAATACAGCTCTCCAATTCTGAAAACAAAACCAGAAAACAGCCACAAAGTAGCTTTTAAGCTCAAAACAAACGTAAACAGACAGACAGCTCCACCCACACACTGACATCATAGCAGCTATTTGATAAACACCCATTTCGTAAAGGTACATCCACCTGACAGTACACACACAATGCTGTTAGGAAGGGAGTTCCAGGATTTTGACCCAGCGAAAGTGAAGGAACAGAGGTATACTTGTCAGTCAGGATGGTGAGTGGCCTGGAGCGGAACCTCTATGTGGTGATATTTTCACACATCTGCTGCCTTGTCTTTCTTGCTGCCCTTGTTAGCCATTGTGGATTTGGAAGATGCTACCTAAGGAGTCTGGGTGAGATCCTGCAGTGCATCTGTAGATGGTACATACTGCTGGCATTGTTTGTCAGTCATGGAGGCTGTGAAAGTTCATTGGAGGAGTACCAATCAAGCGGGCTGCTTTTTCCTGGATGGTGTTGAGCTTCTTCAGTGTTGTTGGAGCTGCACTCATCCAAGCAAGTGCACGTATTCCATCATACACCTGACTTATGCCTTGTAGATAGGGGTCAGGAGTTGAGATACTCGTCCAGGATTCCTAGCATCTGATGTGCTCTTCTAGCCACAGTTTTCATATGGCTAGTCCAGTTCAGTTTCTAATCAATAGTGACACCAGGATGTTCATAGTGGCGAATTCAGCAATGGTAATACCATTAATAGTCAAAGGACGATGGTTAGATTCTCTCTTGTTGGAGATGGTCATTTGTTTGATGCAAATGTTATCTGCCACTCATGGTCAACCTACCACATTCTAATCTTCATATATCTGAGGTTGTCCAAAATTCTTCTGCCCGTGTCCTAAGTCTTGTCCACCCATCACCATATGGTGGCTGACCTAACCTACCTCCTCGGTAGCAATGTCTATATTTTGATTCTCAACCTTGTTTTTAAATCCCTCTATGGCCTTCCTCCTCCCTTTCTCTGTAATTTCCAATACATACTAGGTCCTCCAATTCTGGTCCCTTGAGCATTCCGAATCACTGCACTATTGGCAGTCATGCCTTCAGCTGCCTCAGCCCTGCTTTCCCTCTATGGACCTCGCCTCCTCTCTTTCCTTAAAATGCTCCTTATAACCTATATTTCGTCATTCACACCAATATCTCCTTATGTGGATCAGTGCCAAATTTTGTTTGACAATCCTCCTGTGAATAACTTTGGAATGTTACACAACATTAAAATCACTTTATACAAACAAGCTGTTAATGGTGTTAGAGACGAGATAATGTTGGAAACAAGGGGCCCGATTCTCCGCCCCCCACGACGGGTCGGAGAATAGCGGGAGGGCCTTCCCGACATTTTTCCCGCCCTCCCGCTATTCTGCCCCCCCCCCCCCCGCCCAACTCCCGACACGAATCGCTGCCGCCGTTTTTTTACGGCCGGCAGCGATTCTCAGCTGCTAGATGGGCCGAAGTCCCAGCCCTTTACGCTGTTTTTACGAACGGCAAACACACCTGGTCTGGCCGTTCGTAAAAACGGCGGGAACAACTCGCTTTTTATAACCATGGCACCGATTGGCACGGCGGTACCACGGCCGTGCCAAGGGTGCCATGGGCCCGCGATCGGTGGGCACCGATCGCGGGCAGCGGGCCCGATGCCCGCGCACTATTTCTCCTTCCGCCGCCCCGCAGTATCCATTCGCGGGGCGGCTGAGGGGCATCCCGGCCCGCGCATGCGCGGGTTTCGCGCAAATACGCGATGACGTCATCCGCGCATGCGCGGGTTGGAGTCTTCCAATCCGCGCATGCGCGGCTGACGTCATATGACGCGTCAGCCGGCGCTAACTCCGGCAAGCGGGCTTAACGAAATTCGTTAAGCCCGTGATGCCGGAGCTTGCGGCGTCGGGCTGCTAGCCCTGACCGGGGACCAGAATCGGTTCCCGGTCGGGAAGGGGCGCGCTGGCGTCAAACCCGCCCGGGTTTGACGCCAGCCTTACGATTTTCTCCCGTTTTGGGAGAATCGCGTCCAAGGATTTTGCAGTGCATACTCAAAATAGGCTGTAGCCATGATATAGATCATAGAATTTACAGTGCAGAAGGAGGCCATTTGGCCCATCGAGTCTGTACCAGCCCTTGGAAAGAACACCCTACTTAAGCCCATACCTCAAGCCTATCCCCGTAACCCAGTAACCTTTTTTGGATACCTAGGGCAATTTAGCATGGCCAGTCCACTTAATCTGCAGCTCTTTGGACTGTGGGAGGAAACTGGAGCACCCAGAGGAAACCCACGCAGACCCAGGGGAAGCGGCAGACTCCACACAGACAGTAACACAAGCTGAGATTCGAACCCAGGTCCCTGGCGCTGTGAAGCGACGGTGCTAAGCACTGTGCTACGATACCGCCCCTTTATGCCAGTAGTGGAGAAGAGAAGTGTGGGGTGGAGAATGTTTAAGCAAGTAGAAAACTTTGCATGATCAACAAATAGCTGGAGCTGTGTGTGAGCGCATCTGGGGCGCGATTCTCCGAACCCCACGCCGGGTGGGAAAATCGCGGGAGTGCTGGGCGATTCCCGCCACGCCATCCTGGCACCCGCACGCGATTCTCCCACCCCCCCCCCCCAATACGGCTTGCCGCATTTCACGACAGGCTGCTCGGAGAATCGCCGCTCGCCGTTTCTAACAGGCGAGCGGCGATTCTCCGGCCCGGATGGGCCGAGCGGCCTGCCCAATCCGACAGGTTTATGCCGGCGCCAACCACACCTGGTCGCTGCCAGCGTGAACAGTGCGCGGACGCTGTGTGTGCGGCCTGTGGGTGGGGAGGGAGGATCGAGCACCAGGGGGGTGCTCAGTAGGGGTCTGGCCTGCGATCGGTGCCCACCGATCGGTGGGCCGGCATCTCTAAAGGACGCACTCTTTTTCCTCCGCCGCCCCGCAAGATCACTCCGACATATCTTGCGGGGCGCCCGCGGGGAGGACGGCAACCGGCACGTGCGGGTTGGCGCCGGCCAACCTGCGCATGCGCAGGTGATGTAATTTAAGCGCCACCAGCCGCGTCATTTACGTGGTGCCGCTTTGATGCGGCGCCAAGGCCCGGCGCGCGAAGTTGACGCGGCGCCACTCCTAGCCCCCTGGGGGTGGGAGAATGAGGGGCGAGGAGCGGCCTCCGACACCGGAGTGAAACACTCCGGTTTTCACTCCGGCGTCGGCATTTTGTCTCCCGTTGGGAGAATTTCGCCCCTGATCTGAGGATAAGCTTAAATAAGGAAAATGGTATCAGAGAAGGAGAACAAGCAGCAAGACAGAGGTTGATATAACAAGAATTAGTAGTCAATTATTGTAGATATTTAGAGGACAGTAACTTTCACACGTGGTGACAGCCAGTCCCACCACTTCTCAGATTTATTTTACTGCTGTGTTGATCCATCAACTAAAACTCACTGACGCTTTTTAGCCCCACTAGTCTCTTAGACTGTACTTCACTCTTCCATTACTCTTAGACTGAATCCTGCTCTAGATTATTTGGGCATCATTCTGCCCTTCCACTGGTCTCCTAAATCAAACCCTTCCCTTACTATTTCCATGGACTAATTTCCCTGTTTCTATTGGTCCCGTTAACCCATTTTTCCATGATAAATTACCACATCAGACCATTTCTCCTTCGCAATTCACACTGGCCTCCCAACACCAGGATTTATTTGTGAATAAGTGTGAAACTATCATATAGCTGTTTCAGTTGTTATGGGCCAGGGTTTAGAGAACCCCAAAGTGTATCATGGAGTTCACCTGACCCACAACTTTCATTAGATTGTGGTATGGGGAGCACATGCCCACTCTACAGGTGTGGTACAGCAGAAATGGAAAAGTATTTTTGAAAGCAAAACAATGTTTATTCTGTGAACTCAAATTAACCTTTTTAAAGCATACAGTGGACATCTTAGCAACCTTTAATCCAAATACAATCCCTAAAGAATACAACACTAAGTAATCGTTTAAGCTTTCCTTTTAACATCCATAAGACTTAAAACACCTTTTACCAGAAGCACATCAGGTTAAAGTCACCACTGATATTAGTTTTAAATCACCAGGATCGATTTAGTCTTTAGATTACAGAGAGAGACTCTAATACACCTTCTGGCTGTGACTGCAGCTATCCAGCTCTGAAAACAAAACTAAAACTCACCCTGCAGCAAACAGCCTAAAACAAAAGTAAAAAAGCTAACAGACAGCCTAGCTCCACCCACTCTCTGACATCACAGCTGGAATAAAAACCCATTTCTTAAAGGTACTCTCACTACAGATATTTAAATACACTCCCATTTACAAACACCCATTTCTTAAAGGTGCTCTCACATGACACAGTCACCTATCTCTCTTTCAACTCCACCCCATCCCCCCATTCCTGGCTTCCCTATTACCTCCTAACCACTCCAACTCTCAGGTGCTGCTAATCTAGTGTTTCTCTCCCCAACATTTTCCAAACATTTCTTCAATTAAACTGAATTCCTGCTCCCTTGGTCGTCTTCTCACTCAATTCCTTACAACTCAACTATCCATGGTCACCGCATTGCTTATTTATATTTTAAATACATCTCTTTATTCAGACACTTTACATCGGAAGAAGTGATGAAGCACGGCCATGGCAGAACGAGAAGGACTGACTAGTCTGCCACACGCGGAACATTCCCTCACCAGAAGGTGGTTAGAGGAAGTTCCTCTCAAGGGAACTGAGAGAACTTAGTGTTGTTGAAAATACAGAAAAATGTGTCATTTGAAACATGGAAGTCTGGCAATATCTGGTCTGAGAGAAACATGAGGGGATACAGGGAAAGATCCCATGAAGGGTTAATAGCAGCTGCAAAGAGCAGGATTAAAAAATGCAGATTCTTTCTCGCAAGCAGGCTTAGCAAACACACAAGATTCTTGTATTAAGCTAAAACAATGGCTCACACCTTCATTGAATGTAACTATCTTAGGAAGCATCTGGATAAGCATGGATGAAGGTTTCAATTGAATTAAGTGATGAATGTTTAAAACAGGCAGGTCTTTCAAGTCATAACCAAGTGAAATTTTTAGAAATTAAAAGCAAAGGTTTCACACCTTCATTGAAATTAACTCTCTTAGTAAACAGCTGGAAAGGAAAGGATGATGTTCAGTTGAATTTGGTGTCTATTCTAAGTGTGAAATTCTACTAATACCAAGTAAATTAAAAGAAAATTGGAGACAACCTGTCTACGAGAAACATAATTTAAAGTCAAAATCAAAGGCAAAGTTATGAGCTGGGGACAATTGGAAAATTAAACTATTGAAATGACAGGTATTAAAAGTAACACCTCTATTGAAACCAAAGCATTTTGAATATCACAAAGGAACTTTGAACATCACAAAAAACAATGTAATCAGATCTGAGAGGTGAGGCCATGCCAAAAATGAATACTCAGTTGTATTAGAATGTTTAGATCAAAGATACTTTTTAACAATCAAAGTGAAATAAGTTAATTGACAATAAGGTCATAAAAACTTAATAATTATTAGAAAGAGAATATAAACCCAGGGAGCAGAAGCAGAAGGAGAGAACTCAGAGAGAGGAGAGAAGCATATTCAGCTTTCACAGCTCGGTCATGGGAAATATGAGATAAGCAGCCGAGCTTAAACAGCTATACATCTAAGGAAGGCTAGAATTTAAACAGGAGTCAGAGTCAGCTGAGAGATAGCTAGCAGAGCCAGCTCTTATAGCTCAGTACATGGGATCGACAAAGCACAGCGACAGAGCTAACCAGCGAATACATCTCAAGAAGACCAGACTTTAAAGAAGAGTGATTGTCAAGGTGGGCCTGAAGGTCCCTTCAACCAACCAGAAGGATCCAGAAGCAAGATCTTTTTATCATTCTGTAAAGAAAGTGTTTGCAGCTTTTAAAAGAAAAAATATAATAATAAAATAATTTAACTTAACCTGAAAAAGTGGTTATTCCTAAAGTCTACTTTACTTACTTCGCAATGCAGGACCCAGGACATCGATGCTACTAAGTGGTAAGTAGATAAAATCTTCGGTGAAGGTATGGGTTATACCGGGAGATAACTTGAAAATATAGTTTGACCTGAATAGCACCCACCGAAGCCTGCATCGGAGTCAGGGAGTGAGAATCCCTGTTCACCATTTAGAATGTCGGCCCTTTTTGATATAGGGGAAATTCTAAGAATAATGGTGAGTTTTCAAAAACATTAGAGAGGAGACGAAGACCAATATCCAGGCTGTAGTCAGGGTGGCAGTCACGGAGGCTCTGGCGACCATGCAGGTAGCCCTGGACAAGGCAGAGAGACAATTGGAGGCCCAGGAGCAATCTGGTTGCAAGGGAAAGCTTCCCCAACCCACCAACCCATCAGGAATAGACAGAGCCGACGGGTCACTCCGCCCAAGGCTGGAGAGCAGTGATAATCGCCAAAATGCACCTGTATCAGGACCGGGAAAGAACTCTGCGCTGGGCAAGATAGACGGAAAACTGTAATTGGGAAGGTCACCAGGTCAGGAGCTACAAGGGCATTGGGGCTGACCTGGCCAAGCTTCAGGTGGAGTTCAACAGGGTGAAGCAGCGCTGTACAAATACAGTGTAACATTTGGCATGCTGTACCCGGCCAAACTCTGGGGCGTATTCCAGGGTAGGGAGCACTTCTTCACAGCTCCTGCGGACGCGGACAAATATGACATGGAGAACAGGCTGGAGAAACGGCAGCAGGGACAGCACTGAACAGATCACCCAAAGAGACTTTATTTAACCAACTTGAAGGACACATTGCGCAGGGTTGCATAGCCTTGTTTTGAGGACGGGAGTTGCAGCAAAGGAAGGAAAGGGCGAGGAGAAAGGCAGGTAGGGAGAACAGATAGTAGGGCGACGGGTGGATATACAACCGACCCTGGGAGGTTGTGGGCACCACACCAGCAGTAAAGCTAGCACTAGGAAGCATGAATGAGAGAGGGACTGCGGAGCACCTCCTGCAAGGGAGAGACCACCTGGTAAAGAGGGGGTACAGATCAGTAACGGGGACAATCAGGGGAAGAAACGGGAGGAAGGGAACATGGGGGGGAAAAACAGGAAGGGGGTAGAAAGTACATAGGGGAAACATAGGGACAAGGATAGTAAGGGCATTAGGCTTGCCATAACAGGCCACACGTGGCAACTTGGAACACAAAGGCACTGCAAGCAACCATTTTGGAGGATTCCTGAGTCAAAGGAAAACCCGGAGTGCAGGGGCTCACCCACATGATGTACACCAGTTGGCGGCTATGTTGGGTGGCCACTGGACAAGGGAAAGCCCAGAGCACAACGGTCCGGCCTCATGGGGAGAAATGTGACCACGGCCATTTTGGATGGTCCCCCAAACAAAGGGAAACCCCGGAGTGCAGGAGCATGTCCACCAGGTAAGTATAGTTGACCCCGCAGGAGTGGGGGGGACACCTCCATCAGAATAGTCACCTGGAACATCAGTGGACTTTAAAAAATATATATTTTTATTCTCCTTTTACACATTATCTTCAAAATTTACACCCAACAAACAATCGATGGTAACGAAAACAATGTCAATCCCCTTATCAAAAACAACAATCTCATCCTTCCACCACCCCCCAAACAACAGCTCACATCTCAATACAAACATCAAATAAAAAAGGAATCAGGAATCACCCACAGTCACCATCAACATACACAGTTGTCCCCAACCCACCCACCTAATGTTCAATGTCATCCAATTCTAGAACCCCGACATCCTTCCCCTCAGTTCAAACTACACCTTTTCAAGAGTTAAGAATTCCAGCAGGTCCCTCTACCATGCCAGGGCACAGGGTGGAGAGTTTGACCTCCACCCCAACAGGATCTGCCTTAGGGCGATCAACGAGGTGAAGGCTACAACATCTGCCTCCAGCCCCACTTCCAGCCCCAGCAGATCCGACACCCCAAATATGGCCTCCCAAGGGCCCAGGTCAAGTTTCACGTGCACCACTTTAGAGATTACTCTAAACACCTCCTTCCAGTAATCCTCCAGCTTTGGACAGGACCAAAACATATGAATGTGGTTTACACGGGGCCGCTGCCTCCCCCCCGCGCAACGTTCACACATATCTTCTACCCCCTCAAAGAGCCGGCTCATCCTCGCCCTTGTGAGGTGTGCTTTATATACCACCTTCAGCTGTATCAGCCCCAATCTCACGCACAAGGTGGAGGCGTTCACCCTCCGAAGCACCTCATACCAGAACCCCTCCTCCATACCCTCTCCCAATTCTTCCTCGCACTTTGCTTTGATCCCTTCCAACGGTGCCTTTTCCTCTTCCAAAATAGCCACGTAAACCGTCGACACTACCCTCTTCTCCAGTCCCCCTGTCGTCAGCACCTCCACCAGCAATGTGGCGGCCGGCTCCATCGGGAAGCTCTGTATCTCCTTCTTGGCAAAGTCTTGAACCTGCATGTATCTGAACAATTCTCACTGCTCCAGCCCATACATAGCTCCCAGCTCCTTCAATCCTGCAAACCAACCCCCAAGAAACAAATCTTTTAGTCCCCTAACTCCCTTCTCCTCCCATCTCCGAAAATTTCCATCCCACTTCCCTGGCTCAAATCTGTGATTGCCCCAAATCAGAATCTCCTTTGACCCCACCCCCAACCAGAAGTGCTGGCAAAACCGCCTCCGAATTCTCAACGATGCTATTACTACTGAGTATTTCCCCAGGGCCATCAGGAGCGGCGCAGTTGCTAGCGCCTTCAATCCCGACCCCCTACAAAAACACTCCTCCATTCTGACCCACTGGGAATCAACCCCTCTGACCCAGCTCCGTACCTTCTCCACATTCACCGCCCAGTAATAATACATCAGGTTCGGAAGACCCAAACCCCCTGCTTGCCTTCCCCTCTAGCAGCACTTTTCTAACTCTAGTCACCCTCCCTCCCCATAGGAACGAGATTATGGTTCCTTCACTCTCTCTGAAAAATGCCTTTGGCAGGAAAATTAGCAGGCATTGGAAAGTAAACAGAAATCGCAGCAATACGCTAATTTTTACTGCCTGTACCTGACCCGCCACGACAGAGGGAGACCAGCCCAACTTGCCAGATCAGCTTTCACCCTCCCCACCAAACTAGAAATGTTGTACCTACGGAGAGCCCCCCCCCCCCCATCCCAAGCAACCTGCACCCCCAGGTATCTAAAGGAGACCCTGCCCTACGGAATGGCAGCCCCCACCTCGGCCGAGACACCACAAAATACTCACTCATGTCTAAAATTAATTTGTACCCCGAGAAAGACCCAAACTCCCGAAACAGCTCCAATATTTCCCCTAATGACACACTCGGTTCCGACATGTATAACAGCAAATCATCCGCATATAAGGACACCCTGTGCTCTATCCCTTTCCATACCCCCAAACTTCTTAACGCGATGGCCAACGGCTGAATCCAAGTACAAACAACAGGAGGGGACATTGGACATCCTTGTCTAGTCCCACGGTGGAGAGAAAAACACCCCAAGCTGACGTTATTTGTGCAGACACTCGCCCTTGGCTCCTTATTCAGTAGCTTTACCCAGTCCACAAATCGTGGTCCAATCCCAAACTGCTCCAGAACTGTCATCAAGTACCCCCATTCTACCCGGTCAAATGCTTTCTCGGCGTCCAATGCCACAACCACCTCTGTTTCCCTCCCCTCCGCCGGTGCCATAACCACATTCAATACCCTCCTAACGTTAAAAAAGAGCAACCTCCCTCTCACAAACCCCATCTGATCTTCACCTATGACCTTCTGGAGGCACTCCTCCAGCCTACCTGCCAGTACCTTCGCCAATACCTTTGCGTCCACATGTAAATGTGGTATGGCCTATATGACCCACACTCCGTTGGATCCTTATCTTTCTGAAGCAACAGGAAAATCAATGCCTGCCCCAAAGTTCGTGGTAACACCTCCCTCCCTATCGCCTCCTCAAACATCCCCAACATCAGCGGTGCCAGCTTATCCTTGAATTTTTATTCCACCAGAAACCCATCCGGCCCTGCCACCTTCCCGCCAATCGCATCTTTTATCTCCTGCTCCACTATCGCCCCTTCCAACGTAGCCCTGTCCCCCTCCTCTAACCTCGCGCCCCCAACAGGGGGGAAGGCACCAGACAGGGATGGTGGGGGACCATGAGGCGAGAGAACAAACGGGGATAGGAGCAGGGGAAAGAGGGACAAAGGGTGGAGAAGCATCCTCTCCAACCCATCTAGAAATTCCTGCATCTCCCGGTCTTCCCCAAGTGGTTCTGACCAATACAACCTCTCATAAAATTCCTCGAAGACCTTATTAATCTGATCCAGAGCCACACAACTTCCCTGCCCTGTCCCGCACCTGAACAATTTTCCTTCCCACCTCCCTCCGAAGCTGACCCGCTAACATAAGCCCTACCTTTTCTCCATGCTCGTAAACTGCACCCCTTGCTCTCCTCAGTTGGCGCACCACCTTCCTGGTAGATAGTCGGTCAAAGCTTGCCTGTAGTTCCTTCCTCTTTTCCAACTTCGCTGGATCCCCATCTTCTTCAAAACTCCTATCTACCTCCAACATCACATATATTACCCTCTGGCCCTCCAACCTCCCGTCTTTGTCCACCCTAGCCTTAATAAGATTACCTCACCCCTCACCACTGCCTTTAGAGCCTCCCAGACAACCGCCTTCGACACCACCCCCGTGCAGTTAAAACCTACATATTTCTCAATTACTTTCTCAATTTTATCACAGAACCCAAGGTCCCGCAACAGTCCCACATCTAATTTCCACCCCGACCTCTGTACCATACACCCCTTCTCCAATACCATATCCACCGAATGCGGAGCATGATCTGATATTGCAGTTGGCGAGTATTCCGACCCCTTAATCCCAGCCAGCAGCGCCTTCCCCACCACAAAAAAGTAGACCATGAGTATACCTTATGGACCGCAGAGAAAAACGAGTACTCCCGTTCCCTCAGGTGCAGAATCCTCCAAGTGTCCACCCGTCCCATTTCTACCATTAGCCCAGCCAACTCCCCCCCCCCCCCCCCCCCCCCCCCGACAGGACCAGCGGGAGCAACCGTGACCTGTCCAACCTTGGCTCCTGTACCTAGTTCCAGTCCCCCCCCCCCCCCCCCCCCCCTACACACCTACTTCTCGAATCCTTCATCCACCCAATTGGGACTATACACACTTACCAGCACCAATAAACTCCCCTCCAGGGCCCCTGTACTTCCTCTCGAAAAAACCTCACCCAGTATCAATCCCACCCCCCCCCCCCCCCCACCACTTTCACATCTCCAAGGCCCTTCGAAACCTGCTCACCAGGTTCCAATGTCCGCAGCCCCACCCCCTATCTCAACTCCATTTACTAGCTGACTACAGTTAGCTAGTGCGGGGGCCCGCCCCCACAAGGCATTCTGTCCCCTCCCCTCCCACTGTCCCAGAAAAACCAATCCAACCCATACAGCTCAATAAAATAACATATAACCGTCACAACAAAAAATGGCAATCGAACAAAACAAAAAAAGACAAACTCAATAACAATGTGAAGTCAAGTAAGTTATAATACAGGTCAATGAATAGAAAGTTATAACATGTAGACATTCTCCAGCTCCCCAATCACAGTCCACGACCCTTCTCCAGTTCCACTCCTCACTTCTGTCCCAAGCCTTCTGCCTTCACGAACGCCTCAACTCCTTCACCGTCTCAAAATAAAAATCTTTGGTGTTGTATTTAGCTTCGCCGGATACACAACAATAAATCACACCCTACTGTTGTACAGTATCATCTTTACTCAGCCAAACACTGCTTGCCTCTTTGCCAATTCCACCATCCAATCCTGGTGTATCTGAACTCCAGCAGCAGCCCACTGCTCCTCCCGCTTCTGCCTCGCCCAGCTTTACACCCTCTAATTCGTGTGGCATCTATGGAAGCAGATAATTACTGCTCTTGGTGGCTCATTTAATTTTGGCTTTGGCCTTAGCGACCGATGAGTTCGGTCCAGTTCATACCGGGAGGGCTCCTCACCTTCCCCCATCAACTCCGCCAGCATCTAGGTGCCGGGACCAGACGGATTCCCGGCAGACTTCTACAAAAAATTCACGACAGCCCTGGTCCTGCGGGAGATGTTCACAGACTCGCTAGCTAGGGGCACACTGCCACCCACGTTAGCACAGGCCTCAATCTCGCTGATACCTAAGAAAGACAAAGACCCAACGGAATGAGGGTCATACAGATCCATCTCACTGCTGAACCCAGACGCCAAAATACTGGCCAAAATCCTAGCCAAAAGGCTAGAAGACTGTACCTGAGGTGGTCACAGAGGACCAGACGGGCTTCGTCAAAGGTAGACAGCTTACCTCAAACATCAGGCGCCTGCTGAACATGATAATGACCCCCTCCGGGGAGAGAACACAAGAGGTGATCGTCGCCCTAGATGCAGAAAAGGCATTCGACAGAGTCGAATGGAAATACCTCATAGAGGTACTGGAGCGGTTCGGGCTTGGAACAGGGTTCACCTCCTGGGTAAAGCTCCTATACAATGCTCCCATGGCGAGCGTACGGACCAACAGTACCAACTCCCAATACTTCCAACTGCACAGGGGCACCAGACAAGGATGCCCACTGTCCCCGCTGCTGTTCGCCCCAGCGATCGAACCACTAGCAATCGCGCTCAGACCAGCAAAAAGCTGGAGGGGGATCCGAAGGGGAGGCAGAGAGCACAGAGTCTCACTCTATGCAGATGACCTGCTCCTCTACATTTCGGACCCACAGAGCAGCATGGACGGAATCATCGCGCTCCTGAATGAATTTGGAGCCTTCTCGGGCTACAAACTCAACATGAGCAAAAGCGAGATCTTCCCAGTACACCCGCAAGTAGGGGGGGCAGCACTAAAGGGGCTGCCGTTTAAACAAGCCCGACACAAATTCCGCTACCTGGGTTCCAAATAGCCCGTAACTGCAAAGGGATCCACAAATGGAACCTCACCAGTCTGACGGAGGAAGTAAAAAAGGACCTGCAAAGATGGAACACACTCCCACTCTCCCTCGCAGGGAGAGTCCAGACGATCAAAATGAACGTACTGCCCAGGTTCCTCTTCCTGTTTAGATCCATTCCGATCTACATCCCCAAGGCCTTTTTCAAAGCGCTGGACAAACTAATCATGGCGTTCGTATGGAGGAGGATTGGGGGGGGGGGGGGGGATGCTAGGATCCCAAAGAAGGTCCTGCAAAAAACAAAATCCAGGGGGGGCTAGCCCTCCCAAACCTACAATTCTACCACTGGGCGGCGACGGCCGAGCGAATAAGGGGATGGATCAAGGAGCCAGAAGCCGAGTGGGTGCGCGCGGAGGCGGCCTCTTGCGTGGGTACCTCCCTCCGGTCCCTCCTCACGGCAGCACTCCCATCCCCACCCAAAAAACATTCCAACAGCCCTGTGGTGATAGCCACCCTCCAATCCTGGAACCAACTGTGGCAGCAATTTGGCCTGACCAAAATGTCGGACAAAGCTCCCATCTGCAACAACCATAGGTTCACACCAGCACTGACTGACGCCACCTTCAAAAGGTGGGAGCAGGACGGAGGGACACTGACAGTCAGGGACCTATACACGGACGGCAAGATCGCAACACTGGACGAACTGACAGAAATTCCAGCTAGCCAGGGAGAACGAGCTAAGGTATCTGCAGCTTAAAAACTTCCTACGAAAGGAGACAAGGACGTACCCACAACCGCCATGACAGACACTACTGGAAGAACTACTGGACGCAAGCATACTAGACAAATGAAACTGTAGTGACATGTATGACCGACTGATAGAAAGGGCTGACACCGTACTGGACGCAACAAGAAAGAAATGGGAGGAGGACCTGGGGATTGAAATAGGGTGGGGACTCTGGAGCGAAGCACTGGATAAGGTCAACTCCACCTCCACGTGTGCAAGGCTCAGCCTGATGCAGCTAAAAGAAAAGCGAACCACGGGGGTGGGGAGGAGGAGATGGGGAACAAGAGAGAACCAGCGAGGTGGGGGGGAGGCAGGGAAATGAGAGCCGGAAGGAAGGCACGGGATACCAAAACGGGCATGACATCTCCAGGAGCAGGGAACGAGGAAAATAAAGACGGGAGGAGCGGCAGAAGCGGAGGCGAGCGCGAGACGGCAGCGAGATCTGTCCGGGAGAAGCAAGCGACAACAACACGAAACACAGCCAAGTATCGCCCACTGTAATTATCTCCCTGGCACCCGAATGTATATTTGCCTCCCCAATCCCCCCCCCGCCCTGGAAACAGTCGCCTACTTATGTCTTGTAAATAATTTTGCCAGGTGTACAGAGCCACTGCTGTTGAGCTGGTGTATAACACCCGACCAGTTATTCTATTTCATATTTTATTGGGTTTTTTTACTATGTACTATTTTCTTCTCTTTGGTATGTTTGGGTGTGCCCTTCTCTTCTATATATGTGTATATATATATATATATATATATATGTTTCTTATCCTGTGTACATAACGGTAATTATACCTTGTTCAAAAACCCAATAAAGAACATTTATTAAAAAAAACTCCGCCAGCATCTTGGTACTCCGTTGGCCTCGGGCCCTCTGTCCTTTCGGGCAAGCCCACAGTCTTCAAATTGTGCTGCCTCGAGCGGTTCTCCAAATCTTCGAGCTTTGCTCGAAGCCCTTTATTAGCCTCCACCACCTTCCACAGCTCGTTCCCCCATCGAGGTGAGCTGATCGCTGTGCTGCGACATGGCCTCCTCCATGTCCTTCATCTTCTCACCCTGCTCTCTCACCTCGAAAATGTCTTTGCCACAGCTCCACTCACTGGGGCAATTGCCTCCTCCACCAACAATTTCAGTCCGACCGCATCTCCTTAACGCATTCGTGTACCTGGAAAACTGCTTCTCCAGCTCCACAGCCATCACCTCAGTCATTGTTTCCACCGTAAGCAGTGCGGCCCCACCATGCGGTCCAGCTTCCGCCATCTTGCCAGCTCTTTTGCTGGTCCTCTCACTCAACGGCAAACCCTCGTTTCCTCCCTTCTTCACAACTGCTTTTTGCAGTCCTATTGGCATCCTTTAGAGACTTTCTATCTCCCTTTCTTCAATCCTCCCAAAATAACCCCGGGACCGGACTTTAAACGTCCTTAAAATATACCTCAAGCGGGAGCCACCCAACGTGGGACTTCTTCTCTAAATGCCGCCACCGTAAGTCCCGAACGTCAGTCGACTTAACAGCCCAGTGATAATGATCCAGAGTCTTCTCCCACCTAAAATGTATGAAAGCCGACATAATCTTTCTCTGAGAAACACACCTGAGGGAGAAGGACCAACTGTGGGTAAGTAAGGGCTGGGAGGGACAGACCTACCATTCCTGCTACAGGACGAGGGCCAGAGCCACACTGTTAAATAAGAGGACAATGTTTACCATGACGAGGCCTGCTACGGACCTAGAGGGACGGTACGTCATGATCAGCAGTGTCCTGAACAGGGCACCGGTAGTCCTAGTGAATGTGTACGCGCTCAACTGGGACGACACGGAATTTAGAAAAAAAGACCATGGTGGAAGTCCCCAACGTAGACACGCACCAACTTATCATGGAGGGGCACTTTAACTGCTACAGGAGCCACAGAAAAGTTGAACCCCAGAACGGGAAGACCTCCAACATGGGCAGCACGGTAGCAGTGGGTAGTACGGTAGCATGGTGGTTAGCATAAATGCTTCACAGCTCCAGGGTCCCAGGTTCGATTCCCGGCTGGGTCACTGTTTGTGCGGAGTCTGCACGTCCTCCCCGTGTGTGCGTGGGTTTCCTCCGGGTGCTCCGGTTTCCTCCCACAGTCCAAAGATGTGCGGGTTAGGTGGATTGGCCATGCTAAATTGCCCGTAGTGTCCTAAAAAGTAAGGTTAAGGGGGGGGTTGTTGGGTTACGGGTATAGGGTGGATACGTGGGTTTGAGTAGGGTGATCATTGCTCGGCACAACATCGAGGGCCGAAGGGCCTGTTCTGTGCTGTACTGTTCTATGTTCTATGTTCTAAAAGAACTCAGCATATTCATGGAACAGATGGGGGCAGTGGACCCATGGTGGTTCACCCACCCAGGGGAGAAAGAGTTCTTTTAGTCCCAGGTACACAACATATATAAAACAAATCAACTTCTTTGTAATGGGGAAATCAGTGCTTCCAGGGCTAATAAGAGCGGAATACTCCGCGATTGTAATCTCCGACCAAGCTCCCCATTACGTTGATGTGAAGTTGGAGGTGGGCTGTGGCCAAAGTTCCCCCCATGGAGGTTGGACATGGCACTCCTGGCCAATAAGGCTTTTTGCAAGAAAATATTGCAGGCCATTGACGAGTACGTTACTAACAAGGCATGTAGAGATAGGGAAGAGAGGGTGACTAGGCAGCAACTAGTCAACTCCATATTGGAGGTAGATCGGCAATACACTGAGGCCCTGACTGTCGAGCTCCTGGTGGAGAGGTAAGAGCTACAGATGGACTTCAACCTGCTCTCCACGAGAAAGCAGTGCATCAATCCGCCAGGCACGGGAGACCATGTACAAACATGGAAACAAAGCCAGCCGCCTACTGGCTCACCAGCTGAGAAAGCAGGCAGACACAAGAGAAATAGGTCAGATTTGAGTCCACAGAGGCAAACTAGTAGCGGAGCCGGAAAAGGTCAACGAGGCATTCAAGACCTTCTACTGTGGGGCTGTACATCTCTGAGCCCCCCCCCCCCCCCCCCCCCCCCCCACCCGAGGGGACTGAGGATGAAATAGGTCGTCGATGGACTGGACATGCTAGTCGTGGAGGGAAATAGGAAATGGGGGTTGGAAGCACCATTAGAACACCATTAGAAGCCATGGAGAGCATTAACACTATGGGGACGGGGAAGCGCCGGGACCAGACGGATTCCTGACGGACTTCTACAAAGAATTTGCGACAGCACTGGCCCCAAACTTGCGGGAGATGTTCACTGGCGGAGGGCACCCTCCGCCTATGCTAGTACAAGCCTCAATCTCGCTGATACCCAAGGAAGACAAAGACACAACAGAATTGAACCGGGTTCACTGCCTGGGTGAAACTCCTGTACAGCTCTCCCACGATGAGCTTATGGATAAATACCACCAGCTCTAAATACTTCCAGCTGCACAGAGGTGCAAGGCAGGGATGCCCCTTGTCCCCGTTGCTGTTTGCCCTAGCGACTGAACCACTAGCAAGGGCAGTAAAGAATTGGAAGAGGATCTGGAGAGGAGACAGAGAGTACAGAGTCTTGCTCCATGCAATCACCTGCTCCTCTACATCTCGCAAAGCAGCATGGAGGGAATCATGGAGCTCTAGAAAGAGTTAAGAGCCTTCTCGGGCTACAAACTCAACCTGAGCAAAAGTGAAATCTTCCCAGTGAACCCACAAGGAGGAGGGAGAGAGCTGGAGGGACTGTGGTTTAAACAGGCCCGACACAAATTCTGCTACTTGGGGATCCAAATCGCCCTTGAGAAAATTCGGATCTACAAATAGAACCTGACCAGCCTGGTGGAGGAAGTTATAAAGGACCTGCAAAGGGGGGTACATTCCCACCCTCCCTGGCAGGGAGCATGCAGTCAATCAAGGTGAACGTACTGCCCGGGTTCCTCTTCCTGTTCAGATCCAGACCGATCTTCACCCCCAAGACCCTCTTCAACTAATTTGAAAAACTAATGATGGCATTTGTGTATGTGTGTGTGTGTGTGTGTGGGGGGGGGGGGGGGGGGGGGGGCACCCTAAGAACCCCAAAAAGGTCCTGGGGAGATTGAGAATCATGGGGGGGCCTAGCCCTCCCAAACCTGCAATATTACCGCTGGGCAGCAACTACGGATAGGGTAAAGGAGTGGATGAAGGAGCCAGAAGCTGGATGAGTGAGAATTGAGGAGGGCTCCTGCACGGGGACCTCCCTCCAGGCCCCGGCCATGGCAGGGCTCCCATCCCCACCGAACAAACAGTGGTGATAGTCATGGAACCAACTACGACAGCACTTCAGATTAACCAAAATGTTCGTTAAAGCCCCCATCTGCAACAACCACAGATTCAGGCCAGCCGTAATGGATATCACCTTCAAAAGGTGGAGACAGGACGGGGAGACGTTGGCAGTTAGGGACTTCTACACAGACAACAGACTGACAACACTAGAGGAACTAACAGAGAAGTTCAAGCTGACATGGGGAAACAAGCTAAGATACATACAGGTCAAAAACGTCTTACCTGGGGAAACAAAGACATACCTATTACAATCGCTGTTAGAGGACCTACTGAACGTGAACATCTGAGGGAGGGGTAACTGCAGCGACCTGTATGGATGACTATTGGGAAGGGCACACACACCACTGGAACAGACAAGGGAAAAATGGGAGGAAGACCTGAGGTTTGAAATAGAGTGGGGACTCTGGAGTGAAGCACTGCACAGGGTCAACTTCACCTCCGCATGCACAAGACAAAGCCTAATGCAGCTGAAAGTGATACACAGAGCCCACTTATCCAGAACCTGAATGAGCAGGTTCTTCCTGGAGATGGAGGACATATGCGAACGGTGTCAAGGAAGCCAGGCCAACCATGCCCACATGCTCTGGTCTTGCCCCAGACTTTAAAAAAATTAATTTACAGGATGTGGACGTCACTGGTTAGGCCAGCATTTATTACCCATCCCTAGTTCGCCTACACGAGGTGGTGGTGAGCTTCCTTCTTGAACCGCTGCAGTTCTTGAGGTGTAGGTACACCTAATTGCTGTTAGGGAGGGAGTTCCAGGATGTTGCCGCAGCGACAGTGAAGGAATGCAGATACATTTCCAAGTCAGGGTGCTGAGTGACTTGGATGCGAACCTCTTATCCTTCTAGATGGTTGTGATCATGGATTTAGAAGATATTGTCTAAGGAACCTTGGTGAGTTACTGAAGTGCATCTCGTAGATGGTACACGTGGCTGCCAATGTTTGTCGGTGGTGGAGGGTTGAATGTTTGTGGAAGGGGAGCAATCAAGCGGGCTGCTTTGTCCTGGATGGTGTTGAGCTTCTTGAGTGTTGTTGGAGCTGCACTCATCCAGGCAAATGGGAGTATTCCATTTCACTCCTGACTTGCGCCTTGTAGATGGTGGACAGGCTTTGGGGGGTCAAGAGATAGGTTATTCGCCACAGGATTCCTAGCCTTTGACCTGCCCTGGTAACCATAGTAATACTGTGGCTAGTCCAGTTCAGTTTCTGGTCAATGGTAACCCCCCCAGCAAACTGATTATGGAGGATTCAGTGATGGTACTGCCATTATATGTCATGGGGTGGTGGTTAGATCCTCTCTTGTAGAAGATGGTTATTGCCTGGCACTTGTGTAGTGTGAATGTAACGTCAGCCTAAGTCTGAATATTGTCCAGGTCTTGCTACATACGGACATGGACTCGTGGGCACTGGACAGCCATCTTTGATGTAATATCCAAAGAGGGTGGAGCCATGCCCGAGAGTGGCAGTCTTTGGGGTATCAGAACAGCCAGTTCTCTTCATGGGGAAGAGGTCTGACACCATTGCCTTTGCCTCCCTAATCGCCCGCCGAAGAATTGGCCTGTAATCAGCAGTACCACCCAAAGCTGCAGATTGGCTGTCTGACCTTTCAGAAATTCTCCAGATGGAGAAAATTAAATTCACCATCCAGAGGTCGGAAAAGGGCTTCCACAAAATTTAGGAGCCATTAACCCAGTTGTTCCAAGACCTGTTTGTAGCTAACAGCCGATAAGCCAAAGGGGGGGGGGGGGGGGGGGGGGGGGGGAGAGCCACGGTAATACAACAAATACAAACAAAGAGATGGGGGTGGTGGAATAATGAAGCATGGAGCCCAACCTTGCCCAGCACATAAAAAAATACACAGCATCACGGCAGGAGAAACAACGAGAATTAAATGCCTACTGGAAAACGTAAAAGAAGCTGTAACAGTTGTAAATAACAAAAGACAACTGAATGGAAGTCGGCTGATGTATATATATATTTGTTTTCGATGTATGTTCACACTTATCTTTGCTCTGTATAATAGAAAAAATCCTTAATTAAAATATTTTTTAAAAGAAAACAAGTACAGAGATCTCAAGAGCAGCCAGTTAAGGAAACTAGAGAAATAAAGAAAAATTTCCAAGAAGCCTGAGGTTAAAGGCACTAGAACAGAAAATTGTTTTGTGAAGACAGACAGCTGAGAAGAAGGCTGAGACGCCAGAAAGCTGAAGTGATATTCAGCTTTGTGAGAGTCTACTATAGCCTGTGGAGTGTGAGTTGAAATAACTATGGAAGTCAGTGGCTGGATCTCAGAGTTTGTGTAAAGGCAGTTAAGACAAAAGGACATTAAAGAGAGTGGTGTATAATCCTGGATTTGCTGTTAAAAGTGGAGCGGGGTTAGAAGAGTTATTTGTAAAACCTGTACTGGATTTTGGAATGTAAACCACTCAGTGAAAGCATTATTATTACGAGAGACAATTTTAAAATGTGTTTTTGGGAATGGTGTTTGGAAACATTCACGTGACAATCATCTGGAGAGATTCTGAGGAGACATCCACAAACATTCACATTGTGTTCAGAGTGGAGAATGTATTTGCCCACAGTCATCTTATTTGCTTGAAAGAGATTTATGTGTTAAATTACATCATTGTAGATTAAGATGTACTTCATAATCTGTGTTAACCCTTAAACTTGTGTGTAATTGTTAAGCTAAAGGGGGGATGAGGCATAGTGTATCATAATCCAATTTTTTCATGTTTAACTTTTTAAAATTATTGTTAAATCTGATTTGCGGTCCTGTGACTCTGTTCCTCTATCTTTTATTAAATAAAAATAAAAGTTAGGGTCTTTTGAGCCAGTATTCCATTTTGGGATCTTGCCATCCAATTATAACATCAACTGGAACCCTGCAGGTCTGAGCACAGTTATGCATCTTAACTGTGCTGCTCTTCCTGCCTCTCAATCATTTCTAAAGACCCCTTTCTCATCAGTATGCATTTCCTTGTTTACAGCACCTGCAAGCACTAGATCAACTGCCAGCCAAAGGAATTCCCATTCTCTGAACTTTGTCAGTTGCACGATATAATTCAGTCGTGATGGGCTTTTCAATGCCAATTTCATGTGCGTGCTGCAGAGAGAGAACTTTGACCAAACTCAACGTATAGGCTGGAATTTTCCAGCCCACCACGTGGGAACCAGCAACAGGTCGGCAAGCCACTGAAATCTTCATTCACATAAGTGGGATCGGAATATCTATATAATTTTTTAATTAAAATTTGTGTTACATTTGCATACAGTACTGCCTCGTTACCTCCCCAAAAATACACTAACCTAACTGTACCTCATGTGAAAGGAGAAATAACAAATAATTTATGGCTTGTTCTTGGAGGCTCACCAGACAAACTTATCTTCGCCCAAATCATCTCAAATGATGCAAGCAACAACCGTTACTCCTTTGACAAGCCAGAGCAGCGGTACTAACCAAAACTATTAGTAGTAAGATCCACATTGCCTGACCAAATAACCCCTCGGAACCTATAGCATATTGCTTCATCCCATAACTGCAGAATCTTCTCAGAATAAGCAAAATCCTGAATGCATCATGACTGTAAAATCAAAATACACAGAAGTTTCATAATATATGTATTCAAATATAAACTCTTGAAAATACAACAAAAGAAATGCAGTGTTTGTAATAAAGACAAAGTACTTTGTCTCAAACTTACCTTTGTCATGACGAGGATTGTAAAAAAATGCACCACTGCGCCAACCATTGCAGCAATTGTTCTGGAATGATCACTCAGAAATTCTGAAGAAGACTTTGTGAATATGACAGCAGCAATAATCCGACATATTACTATTCCAAGTGAAATACCAATAATAACAGTGATCTGTAAGGTAATAGGAAAATGACACTGAAAAAGTTAGCACAATACACAGGGGAAATACACAATGTTGACATAGTTATGAAAGACAGGCAAGGGTGGCATGACATAACCAATGCTAACAAGAACTTTCAAGGAGTTATGAGAATGATACATTGATAATCACAGAAACAGTTATGTACATATGCTTGTAATCTCTGCGCATCATCATTAAACAGCCTCAACACTCATTATTTGACAGCTTCAATCTCAGTTCATCCACAAATGGACAGTCATTGATAAACTGGATTCTTAGTGGACACCAGCAAATTACTGTTGAACACATTCGCTATTGCAACAGCCACATTTCAAAATCACTCCCATTGGATATGTGCAATCCAATACTCATTTCTTAATGAATATTTACATTTCTTAAGTTCTTGAATTATTGACAGCAACAATTCCTGAGGTAGTTATCTATTGGACAGCAACATATTTCCAAGTTCACCCTGTACAAGGATGCAGCAATCTGCAACTTAATTCCTATTGATAATTTGCAATTCAATAATTTCCTACTTCATTCTCTATTGATTATTAAAACTCCAGGCCCACTCACAATTGGACAACAACAAGTAAAAGCACAGTGCCCATTTTTTTTCCAAAAATCTACTTTATTCAAAAAATTTGGAAATTACATTACAAAACATTCGGACTTGAAATTTCAGGGCGTGCATGAAATTCAACCTATCTCCAGACAGCATGTTCCAAACTCAGGTACCTCATACATTTGTAATACTTTTGATACTTACGACATACATCCCATGTCAGACGTACAGTCTGCCGGCAAAAGCGTTTCAAATTGAAAATTACAAGTGCAATAGTTAGCTTATCATGATCCAACATGTTCCTCTCTGAGGTGCCGCAATACAATTTCAATACTCTTGATATTTGACATTTACATTTAATATCAGGCATACAGCCTGCCACAGCAAGGGATTCCATACAGTTTCCAGCCCCTCGGCCTTTCCCCATTGCACCTTTGCGGCACCTACCCCAAATTTAGTGCATCCCTCAGCACGTAGTCCTGGATCTTGGAATGTGCCAATTTGTAACATTCAATCAAGGGCAACTCTTTGCACTGGAAAACAACATGTTTCTGGCAGACCAAAAAGCATTTTGCACCAAATTGATAGCCTCCCAGCCATACAGGGGCTGTTTAGCACACTGGGCTGAATCGCTGGCTTTGAAAGCAGACCCAGCAGCACGGTTCGATTCCCGTAACAGCCTCCCCGAACAGGTGCCGGAATATGGCGACTAGGGGCTTTTCACAGTAACTTCATTGAAGTCTACTCGTGACAATAAGCCATTTTCATTTCATTTCATATTTGATTTTATCTCGGTATGTGTCCCTGGAAACAGCCACACGAGCAGAGTCCTACATCACAGAGCTGCTTAGGTTGAACCTTGGCAAAAACCATTGCATCTCTCTCCAAACCTTCTTTGCAAAGACCTATTCCACAAGGAGGTGGATGAGGGTTTCTTCTCCACCACCATGATGGCAATATGCAAAAAGGAAGAGTTTCCAGGCAGTTAAGAAGGATACCCTGGGGAGGGCATTTCTCACTACCAGTGAATATAAACTTGATGCTTGTTTGAAAGTTCTGATGAAGAAGGATTCCGCCAAACGCATTTGACAGTCTGCTCAGGGAAACAGCCAATAGAATCTACAATCTACTTTTCTTGCAAAACCTCAAGGAAGTTACATGCACCATTGCCTGACTTGTGGTCAAAGGTGTTTATCTGCATTAACTTTACTTTGAGGGTTAGGTGGTATAATTTGGTCGAACCGCCTAGAGTATTCTGTAACACAGTGGCCTTTAGAACACAGTGAAGATGTAGAATCTCAGCACTTAGTGACACTTGGTGTTTGCGTTCAAAGGTCCAGCATACCATTTGATGTAGCTACACATAGAACATAGAACAGTACAGCACGGAACAGGCCCTTCGGCCCTCGATGTTGTGCAGAGCATTGTCCGAAACCAAGATCAAGCTATCCCACTCCCTGTCATTCTGGTGTGCTCCATGTGCCTATCCAATAACCGCTTGAAAGTTCCTAAAATGTCTGACTCCACTATCACAGCAGGCAGTCCATTCCACACCCTAACCACTCTCTGAGTAAAGAACCTACCTCGGATATCCCTCCTATATCTCCGACCCTGAATCTTATAGTTATGCCCCCTTGTAACAATTACATCCACCCGAGGAATTAGTCTCTGAACGTCCACTCTATCTATCCCCCTCATCATCTTATAAACCTCTATTAAGTCGCCTCTCATCCTCCTCCGCTTCAAAGAGAAAAGCCCTAGCTCCCTCAACCTTTCTTCATAAGACCTATCCTGCAAACCAGGCAGCATCCTGGTAAATCTCCTTTGCACCCTTTCCAATGCTTCCACATCCTTCCTATAATGAGGTGACCAGAACTGCACACAATACTCCAAATGTGGTCTCACCAGGGTCATGTATAATTGCAGCATAGCCCCGCAGCTCTTAAACTCAAGCCCCCTGTTAATAAATGCTAACACACTATAAGCCTTATTCAGAGATCTGTGGACATGAACCCCAAGATCTCTCTGTTCCTCCACATTCCTCAGAACCCTGCTGTTGACCCTGTAATCCGCATTCAAATTTTTTCTACCAAAATGAATCACCTCGCACTTATCGGGGTTAAACTCCATCTGCCATATTTTGGCCCAGATCTGCATTCTATCAATGTCTCTTTACAGCCTACAACAGCCCTCCACCTCATCCACTACTCCACCAATCTTGGTGTCATCAGCAAATTTACTGACCCACCCTTCAGCCCCCTCCTCCAAGTCATTGATAAAAATCACAAATAGCAGAGGACCCAGCACTGATCCCTGTGGTACACCACTGGTAACTGGTCTCCAGTCTGAAAATTTTCCATCCACCACCACCCTCTATCTTCTATGTGATAGTCAGTTATTTATCCAATTGGCCAAATTTCCCTCTATCCCACACCTCCTTACTTTCTTCATGAGTCGACCATGGAGAACCTTATCAAACGCCTTACTAAAATCCATGTATACGATATCAACTGCTCTACCTTCATCTACACACTTAGTTACCTCCTCAAAGAATTCAATCAAATTTGTGAGGCAACACGGATCCGTGTTGACTATCCCAGGTTAAGCTGCATCTTTCCAAATGGTCATAAATCCTATCCATCAGAACCTTTTCCATTAACTTACCGACCACCGAAGTAAGACTAACTGGCCTATAATTACCAGGGTCATTCCTATTCTCTTTCTTGAACAGAGGAACAACATTCGCCACTCTCCAGTCCTCTGACAGTGAGGACCCAAAGATCAAAGCCAAAGGCTCTGCAATCTCATCCCTTGCCTCCCAAAGAATCCTTGGGCATATCCATCTGGCCCAGGGGACTTGTCGACCCTCAGGTTTTTCAAAATTGCTAATACATCCTTCCTCAGAACATCTACCTCCTCCAGCCTACCCGCCTGTATCACATTCTCATCCTCAAAAACATGGCCCCTCTCCTTGGTGAACGCTGAAGAAAAGTATTAATTCAATGCCTCTCCTATTTTTTCTGACTCCATGCACAATTTCCCACTACTGTCCTTGACCGGCCCTACCCTCACCCTGGTCATTCTTTTATTTCTCACATAAGAGTAAAAAGTCTTGGGGTTTTCTTTGATCCGACCCACCAAGGACTTCTCATGCCCCCTCCTAGCTCTCCTAAGCACTTTTTATTAGCTCATTCCTTGCTACCTTGTAACCCTCAAGCGACCCAACTGAACCTTGTTTTCTCATCCTTACATACGCTTCCTTTCAACCTCTTTTGTGAACCATGGTTCCCTCACACGGCCATTTCCTCCGTGCTTGACAGGGACATACCTATCAAGGACACGCAGTATTTGTTCCTTGAACAAGCTCCACTTTTCATTTGTGCCTTTCCCTGACAGTTTCTGTTCCCATCTTATGCTCCCTAATTCTTGCCTAATCGCATCATAATTACCCCTCCCCGAAGGGGAGCCATAAGGCCATAAGCCAGAAGGGTTGCCATAAGGATGAGGACAATGTTGGAAACGTTGTGTCCCATTTAAAGGTTTGAAGATTGTATCACTGGGAAAACCATCTATTTTTGACATCCAGATAAAGATGGCTCAGGTGATCCCCATGCGCAGGAGTAAGGAAGTTCACAAAGAATATGGCCTTGCTCTTGACGCAATTTATCTTGGCTCCTGAGGTCAGTTCTAATTGCACACCGACAGCTGGTCAAAACAGAAGACTTTGATGTTGTCCATGTATGGAGAGGTTTTGACTTGCACAGCTTGTTGCATGGAATCATCACCTTGCTTATGTTCAAATCTTTCCTGATGAACTCGTCTAAAGGTCCTCTACAACACCCAAAGGACAAGGGAGAGCCCTGCCTGGCTCCAGGTTTGATTGGAAAGCTTTCCTATTCCCACCCTTTCATAGAATCTGCATTACTGACATTTTTGAAGAGCATTTGGATCCAATTGCTGATCCCCTCCCCAAATTCCATTTTAGAGAGCACATCTATCGCAGAGGTGTGCAATATTCTATTGAAGATTTTCTCATGGTCCAGGGTGATGAGGCAGGTGTCCAGCCTCTGTCGCACACATAGATAATCATATCCTTGAGTAGTGCAAGGCTGTTAGAGATCTTCCTGCCAGGTACATTGCAGGTCTGATCAGGCTGGATCACCAACTCCAGATCAGACTTGACCTGATTTGCAATTACCTTGAACAGAATTTTGTAGTCCACATTCAGCAGTGAGATGGGCCACCAATTTCTACTTTTCTCCCTTTCCCCCTTCTGCTTCTAAATGAGGGTGACAATGTCATTTCTCATGGATTCTGACATACTTCTGGCCAGAAGCATACACTTTCAGCAGCTCTGTGCTGATTGAGTCACACAGAGTCAAATACAATTCAGCCAGTAAGCAGATGCTTCCTGGAGTTGTATTCTTCTCAAAGGGCTTGAGGGCCTTAGTCAGCTGATCCAGAGTCAGTGGTATGCGCAGACTCGCCCAAGTAATATTCTCTAAGACCTCCGTGATTGAGGACAGGATGGACATGGAAGTCATGCTGTCAGTGGGCTTCATATGATATAATGCAACATTAAAGGATTTGCTGATATGTTGGACTGCAACGGCATTACCAAGTCATCTTCTTCCTTCAGGCTGCTGTTCAGAGAGATCGCTTTTTTGTACGTTTTGCAAGGAGAAACGCAAGCACATCTCATCCTGCACCACAGAGTGGGCTCTGGACTAGAAGATGATCTTGGAGGCTTCTGAGACAAAGACCAAAGCTTGTAGACTCCTCACTTTTTGGAGATCTTTCTTGGCAATAACCGCCATTGACTGCAGCCGGAGCCGGACTGCAGATGCTGCACACTTTTCTGGAGTTGTGAAATTTTCCTTGGTTCATTTTTTTTTTTTACATAGAATTTACAGTGCAGAAGGAGGCCATTCGGCCCATCGAGTCTGCACCGGCTCTTGGAAAGAGCATCCTACCCAAGGTCAACACCTCCACCCTATCCCTATATCCCAGTAACCCCACCCAACACTAAGGGCAATTTTGGACACTAAGGGCAATTTAGCATGGCCAATCCACCTAACCTGCACATCTTTGGACTGTGGGAGGAAACCGGAGTACCTGGAGGAAACCCACGCACACACGGGGAGGATGTGCAGACTCCGCACAGACAGTGACCCAAGCCGGAATCGAACCTGGGACCCTGGAGCTGTGAAGCGATTGTGCTATCCACAATGCTACCGTGCTGCCAAAACAGCACGGTACCGTAGCCTTCTGAACACCTTTGAGGATGAAGAACTTCTTGATGTTTTCCTTGATTGCTCCCTACCAATGCATTGGAGACTCAAAGAGGTGTTTCAAAGTTCTCGAACCTTTGTAATCTCTTTTGAGCTCTCAATGTTTCCGAAGATCAGCAAACTGACAATCAACTTCTTCCTTAAATCAAATAGTAGGAGGGAGTTATCAGAGAATAACATCAGTTGGATATTGGTCGATCTGACTGAAAATATGGGACTTAAACAGAAAGTCTATCCTGGAACAGGAAGACAGGTCTGGTCCTGACCAGGTGTATCTACGCTTGCTGAAGACGTCACGCAGCTAGGCATCTTTTACCATTTCCATCAGGAATCTGGATGTGGCATCCAGTCTGCCGTTGTACCTGCCAGATTGTCCAGCTCCATCGATGATGCAGTTGAAGTCACCCACCCTGGATGTCGGCAGCAGCAAAGAGAGCTGCTGGAGATTGGCCAATCACTCGCTATTTTGAGCCAGGGCAATCATGTTAATTAACCAGGATGTGGAGATGCCGGCGTTGGACTGGGGTGAGCACAGTAAGAAGTCTTACACCAGGTTAAAGTCCAACAAGTTTGTTTCAAATCACTAGCTTTCGGAGCACTGCTCCTTCCTCAGGCTTCCACTTTTGCTACAGTATAGACAGGATATCCAGGGCTTCCCCTGGGAGCAAAGCTGGAGGGAGGATGGAATATTGTTCCCTTAAAATTTATATTCAGAGCCACAGTGACCTGCCATTTGCTGGTCCAAATTGTGAACGCATCCTTGACCTCGGTACAGTTGCCAGCCTTGTTGATGTATCTTGCAATAAAGTTAAGTACATCCATGATAGGAACATAAGGGGCGGCATTCTCCCCTACCCGGCGTGACGGAGGGTCCCGGAGTAGAGGAGTGGCGCCAACCACTCAGGGGTCGCGCCTCCCGAAAGGTGGGGAATTCTCCCCACCTTTGGGGGCCAGCACCGCGCCGGAGCGGTTGCCACCTGAAGACCGGCGCAAAAAACCGGCGCCCCCGGCAGCGGGGCTGGCCGAAAGGCTTTCGCCAGTCCGCGCATGCGCCGGCAGTGACGTCAGCGGCAGTTGGCCGCTGACGTCACTGCCGGCGCATGCGCGATGTGGGGTTCTCTTCCGCGTCCGCCATGGTGGAGGCCGTGGCAGACGCGGAAGAAACTAGTGCAGCCAGAGCACTGGTCCGGACTCTGAGGGGGGCCCCGATCGCGGGCCAGGTCTCCGTGGGGGCACCCCCCGGGGTTCGATCGCCCCCCGCCCCCCCCAGGACCCCGGGGGCCTGCTCGCGCCGCTGAGCCCGCCGTTCCAGAGGTGGTTTAAACCTCGACGGCGGGAGAGGCCTCCCAGCGGCGGTACTTTGGCCCACCCGGGCCGGAGAATCGCCGCAGGGGCCTCTCCGATCGGAGTGGCGAGATTCCTGCCCCCGCCACTTCGCGCCGATCGGCGAGCCCCCTGCGGCGATTCTCCGGCCCGCGATGGGCCGAAGTCCCGCCGCTGAGAAACCACGGCGGCAGGATTGGCGGCGTGAGCGGGCCCCCGGGGTCCTGGGGGGGGCGGGTTGCAGGGCAATCGGACCCCGGGGATGCCCCTATGGTGGCCAGGCCCGCGATCGGGGCCCAACAATCGGCGGGCCGGCCAGTGCCGTGGGGGCACTCTTTTTCTTCCGCCGCCGCCACGGCCTCCACCATGGCGGAGGCGGAACAGAACCCCCTACCGCGCATACGCCGGTGGTGACGTCAGCGGCAGCTGACGTCAGCACCGGTGCATGCGCGAACTGGCGAAGGCTTTTCGGCCAGCCCCAACGCCGGCCGGCGGGCTTCGGGCATCAAAGGCCGCTGGCGTCGGTTTTGCCGCCAGTCGGCGTGGCGCCAACCACTCCGGCGCGGGCCTAGCCCCCAAAGATGCGGAGAATTCCACACCTTTGGGGAGGCCCGACGCCGGAGTGGTTGGCGCCACTCCACTACGCCAGGTAGGGGAGAATCCCGGTACCTGTGTGGGATTCTATTGGCTGTAACCCTCACCTCATTAAGTTCCCTATGTTTGGCATTGAAGCCCTACCAAAGAACACAATTAACCACAGAACAACTTGCAATACCAGCCCCCACCCACCCCCTCAAAATTTAATTAATCTAATAAAAAACACAAACTTACACACACACACACAGGATCATTTTCCCTCCCCACTGGCTATTTTCCTTCGGGATGACATGGTATAACAGGGCATCAACATTACATATCTACTCACCAGAATACATGCCAGCAACATGACTATTGTTGTGCGTTTGTACGAATGGTGATATTTTTCAGGTTCTACGCCGGGGTTATATATTAGCCCGAGAGCCAGTTCCTCCTATTGCAAGAAATCATTCATTTTAAAATTATTTTTTTCTTAACCTAATAAAATTGATCCTGAACTAACTTCATCTGTCTCTTTTTCAAATGTCTCCCAATGGAGGTACAAATTGTGTAGTGAAAAACTGAACTTAGCTTTATTTTTGTTGTAAAAACAATTTTCATCTATTGTTCCAACCCCACATTTTTGAGTGACCTTTTCATGAGTCAGGAAGGCCTTGCATGCACAATGCACGTGCATCTATCTCTTTCGAGGTTGGGATCTCCATTACGAGGACCATAGGAAAATTATATTTCCTCCTGCACTCTATTTTCATGTTTTGATGCAGGTTTTTGAAGCCCTAAAAAATAAAGCACCTCCTTGCAATGTCCGTGACCGCTGAAGATTTGGGAACATTCTGAAAGGCAAGTGTAAAATGTTTTGACTCGTTCAAATGTCGCTACTAAATGCTGTGTTGTAATTTAGATGTGTTTTAATGTAGTGATTCATCATAAGGAGCTGCTGTGCTAGAGTAAGTTAATCATAACATTGGCAAGCATTGTATGAGTGTTGACATGCAATGTAGCACTTTTGCATTGGAGACCTTGTCATAATACATTCAAAAATGTAGGAAAATGTGTTGGTAAATAGTCCTTTTCATGTTTGGTAATGGATTTAATGTACAGGCAGCTTTGACTGTGAAAACAATCGCCTGATTTTAAAAGGTAAAAAATACTAAGCACCTGCTTCCTTCCATTGATTGGCAGGCAATCGGCTTTGAAACCATTTTATCTTTAATTTTCAGGCTCTTGCAGGTACAATAATGTTTTGCTAGCTGTGGTCATTACGAATGCTTAGATGAGTTCCAAACATTATTGGAGAACTCAGCTCTGTTGCCATAGCTGTTCAAGGAATGAGTGAGGTTTCTGTGGTTGTGATAACAACCTCTGCAGGGGCTGGTTTAGCTCACTGGGCTAAATCACTAGCTTTTAAAGCCAGGCCAGCAGCACGGTTCGATTCCCGTACCAGCCTCCACGGACAGGCGCCGGAATGTGGTGACTAGGGGCTTTTCACAGTAACTTAATTGAAGCCTATTCATGACAATAAGTGATTTTCATTTCATTTCAATTGGGGAGTATGGAGTGTGGCACAGCTTGGGGTAAACAGGACCTCTCTTGTGCAAGGATGAGCCTGATACAGTTTAAGGTGGTGCAGAGGGTGCATATGTCTCGGGCAAGAATGAGTGGGTTCTTTCAGTGGGTAGCAGATGAGTGTGAGAGGTGTGGGCGGGGGCCAGCGAATCATACGCGCGTGTTTTGGGGTTGCGAAAAATTGGGACGATTCTGGGTGGGAGTTTTCGTGGTCGTAGCCAGGATAGCGGAGGAGGAGGTGGACCCGGACCCTTTGGTGCCGATATTTGGGGTCTCAGAGAAGCCAGAGCTCATGGAGAGGAGGAAGGCCGATGTCTTGGCCTTCGCCTCTCTGATTGCACGGCAGTAAATTTTGCTGGAGTGGCGGTCAGCATCGCCACCGGGGGTAGCGGCATGGTTGGGTGACCTGTACAACTTAATTGACACTTAAGGATTGAGAAAAAAACATGGTGGAGAAGGAGGGTGAATTGGAGCTAAATCAGATACAGAAAGCAAAATAGAGAGAGGGATAAAATATTGGATTAAGAGAGAGATAAAGGACAAAGGTACGAGATACAGGAATGAAATATAACAAATTAAATTGTTTGCTTGCTAGGCTAGAAAGATTAATTGGCATTGCATTGTAGAAAGCATTACATCTTTTAAAAGGTAGTTGCACTCTTTATTACCAGATCTAATTTTCAATTGACAAATTAATGGACAATTAATGCACAAATTCAGAAAGCTCTTAAAAATAACGGAGAGGGCATGGGTGAGATGTAATTTCTGCCTGCCAAAAGAAGAATGGCTTTATTCAACCAGTAAGCTGTGACAATTGGTAACTCATGCCCTAGGTTTGCACGTTAATAACATTTTAAAAATAAATTTAGAATACCCAATTCATTTTTTTTCCAATTAAGGGACAATTTATTGTGGCCAATTCACCTATTCTGCACATTTTATGGGTTGTGGGGGTGAGACCCACGCAGACACGGGAATAATGTGCAAACTCCACAGTGACCTGGGCCCTCAGCATTGTGAGGCAGCAGTGCTAAAGTGTGTACGTTAATAACAAATGTATTGTTAATTTGCTGTTATTTTTCCAGCAATATCAGACCCAAGGCCGTAATCTAAACAGCTCCCAATCTCATGTTCATTCATTTCATAATTAAATTAATTAAAGTTTTACCTCGTCCTCATCCCAGTGGCACAAATCCCAGGTCCAGACAGCTTTTGCTCGGGCTCTTTTCCACACTTCCAAAAATATAGTGGCTATTTTGAAAGAGAAATATTAATTGAAATAACTAATGTTTAATTATTTAATAACAATGGTCCGACTTTTATGCTCCCCTACAGATGGGTTTGCAAGTGGGGGAGAGGGCATAAAAAAATGTCATGGACAATTTTCCTGGTCCCCATCCACAGGTACTCCCATGCCAATTTTACAAGCAGTGGGAGAGGAGTCAGATGGTCCACCCCACCATGTGCCAATTGAGGTCCTCAAACGACCAATTAATAAATAAAAACTTAAGGGCCACTCTCTGCCTCCGCCAAGGGTTTCATGGGCAACGGGCTTAGATCAGCGGAGGGTCGGAAACACTGCTCAGGTTTCAGGTGATGAAGAGGAGGGTTCCTCGTTTACAGGCTCCCTGTTTCAAGTAGAGTTCCCCACCAAGCCCTGGACACTCTGGCATTTCCCCTCCACCCTACCCTATCCACCCCAGCCCCCTATCCCCCAATTCCCCGCTGCCGGCACTGAGAAGCATCCTGCTAAATGCATTGTTCAGCAGATTTTTACTGGAGGCCACTAAATTGCACACACTAGCCTTTTGAATGAAATACTGTTAAGCGTCTAATACCTTTAAAACTGTTATAACCTGCAGAAGACTTAAGGGCTCGGACCACTTAATCTCCCCATGAGTCTCATTGAGTATGAGCTTCCCCACTGAGGGACGCGACTCCCATCAGCGGAGCCAAGGACACTCAGTATAAAAGCTCGGCCCAAGTGGGAGCCGAGCAGAGATGTCCCAACTGGGACCTGTGTATAACGTGTCAATAGTTTCTTGCTCAATAAACAAACAGTTTATTTTACCCTCTCGTTTGGACTCCTCTGTGGACACAATATTGACGACAAGGATAAAGTGAAGCTGCAAACAGCGCTGATAATCGCTGGAAACCACGCCACCCGTACTCCTGCCACTGGCAACAGGTTTGCACTACTTTAAGAATGCCGCTCTTCAGGAGATTGGATGTATTTGATGTGAGCATAGAAGATTGGACGCAATACGCAGGAAATATGCATTAAATCTTCAGGGTCATCTCTATAGCGGGTGAAGAGCACCAATGGTGATACAGTTGACTGTCTGTGGAGCGCCCACCTTCAGTGTAATCAAAAGTCTAACATGCTCCGTGACTCCAGACTCAAAGATGTTTGAGGAGTTAGTAACATTAGTGGAAAACCATTACGACCCCAAGCTATTGGTTATTTGAAAATATACCATTTTAGCACGGCTGAAAGAACCCCAGGGGAGTCTGTAACCAAATGTTGACACGCCTCAGGACAGTGGCTGAGTTTTGCGAGTATGGCCCTTCTCTGTCCAAAATATTACGGGACAGATTAGTTTGTGGGTAAATAATATGGTGACTCATCGGAATTTGCTTGCCGAAGCACTGCTGGACTTAAAGAAGGCCATAGAAAACTCTCTGTCGAGAGAGAGTGCAGAGAAGGGAGTGCAAGAGTGCAGCGAATGGAAGTCGTGTGAGGCACGCCCCCTAAAATTGGAACTCCTGGAACCCCACCAAGGTCAGGGCTGATGGTCTTGGACCGAGTTGGCCAGGCAAGAGCCATCCCCCGAAACTGAAGAGGAAGGCCCCAGGTGATGTGGAATGTGTGGCAGGAGAAGCCACAGGGAGCGGAAACGACAGCTGGATAGTCAGCCCGCCGCTCCACTGGAGGTAGGCATCAACCCCGATCCCGCACCTTGCTCTTAGAACCTGAATACGAGTATATGCAACTCAATCGCATTGTGGCACCCAAAGTGGCCCCATCAGAATCATCATTTCATCGTTCAAGGAAACAGTCATTCCGTGGAGATGGAATTGGACACAGGGGCTGCTGTCTCAGTTATTGGCAGGCAAACATTTCAAAACGTTTAATCAGGTGTGCAATGCAAAATGCCTGCAGTTACAGGATATTGAGGCACGATTGGCCACATATATAGGAAAACTGCTGGCCATAGCAGGAACTGTGATAACCCCAGTAGACTACGGACAACAGTCCGTATGGTTACCTGTGATTATAATAAAAGGACATGGCCCCAGTTTGCTGGGGTGTGATTGGTTGCAGCGTCTCTGCCTTGATTGGCAGCGAATGTTCCAAATGGGCTCCAGAGGCCTCTAAGAGATACTGGGGAAGTACCCCAAGGTTTTTGCAGGCCAGTTTGGGGAAAATGAAGGCGGCCATGGTGAAAATTCATGCAGACTCTGTCACACAACCAAAATATTTTCGGTCTCGCCTGGTTCTCTACATGCTACCAAAAGGAAATTGGATGGCTAGAAGACCTGGGGATCATCAGGCTGGTAAAGTTTGCAGACTGGGCAGCACCAGTTGTCCCCGTCCTGAAGCCGGACAAAACTGTTCGTCTTTGTGGCGATTATAAACTGATTGGGAATGGGGCCTCCAGATTGGACAGATGCCGAGGATTTGTATGAAAAATTGGCTGGAGGTCATGCATTCACAAAGCTTGATATGAGCCATGCATACCTACTATTGGAATTGGACCCTGAGTCACGGCAGTATGTGACAATAAATATCCACAGGGGTTGTATGAGTACACCAGACCGCCTTTCGGAGTATCATCAGCTTGCACCAATTTTCAGAATCATAGAATCGCAACAGTGCAGAAGGAGACCATTCGGTCCATCAAGTCTGCACCGACCCACTGAAAGAGCACCCTACCTACGCCCAATCCATCACTCTAGCCCTATAACCCCACCTAGGGGCAATTTAGCATGGCCAATCCACCTAACCTGCATAACTTTGGACTGTGGGAGGAAACCCGAGCACCCAGAGGAAACCCACACAAACACGGGAAGAATGTACAAGCTCCACACACAGTCACCAAAGGTCGGAATCAAACCGGGTTCTCTGGCGCTGTGAGGCACCAGTGATAACCAGTGTGCCATCGTGCCACCCTGAGAGTTATGAAAAATATTCTGCGGGTCTTGCTACATGTGGCGGCCTATTTGGATGATGTTTTGGTCACGGGCACCATCATCTGGATGAGGTACTCTGCTGCTTTTCGGAGATGAGCATACGCCTCAAGATAGAGAAGAGCGTTTTTCATGGAAACAGGTCATCTATCTGGGGTATCGGTAGACCGGGAGGATCTACATTCAGTGGAGGAAAAGGTGCGTGCTATAAAATAAGACCCCACACCGGAAAACACAACCAAGCTGCGATCATTTCTGGGACAAATAAACTACTACAGTAAATTCATCCTGGGTCTTGCAACCATTCTAGCCCCTTGCACACACTGCTTAAAAAAAAAGCAGGGGTGGACGTGGAGAGTGCTGCAGGAAGAGGCATTTGCTAACGTGAAAAAGCAGCTCACTTTCACTGGCCCGCTCTCCGGCCTGCTGATGTACTACAGTCCCGCCAAACCACTCCTAGTCACGTGATGCCTTGCCATACACCATCAGTGCTGTTCTATCCCATCTGATGGATGACAGGAGGAAGCGGCCAATTGCATTTGCCTTGAGAAAACTGGTGCAATTATGCGCAAATCGAGAAAGAAGGTTTGGCCGTGGACTTTGCTGTGAAGACGTTCCATCAGTATGTGTATGGCTGTTGGTTCACGGTGTTGACAGACCACAAGCTGCTGTTGGGACTCTTCAAAGAAAGTTCACACTATGGTTGTATGGGACTGTTGCGTGCAACACCCTCCAACCCATGTCCCTGATGTCATGCAGAGGGTCCTCCACCAGATGGCAGCAAGGCATGTCCAGGCGGTGGGCGACGACATGGAAGTGAAGGGTGTGCAGCAGCAGCCCATCGAGGATACCTCTCCACGCAATGCAAAAAGGGCACTGAGGGGATTTCCGCGAGATGGCTCAGGTTGTGGAGCTGCAGCTCCCGAGGGAAGCTCGGGGCTTGGGGTCAATGTGAAATTCTGTCTGAGCAGGGGATGCGCTCAAATGGGCGTTCACCGCAAACCTGCGCCTCGAGACCACAGGTGCCATCGGGTCCAAACACGACTATTATGAGATCACAGATGGCATTGGCCGTGAGCTGGACACCCACTGCCACGCGATGCACTAACTCTGCAGGGGCTGGTTTAGCTCACTGCGCTAAATCGCTGGCTTTATAAAGCAGACCAAGCAGGCCATCAGCACGGCTCGATTCCCGTACCAGCCTCCCCAGACAGGCGCCGGAATGTGGCGACTAGGGGCTTTTCACAGTAACTTCATTGAAGCCTACTCGTGACAATAAGCGATTTTCATTTCATTTCATTTCAAAAGAGTGGTGCAAGTGTTCAAGAGCGGATGAGAAAAGCAAGCCCCGTCACCCTTGACATACGCCTCGCCAGACTCTTGCTTTGTTACTGAACCACTCCACATGCCGTGACCTGCACAGCACCGGCAGAACCTCTGCTGGCCGCAGACTTAGTACCCCGGCCAGCCTTGCTTTTCCAGACGTCGGGAAAATACGCCGCAGTCAAGAGCAACAAGGGCATTGCCCAGACAAGTGTAAACAGGCCAGACAGTCTGTACCAGGTGACGCAGTCTACGTCAGGACCTTCGGTGCCATGTAGGATCCAGACATGCTAATTCAGCAAACAGGAGCAATATCGTACCAGGTTCGGGTACAGGATCGCAAAATGAAAATGCACTAAGATCATCTCCGCACCAGGAGACCAGCTATACGCAACACTCATCCAGAGGAGCAGCTTCGGCACAGACAACCCCAGAGGGCATTGCCTCAAGGAGGATCCGATGCAGAAAAGGAGGTCAAGGATTACGTCTCTGACATGGAGACCCAGGCATCGGACGTTTCTGACGGTGAACAGACCAACGAGCGCCAACCAGTGGTCTTCCACTGCCGATGATCAGCGAGGAAATGGCAATCGGCGTCTAGATATACACCACCTGATGAAGCGCAGCTGCAGACAAAAAGAAGAAAGAACCCTCCTACTCCACCCTCATCGGAGGAGTCTTCAGACATTGGGAGGGAGGAATGTTATAAATCACATGAGACCTACGGGACGGACCAATTAGTTTCCCTGTAACTCTCGTTGAGTACGAGCTTCCCTGCTGAGGGGCGGGGGGGCCATTAGTGGAGTCATGGACACTATATATAAAAGCTCGACTCAAGTGGAAGACGAATAGGGAAGTCCCGTCTGTGACCTGTGTATAACGTGTAAATAGTTTCTTGTTCAATAAACAGTTTCTTTTAGACTCTCGTAAGCAGGAGATGAGAAAACACAGGCAGCTGTGGTCAGACTTCCTCAGAGAATGGAGGTCAAGCACAGTTATGCTCAGCTCAGTAAAGATGCAGAATCTTGGAAGTCAAAGGAAAGGAGGCTGCACTTACACTACACCAGCAGCCATAGATGTGCGTCCACATGTCAGAGTTCCCTGAGGCTTTTCCGGTGGCAGGCATGGAGTAGGTGGCCACACACAAGGTGGCTCCTACCCAAAGACAGACTTTAAGGCCTTTTCTACCCGATTCTCAGGATTGCTCAAAAGTTAAAAAACTGCAGGTTTGCTGAAACAGGCGTTCTATTGTAGCGGGGGATGTCCAAAAACGGCAACTCGTAGAGCAAAGGGTACTCCTCAGATCAGGAGAACACACGAGGTGCTGTAAGTGAAAAAAATGGCTGACAGCCCTGCACTGTGGTCGACAAAGCAGCTGAAGGAATTTATTTTGGCTATATTCAGCGTACAGAGATTTGCAGCCTCGTAGGACCTTACGAGGGCTGTGAAACCCTAAAAAACGGCCTTGGAGAGCTGAGTGGAATCGCAGAGGGCGACAATCCAGAAGGTTGAAGAATCAGTGGCCGACCACAAGGATTAGATTGCCCCTTTAGAGGCCAAGGTAATGTCAATGGTGGAGACACAGAAAAAGCTGCAAGAAAAAGCTGATGACCTAGAAAACCACTGTTGCAGGCAGAACTTTAGGATCATGAGTCTACTGAAGGCACCGAAGGTATGAGTGCTATGGAGTGCTGTGGCCAAAATGTTTGAGAAGCTGGTGGGGGGGCACGAATCTTTGACCATCTTCCTGAAGTGGATCGAGCTCATCAGTCGGTAGGGAGTAAACTAAAAGCAGGACAATGGCCACGGGCAATTATTGTGAGGCTGCACCGATACGTTGACAAGAAGATCCTGACTTGGGCCAAGAAGACCTGTAAATGTTCCTGGGAAGACTACACAATCCGTATCTTCCAGGACCTTTATAATGGAGTTGAAGAGAAACTACTTCTCCCTAGGGGTTGTGAATTCGCTACCCCAGATTGTGGTGGATGCTGGGACAATGGGTAAATTTAAGGAGGAGTTAGACAGATTTTTAATTGGTAATGGGTTGACGGGTTATGGAGAACGGGCAGGATGGTGGAGTTAAGGCCAGGATGAGATCAGCCATGATCGAAAGGCAGAACAGACCCGATGGGCCAACTGGCCTAATTCTGCTCCTATAGCATATGAACTTATCGTCGGACCTGGGAGCAGAGCAGCCCTAGTTTTAAAGAAGCCAAAGCTGTTTTTGTTCAGAACAAAATTCAGTATTGAACCTGGCTAGTTTGTGGGTAGTATTTTTTTAAAATTTAGAGTACCCAATTATTTTTTTTTCCCAATTAAGGGCAATTTAGTGTGGCCAATCCACCAAACCTGCACATCTTTGGGTTGTGGGGGCAAAACCCACGCAGACACGGGGAGAACGTGCAAACTCCACACAGACAGTGACCCAGGGCCGGGATTTGAACCCGGGTCCTCAGTGCCGTAGGCAGCAATGCTAACCACTGTGCCACCGTGCTGCCTGTTTGTGGGTAGCATAAGGTGGAAAGGAAAATTACTTTGCACGGATAAGGAGATGGATAAGTTTATAAAAGATCATGATTTGGCTGGATTCATGAGGATGCTGGTCCTTGGATGGGTTTAACTACAAGACCGAATTGTGGTATTGTTCTCAGAGGGTATCGTTATTATTGTTATTCACTTTACACTGTATAGTCATAGAACCTTGTTGTTATTATTCACTCAATACTGATTATATGTAGTTATAAAGTCTTGTAGCGTTTGCTGATGTTGTTATTGTTCACTTCGTACTGTTTATATGTAATCTTAGAGCCTTATAGTATTCACCATTATTATTATTCACTTTGCATTGTTGATATGTAGTTATAAGGTTTTGCAACCTTTGCCGCCTTGTGTTCGAGGTATATATAAGTCCCAGAAGGTGTCCGGGGTGGCAAAAGAACTACTGGGGTTCATGGAGAATATGGGAGGTGTGGACCATGCCGGCTTGTGCACCCGACAATGAAAGAGTCTTTTTCACACGTACATCAGGTGTTCGTCCGTATCGATTTTTAAAATTATATACAAGGGGCTCAATTCAGCAAATGGGAACAAAGTCCCACAGCGATAGCATTTAGCCACGAGTTCCCAGTGCTCGTAGCACCGAGAAACATATGGCTATTCAACTTGCATTGTATAAGGGGCCTCATCGGGGAACGCACGGCCAAGGCCACATATAGCCCTGTTTTGTGCACTGGGGAGCTTCAGTGTAGCGAGACATCAGGATGCCATTTTTAAATGGCATCACGATCACCGAGGCCTCCAAAGCGATTCCCGACCCCCCCCCCCCCCCCCCCCCCCCCCCTGAATGCACTATGGGCGGGTCTCTGGACACCTCCAACATCCACACACGGCACCCCCGGCCCGATCGCATGCGCACAAAAAGTGCCAGTCTGCTACTCTGGCAGTGCCTGTACCAGCCTGACACAGCCAAGCTGGCACCCACGTGGCACTGTCATGGTGCCAGGCTGGCACTGCCAGGGTGCCTGGCTGGCAACAGCAGTGCCAGGGCATCACCCTGCCCCCATGCAGCTGGGGGACTCCAATCCCCTGGAAGACTCCCACGAGTATCGCTCCACCTGGTCCCTATTTGTGGGGATCTGTGCTGAACAGTGCTCGTCCAAGGTCTGTGAGGCGAAGGGTGAATCCTTAAAGCTTAAACTCCCGGTGGTGGAGGAAGGAAAATGCAAGGGTTGTGAGCCCCACTTGGGCTGGAAGAGGTGATGGGGGTCGTTTGGCTGATGCAATCTGGGAAGGCTCCAGGACCGGATGGATTCCCAGTGAAATTCTATAAAACAATTGCCTGATTGAAACGTTCAACGACTCGATGAATAATGGGGAGCTTCCACCCACATTAGCACAGGTCTCAATTTCACTTATTCTAAAGAAAGATATAGATCCGGAGGACGTGGGTCCTATCAACCAATTTTGCTTCTTAACATGGATGCGACGTTGTTGGCCAAGATGCTGCCGATATGCAGGACCAGACAGGGTTTGTAAAGGGATGGCAGATATTGTCAAATATCAGGAGATTGTTAAATATGGTTATGATGCCCCCATCGGGCCAGGAAATGGAGATAATAATATCTATGGACACTGAAAAGGCTTTCGATCGGGTTGCGTGGGAGTATCTTTTCGAAATACTAGGTCGGTTTCGTCTTGGGTTTGTGGGCTGGATTAAACTGTTATACAGTGCCCCCACAGCTGGAATGCGAACACTATCAGTTCGGGTTATTTTAGCTTGCAACAAGAAACAAGGCAGGGATGTCCATTGTCTCTAATGCTCTTCACACTGCCGATTGAGCCACTGGCAATGGTGCTTAGGCTTAGGGCATCGGAGTGGGGAGGGACTGAGAGGGGAAGGGTGGAGCACCGAGTCTCCCTGTATGCAGATGACCTGTTGTTATATGTCACAGACCTGGTTTCCAGTATAGATTGGATTTTGGCGATACTGATGAAAATTAGCTCTTCTCAGGAAAGAAGCTTAATGTGGGAAAGAGCGAGGTATTCCCGGTCAACGCACAGATACAGAGGAGGAATTTGGAGATGCTCCCTTTTCGGTTGGTTAGAACGAGCTTTTGCTTTCTAGGAATCCAGGGGACCCATAACTGGGCACAGCTACATAAATTAAACCTGACTAGTCTGGTAGGTAAGATGAGGGAATGCTTCCAGAGGTGGGATGTTCTCCCGCTGTCATCGGTGGGACGGATCCAGACCGTGAAGATGACATCCTCTCACAGTTTCTGTTTGTCTTTCAGAACCTCCCTGATCTTCTTGCCTAAACATTTTTTATGAGAATAAACAGGATGATTTCAAACTTTCTTTGGGCGGGGATGGTACCTAGAGGGTATTGTTTTGAATGGGCCAGGAGGTTGGGTGGTTTGGCATTACCAAATTTACTAAACTAGTTTTGGGCAGCAAACGTGGAGAAGGTTTGGAAGTGGGCTGTAGAGGAGGGATTCATGTGGAGACAGATGGAAGAGGCTTCATGTAGGGAGACAAGTCTGAGAAAACTGCTGCTGGCGCCCAATCCGTTCTTGTTGGCAAGGTACTCCACAAGTCTGGTGGTGATCGGCACGTTGAGGATCTGGAACCAACTCAGGTAACATGTTAAGATAGAAGGCCTGCCGTTGTGGGCTCCGATCTGTAATAATCATAATTTACCCCAACAGGGTTGGCCTCAACATACAAGGGGTGGAGACGAGAGGGGTAAGAGTGGTTCAGAGGCCTTTTTGTGGATGGGAGATTTACAGAATTAGAAGAGCTTGTGGAGGAATTTAATTTGCCCGGGAGTGGGGAATGGGCTCCGGTACCTAGAGATTAAGCATTTAAAAAAAAAAGAGCTGGCCACACGTTTCCATGGTTGCCACACCGCTCACGGATTGAAAAGATTATGTCAGAGGACGAGATTTTAAAGGGGATGGTTTCTGACATTTATGGACAGCTGATGGAAAGGGAGAAAGCCTCGTTGGAACATAAAAGGAGGAAGAACTAGGTGGAATCACTGAGGAGGATCAATTCAACTTCCTCATGCGCAGGGTTAAGTTTAATCCAATTTACAGAGTGCATATGACAAAGTCGTGCAGGAGTTGAGTTTTTCCAGAGGTGGAGGATAAATGTGGGCGATGTTCTGGTGGACTGGCAGACCACGCCCATATGAAACTGGTGGAGCTTTGAGAATCCTTTGCTAGGCATATGTCAGAAATTTTAGGGCTGAAAGTAGCACCAGGCCCATGGGTGGTGATTTTCGGAGCTTTGGACTATCCGAAATTGCAGGCGGTGAGAGAGGCCAACATGTTAGCCTTTGCCTCTTGTTTGGATGGGGTGCCTCGGAGCCGCCTAAGGCTGCGGGATGGGTGAGTGATATGGCAGAATGCCTCCATTTGGAAAAGATAGTTTTCCATGAGGGGATCAGAGGAGGGTTTCCACTCAAGGTGGAGGCTGTTCATCTCCTTCTTTAAGGATTGGTAAATACCAGCAGAGGGGAGGGGTTTTGAGGGGTGGGATATTTTGGGTTTGTTTTAATCTATTCTTTAAAGTATAGGGGAAAAGTGGAGCAGGTGAGTTTAAGTCAGAGAGGTTTTGTTGAGAAACACTGCTGCAAACTTTTTTATATTGTATGTTTTGTACATAATCCTTGAATAAAATACTTTTTTAAAAGTTCCCTTAGGCAATGCAAAGTAACGAGTTAAGAAAGAAGGGGTCCATCCAGCCTATGTGCACCACCATGGCTCAGGGCTTTGAATGCATGAGCATCTCCATTGCAAGAGAGGGGTGTCATTTGTGGGCACTGAAATATACAGAATGCATGTCGCACTTGAAAATTGACCGTTCAGTGCTAATCGTACAGAGATGTTTGGAGTGGATGACGGATGTGCACCAACTTGTCCTCCCCTCCACCTATCTGGAGCACCCACCAAAGGCGGAGGTAGTCACCGAGAAGGATAAGAGCAATCATCATCATCAATCTCTATGGTCCCCGTACTGAGGCATTATCTATGCAGCAAGTGCCTAGTGACTGAATCTGTCCCTACATTCACACTCATGTATCAGCCTCTGCAGGTGTCCCCACTGGCATCTCCACAATGAGGATGCCTGCCTTGTGCATATCAACCCCACAAGCTTCCACCTCATCTATAGAATTCCTTGCCCAGTGAAGCAGTAGAGGCTCCTTCATTAAATGTTTTTAAGATAAAGATAGATAGTTTTTTTGAAGAATAAAGGGATTAAGGGTTATGGTGTTCAGGCCGGAAAGTTGAGCTGAGTCCACAAAAGATCAGCCATGATTTCATTGAATGGCGGAGCAGGCTCGAGGGGCCATATGGCCTACTCCTGCTCCTAGTTCATATGTGCTTATGTTCGTACATCCAGCTAAAGTGCACCTTGTAGAAATGGCCGAGAGCAGATGCCATCATAGTGGCCAGGGCACTGAATGGTTGACTGGGGTTTTCTATACTTGGAAAAGTCAATTTTTTCACTTTCTGAACACACTGTAAATATTGACATATAACGAAAGACATGTGAGCTTCATCACAAAACTCGAGGAAGGAAGAGGTAATGAAGTGAAGCAAGGGTCTTGGAGTGGACAGCAAGAACTTTGCATCATTCATTGGTAGCAAGAATGGATCCATTCAAAGCTGTGTCTTCAACTAAAGTGTCCTCACAGACAGCTCAAAGTGAGTTCCAGATCATGCAATCTCCCTGGGTTACAAGGGCTCAGTTAATATGTATCTGGATCAGATGACCCTGATGTTGATTGTAGCATAACAAGACACTAGAGTCCTGCACCAAGCCTAGCCTCATCCCTGGAACCTGTGTTATGCATCTTCATCCTCCTCCTTTTCCACATCCTGCTCCACCTCTTTACCCAATGAACTGTGTCAATCCAGGGCTTCAACCTCTTCAAGATCTACAGGTCTCTAAACGGCCAGGTTATAGAGAGCGCAACAGACCAGCATTATGCACGAGACTCTTGAAGGAGTGTGCTGCAAGGTGGCATCCGAGATTTTTCAGAGATTTCATGATTGCTAATGCATTTAGCACTGTAACCATTAATAAAATCACTCATGTTGCTATGCGCTACAGTCGTCCACCAGAGTACAACTGTACGTCATGGATTTCAATTTAACACCTGGATAAACCATTTTTTTAAACTAAAATTAATGCTAACGCTATGCTGACGAAAATACCTACCCCAGATTGCCATGAGCATCGCAAAAAAAACTGTTACTTCATGGTCAAATAGTTGTGTGACCTGCAGGAATAGAAAAAGCTAAGTTTACTCAAAAACAACTGGGGCTGAATTCTCCGCTGTTGGGATTCTCCATTAAGTTGGCAGTGCACCCACGCCCAGGGATTTCCCAATGGTGTGGGGCTGCCCACAATGGGAAACCCCATTGACCGGCTGGCGTGACGGAGAATCCCGCCCCTGATATTTATATAATGCCTTAACATAATAAACTGACCAAGGAAGTAGACAGGAACATTATAAAACAAAATTTACTGCTGAGGCACATAAGGAGATATTAGCACAGAGATCAAAAGCTTAGTCAAAGAGGTAGCGTTTTATGGAATATCTTAAAGGAAGAAAGCGAGGTAGAGAGGTGTAGAGACAATTTTCCATAACGTATGGCCGAGGCAACTGAAGGTGTAGGCACCAATGGTGGGGTGACTAAAATCAGAGATGCACAGGAAACCAGAATTAGAGTGAAGATATCTTGGAGGGTTGTGGGGCTGGAGGTGATCGCAGAAATGGGAAGTGTGGTGAGGCCATGGCAGGATTTGAAAACTAGCATCCGAGGCCAATGTAGGTCAGCAAGCACAGTTGGTTGAACAGGACTTGGGAGCAAGTTAAGACATGGGCAGCAGAAAGAACTTTGAATGTCTTCAAGTTTACAAAAGGTAGAATTGGCCAACCAGCCTAGAGTGCATTGGAATAATGGGGCGGGATTCTCCGACCCCCCATCGGGTGGGAGAATCACCGGGGTTCGGCGTGAATCCCGTCCCTGCCGTTCTCCCAATTCTCCCTCCCCCCAAAAATTGCCCCGGCGTGAGTCGCGCCGCCCGCCTCGGAGAATGGCGGGTCCAGCGCGACTCAATGGGCCCTGGGGCTGACCAAATTCTCCGGCCCACGATGGCCTGAAGTCCCACTTGTTCTTTGCCAGTTCCGCTGGCATAAATTAGAGTAGGTCCCTTACAGGCGGGACCTGGCAGCGCGGGCGGGCTCGGGGATTCTTGGGGGGGTGCAGGGGGATCTGGCCCCAGCAGGTGCCCCATGGTGGCCTGGCCCGCGGTCGGGACCCACCGATCCGCGGGCGGGCGTGTGCCATGGGGGCACTCTATTGTTCCGCACCGGAGGCCATGGTCCTCCGCCATTCCCGGTGCGGAAGCGAATCCCTCTGCGCATGCACGGGGATGACGCCAGCATACACTGGCACTCCCGCGCATGCGCCGACTCGCACCGGCTGGTGGACGCCCTTCGCCGCCGATTGGCGTGGCGCCAAGCCCCTTTCCCGCAAGCCGGCGGGGCGCCAACCACTCCGGGGCGGGCCTAGCCCCTGAAGGTGCAGAGAATGCCACACCTTTGGGGTGGCCCGATGCCGGAGTGGTTCACGCCACTCTGTCCCACCGGGGCCCCCCACCCCGCTGGGTAGGGGTGAATCCCGCCCATGGAGTCTAGAGGTATCAAAGAAACGAACAAGAGTTTCAGCAGCAGAAAAATGGCAACAGGAAAAATGTGGGCAATGTTGTCGACATGGAAATAGGCTGCCACAGTGATAACACATTTTTTTTCTTCAAATGTTTTTATTGAGTGTTTGGTTTACAGAGCATATATGTATAAATATGAACATTCATTATGAGATGAAACAAAAAACAAAGAGAGAAAGCAAAAGAGAAATAAAAAGTAAAACTAAAACTATTTACACATGTATCTATTTTCATACATACATCACAACTTCCCTTCATTTTCTTCCTTGCAGTATTAGCAGTGGCAGTTGTGGTCCCATGCGTACCTCATCCCACCGGTTTTCTCTTAGTCTTTTCCTCCTCCCCTCTTTGATTCAGGTTGTTGCACCTGCTCCCCCCCAAACCCCACCCCACCCGTATGTCTCCTATTGGGCTTGGTTTAGTTCCATGTTTCCCTGGAATCATCCATGTAATGTGGAGCGTGGTCGGAGATTACGATCGCGGAGTATTCCACTTTTCCTAGCCCTGGAAGCATCGATTTCCCCACTGCAAAGAAGTTGATCCGTGAATAGATGTTATGTACTTGGGAGAAGAAGGAAAACTCCTTCACCCCTGGGTGGGTGAAACGCCATGGTCCACCGCCCTCATCTGCTCCATGAATAGGCTCCGTTCCTTCACCATATTGGAGGTCTTTCCCATTTTGGGGTTTGACTTGTCCGTCCGTGGGTCCTGTACACAGTTCAGTTAAGGTGTCCCCTGTCCTCTCTCTCCCCCCCCCCCCCCCCCCCCCCCCACCATGATCAATCAGTGTGTATCTATGTCAGGGATTACCGCCATGGTCTTCTTTATAAACTCTGTGTCATCCCAATTGGGAGCGTACATGTTAACGAGGACTATCGGGGCCCGTCAAGGACACCACTGACCATGACACACCGTCCCCCTGGGTCGTTAACCATTTTTGCCCACATGGATGTGGTCCTCTTATTTAGCAAAATGGCTAGCCCCTGGCCTTCAACCCATAGCGGGAATGGTAGATCTGTCCCACCCAGCCCTTGCTTACCCGCAGTCAGTCCTTCTCCCTCAAGTGCGTCTCTTGGAGGAAGACTATGTTGGCTTTCATGCTTTTCAGCCGGCCGAAGACTCCGAATCTTTTCACTGGGCCATTAAGTCCCCTGACGTTCCAGGTGACTGTCCCTGATGGGTTGATCCTGCAGGATCAACCATCCTTACCTGTTAGGCGTGGCCCTGCACTTCGGGGTTTCCCTTTGTTGCGGGACCATCCAAGATGGTCCTGGTCACTGTTCTTCCCATGTGGTCAGGTCCCTGCGCTCCGGCGTTTCCCTTTGTCATGTGGCACCCAACATAGCTGCCAACTGTGAGTTCGCCAAGTGGGTGAGCCCCTGGACTCCAGGGTTTCCCTTTGCCCAGGGTCACTCCAAATTGGCTGCTTGCAGCGCTATTTTGTTCCAAGTCACCATGTGAGGCCTGTTGTAGCCAGCCTAATGCCCTCCATCATTCTTCATCAACTCTCCCTTATAATATCTTCTCTCCCCCCCTCCCCCCCGTCTATTTCCCCCATCCCGTAGCTAACCCCCCCTTTCCCCCTGCTTTTTCCCGTAGTTAGCCCACCAGGCAACTTCCCCTTTCTCGTCTTCATGAATCCCGGTGCTAGCTTCCTCGCTAGTGTGGTGGGCCCCCTCCCAGGGCTTGTTGCACATCCTCACGTTGCCCGATCTATGGGCTCCCTGTCTGCCATTTCCTCTCACCTTCCCCAGTGCTTAGCTGTACACACTCATCCTTCCCTCTCTCGTCTCCAAAACGAGGCACTATTCTCTTGCGTAAAGCGGTCACTGTGTTGATGGTCTACTGTTGGCTGTACAGACTGTAAAAGGGAGAAACCTTTTTTTCATTAAAACATTGTGTTATAAGAGTCTCATTCTGCAGGGTCCTCATCGCTGCCCCTGCTGCTGCTTCTCCAGTCCATTCTCTGCAATTAACTTGTCAACGTCTGCAGGGACTGTGAGAAGGTGCTCCCTGCCTTGACATGTGACCCAGAGCTTGGTTGGGTACAGCATTCCAAATCTTATGCCCTTTCTGCTTTGTTAAGTTTGGCCCGACGCTTGGCCAGGTCAGCCCCAATGTCCTGATAGATCCGGATCTTGTGACCTTCCCAGCTGCAGTTTTTGGACTGCCTGGCCCAACGCAGGATTCTGGCACTGTGGTATCCTTGCAATTATCGCCTCAGCCTCAGCTGTTCCTCAGTTTTAGGCTTTGGTCGGAGCGACCAGGGTGCTCTGTCAATTCCCGGTGGGTTGGGGAAGCTGTCCCTTCCCACCAGGTCACCCAGCATTTGGGCCACATATTCTGTGGGGTTCCTACCTTCGATCCCCTCTGGTAGGCCCACAATAAGCAGGTACTGCCGCCTTGACTGGTTCTCCAGGTCCTCAACATTTTCCTAGTTGCCTAGTGTCGCTACCAGCCTTGCCATCTCCTTTTCCAGGGCGACGATCCAGTCGCTCTGGTCTGTTGCAGCCCTCTCCAGATCTTTAATCGTTGTCTCCTGGGGCCTCCAGTCACTTTTCGGCTTTGTCCAGGGCTATCTGCAACTTAGATATCTGATTTTGTTTCTTCTCTTTGTTTCTTCGGCTCTCTTGAGAGGAACATCCTCCACCCACCCTCTGGTGAGGGGGGCTTCTCATGCGGCAGGTCGGTACCTCTCGCTCTGGCGAAGTCTGAGTTTCGCCGCCTCGTGCACTGGTCGGCTCAGCCGGCTGCTGTTTGTCCAGGGTCTTCCCACTCCTGGGGCGGGTTTCTCCGACCCCCCCGCCGGGTCTGAGATTCGCCGGGGGCCGGGGTCAATCCCGCCCCTGCCGTGTCCCGAATTCAAAGCCACCAGAGATTCGGCGGGGGCGGGAATCGCGCCGCGCCGGTCGGCGGCCCCCCCGGCGATTCTCCGGCCCGCGATGGGCCGAAGTCCCGCCGCTGTCAAGCCTCTCCCGTCGCCCCAATCAAAATACCTACCTGACCAGCAGGACTGGCGGCGCGGGCGGGCTCCGGGGTCGGGGGGGGGGGGGGGGGGGGGGGGCTATCTGGCCCTGGGGGGTGCCCTCACGGTGGCCTGGCCTGCGATCGAGGCCCACCAATCGGCCGGCGAGCCTGTGCCGTGGGGGCACTCTTTCCTTTCCGCCTTCGCCATGGTCTTCACCATGGCGGAGGCGGAAGAGACCCCCTCCCAGCGCATGCGCCGGGATGAGGTCAGCAGCCACTGACGCTCCGGAGCATGCGCGGATTTACGCCGGCCGGCGAAGTCTTTTCGGCCCCGGCTGGTGTGGCGCCAAAGGCCGTCCACTTCAGCCGGCGGAGCGCCAACCACTCCGGCGCGGGCCTAGCGCCTCAATGTGAGGGCTTGGCCCCTAAAGGTGTGGAGACTGTAAAAGGGAGAAACCTTCCGCACCTTTGGGGCGGCCCGACGCTGGAGTGGTTCATGCCACTCCATCACGCCGGGACCCCCCGCCCCGCCGGGTAGGGGAGAATCCCGGCCCTGGTCTCCAATCATCCTCTGGACTGGCTGTTATTTGGCATCCTTATTTCTTTCCTCATTTTGTTACGGGTGTGGGGGTGATTTAATTTACAGGCGTTTTTCAGGCAAAAGGTGCCTATTTTTCAGGTTTGTGGGAGGAGAGCCACCTGATGTGCAACTTCTCGGCACATCCCCATCATCGGACGTCCAGTGAATTATGAGATCGGAACATCATGCTGGGGTCAAATGTGCCATCAATGTTGCAAACAAACTGGGTCAAATGTGACATCAAGTTGTGAACAGGCCGGTTTAATCTCAGAGTGATGGCTGGGAATGAGTTGGATTAGGGAACAGATGGTAGTTAGGGTACAGATTTTGGGGCAGGGACTGAAAATACTGGCTTCAGTTTTCCCAGTATTTGATTGGAGGAAATTTCTGCTCATCCTGTACTTAATGTCGGGCAAACAATTTGACAATGTGGGGGTCCAGAGAGGGGGTTGTGAGATACAACTGGATGTTGTCAGATTACGTGCAAGATCTAAAAACGTGCTTTCAGATTATGTCACCAGGGGATGCATGTAGTCGAGAAATGGGTGGGGCCAAGCATAGATCATAGTGGTTGACAGGATATAATGGTGTGGGAGCAGCAAATAAGACTTTCCAAATGATTCTCTGACTGTGATTCGATAGATAAGAATGGAACCAGGCGACAGTAGTACCAGCCAGCTGGACAACAGTGGGAGGTGTTGAGGAGGATATGGAAGGTTGGGAATGGATTTTGGAGGTGAGAACATGTTCAGTGATTTTGGAGAGGAAAGGGAAGTTGGAGTTGGGACAGTATTTTGCCAGGACGGTGGATCAAGCATTGTTTCTATTTGAGAAGAGAGATGATGACAGCAGGTTTAGAGGAGAAAGAAACAACACCTGAATAAGAACAAACATTTACAATATCAGCTAACATGGGGACCAGGAGGGGAGGTTGGATGATCAGCAGTTTATTGAGAATAAGATCATGGGAGCACCTGGTGGATCTCATGACAACTTGAGCTCAGACAGGGCATGAAGGTAGATCGGAGAGGAACCAGAGACCAATGAGAGCAAGGGTGGATCATTATAGGAATTTGACCAGATATGCTTCAGGAAGGGAGGGATTCAGCAAGAGGCAGCAGATTAGATAGTTGCAATCTTAGTGACTAAGAAGTCATGAGCATCTCACATACTTTGTTGGAGAGGAGGAAAGAGGTTAAGAAAATGTTTTGCAGTAAAGAAAAGAAGCCAATATTTTTCTTTGCATTCCAGTTGATCCTTGAATGATAAGCAGTTTTACAAATGACCAACAGGACTATGGTGATTTATGTGATCCAGCCGATAGGTCAGTGAGTGGCTAAACCATATGCACCATGTTATTTCAATACCGCGTTCCTTGAAGTAAAAGGGAGTAGAGATGAGGGTCGTGCCAGGGTAACATACATGGTGAGAGAGTAATGTTTTACTGGGGACTGAAAATTAAAGGTAGTAGGGAGAGTGCAGTTGAGCAAATCTGTAGCTGTAGAAATGTTGCGGCAATCAAAGGGCCAGGGGCTAGACAATTGAAATTTTGAAAGTGCAATTGTAGATGAATTAGGGAATAGGTTTTCCAAGTGACAGATACAGAAGTAGATCAGGTTGGAGTGTGGAAGGGGGATGTTATGGTGCTTGATACAAGGAAGTGATCAGTGATTACCTTATCTGTAATCGATATGATGGGACTCTCAAGACTACGCAAGATGGCAAAGCCAATGGTGTGACCGTGAATGTGGGTTAGGAAGTTCATCTGAAAGGAGAGATTTAGGGAGGATAAGAAGGCAATAGACTCAGAGGAAAGAGAACTGGAAAGAGTACAGAGGATAGGAAGTGATCAGATGGAGGGAGGAAAGCAGTGAGATATCTCAGCAATAAAATTTATATCATACTAGGATTGGTGAAGGATGATTCTAGAAGTGAGGAGTGGAATAAAGCAAGATGATCAAAGAAGGAAAAATTGCCAGAGTAGTCGGGAGTTAAGTCAACCTGGGATCTGGTGATAAGTGCCACATTGTCACTGTAATGCCTCAACTAGGCAAGTGGTAGAAGGTATAGCCAGGTGGGGAGGCTTCATTAAGTGGTGGTGATCAAGATACCTGAGCTAAGTTTCTTTCAAGGCCACGATACCAATATAATAATCCTCAAGTTGTTGAATGGCAAACCCTTGTTCACAAGTGCAAAGGCATTCTGCAGGGCGATCTGTAGAGGGATGGTGAGAGCTGAATGGCTACCAGCGTCTACATCCTGTAGTGATCCTCAGCAGTGACAAGGACAAGTGTGGCAGAAAGAAAATTGATAGGATTAGCCCCAGCAGATGCAATGAGTAGGAAGGTCAATGAGAAAGTGAGTTGAGGCGATTGGAGTTAGAACATAGAACAGTACAGCACAGAACAGGCCCTTCGGCCCTCAATGTTGTGCCGAGCAATGATCACCCTACTCAAACCCACGTATCCACCCTATACCCGTAACCCAACAACCCCCCCCCCCCCCCTTAACCTTACTTTTTACACTACGGGCAATTTAGCATGGCCGATCCACCTAGCCCGCACATCTTTGGACTGTGGGAGGAAACCGGAGCACCCGGAGGAAACCCACGCACACACGGGGAGGACGTGCAGACTCCGCACAGACAGTGACCCAGCCGGGAATCGAACCTGGGACCCTGGAGCTGTGAAGCATTTATGCTAACCACCATGCTACCGTGCTGCCCTAAGTTGCTGCTTAAAATAAGCCCAACGCTGAGTGCCTCGCCCAGCCCATTTGAAGATGCCAATAGGGGCTCAAAGATGTTTCACAAAGCACACATAAAACATCTTATTTCCTAATTTCTTAGCATTAAAGTTCTCTTTGCATATGACTATAATGAACCTGTGGTGGACAACACAAAAATAAGCAACTATTTAGAGATGGATTACTCAGCATTCACAATGGATTTTTTTTAACTTGCCACCTGGCAATAGGAAATGAATAGGCATGAAAACGGAATGATTTCTATAATAGGCAGCTGGGCTGCCTCGGCGGCAAGTTAGCCCATTATCTCATCTGGATACGTCATAGACCATTTCTACCTCCTATGTGGTGTCCCCTACTGCTTTGCTTGTGTGATTTCTTACCTTAGCATAGGAACATGTCTCGTTGAGCCTCCAGTACTGACAATGGTTATCACATAGTGGGCACATGATAATCCTACTCGCATTGCATATTTCCTTACTGAGATTCATGGAAAGAAAATAGAGGAAATTAAAGTCATGCATTACTCACCAGGAAACTCCAGAAAGAAACAAACCTCATAGAACTCCTACAATGCAGAATGAGGTCCTCCGGCCCATCATGCCAGCACCAACCCTCTGAAGGAGCACCCTTCCTGGGCCCAATTCCCCCACCCTATCCCAGGAACAAAAGTGTACAAAATTATGAGGGAGAGAGATAGGGTGCACAGGATCCTTGGTGGAGAATTCTAGAACCAGGGGCCATGGATTCAAGATAAGTGGCAGAAGGTGTAGAGGGGAGATGAGGAAGAACATTTTTATGCAGAGGGTAATGGGAGTCAATTTGCTGCCCGAGTTGGTGATGGAGGCAGAGACCCGAAACTCTTTTAAAAGATATCTGCATCTGCACCTTAAGTGCTCTAAGCTACAGGGCTATGGACCGGGTGAAGGAAGGTGGGATTAGAAAGGGCATATGGGTGTCCTTGGGCTGGCATGGACAAGATGGACCAAATGACCTCCTTCTGTGCTGTAACTTTTCTATGCTTCCAACCCCACCTAACCTTTGGACACTACGGGACAATTTTAGCATTGCCAATCTACCTAACCTGCACATCTTTGGAGGAAACTTGAGCACACAAAGGAAACCCACGCAGGCACGGGGAGAAAGTGCACACTGTCACCCAAGGCTGGAATGTAAACTGGGTCCCTGGCACTGTGAAGCAGCAGTGCTTGTCACTGTCCCACCTCTCAGATGATGTAGCTGGCTGATTGTTGACTCAAAGTTAAATAATTTCTCTCATAATCAACACCTCAAACTCTGGATCAACGGTAGTCATAATCTGGGCTGTAATCACCTGAGAGCCTGAGCAAAGCTACTGTTTTCTGTGTGTTTCTGTAAATAGCATGACCACCTAACAATATTGAACAGTTCAATTTGTACCCAAGTAGTGATATTTGACAAATGGAACAGAAAAAGTCCAAACATTTTTAGGGATGATGAGGATCAAGAAATTTGTGATTTGGTTTCCTCTGCTTCAGACGTTGAAAGCTATTGTGGCTTCTGAATTGCTATCCTGTTGAAAACAAATTAATTCTATCAAACAAATCTTGGACACAAAGAGAATTGAGTAAGGGGGGGGAGTGAAGTGAGAAATTTGCAGTGCCTTTATAAAAATAATAAGTGTGTTTTCATGAATGTTGCTCATGTTAAAACAAAGGGCATACTGTTTTCCAGAGGTTTTATACAATGATATAGTGCTGTGTCATGTAGCAAACCTTACAAAGTCAACACTAGAACACAACTTTCTCCAGTAATTTCTTACTTACATGTATCTTAATTTTAAAGAGCAATTTATTTTGATATATTGGCATTCTGTCTTTCTGAACCTGCCAAAAAGTGAAGACCATTTCCAGCTGGTTTTTCAACAACTGCTTGTGCAGTCAGTTTACAACTCAAAGTTTCAGCAATTTTTACTGTTTGTGACTTTGAGCATTTTCAGCCTCAGCCTCTGGGATAACCATTCATATGAGCCTGCTGTAAGGTACATCCATGCCATAGCAAATATTGTAAATATTACAACAAAAATTGTTACAAATCTTCAAACCATTTATTCTATTGTTTCAGTGGATGTAGTTTAGCTGGTGAGATTATAAATCTCGTGGGATTGCCTGTTAAGAGCTGAGATGTAAATATTCCATTTGCACTGTGATTGAAATGCATATTAGGTACTGTACCTCACTTGGTTACTTTCAAAGTATATTAATCCATACAGAACCACCAAGACTCCACTTATGGCAACAGGAATCAGCATAATGGTGTACCAGCCAAGCCAAGCAAAATAGAGGGCAATTCGCTCTCCAAAATATTCCCTGCAAATAGAGACATGAACCAAAACACTTAAAATTCACATGATCCTGCAAGTTATTTTTCTGCTCACATATTAACAGAGAAACAGGAAACAACTAATGGTATGCTGGTTAGCTTTTACCTTTAATAAAAACTGAATAAATATTTGGTTCATAACAGGTGGAGCAATATGCTTTCATTATCTGTTTCTAGGAATGTAAAAACACCTATTTCTCAGCTTTATTAGCCCGAGATCACCGTTTTTGTGGTTAACCAGCGAGAGATTGCAGTTCCTGTGTTACATTTAACAAATGCACTACATAAACTAAGGGCACATGTACTGCTAGAGAGGCAGTACTGGAATGAGGGAGACTATTTTTCCAGGGAATACGAACCAATGTCCTAAGGCCAGATATCTGCGTTTTTGTGAGGGCCACAAAGAATCCAGCACGAGTTTGTAGAGTGAAACAGAAAGTAGCGTCATTTGCAACAATATATACACAGCAGCAGTAGTTCACTACTGCTTCCTTCTCTAGCCGGTACCACACTGACCAGCTCTATTTATGCAGCTGCAACTACTAGTGATCGTCCCGCCTCCTCCCCCTGCTCCCATTGAGGGGGGCTCATATTCCCCAAGATGCACAGGGTAACCAATTGTCTCCAGCCAATAGGATCCAGGCAGGTTATATCCATGCGTGTTTGGAATAAAATTGGTGGTAAAATCAATTTTGCCTCCACAACCTCGTAGACTGTGAATGAGGTCAAGAAGGACCTAGGGAAAAGTACAAAAGTAGGTTTATGTAAGATAATGAAAAAGGGCAGATTGGGGATATGCAAACTTGAATGCAAAGTTTCTTATAACAAACAAGGCTGTTTTTTTTTTTTGCAGCCATGAAGTTAATCCCAATGCTGGAAACCACTGGGAGTCCCAAGCCCAAGCAAGAAGGCAATGGAACCGTAGCGGCAATTTTCTGTCAATGACCAATTCAAAGGCCACCACCAGGACTGCTACTCATTTAAGAACAGTGAGCGGTCTCCCTGAGCTGCTATCCAATCAAAGGGTAGGCAACTTTACTGCCTCATGCAGAGCAACTGACAGAGTGGCCGCTGCTGAGGCTATAAGAGGAGAGGATACCGCCAAATTGGGGCACCGTTGGAAGCAAGTAGAAATATTTATTTCTGTGTAAATGGAGGAGAAACCCCCATCAGCGGAAGTGGCCATTGCCACTGTGGGTTCTTTCTCCAAGGCAGGGAGCTCCCTTAGCTTCCAAGTCCTCCATCATAAAGGCTCCAGGAGGCTGCCTTCCTGTTGCTGGTGAATTCCCGAGAATGCAGTGAGGAGGATGCAAACTACCAGAATCCCCAGAAAATGGCTGTCAGCTACATTTTAACTATTTAAATTGGCCACTCGCATGCTTTTCCATCTCCAATGGGCTGGTAAATTTCAGACATTCTGTTGCCGTTACAGTATGAAACAAATATATGAGACACGTCAAATTAACAGGAGAATTGGCTATGAATAGGAGCAATACCATGATTATTAATTGTTTGGATGTGGACACCGCTGGGAAGGTCACTATTTTTTGCTCAGCTCTAGATGCACGTAACAAGGTGGTAATTAGCCAACTTCTTGAACCACTGCAGTTGATGCGGTTACAGTACTTCTCCAATGCTGTTGAGTAGGGAGTTGATTATGCAACAATGAATAAATGGTAATATGAAACCAGATGGACCACCTGGCATTGACCTAGGCACCGGAAACAACAATGGCAAGTCCTGTCGACCCTCCTTATTAACTTATGGGTGATCATACCAAAATTGTGAGAGATGCCTCACTGACTAATCAAGCAACAGCCTGACATAGTCATTCTTGTACCTTACAGATAATATCCCAGATACAATCATCACCATCCCTGGGAATGTCCTGTCCCACTGGCACAACAGTCACAACAGAGGTGGTGGCACAGTAGTATACAGTCAGGAGGAAGTTGCTCTGGGAGCCTCAACATCAACTCTGGGCCCTATGAAGTATCATGGTATCAGGTCAAATAGATAAGGAAGCTTCCTGTTGATGACCACTTACTGCTGCCCTCTCCCCACCTCTAACTCCCCCCCCCCTCCCCCAGCTGACTACTTAGTACTCCTCCACATTGAGCAGCACTTGGAGGTGACAATGGTACCGAATATATGCTTCAATATCCATCATCAAAAGTGGCTCGACAGCAGCACCAAGGGCCAAGCCCTAAAGGACAGAGCTGCTCGGCTTGATCTGTGGCAGATGGTGAGGGAACCAGCCAGCGGGAGAAACCTTGACCTCATCCTCACCAACCTGCGTGCCACTGATGAATCTGTCCATGACAGTATCGGTAGGAGTGACCATTACACGGCCCTTGTGGAGACACAATCCTGTCTGTACATTAAGGATACCCTCCACACCCTCCATGACATTACCATCATGCTAAATGACATAGACTTTGGACAGATCTAGCAACTCAAGACTGGGCAACCATGAGGCACTGTGGGCCATCAACAACAACAGAATTGAATACAACCACAATCTGTAATCTCCTTTTCGGCGGGAATTCAGCTGTTGGAGTGGGCGGAGCCACAGAGTCGAGCGGTGAGTATTTAAACTAGCTGCTTCGCAGATTCGAGTCTTTTCGGCGGGAATTCAGCTGTTGGAGTGGGCGGAGCTACAGAGTCGGGCGGTGAGTATTCAAACTCGCTGCTTCACAGATTTGAGTCTTTTCGGCGGGAATTCAGCTGTTGGAGTGGGCGGAGCTACAGAGTCGGGCGGTGAGTATTCAAACTCGCTGCTTCACAGATTTGAGTCTTTTCGGCGGGAATTCAGCTGTTGGAGTGGGCGGAGCTGCTTCACTGCTTAAACAACGGCCACAGGGTCTTCGGGGATAAATTTGAAGAGTGACATCACAGCAAAGCAGTGACCTGATTGGCTGGTAAGGAAAGTGTTCCAATTAGCAGTAGCTGGGAGAAATTTAACTCTTTGTGTGTTGGTAAGTATTGTGATTGGTAAGTAAAATCTTTATTCCTTTCACTTATTCATTATTTGATATTATATTTGTAATCAGTTAACATAAAGTGTAAAAATGGCAGGAGATCCCAGACCCATGTTATGCTCCTCGTGCTCAATGTGGGAGTTCACGGACGCGGCCGATAGCCCTGACTCCTTCATGTGCGGGAAGTGTGTCCAGCTGCAGCTCCTGTTAGACCGCATGACGGCTCTGGAGCTGCGGATGGACTCACTTTGGAGCATCCGCGATGCTGAGGAGGTCGTTCAGTGAGTTGGTCACACCGCAGATTAGGATTGGTGAGGGAGACAGGGAATGGGTGACCATAAGGCAGAGAAAGAGCAGGGAGGCAGTGCAGGTGTCCCCTGTGGTCATCTCCCTCCAAAACAGGTATACCGTTTTGGATACTGTTGGGGAAGATCACTCACCAGGGGCTGGCAGTAGTAGCCAGGTTCATGGCACCGTGGCTGGCTCTGCTGCACAGAAGGGCTGGAAAAAGACTGGCAGGGCTACAGTCATAGGGGATTCAATTGTAAGGGGAGTAGACAGTCGTTATTGTGGTCAAAAACGAGACTCCCGAATGGTATGTTGCTTCCCGAGTGCACGGGTCAGGAATGTCTCAGATCGGCTGCAGGACATACTGAAGGGGGAGGGTGAACAGCCATTTGTCGTGGTGCAGAAAGGCACCAACGATAGAGGTAAAAAACAGGATGAGGTCCTACAATCAGAATTTAAGGAGCTCGGAGAAAAGTTAAAAAGTAGGACCTCAAAGGCAGTAATCTCAGGATTGCTACCAGTGCCACGAGACAGTCAGAGTAGAAATTCAAGAATAGTCAGAATGAATACGTGGCTTGAGAGATGGTGCAGGAGGGAGGGGTTCAGATTTTTGGGACACTGGAACCGGTTCTGGAGGTGGTGGGACAATGACAAATTGGATGGTCTACACCTGGGCAGGACTGGAACCAATGTTCTAGGGGGTGCTTTTGCTAACATTGTTGGGGAGGTTTTAAACTAATGTGGCAGGGGGCTGGGAACCAAATTAGGAAGTTAGAGGTCAGTAAAGAGGCAGCAACTAAAGCCAGTAAGGTACTAGATAATAAACTCAATGTGACTAAGGGGAAGAGTAGACAGGGAAGAGATGATGAACACCAGGGGGCAGGTGGTCTGAGGTGCATTTGTTTTAATGCGAGAAGTGTAGCAGGTAAGGCAGGTGAATTTAGGGCTTGGATTAGTACCTGGGAATATGATGTTATTGGTATTACTGAGACTTTGTTGAGGGAAGGGCAAGATTGGCAACTAAATATCCCAGGGCATAGATGCTTCAGGAGGGATAGAGAGGGGGGTAAAAGGGATGGAGGAGTTGCATTACTGGTCAGAGATGATATCACAGCTGTGATTAAAGAGGACACGATGGAGGATTCGAGCACTGAGGCAATATGGGTAGAGCTAAGAAATAGGGAGGGTGCAATAACATTGTTGGGACTTTACTATAGGCCTCCCAAAAGCGAGCATGAAGTAGAGGTACAAATATGTAGACAGATTATAGAAAAATGTAGGAGCAATAGGGTGGTCACGATGGGAGATTTTAACTTCCCCAACATTGAATGGGACTCATGTAGTGTTGGAGACGTAGATGGAGCAGAATTTGTAAAGAGCATCCAGGAGTGTTTTTTAGAGCAGTATGTAAATAGTCCAACTCGGGAAGGGGCCATACTGGACCTGGTATTGGGGAATGATCCCGGCCAAGTGGTTGAAGTTTCAGTCGGTGATTACTTTGAGAATAGCGAGCACAATTCCGTAAGTTTTAGAATACTCACGGACAAAGACGAGAGTGGTCCTAAAGGGAGAGTGCCAAATTGGAGAAAGGCCAAGTATAATAAAATTCGGCAGGAGCTAGGGAATGCGGATTGGGAGCAGCTGTTTAAGGGTAAATCCCCATTTGAAATGTGGGAGTCTTTTAAGGAAAGGTTGATTAGAGTGCATCATAGACATGCCCCTGTGAAAATGAGAGATTGAAATGGCAAGATTAGGGAACCATGGATGACGGGTGGAACTGTGAGACTAGCTAAGGTGTAAAAGGAAGCACACATAAGATCTAGGCAACTTAAAACTGATGAAGCTTTGGAGGAATATCGAGAAAGTAGGGCAAATCTCAAACGCGCAATAAAGAGGGCTAAAAGGGGTCATGAAATCTCTTTGGCTAACAGGATTAAGGAAAATTCCAAAGCCTTTTATTTGTATATAAGGAGCAAGAGGGTAACTAGAGAAAGGATTAGCCCACTCAAAAACAAAAGAGGGAATTTATGCATGGGAAATGGGTAAGATTCTTAATGAGTACTTTGCATCGGTATTCACCAAGGAGAGGGACATCACAGATGTTGAGGCTGGGGATGGATGTTTAAATACTCTAGGTCAAGTCGGCATAAGGAAGGGGGAAGTTTTGGGTATTCTAAAAGGCATTTAGGTGGACAAGTCCCCAGGTCTGGATGGGATCTATCCCAGGTTTCTGAGGGAAGCGAGGGACGAAATAGCTGGGGCCTTAACAGATATCTTTGCAGCATCCTTGAGCACGGGTAAGGTCCTGGTGGACTGGAGAATTGCTAATATTGTCCCTTTGCTTAAAAAGGGTAGCAGGGATAATCCAGGGAATCCAGGGAGCTTGACTTCAGTGGTAGGCAAACTGTTGGAGAAGATACTGAGGGACAGGATCTATTCACATTTGGAAGAAAATAGACTTACCAGTGATAGGCAGCATGGTTTGGTGCAGGGAATGTCATATTTTACAAAGCTAATAGAATTCTTTGAGGAAGTGACAAAGTTAATTGATGAGGGGCTGGTTTAGCTCACTCGGCTAAATCGCTGGCTTTTAAAGCAGACCAAGCAGGCCAGCAGCACGGTTCTGTTGCCATAGCTGTTCAAGGAATGAGTGAGGTTTCTGTGGTTGTGATAACAACCTCTGCAGGGGCTGGTTTAGCTCACTGGGCTAAATCTCTGGCTTTTAAAGCCAGGCCAGCAGCACGGTTCGATTCCCGTACCAGCCTCCCCGGACAGGCGCCGGAATGTGGCGACTAGGGGCTTTTCATAGTAACTTAATTGAAGCCTACTCGTGACAATAAGCGATTTGTAGATGTCATATACATGGACTTCAGTAAGGCGTTTGATAAAGTTGCCCATGGCAGGTTGATGGAAAAAGTGAAGTTGCATGGGGTTCAGGGTGTACTAGCTAGATGGATAAAGAACTGGCTGGGCAACAGGAGACAGAGAGTAGTGGTGGCAGGGAGTGTCTCAATATGGAGAAAGGTGACTAGTGGTGTTCCACAGGGATCTGTGCTCGGACCACTGTTGTTTGTGATATACATAAATGATCTGGACGAAGGTTTAGGTGGTCTGATTAGCAAGTTTGCAGATGTTACTAAGGTTGGTGGAGTTGCAGATAGCGAGGGGGACTGTCAAAGAATACAGCAAAATATAGATAGATTGGAGAGTTGGGCAGAGAAATGGCAGATGGAGTTCAATCCAGGCAAATGCGAGGTAATGCATTTTGGAAGCTCCAATTCAAGAGCAGACTATACGGTCAATGGAAGAGTCCAGGGGAAAATTGATGTACAGAGAGACCTGGGAGTTCAGCTCCATTGTACCCTGAAGGTGGCAACGCAGGTCGATAGAGTGGTCAAGAAGGCCCACAGCATGCTTGCCTTCATCGGACGGGGTATTGAGTACAAGAGTCGGCATGTCATGTTACAGTTGTATAGGACTTTGGTTAGGCCACATTTGGAATACTGCGTGCAGTTGTGGTCGCCACATTACCAGAAGGATGTGGATGCTTTAGAGAGGGTGCAGAGGAGGTTCACCAGGATGTTGCCTGGTATGGAGGGTGTTAGCTATGAAGAAAGGTTGAGTAGATTAGGATTGTTTTCGTTGGAAAGACGGAGTTCGAGGGGGGACCTGATTGAGGTCTACAAAATTATGAGAGGTATGGACAGGGTGGATAGCAACAAGCTTTTTCCAAGAGTAGGGGTGTCAATTACAAGGGGTCACGATTTCAAGGTGAGAGCGGGAAAGTTTAAGTGAGATGTGAGTGGAAATTTTTTTACGCAGAGGGTGGTGAGTGCCCGGAACGCTTTGCCAGCGGAGGTGGTAGAGGCGGGCACGATAGCATCATTTAAGATGCATCTAGACAGATATATGAACAGGCGGGGAACAGAGGGAATCTAGGAAAGCTTCAACATAGGACTATTTGCACATAAATCAACATAAGTAGTATATGATAACCAAATCTAAGTAAGATCTGCAGTCGTGCCACATCCAGTTGTGAATGGTGATGAGCAATTAAACAACTCATTAGAGAAGGAAGCTCCACAAATATTCCCTTTATTAATGATGGAGAAGACATAGACATAGAACATACAGTGCAGAAGGAGGCCATTCGGCCCATCGAGTCTGCACCGACCCACTTAAGCCCTCACTTCCCTATCCCCCTAACCCAATAACCCCCCTAACCTTTTGTGGACACTAAGGGCAATTTAGCATGGCCAATCCACCTAACCTGCACGTGTTTGGACTGTGGGAGGACACCGGAGCACCCGGAGGAAACCCACGCAGACATGGGAGAACGTGCAGACTCCGCACAGACAGTGACCCAGCAGGGAATTGAACCTGGGACCCTGGCGCTGTGAAGCCACAGTGCTAACCACTATGCTACCGTGAAGCCCAGCACATCAAGTGCCAAAAATAACGCTAAAGCATTTGCAACAATCTTCCACTTGAAGTGCCGGGGGATGACCCATCTCAAACTCCTCAAGATGTCCCCAGCATCACAGATGTCAAGAAACAGTTGAAGGTGCTGAATATTGCAACATCTATGGGCCCTGATGATATTTGGACAGTGGAACTGTAGACGTGCTCCAGAACTTGCAAAAACTCTAGGCAAGCTGCTCCAATACAGTTACAACTCTGCCATCTACCAGCAATGTGGAAAATTGCCCAGGTATATCCTATACAAAAAAAAAGGACAATCCTGCCTGGCCAATTACTACATCATCAGTCTACTCTTGATCACCAGTAAAGGAATGGAGGAATCATCAACAGCACTATCAAGTTGTACTTGCTTAGCAATAACTGACTCTTCGTTTGGGTTCCACCAAGGTCACTCAGATCCTGACCTAATTACAGCCTTGGTTCAAACATGGACAGAAGAGCTGAACTGCAGAGGTGAGATAAGAGTGAATGCCCTGGACTTCAAAGAAGCAATTGACCAAGTGTGGTATCAAGGAACCCAAGCAAAACTGAAGTCAATGGGAATCAGGGGGCAAACTCTGACTGGAGTCGTACCTAGCACAATATAATTTGATTGTTTGAGTTTAATCATCTCAGTTGCAGTACATCACTGCAGGAGTCCCTCAGGGTAGTGTCCAACCACCTTCAGTTGCTTCATCAATGACCATCATGAGCTCAGATGTGTAGATGGCTGCTGATGGTTACACGTTGTTCATCACTATTTGCGACTCCTCAGATACTGAAGAAGTCTAAATGCAGCAAAATTTCGACAATATCCAGGCTTGAGCTGACAAGTGGCAAGTTATTTTTGCGCCACTAAGTGCGAGGCAATGACCATCTTAAGAGAGAATCTAACCATCACCCCTTGACAGTTACTGGCATTACCATTGCTCAATTCCCACAATCAGCCTCCTGAGGATACCATTGATCAGAAACTGAATTGGGCTAGCCATACAAATACTGTGGCTAAAAGAACAGGTCAGACCCTAGGGATCCTGCAAAGAATAACTGACCTGACTTACAAAGCCCATGCACCATCCAAAACGATGATTGCAGCTCCAACAACACCCTAGAAGCTTAATCCCATCCAGGACAAAGCAACCTGCTTGATTGTCACCCCATCCACAAACATCACTCCCTCCACCACCGACATACAGTGACAACTGTGTGTACCATCTACAAGATGCACTGCAGGAACTCACCAAGCCTCCTTAGATCGCACCTTCCAAACTCATAACCATTACCATCTAAAACGACATGGGTAGCAGACTCATGGGAACATCACCATCTAAAAGTTCTCCTCTCAGCTACTTGCCATCCTGATTTGGAAATATATTGCTGTTCCTTCATTGTTGCTGGCTCAAAATCTTGGAATTCCCTAACAGTACTGTGGGAGTACCTACACCACATGGACTGCAGCAGTTCACGAAAGCAGCTCAATACTAACCCCTCATGAGAATTAGAAAGAGGCAATAAATGCTGGCTTAGCCAGTGATGCCCACATTCTACAAAATAATATTTTAAAAATTCATCCTTAGTCAGAAGTGTATGTGATTTGAAGATAAATTTGTAGGCCACGTTGATCATATGTAGCTGATACTGTTATACTTTGAGGAGTTGGAGGTTATGGATATCGAAGATGCTGCTGAAAAAGCCTTAGTGAGTTGGTGCAGAGGATGCTTTAGGTGGTACATGCTGCAGTCATAATATTTCAACTTTGGAGGGAGTGAATGTTAAAGTTAGCAAACAGTACCGATCAAGCAGACAAGCTTTGGCTTGGATGTTGCTAAGCTTCATGAGTACCGTTGCAGCCTCACTTATGCATGCAAATAATGAGTATTTCAACCCACTCATGACTTGTTCCCTGCAGATGGTGGAGTCTTTGAGGAGTTAGGAGGTGAGCCACTCTATACAAAACCTTCAGCCAGAAGAATTCTGTGGCTGTTCCACTTCAGTTTGGTCAAAAGTGATCCTATTGATCCTTATGGTAGGACACCTAGTGGCGGAAATGCCATTGGATGCCAAGGGGGATGTTTTAAGGTAATATATGTTTTGTCAATAGGTCTCACGAAGAGGTTGAATATTAACTATTTATTGGTAACTCATAACTATATGTATGTACAGGGTACATCCAAGACAATGAGTTAACTCCATACTTACTTCTACACAGGTCTCTGCATACTTGAAGACTCACTGTACAACCGGCTCAGGCTCTTGTCATGTAACCCTTTACATCAAACTGTGGGTGGTGCTGTCCTCCAATCCCCCATTAACCCTTTCTATGCCAAACATCTTTATACTACAAGGAGGTGGTGCGGTTCCTTCATATTGGAGATGATCAGTGCCGAGCACTTGTGTGGTGAAAGTATTACTTGTCACCTTTCAGCCCAAGCCTGTGGGTATGCCTTCATCATATAACTTCCAGCAATTCAAGTAGCACACCACCATCTTCTCAACAGCAATTAAACAATAAATTCCAAGAAATCTTGCCAGTAATGCTTTTATTCTGAAAAATTATACAAAAAGATGCATGGTCACTCTACTTCCATTGACCCCTTGGAGATCACTGAGTCACAATCTAGATGCTCTGAGTCTGGTTTCATAATTCTCAACCAGTATTAATGACATGGGTTAGGACAGGCTTGACCAAACTCCAACACGCAGCTGGATGTGACGGCACCCAAGGCACTTTGATGCGGATGTTGCTGGACTGAGCACTGAAGTCTTCATTGACATCATTTTAAAAAATTCTGTGAGCCTGATCATTGAATATTAGGCTTGTTTCTCCATGCTGTGCCTTACTCCAGCCTAAGGTTTCTCACTCACTCTCATGACCCCACACCAGCACACACTAGGCACCCACTCACAGTGTGTAAGCATGAGTGAACACCCTGACTCTGAGGGCAATATTGGATTCAACAATTATTTAGGGAGTCCTTTAAGAAAATCGACTAAACCTATACTGGAAAATAAAATGGTTCTTGAAAAAGTACTGAGAGTGCAAAAGCATGAACGAATTATAAAAAATGGCTGAACTATTGAACCCTGACCATGACTCTCTATAGACACTGACAAATGTTTCAAAAGATGTACTGTAAAATATGCCTAAAGAAGTGACACAAAAGTACATTTAACAGATTTGCAACAATCTAGTAACAATAGTATGGCTAGGCTAGACGTGATGCAAACATTTTGACCGTGGGGTTGAATACATGGGAACTGTGCTGTATCAGGGAAATAATGATTAATTTGGAGGAAGTAATTCATGTCTAATTAACCGATCATCTGTTAAGTGATTGACACTTTTCTGAACAAATCATGGGGGGTCTCAGCTGAGAATTAGAACCAATGAAAGTAAATAGGGCCTAAACCATAGACAAGGATTTCCTTAAGAATATAACCTGGATGATTGATTAAGAGAATTCTAGCCTCACAGAATTCTTGAAGCATCCGTTATTTCTTTGAAGTCTTTTCTTTTACTTTTCCTTATGTTAAAACTTAGATTTTTCACTGTAGTCTGACAAGTTTTATGTATTATTTTGATCTAAGTCTTTGATTCAGTTTTGATGCAAGTGTATTAAGTAAATTCTTGAAAAATAATGAGTATTTTGGATACTTCCTCAAATGGACTGAATACCTTATTTTTGGAAGAAAAATAAAAAGATCTTACAAGCACGATCTAATGGAAATAAAACACAGTCCGGTGCTGAGCGGGTTTAGCCGGATGTTTCCTGGTACTCGCAACGTCAAGGAAGACCCACTATCTAATGGGACTCTGTTTTATTTTGGGGCCTAAGCGGGAAAGGCTCTGCTGAGGCGCACCTAGTCTCACTTTCTGCACTGAGGTGCTCCGCTTACGATTCCCAGACCACTCCAGCGCGCCAACTCACCCATAAGGGGTCATGGATCCCCCCATAATCCACCTAATAAGGGCAGAGCTAATAAGGGCAGAGCACCCCCGGACCCGACCCCCTCTCGCGAGATTTACCGGTTTGGGCGCAGCCGTTAGATTGTGCGCTGAGAGTGAGCTGGACAGACAGACACACACTGACTTTTCACCTGGTCATTTTTTATTAATGATTCCTTTATAACTTACTAAATTAATGTGCTGACATTGCCTTACGTTTGTTCAGAAATTGTTACCTTTCTTGACACCTCAACTCTTTTTTATATTCAGATTATTGTAGTGCCAATTGTTGGGCGAGATTGTCCGGCTGCGTTGCGCCCTAAAAGCAGAGCGGTGCACCCGTTAGATGCCGGGAGATCCCTCTTCCAGGATCTACCCAACTCGCCACGCCTCGCGAGACATCTCAATGTGACTCCGGCCCATTGTGGATAGGATCATTTTCTGGCAAATCTGCATACTGGAGTGAGACAGCTAGTCACACAATATGCATTCCTGAGATCTAACCAAGGCATGGGATACAACCCCCTCACCTTGGACACCTTGAGTGAGTGCTTTTCAGTGCTGGTCTCCATAAAAGGGGAGCTGACGGAGTGACACACGTGGTCTCCCAGGGGATCAGAGGCCCCCAGGTGCTTGCCCTCTGGGCAAGGTGGCACCATGGCAGTCCCAGCATGGAACCCTGGCAGTGCCACTTGGGTGCTTCCATGCTGGCACTGCTCAGGTGGCAGGCTGGCATTTTTCATGTAATGGGGTCCGGACCTTGGGGGAGGGAGGGGGGGGGGGGGCGAGAACTCCCTTATTGGTGAGTTTGGGCTTGGGGGGGGGGGGGGGGGTGGGGGTCGGGGGTCACGTGGGATGGCTGAGAGATCGGGACGCCATTTAAAAATGGCTTCCGATCTCTCCCTGCATGGATGGAGCTCTGGCAAGCGGAGCCCCTCAGTGCAAAAAAAAATCCATATGTGGCCCCCTGAACGAAAAGGTTGGACAATCCTGGGTTAGGAGATTAAGTAAGTATTCTACTTATAGATGTCTAGAATAGTACTGTGTCAGTGGGATGCCACACCTCCAGCCTCTTTAGAGCAGTCCCACTGCCACACTCTTACAATTTTCCATTGCTTACAGCAGCCAAATTATTTGCGGTTGCGTGTGATCTGTATAATGTGCCAGATTAGTCTATCACCTTATTTCATTGATTGGTTGCTCCTTAAATAGGCATTTCCAGTCAGCCCAATCTGTCCACAAGTTGCGTTCTCCCTTGCAAATGCCATCCTAAAGAAAGACAAATAAATCAGAATTTCAGCTGGTGTCTTTCCTAAAAAAAATTACATCTCAATTCATTCAGGAAGAGAAAAACAAAATTGAAATGTTTTTGTGATCTCACTTGCATGGGTTACTGGAATCAGTTAAATCTACAGCCTGAAACATTTATTTTTATGTTGATCCCACATGCATGTCCAGCCTGTGTGGACTGCCAATATCCTTTCAAAACAGATTGAAAACCTGTAGATCACAATAACTTTAATTTCTAAAGTGCTTCTATCATATCGGGTGAAGGGAAAAAATAACGGATGCTAAACAAGAGGGAGAATAAAGAAACAGCGAGAGAGGGGATTAAAGTTAAATTTCCACACTCCAAACTTGGCCTGAGAAGGGAGGAACAACGAAATACAGACCAGGGCCTGTATTGGCAAGAGTCAGCGAGAGGGGGGGCTAATTAGGGGGGGCTAATTTGCATAGTGATGCTGCTCAGACTTAATTTGATTTCCCAGGAGCAGGCAGCATCATGGGCTGTCACCTTTGCAGTGCACATGTGTTCCTCATTGATGTTATCAAAGAACACAATGCAAGCCACACATATAACAGCATGCCTGCCCCCCCAGGAAATTAACGTCTTGTGCTACACAGGCAAGTGTTTCCCCCAATGGCTTCTGGTTTACTGGTATAAAATATTTTGGCTTATCCAGAACATCAAGCTACTGATTGATGGCCTCACTGCTAGGTTCGATGGCAACCAGCAGGGACTGAACAGTAACATTTTTTTTATATAAATCTAGAGTACCCAATTCATTTTTTCCAATTAAGGGGCAATTTTTTTAAAAATGTTTTTATTCTCCATTTTCACATTTTCCTTCAAAATTTACACCCCACCCACAGACAGTAAACGGATAACAAATACAAAGTCAATCCCCTTAACCATAACAACGATCCCATCCTCCCACCACCCCAAACTACGGCCCCCCTGTCAATATATGCATCCAATAAAACAAACCCTCCACGGTGGAAACAAAGAACAAAGGAGAAAAAGAAAAAAGGAGTCCGGGACCGCCCATGGTCACCATTAACCGATAGAGTCCACTCTCCCCGCCCTCCCCCATACACACAATGACATCCAACCTCTGAAAGAGTACCGTACATGATACCCAAGAGTTGTAAACCCCCCCCCCCCCCCCCACTCCTCCCCTACATTGCTCCTTGTAAAACTCCTCCCCCCAACCTCGGTTCCTTCCCCCCAACTTTCCACCCTGGCTAGCCCCCTCGGACCCTGTTCTGCCAGGCTCCGATGGCCGCAGCCCCTCCCCCCACCTCACTCCCATTCACCGGCTGGCTTAAACCGGCCAGCGTGGAGACCCCCACCCGGGTCCCTTTCCCCTTTACCCGGCCCTAGGAAAGCCCAGAAATCCTCTTTTAGCACACAAACCCCGCATATCCACCTACACCCAAAAGAGCCTTAATTTCGAGTGAAAGTCCCATCACTTCCCTTGTCCAAATATATACAACATTGGCTCCTTTAGCCCATACACCCACACGCAGTGAAACAAAAAAGAAGAAAATACAGTCATGAGGTTACATCGGCACATAGCCATCTCTCAGTTCTGCCACAGTCCTTCTGCCTTTGCAAACTCCTCTGCTGCTTCCGCCGTTCCAAAATAAAAGTCCTTGAGCTTGTAAGTCACGCTCAGCTTTGCTGGATATACAATGCCGCACTGCACCTTGCTAATGTACAGTGCCCTCTTCACCTGGTTGAAGGCAGCCCGCCTCCTCGCCAGCTCCACCGTAAAGTCCTGGTATACACGTATACCAGCTCCAGCCCACTGCACCACCCGCTTCTGCTTGGCCCAGCACAGGACCTTCTCCTTCACACTGTACCTACGGAAGCACAGAGTCACTACCCTTGGCGGCTCACTCGCCTTTGGTACAAACCTCCCCGACCGATGAGCCCGATACAGTTCATATCGGGAGGGATTCTCCCCCTCCCCCAACAGTTTCGCCAGCATCGCGGCAAAATACTCCGTCGGCCTCGGCCCTTCAACTCCTTCGGCAGCCCCACAATCCTCAAATTCTGTCGCCTGGATCTGTTTTTCAGGTCTTCCAATTTTCCTCGCAGATCCTTGTTAATCTCCATTACCTTCCGCATCTCCTTTCCCATCGAGGTAAGTTGATCACTGTGCTGCAATAATGTCTCCTCCACTTCCTTCAACGCCTCCCCTTGCTCCCGCACCTCCGCCACTGCGCTCGCCACCGCCGTCGTCACCGGGGAAATCGCCTCCTCCACCAGCACACTCAAAACCTCCCTCATCTCCTTCCTCATTGTCTCCATATATTTTGTAAACTGCCTTTCAAATTCCGCAGCCATCACCTTAGTCATTTCTTCAGCCGTAAGCAATGCGGCCTCCCCTGGTGCTCCAGCCTCCATTTTCCTTGCTGACCCCGTGGTGACCTTTCCACTTCTCGACAGACCTTCAGCTGTTTTTTTTACGGCCGCATTTTTGCTCACCCTCGACATTTTCCTTTACTGTGCCTTCACTGAGCCTCCTCTGTGACTTTTCCCTGCTTTTGCCGCCTCCGTGGACCCTGGGACCGGGCTTAAAGCCCCGAAAATGCCATTCTCCAACGGGAGCCCTCCATTGCGCGGCTGCCTCCCACCCGCCGTCACTGGAAGTCCCACCAATTTAGGGGCAATTTAGCGCGGCCAATCCACCTACCCTGCACATCTTGTGGGTTGTGGGAGAGAAATCCACGCAAACACGGGAAGAACGTGCAAACTCCACATGGACAGTGACTCAGAGCGGGGATCGAACCTGGGACCTCTGCGCCGTGAGGCAGCAGTGCTAACCACTGCATCACCGTGCTGTCCCGAACAGTACAATTGAATACCTTTTTCAAATACAAGGGACGCAAATAAATTTGCAACAAAGTTCTGTGACGAGAAACACCACGCTTTCTATCAGGACTATGTAGCAATCTCGGGGCTCAGGGGGAATGCCCCAGCGAGGCCGCACTTAGTCCCGTTTCCTGCACCAATGAGCTCCGCCCGCCAGAACTCCTCAGTCCTGGAGGAGATAGGGGCACCATTTTTAAATGGTATCCCGATTTCTTGACCCCCCCCCGGACATGATCCCCAAACCCTCTTCGGCACCCATGTGAATGACGCAGGGGGAAGGGTCGTCACCAGTGGGAAAGCCCCAGATGGAAGAGTTGATGGCCTTCATCAAAGTCGGATTTCGTCAGCAAAGGAAGGAGATGCATGGTGACCGACTGCAGGCCATTGAGGGAGCGGTAGCACCTCTGCGAGGATCGATGGACCAGGCAGAGAAGTGCCTTGAGGTGCAAAGGGCGACAATACGAGAGGTGGAGAAGGTGGTGTCCGACCAGAAATCGGATTGTGTCGTTGGAGGCGGAGATGGGGCTCCTGGAGGACCTATACCATTGAGGGTGAAGGTGGTGGAGCAGGAAAACAGGTCCAGGCGGCAGAACCTGCGAATTGTGGGTCTGCTAGGGGGTGTGGAGGGAACGTGTGCCACAAAATATGTCTCAAGGATGCTGGCCAGGTTGGTGGAGGAGGGGAGTGCTGGATCAGGGCCCAGAGGTCTTTAAGGCAGAGGCCAATGGAGCTACCGCAGGCAGTGATTGTGCAGTTGCACAAATTTGCTGAGTAGGAGAAGATTTTATGATGGGCCAGGGAGAAGCGAGACTGTGAATGGGAGGGGAATCGTGTCTGAATATATCAGGATATTGGTGCAGAACTGGCAAAGAGGCGTGTTGGATTCGGTAGGGCCGATGCGTGTTGTACCGAAGGAAGATTCGGTTTGGGGTGCTGTACCCAGCAAAACTGTGGGTCACTTTTGAAGGCTAGGGAGGGACTGATGGGGGGAGGGGTGTGGAGAGGGGTCTTCGAGCGAGAGCTGCATCGCTGGCAGGGAATGCTGGTGATTGGAGATGAGGTGGGGGAGGAGGCTGTAAGAGGTGGCCACGTGGAGGGGGAAGAAAGAGGGGGAGATGGGAGGGGTAATGAGGCGGGTTTGTGATGTGGCAGAGTTGGAGACTGAGCGTGGTGATGGATGTAGAGGGGGGCCATCTTGGATGGGTCTGATTTAGGGTGGTATTAGAGGAGGCAGAGACAGAGGGGAATCATGGTGGATGGTAGAGGGGAGTGGAGGCATAAGCCTCCAGTAAAAATTGTTACAGTGAATGTTAGTGGATTGAACGGGCCGAATAAGTGGTCTCAGGTTTTTGCGCACCTGTGGAGTTTGTAGGCGGAGGTGATCCTTTTACAGGGGACACATCACCAGGTGAATTATCAGGTTAGACTGAGGAAGGGATGGGGAGACAAGTATTTCACTTGGGGTTTGACTCAAAGTCGTGGGGGTGGCAATTTTGTTCAACAAAAGAATGGGGTTTGTGGAATCCAAGGAAGTGCGGGACCCGGAAGGGAGGTATGTGATAGTGAGTGGGGTGCTGAAAGGGACATCGGTGGTGCTATTCAACGTATATGCGCTGAATTGGGATGATGCAGGGTTTGTGAGGAGTTTCCTTGGAGTGATCCCGGACCTGGATACACACCAATTGATTATGGATGGAGATTTTAATTGTGGTGATGGAACTGAGGGTGGACAGGTCGAGTAGCAAGTCAATGGAACATTTTTTTGGGAAAAATATTTTATTGAGGCTTTTATAATTTTAACAATTTTAAACATCAAGTTTCAATAAAAACAAAACCATAATCATACACCTAACAAACCCACCTGGACACAAACCCCAGCCAACATGGCTTACACAAATAGTGCCACCTTCCCCAACCACCTCCCATGCCTCCCCTTCCTCCCCCATCCCCCCGCCCCCGACCGCCCCCATCCCCCGCTGACAGCTTAATTTTTCTCAAAGAAGTCGATGAACGGTTGCCACCTCCGAGCAAATCCCTGCAACGAACCCCTCAAGGCGAATTTAATTTTTTCAAGTCTGAGAAACCCCGCCATGTCGCTAACCCACACCCCCGACTTCAGGGGCTCCGAGTCCCTCTACCCTAGTAAGATCCGTCTTGGGCCACCAGGGAGGCAAAGGCCAGGATGTTGGCCTCTCTTGCCCCCTGGGCTCCCGGGTCTTCCGCCACCTCTGGACTTGAAACCACCCTCATTTGTAATAGCTCTGACATGATATCAGAAAACCTCTGCAGAAATCCCTCAGCCTCGGACATGCCCAAAACATATGGACATAGCTCACAGGAGCCCCTGCACAGCGCCCACACCTATCCTCCACCTCCCCAAAGAACCTGTCAATGAGAAAGTTGAGGATGGCAAAGGAGTTGGGAGGGTTTATGAAGCGTATTGGAGTGGTTGATCCATTGAGGTCTAAGAACCGGGGGGGGGGGGGGGGGGGGGGGAAATGAGGGAGTACTCCTTCTTTTCACATGTGTATAAGGTGTACTTGAGAATTGGTTTCTTTGTGATGAGTCGAGCGGTGTTGTTGGGAGTGGTGGGAACGGAGTATGCAGGGATTGTGATATCTGATCATGCGTTGCATTGGCTGCAAGTGAGGCTTAGCGCGGGGCAGGTGCAGAGGCCGGATGGAGGCTATATCTGGGTCTTTTGGCAGATAAGGGGTTTTGTGGAAAGGTGAGGTCGGCGATTGGGGATTACGTGGAGACTAACCAGAACAAGGAGGTGTCAGCAGCCATGCACTGGGAGACATTGAAGGCGATGGTCCAAGGGGAGGTCATCTCGTTCAAGGCGCACAGGAACAGGGGGAGAAGGAAGGAGCATGGACCATTGTTGAACGAGATAGTCGAGGTGGATGGAAGATACACGAAGACCCCCACTGAAGAGCTGCCGGTGTACACACTATTGGAGCAACTAATGCTCCTGGATGAGTCGGGAGAGGGTAGGATTGGGGACATATGCAGGTGGTTGGGGGAGGAGGGAGGGTGCAAGTGGTGAGGATCAAGAACAAAAGTGAGGTGAAATTGGGGTTAAAGGCTGGGGACTATGGTGTGAGACAATGCATATGGTGAATTCAACTTCCTCCTGCGCGATGATGAGCTTGATTCAGTTTAAGGTGGTGCTCAGGGTACATATGATCCAGGCGAGGATGAGTGGGTTCTTCCAGGAGGCGGCCGACGAGTGTGAGAAGTGTGAGCGGGGCCAGCAAATCATGTGCCTATGTTCTGGGATTGTGAGAAGCTGGAGTGATACTGGGAAGTGGTGTTTGGAACGTTATCTAAAATTGTGGGGGTGGAGGTCAGGTCGGACCATATGGTAGCAATCTTTGGGGTACGGAAATTCCGGAGCTGCTGGGGAGGAAGGGGGCCAATGTTGTTGCCTTCACCTCTCTAATTGCCCGGCGAAGGATCTTGCCGTTGGGGATGACGGCCTGGCTGGGGGACTTATACGACTTCCTCCGGCGGAGGGCTTCGAGACATGGTGGGGATTGTTCATGACAGTGTGTGAGGAACTGTTCATCGCGGGGGGTGGGGACGAGGGGTGGGTGGGGGAGTGTAGATGGAAAAAGGAGAAAAATTGTAGGAACTGTGGACTGTGGGGTTGCAGAGTGTGTTATTGTATATGTTATCATTTTTTACACATGTTTGGAATAAAATAAATTTTGAAAAAAGAAATTCAAATTCACCGCCGGCCTGGTAGAACTTATGCCAAAATTCAACCTTTCTTACTGAAAAGGCATGGGACAAAGAGTGAGAGGCTTTTCTTTCAAATTGCATTTATATAGCGCCTTTAATGCAATAAACATTTGAAGACATTTCAAAAAGGTGAAGACAGGCACTGAGCAAAAATGGGGGGGGGGAAATGTACGAAGGGAGGTATGATCTTATAGGTAAGCTTTATAGGGGCTTTTCACAGTAACTTCATTGAAGCCTACTCGTGACAATAAGCGCATTTCATTTCATTTCATAGAGTCATAAATGTTTACAGCATTGAGACAGGCCCTTCGACCCAGCTTGTCCATGCTGCCCAGTTTCTATCACTAAGCTAGTTCCACTTGCCCGCATTTGGCCCATATCCCTCTATACCCACCTTGCCCATGTAACTGTCTAACTTGTTTTTTAAAGGAAAAAATTGTACCCACCTCTACCACTGCCTCTGGCAGCTTGTTCCAGATGCTCACCACCCTCTGTGTGAAAAGATTTCCCCTCTGTTCTCTTTTGTATCTCTCCCCTCTCACCTTAAACCTATGCCCTCTGGTTCTAGACTCCTCTACCTTTGGGAAAAGATGTTGACTATCTACCTTATGTATGTTCCTCATTATTTTATAGACCTCTATAAAATCAGCCTTCTACGCTCTAGGAAAAAAAGTCCCAGCCTATTGAGCCTCTCCTTATAACTCAGACCATCAAGCCCTGGTAGCATCCTCATAAATCTCTTCTGGTTTAACAATATCCTTCCTATAATAGGGTGACTAGAACTGAACTCAGTACTCCGTGTGTGGTCTTACTAATGTCTTGTACAACTTCAACAAGAAGCCCCAACTCCTGTATTCAATATTAGAACATAGAACAGTACAGCACAGAACAGGCCCTTCGGCCCTCAATGTTGTGCCGAGCAATGATCACCCTACTCAAATCCACGTATCCACCCTTTACCCGTAACCCAACAACTCACCCCCTTAACCTTACTATTAGGACACTACGGGCAATTTAGCATGGCCAATCCACCTAACCCGCACATCTTTGGACTGTGGGAGGAAACCGGAGCACCCGGAGGAAACCCACGCACACACGGGGAGGACGTGCAGACTCCACACAGACAGTGACCCAGCCGGGAATCGAACCTGGGACCCTGGAGCTGTGAAGCATTTATGCTTACCACCATGCTACCGTGCTACAATATTCTGACAATAAAACCTAGCATGCTGAATGCTTTCTTCGTCACCCTGTCCACCTGTGACTCCACCATCAAGGAGCTATGACCTGTACCCCTAGATCTCTTTGTTCTGTAACTCTCCCCAACTCACTATCATTAACTGAGTATGTCAATTTGATCTACCAAAGTGCATGATCTCGCATTTATTTAAATTAAACTCCATCTGCCATTCATCGGCCCACTGGCCCAATTGGTCAAGGTCCTGTTGCAATCTTATATAACCTTCTTCACTATCCACAATGCCACCAATTTTGGTGTCATCTCCAAATGTACTAACCATGCCTCCTACATTCTCATCCAAATCATTAATATATATAAAATAAATAACAGTGGACCCAGCACCGATCCCTGAAGCACACCGCTGGTCACAGGCCTCCAGTTTGATAAAAAAAAACCCTGCACGACCACCCTTTGGCTTCGGTCGTCAAGCCAATTTTGTATTCAATTGGCTACCTCACCCTGGATTCCGTGAGATTTAACAGTTTGCAACAACCTACTGTTATGGACCAGGATTTAGAAAACTCCAAAGTATATCATGGAGTTCACCTGACCTATAACTGTTTATTGATTTTGGTTACGATGAGCAAAAGGGCCTACCTTTCAGGTGTTATTCAACAGAGTCCTTAAGCACTTTTAATCAAAAACAAGCATTATTCTCTGAATTTAGTTAACATTTTTATGAACACTCACAGTAAGCATTTTATCAACTACAAACATAAATACCCCACACAGCTACTGTAATCTATGTATAACCCTTAATAATTTTCCCCCTTTAACTGTTCCAATTTAATAACACGATCCCATAGACCAGAAACCCCTTTTCAAAGTTGTGCCCCAACAAAAGGCACTCTGACTATCTTTAAGACTTGGTATGTATACACCTGTTTCCTTTCCAAAACAGCAGGTTTGAATTCCTTCCAGAAAACAATTATCACTTTTAAGTTATCAAGTAATCTGAAAACATATTTTAAACTGAAGGTAGAGACACTTATTTTTCTGAGTACAACAGCCCAAATGTGAAAACGAAAGCAAAAAAACTCAGAGCCACCAAAACAAGCTCCAACCAAAGTGAAAGTAAAACCAACTCCCAGCGTCACGGCCCAGCTCCACCCACACAATGAATCACTGAAGCCATGTGATAAGACAAACACATTTCTTAAAGGGACACTGCATGACACTACCATGCGGTACATTGTCAAAGACCATGCTATGTCCATTTGGACAATGTCGACTGCATTGCCCTCATCTACCTTCTTGGTTACCCCTTCAAAAAACTCAATCAAATTCATGAGACATGGCCTTCCCCTTACAAAGCCATGTTGACTTTCCCAAATTAGCCCTTGCCTGTCTAAATGCCTGTAGATCCTGTCCCTCAGAATACCATCTAATAATTTATCGACTACAGAAATAAGGATAACATGTCTGTAGTTCTCAGGCTTATCCCTACAGCCCTTCTTAAACAAGGGCACAACATTTACTACCCTCCAATATTCAGGCACCTCTCCTGTAGCTGTCGCTATCTCAAAATATCTCAGCTAGGGAGCTGACAATTTCCTCCCTAGCCTCCCACAACGTCCTGGGGTACATTTCATCAGGTCCCGGGGATTTATCTATCTTGATGCACTTTAATACCTCCAGCGCCTCCTTCTCTGTAATATATACACTCCTCAAACCATCACTTTTTCTTCCCTCTATTTTCCTAACATTCGTGTCTTTCTCAACAGTAAATACTGGTGAGAAATATTCATTCAGGACCTCTCCCATCCCTTGTGGATCTGCACATAGATGACCTTGTTTATCCTTCAGAGGCCCTACCCTCTCCCTAGTCACCCTTTTACCCTTTATGTATCTAAGGATATTGAAAGTAGGGCAAAAGGTAACAAGGTGGAAGTATTCCGGGGAGAATCTTAGAGTGTAGGCTTAAGACAGTGAAAAGTTGAGACACTGAATATAATAAAACATAGGAAGGAAACATGAAAAGGGGGTCAGTTCAGAAGAGTTGAGTCAAGTAGGAGTGGGGGGCTTTAGAGAGATGGGATGGAGTGTAGGATTAATAAACAAGAGTTTGAACTCCGAAGAAGAGTCCTATTGGACTTTGAAACTAACTCTGTTTCCCTCGCCACAGATTTCCAGCCCCTTCTGTTTTTATACCAAGATATAGAAGTTGGACTAACTGAGTTGATGCCGGTATGAACAGGGATGTAGGCTCAAGCAGCAAGTCGATAATCCAAGGCTTTGAGTTAATGTAAGTTCACGAGCTATACAGATGTATTTTGGAAGTGAAGACAAAGGGAACAGATGAAGATAGAAGATGGTTTTCTACTGAGAACCAGTTAGGGTTGTCCTTCTGATACACAATTGCCCTACAATATTAGCATTTGTCTGAGGAAAGGGGGAAAGGATACTAATTAAATTGGTCGAGACAGGTTTCATAATAAACAGTCAAGCTGAGGGTGCAGAGGTAAGAATTGAAGCATGAGGAAAGCAGGGAATGAGGGCCAGGGGTTGAGGGGAGTAAGGGGTGATAAAATCTTTGAATAGGGAAGTAAAGGCACTGTCGAGCAACCAGTGAAAGTCCAGTGGCGGAGAATTTGGAACTTCGAGTGGACAGTGGTAAAGGAGATGAGTAAGTGGGATGTTAGTGATTATCAGCATTGACCTGAAGAAATTCTACCCAGTAGAGCTTCAAGATCATGAATAACTTGAGAATTAGCAGCAGTTTCCAAAGCTATGGGAAGTTCAATGCAAGGACAACAGTAGTTAAAAGAATATCTTCTTTCTTGGGGATCCATTGATGAGGAGCAAAGTTTCAAGAAGGATCTGTGTACTGAATGTAAGACAGAGTAAAGGGACGCCATTGGGAGTGGGTTAACAACACAACAATGAATCTTGAGTAAAGGAGTATAATACGATCAGGACTAACATGTTATTGAAACCCAAGAAGGTTCTTTGACAAAACATCAAAATTTGAAAGGAAAATACTAATTTTATTTGTTGTCTTGTAACAGACTGACTGCTTAAGTTTCATTAATACACCCCTTTTTGGAACAGTTGATGCAATAACTAATCTGCTGGAAGTTGTACAATTACATATACGTTTAGTACAAGTTAAAACATGTTACCTTACAAAGCCAACATTGGTCTTTTAATCCATCGACTTTATGATCCCCACAGCAGCAGTTCTACATTAAATAAGCAGCAAATATACAGGTTTAGTTCACAAGAGAATCACAGATGTAAGATACCTCAGCCTTGCTGACGTCACTCATGTTGGGGAATACCCCACATTCAGGTTCACAAGAGTCAAAACGCCAGTCCCATGATATTGTGTGCCCAAATGCAACCACATCCAGTTTTGAAGGCACAATATGCAGCTGTTTGTGGTCGTGTAGGTATAGAGCTAAATGTGTATGGAAATTAGGTCCAGAAACATGCAAGGTTTGGCCCGTGCTCATGATCTCCTCGTGGTGTATTGCAAGAATTAGTAACTGAGGTCTCAGTTATTTTCAATCTATAGGAATAATAATATTAATAATAAGAATTACTTTGATTTGCATTTAGTTGTTGCTAGTGGTACAAAACTAGATGCGAAAGTAAGTGGTGAGGCATCATAGAATGGTTACAGTACAGGAGGCCAGTTCTGTGCCAGCTCTCTGTAAGAGCTACTCAGCCAGTCTAATTTCTCTGCTTTTTTCCCACTGTCCTGCATGTTTTTCACTTTATCCAATTTCCTTTTGAAAGCTTCAATTAAATCTCAGGCAGTTCATTGCAGATCCTAACCATTTGTTGCACAAAGCAAACTTATTTTGCCAATCATCTTAAATTGAGATCCGGACTCAAAGATGCTTCAGGGGTGTGACCATCTAAAATGGCCACCCACAAAGGATAATGGAATTGTGGTCAAGTCGGGACGCAGACAGTACACAGCCCCTGTGTATTGGGCAAAGGAAAACCAGACCAAACTGAAACTTGCACCTGTTAAAGGTCAATCACCGATTTCCCCAGGACAATAGACTCAAAATCAAGGAATAGCAACAGTAGCAGACTCTCCGGCTCCACCTCCCGTTATTTGGAAAGGCCTACGTACTTGGGACAACGGTGACCAGGCCCGCCCAGCTATCGAGGTACCCGCCCCTAATTGGCCAGTATCGATTAGGGTGATCGAGACCCTATTGATCCATTGGATCCTGAGTTAACCCTGCCGAGAAGGGCGCGAAAGAGGAGAAGGATAAGAGGCTCTGCACACTAGGGATCGATCTCTTTTGGGACCAGCCTGTGCCCACACCAATCGCCGCCTAACGACCAGCCAAGTTCAAGACCCGTGATTGCTACCTGAAAGAGAGGAGCCGCAGCCAAGACAAACCTGACGATTTTCAGCCGACACATGTGGGGACTCAGATAAAGGCCTTATCTACCTGCACAGAGCCGGTCATCCAGAAGTTAAGTAAAGGTCATCTTAGTTGATAGGTGTAGTTTAATGCATAGCCGTGTGTATCATTGCACAGAGAGATAAGTCTTGTGTTTAATAACAAACTGTCTTTTGAACTAACATACTGGTTGTGTGGTCATTTGGTCAATACAAGAATACAAGAAACATACACGCTGCTTGTGGTTTGTAAATAAAGATAGCAACAGGGGGAGCTAGATAGTGATAGAGATAGTGGATGCACTTTTTTGTAATCTTCCAAAATTCCCACGGTTGAATTGGATTGGATTTGTTTATTGTCACATGTGTACTGTTATTGGGCAGCAAACACATGGGGCGGAATTCTCCGACCTCCCGCAGGGTCGGCGAATCGTCCGGGGCCGGCGTAATTCCCGCCCCCGCCGTGGCCGGAATTCTCCGCCACCCTGGAATCGGCGGGAGCGGGAATCGTGCCCCGCCGGTCGGCTGGCCCCCCACCGGTTGGTGGACCCCTCGCGACGATTCTCTGGCCCGCGATGGGCCGAAGTCCCGCCGCTGTCAGGCCTCTCCCGCCTACATGATTTAAACCACCTCTGTGCCGGCGGGAGCAGGTGGCGGGAGCGGGTCCCCGGGGTCTTGGGGGGGGGGGACGCAGGGCAATCGGACCCCGGGGGGTGCCCCCACGGTGGCCTGGCCCGCGATCAGGGCGCACCGGAAATGGCACAGGGGCACTCTATTTCTTCCACTGCCGCCACGGCCTCCACCATGGCGGAGGCGGAAGAGACCCCCTCCACTGCGCATGCGCCGGTAGTGACGTCAGCGGCCGCTGTTGCTCCGGCGCATGCGCAGACTCACGCCGACCGGCAAAGGCCTTTCTGCCAGTGCCCGGCACGCCGGGCGGCGTGGCACCAAAGGCAGTCGGCGGAGCGGGAGCCACTCCGGCGCGGGCCTAGCCCCTAAAGGTGCGGAGAATTCCGCACTTGTGGGGAGGCCCGACGCCGGAGTGGTTGGCGCCACTCCGCTATACTGGGACCCCACGCCCCGCCGGGTAGGGGAGAACTTCGCCCAAGGTTTGGAGCTGGAGAACGGAGATGGAGGCTTTGTAGGTGAGGTGGAGGCAGGCTTTTGCAAGGGGTCAGCATTGCGGGCGCTGGCAACAGCGCCACTTCCATTTGCCCCAGGGAAGTACTCGGGGAATCCGGTGGTGGTGGCCACGTTGAAAATATGGAGCCAATTTTGGCAGCACTGTCGGGTAGGGGTTGAAGTTGATGCCAATTTGAGGGACCATGGATTTGAACCAGGGAGGATAGATGCCAGGTTATGGGGATGGGAGGAGCGAGGGGTGTTGGAGATGAATGACTTATTTTTAGAAGGGCGATATGCAGGTTTGGGGGAGGAGTTTGGGATCACGCAAGGGGAGGTTTACAGGTACACACAGGTGCGGGATTTCATGAAAAAGGGTTTTCCGACTTTTTTGGTGGCACCGCCCCCTCATTGCTGGGGAGGGTGTTGGCGGTGATGGAGTTGGAGGGGGTGTCATCTCAGCGATCTATGGGAGGGTTTTGGAGAATAAGGCGCCTCTGGAGGGGGTTAAGACGAAGTGGGGGGAGGAGTTGAGGATGGCGCTGGAGGAGGGGCTGTGGTGTGATGTGCTGTGGAGGGTGAATGCCTCAACCTCGTGCGCTAAATGTGGCACACAGCGCGCACCGGACGAAAACAAAGATGAGCCGGTTGTTTGAGGGAGTAGAGGATATTTGTAGGCGGTGTGGGAGGGGTCCTGCATAGTTCTGGTCCTGCCCCAAGTTGAAGAAATTTTGGAGGTCATTCTTCAGCACCACGTCAGCGATCGTGCAAGTGAATTTAGAGCCCTGTTGCCTCGGGGCCACATTCAGGGTGTCGAACTTGCCAGAGATGCAGAGAGGAGTAGGGGCAGATGTTTTAGCCTTTGCCTCGTTGATCGCTCGCAGGCAGGTCCTGCTTCTCCACGCTGTGCCTCGGTGTGGCTGGGGAATTTAATGGAGCTCTTGTAATTGGAAAAAGTGAAATTTGTCCTGAAGGGGGCGAATGAGGGGTACCATAAACGATGGGGTTTGTTTATACTACATTTCAAAGAGCTGGTTACCGTCAATTGCTATGATGGAGGAAAGAGCGCATGGTAGGAAGATTGGTTAGAGTGTTGAGGGGGATGCATTGGGGGCTTTGTGTTAGTTTTAGTTTGCAATGTAATATGTTTTAAATGTTAAAAAGTTGAATAAAAATACTTTTTAAAAAATTAAAAAGGCAAGAATCCCCATACCTTTTTTAAACAGTTCATCAACATGTTTTCCCACCTTCTGTCAGGAAAACAGGTCATTTTTCGGGATTTATATTTAAATTGTTAAATATTAGAAATAAGATATAGGTTTAAGTGGGTTTAATTTAGTGATTCTGTGCAAGGAAGGTAAATCTTCATGCGAGAGAAAGGTGTGTTTGCATGTATGGGGGGTTGGTCAGCCCAACTGTTTAAAGAGGGTTACGGAGTGAAAAGTAAACAAGCTGGGAGAAATATAAAACCGTTGCTTAGTAACCACGGGCACCTTTAGGGTAGGAATGCTTTTTGAATTATTTAGTTTTAATTGGATTCATAGCAGTTGGTTTTAGAAGGCTGGAGAGGAAACATCTCTCTCAGCGTTGCTAGAAGAAAAGCCATACCATAGAGTCATGGTGAAGAAAACAAGTGTAGGAAATTTAAAGGACAGCTAGTTAAGGAAACTTGAGAAATGAAAAGAAGTTTCCAAGGTGTCTGACGTTAAATGAACAAAGAAGAACCGCCTTTAGAACAGGATACAGGATACTAGAAAGAGAAAAGCTGGTGAGGTTGGCTAGAGACAAGCCACATATCTGAAGCAAACCTAAGGTTTGGTGTTCTTATTTCCAGCGGTTCAAGCAACAGTTGCGTTCTGTTGCGTACTTAGTACCTGAGTTTGTGTATAATTCTGGATGTATGTTGCAATTAAAGATAAAGGAGGTGGAAAACCTTTGCTGAATTTCTTGTTAAAAGTGAAGCGGAGCGTTAAAAGGATAGTTGGAAAACCTGAGGTGGATGTTAAATACAAACAGCTGATGGAGAGCATAATTTGAAGTAAGTTTTTAAAGTGTGTCTTTTTTGGGAGTGGAGTTTGGGAAACTCTCGTGTGACAATCATTTGGGGGGATTGTGAGAGAACTCCACAGAAGATCGTTTGAATGGCATCAGCCACTTGGTTTCAGAGTGGTGTGTTATCTGAAAACTATAAATTTGTGAACCTAAGTGGAGAGTAAAGCAGTATCGTGTTATAATCAAACTTTTCATTTTTAATAGGCGGGCACGATCCAATGGCCACGCTACACTGGAAAAGCAGCTCACCATGATGCAATGTGATTGATGAAAGCCGGCAGTCCCCGTACCCGGGGTCTACCCAACTTGCAACGCCTCGCAAGATCCCTCCCAAAATTCACTTTTTGGCAAATCTGCATATGAGAGCGAGACAGCTAGCCTCAATGTGCAGATTCCGGAAGCCCTTGAGGCTTTAGGATTCATCCCCTTCGCCTCAAACACCTTGGGCGAGTGCCATTCAGCACTGGTCCCCACAAACGGGACCAGGTGGAATGACACTTGTGGGGGTCTCTCAGGGGATCGGAGGTGGCACTGTTGGTGCAACCTAGGTACCCTGGCCACGCTACTGCCAGATTGGCGGTGCCAAGTGGGGGTGCCGGGGTCCCTCCCATAGTGTATTTGGGTTGGGGGAAGGTCAGGGACTGTTTTGGGGGCCTCGGTGATCGCAATCTTGTTACAATAGGGTGTTCCGACAAGTGGAGCTCCCCACTGTACAAAACAGGGCTATGTGCAGCCTCGACCGGGCGTTCCCCTTATACAATGCGAGTCGCGTTGAATAGCCATGTGTTTTCCGGCAGTACCAGCGCCGGGAAACAGAGGGTAAACGTGCTCGCTATGGGACTTTGTTCCTTTTTGGGAGCATCGCACCCAATGTTTTTTTCCTTGTTGTTAAAAACTAATTAGTGGTCCTGTGACTCTGTTCTTCCGCATCCCTAAAAAAATTAAATATTACTTTTAGAATCTTTCCGTCCAGTAGTAACACCAACTGGATCATAACACTTCAAAGATTTGTGTTTATGAATCTCATGTGCCTCTGTTCCTGCACCATCCTAAAATTGTACCATGTAATTTATATTGCTTCTCCTTGTTCCTATGTTTGACATGTATTCACTTTCCTTCATTATTCTTGTTTATATCTAGTTTTGACATTACATCTAACAAGGAAAAGAGGATGGGTATTCCTTTGGGTGTTCCTAATTAATGCAACAGATCACAGAATCATAGAATCTACAGTGCTGAAGGAGGCCATTCAGCCCATAGAGCTTGCACCAGCCCTTGGAAAGAGCACCCTATTTAAGCCCACACTCCACCCTATCCCCGTAACCCAGTAACCCCATCTAATGTTTATTTTTTTGACATGAAGGGGAATTTAGCATAACCAATCCACCTAACCTACACATCTTTGGACTGTGGGAGGAAACGGAGCACCCAGAGGAGACCCACGCAGAAACAGAGAGAACGCATAGACAGTGACCCAAGCCGGGAATTGAACCCAGGACCCTGGAGCTGTGAAGCAATAGTGCTAATCACTGTGCTACCGACCGCCAGATGTTAAACTTCATGGCTGCTTTGTGTTATGAGGTTGAGGTGGCAAAGGCAGAACTACTTGGACATGTCTAGATGCAGGCCCAGAATAAAGTCAACATGCCTCAGAATCCAGACAACTTCAGCGGAATTCTCGTTCGGCTCCTCTGTTCCGCCTGCAGCGCACCCAAGCCCATGGATTTCCCGATGGCGTGGGGTGGCCACAATGGTAAACCCCATTGGCCGGCTGCGGGAAGGGAGAATCCCGCTGCCGGCGGGGCTGCACTGCTCAGGAAAACAGGGCAGGATGACCGGAGATTCCCACCTCTTGTGTTTATTTTTTTTAATCAACATTTTATTGAGGTATTTCTGGTTTTATAACGGTAACAAAAGAAACAGTGTACATATAAATACAAACAAAGTGGAATAGCCGTCTTCCTCTCTCACAGGTCCCACCTTTTCTAGCCTCCTATTCTACACTAAACTATCCCCCACGCCCTCTCCCCTTATGCTAATGGTTAATTCTCCCTAAAGAAGTCGACGAACGGCTGCCACCTCCGGGTGAACCCTAACATTGACCCTCTCAAGGCGAACTTGATTTTCTCCAAACAGAGAAAGCTAGCCATGTCAGTTTGCAAGGTCTCCGACTTCGGGGCTTTGAGTCCCTCCAACCTAATAGTATCCGTCTCCGGGTTACCAGGGAAGCAAAGGCCAGAACGTCTGCCTCTTTCTCCTCCTGGATTCCTGGGTCTTCCGACACTCCGAAAATCGCCACCTCTGGACTCGGTGCCACCCTTGTTTTCAATACTTTGGACATGACGTCCGCAAACCCCTGCCAGAATCCACTAAGCTTCGGGCATGTCCAGAACATATGGACATGGTTCGCACACCTTGCGCCCCTGTCTTCCACCCCAAAGAACCTGCTCATCCGGGCCACTGTCATGTGAGCCCGGTGAACAACCTTAAACTGTGTCAAGGTGAGCCTGGCACATGTTGTGGACGCGTTGACTCTACTCAACGCATCTGCCCAGAGACCATCCTCTACATCTCCACCTTCCTCCTCTTTCCATTTGTGTTTCAGCTCTTCGTTCTGTGTTTCCCCATAAGCTCCTTATAAATGTCCGAAACCCTCCCTTCTCCCACCCACACTCTGGAAACTACCCTGTCCTGTATCCCACTTGGTTGTAGGAGCGGGAAGGTTGAGACCTGCCTGGGTAGGAAGTCTCACGCCTGCAGGTACCTAAATTCATTCCCTCCCGTCAGTTCAAATTTCACCTCCAGTTCCCTCCAGCTGGGAAAGCTCCCCTCTATAAACAGATCGCCCATCCTCTCGATCCCTGCTCTCTGCCACCTCCGGAACCCTCCATCTAACCTCCCCGGGGCAAACTGGTGAATATTGTAAATTGGGGACCAGACCGATGCTCCCTCTGCTCCCACATATCTCCTCCATTGCCCCAGACTCTCGGGGCCGTGACCACCACGGGGCTGGTGGAGTAGCATGCCGGCGGGAACGGCAGAGGCTCCCACGCAGAAAACCCCCCAAACCCCCCCCCCCCCAGCATCCACTTCCTAATCGTGGCTATATTCGCCACCCAGTAAGTTACTAAAGTTCGGGAGTGCCAGCCCGCCCTCCCCCCGGCTGCGCTCCAAATCCCCTTTTTAACTCGCGGGGTCTTACCCGCCCACACAAACTCCGAGATCACCTTATTGACCCGTTTAATAAAGGACCGAGGAATGAAGATGGGGAGACACTGCAACACAAACAGGAATCTCGGGAGAACCGTCATTTTCACTGTCTGTACCCTCCCAGCTAGTGACAACGGGAGCGCGTCCCACCTCCGAAAATCCTCTTTCATTTGGTCTACTAGTCGGGCCAGATTAAGTTTGTGCAGCCGTTCCCATTCCCGCGCCACCTGGATGCCTAGGTACCAAATGTTTCCCCCTACCACTCTAAACGGCAGCTCCCCCAATCGCCTCTCCTGCCCCCTTGCCTGGATCGCGAACATCTCGCTTTTCCCCATGTTCAATTTATAACCCGAAAACAGGCCAAAATCCCCATAATTTCTTCCATCCCTTCCAATGGATCCGACACATATAAGAGCAGATCATCCACATATAGCAAGACTCTGTGTTCCACCCCCCTCCCTTCCAGCCCTATGAGGATCTCTACGCAATTGCCAGCGGCTCTATGGCCAGTGCGAACATTAGTGGGGAGAGGGGGCATCCCTGCCTCATCCCAGTGCATCCCTGCCTCGCCCGATGTCAACTTGTTCATCCGAACACTTGCCACGAGCGCCTGATAAAGCAGCCTAACCCAGTCGATGAAGCCCCGCCCAAATCCAAACCACCCCAATACCTCCCACAGATAATCCCATTCCACCCGGTCAGATGACCACTGCCTCTACGCCCCTACCCTCTGGGGGCATCATGATAACATTCAACAGCCTTCTTACGTTGGCCGCCAACTACCTCCCTTTAACAAATCCCGCCTGGTCCTCCCCAATCACGCAGTCCTCAATCCTTGAGGACAAGATCTTAGCCAAAGATTTGGCGTCTACATTTAGTAGGAAGATCGGTCTGTAGGACCCGCACTAACTCCGGGTCCTGATCCCGCTTCAGGATCAATGAGATAGTGACCTGTGACATTGTCGGGGGCAGCCCCCCTCTCTCCCTTGCTTCATTAAATGTCCTCATCAGCAGTGGTCTCAGCATCCCAAAGAACTTTTTGTAAAACTCCACGGGGTACCCATCCGGTCCCAGGGCTTTACCCGACTGCAGGGCCTTCTGCTACCTCTTCCAACCCAATCAGAGCCCCCAGCCCTTCTACCAAGTCTTCATCCACCTTCGGGAACTTCAGACCCCCCTAAAGATTGCCTCATCCCCTCCGGCCCAGTTGGGGGTTCCGACTCATACAGTCTGCTGTAGAATTCCTCGAACGCCTTATTGACCCCACCTGAATCTCCGACCAGGTTCCCATCTCTGTCCCTTACTTTCCCAAACTCCCTGGCCACCTCCCACTTTCTAAGCTGCTGCGCAAGCTTTCTACTGGCCTTCGCTCCATATTCATAGATCGCCCCCCTCGCTTTCCTCAGCTGCTCTACCACCTTCCTTGTAGTTAACAAGCCAAACTCCGCCTGTAACCTCTGTCGTTCCCTTAGAAGCCCTAACTCTGGGGTCTCCACATACCTCCTGTCGCCCTATAGTATTTCCTTTATCAGTCGGTCCGTCTGTGCTCTATCTGCCTTCTCCCTGTGGACCCGTATCTATATCAGCTCCGCTCTAACCACCGCCTTCAGCGTCTCCCAGACCACCGCAACCAAACGTTCCTCCGTGTCGTTGACTTCCAGATAGTCCTGGATACATTTCATCAGCCACCCACACACTTCCTCATCTGCTAGAAGTCCCACGTCCAGCCTCCAGTACAGGCGCTGGCCACATTTCTTGCTCTTCTGTAGGTCAACCCAGTGCCGGGCATGGTCCGAGATTGTGATCGCTGAGTACTCAGTGCCCACCACCCCCATCAGTAAAGCCCTGTTCAGGATTAAAAAGTCAATCCAGGAGTACACTTTATGCATGTGCGAGTAGAAGGAAAACGTCTTCATTCTCGGCCGCCCAAATCTCCATGGGTCCACCCCCCCATCTGCTCCATAAACCCCTTTATCTCCTTTGCCACTGCTGGCACCTGCCTGTCCTTGAGCTGGATCGGTCTACCCAGGGTTAATGACTGTGTTGAAGTTCCTCCCCCATAACCAGTTTATGCAAATCCAGGTCCGGGGTCATCCCCAACATCATCCTTATAAACTCCACACCATCCCAATTCGGTGCGAACACATTCACGAGTACCACCAGCATCCCCTCCAGCTTTCAACTGACCATTGTGTACCAATCCCCCACGTCCGCAGCCTCCCTATTGTCCCACAGCAAAAGTACCTCCCCCGTCAGCAGAACATTTCACCCCATCCCCCCCCAGTAACAGAACTATACACACAGCCCCCTCCAACAATCATACCATCTGCTCACCCCACATTGCGCTTCCGTGAGCTAGCCCGCCCTGCTAGCTTGGTGGCCCCCACCCATGGCGCCTGACATTTTCCCACACTTGTTTCCTCCCCCCCCGCTCGGACACACATATGCAAATGTAACCAATCCCAACCCAATTGCCCAAAAGGAACACGCAAAGAAAATCAAAAAGATCAAACATCTAACATTCACACCTCCATCCCCCTTTAGTGCAAATGCAAATGTTAACTTCAGCAGCTCGTCAACAGACCCCAACTCAATACAAAAGGCATTATAAGTAACATTCAAAGACAAAAACTTTCCCTTTTATTAAAAAAAAAATTGAAGAGGAAAAAGAAAAAAAAACACATGAGCACTGCAGCAATGTTCAGTCCAAACACCTCAGTCCGCTACCAGCCCTTTCTTTCTTGTGATGTCCATCGCTTCCTTGGGCGACTCGAAGTAGAAATGTTGCCCTTCGTGCGCAACCCAAAGATGGGCCGGGTACAGAAGTCCGAATTTTACTTTCTTCTTAAAAAGGGTCGATTTTAGCTTGTTGAACCCTGATCTTCTCCTGCCCAGGTCCTCTCTCAGAACCTGATATATACGCAGGATGCTGTTTTCCCATTTACAGCTCCATGTCTGCCTCGCCCACCGTGGAATGCACTCCTTGTCCAGGTAGCTGTGGAATCTCCCCAACATTTCTCTTGGGGGGTCACCCACATGCAGCTTCCTTGCTAGCACTCTGTGCGCCCTGTCCACCTCCAAGGGTCGGGTGAACGTCCCCTCCCCCAGTTCTTTCTCAAACATACCCGCTATGTATGCCCCTGTGTCCGTTCCTTCGGATCCCTCCGGGAGACCCACGATTCTCAGGTTCTGCCAGTAGGACTTGTTCTCTCAGTCCTCCACCTTCTCCAGGAGCCTTTTCTGTTGGTCTCTCAACATTCCCACCTCCAACTCCACTGCAGCTTGGTGCTCCTCCTGCTCAGTCAGTGCCTTCTCCACTTTCTGGATCGCCCGATCTTGAGCATCCAGTCTGAGTTCCAGTCTCAAAATCGACTCCTTAATCAGGTCCAAGCTTTCCTGTTTCTGCTTGGTGAAGCCCTCCTGTATAAACTGCATCAACTGCTCCATCGACCGCTGAGTCGTCAAGCCAGAAATTCGATCCTCCGCCATGCTTTCTCCCGTTGCAACCTCAGCCCAAGCCTTCTCCATTCGCCTATTTCTTCCTTTACGAGTACTCCTGGTCTGCTTCCCAATGCACTGATGTAGGATTCCTCTTCACAATTGCATCCAACATCAATTTTCCACTTCAGATCCGACAAAAAAAATCGGGGAAAAAGGTCCAAAGTTCCGACCCGAGCGGAAGCCACCAAATGTGCGACCTACTCCTCCATAGCTACCACCGGACGTCAACTCCTTGTGTTTATTGATTCCCTCATACACTATCTTACTCCTTCTGCACATTCAGAATACATAGGACTTTTGTACAGTATAATATCAAAACTAGCAGAAAACAAGAATAAATTAAGTAAAATGATGGAGTATAACGTATAATGGAGCATAATTAACCAAAATATGAAACAAAATGTACCAATGGGACACAAAGGCACAGGCAATGATCCTTTTTTTAAGAGATGTGCTACAACAAGTAATCTTGCCAATATTCACTGCAGTCTTTGCAGCACATGTCCACTTTTGGGAAACCAGTTCACATCAGAATGCTTTTCCAAGGAGACTTTTCTGTATCCTGCTAAAACCACATAAAATAAGCAGAATTTTATTTTAACTAAGTCACTGCAGAGGACTGCTTTTGGTATCTGCAGAAGAACAAACTTTTTCAATGTGATCTTCGGATTATGTCTGGCTTTATTAAGTTAGATTAAAAATAACAAATTTCTAGCAGTGGGTATGATAAAATGCCAGTAAGATATTATTATATTGTTATGACGGAATACAGTTTTAAAACCTGGAGTAGAATTTAGCGATCGGAAGGCGGGACCGGAAGGGACTGCAAATCTTGGTCCCACCTGAAACCAATTAAATCTTGTGATATTACACTGACTGTGGTGGGCACTGTGTCCATTGGCAATGCACCGTGAACTTTAAAAGCAAAGTCTTCAGGCCGCTGAATAATCAGCATAAAGGAAACTGCAGGAAATGGCAGCTGCAAGAAGCCACAGCAGATGGGAGGGGAGTTCCAGCAGCCAGCAAGTGTCCCTTTTCCCAGATGACTGCCTCCAAACCCTGGTGGAGGCAGTAACAAAGGAGCAATGCCTAGATACCGGAGGATGGAAGGAGAAGACCAACTCACCTCACCAAGAAGGCATGGACCGACGTGGCAGCAGAAGTCAATGGCCATGAGCTTGTCTGGACAACATGGATCCAGGGCCAGGAAAGATTCAAACACTCAGGTGCTCAGCACTGGTGAGTTCTGAGTAGGCATTGTGCTGAATGGGGCACTGAGGAGGGAGGCCATCCATGGTTGCAATTAAGTGTGAGGGTTTCATGTAGTCTCAGAGCCCGAATGGCCCAAGGCTGGAGAAATGATTCAGCAGCCTTTGGTCCATCAAAGGTTCCGGTTGTCCAAAGGGGGTGGAAACATTCTCAAACCTCTTGGGGCTGTAATGAGTTGGGGGGCAGCATGATATGGTGTTTGAGGTGAAGGTTTCAGCATTCAATGGAGCTCTGCACTGATTTGCAGGAGAAACAAAGCCACAACAATTGGGAGCGATTTGCCACTAGTGGTGGAGTGCCAAACCTGGCGATCTTCACCAGCCATAAGATGGGATCCCTGGTGCTGGTGGGCAAGCTGGTAGATCATCAAGTTGTGGCATGTCTGAAGACACAAACAGGGTAAAAGTGATGAAGGAGGGTTTCATAATGACCTCATTTGCCCGTCGGACACTGAGTAACCTCAATACAACAAAGTCCAACCACGCTGGCAAGCGTGTGCTGAGATATTAATCTGCCTGATGTGATTTATGAATCTTACCCTGTGTTTTCATCCCTCAGGTAATCCATCTGCCAGAACCAGCCAAGACACAGATGATTCCCTTGACACTCGAGACATCGAGGAATGCACACATTGCACACCATTTTTGAGCACCCAGTACCCATGCAGAAAGAGGCACACTGGTGGCAGTGACCATGATGGAAGAGTTGTTAGACCAGAGAGAGAGGATGGGGAGGCTGTTAGACAGCCAAAACAGATATCAGGGGACCCAGAGCAAGGCCACAAGAAACAGAACCCTCAAAGAAACACCAAAGGTAAGATATGGGAGGGGGGTGAAGAAGGGGGTGGGGCCAAACGACAAAGGATAGGGAAGGGGGTAGCACCGCATATATGTAAATAGAAGATAACTGCCCACTGTATGACAAGCTACCCAAGAAAAGTGCCTGAAACAACAAAAGGAGGGGAGGGGAGGGAGGGTGGGTCCAACCAAGGGAAATGTCTTGTATATTTTAACCGATGCACATACCATTGATGAGTGTATAAAATGTAAAACTTTAATAAACACATTTTTTTTAAAATGAAGAGTTGTTAGGGCACAGTAGTGAGGACACTTCAAGCGCGCGTGGGCAGATGGTGGAGGCAGTGAGTGTCCAGTGTGCCAGCAATCAGGGGTCTGCTGACGACAAAGGCCATGTTGAGACCAAGAGAGGTGATGGGCTGTCCAAAAGGTGGCAAAGGCTGCTTGTCCAGTGGTATGCGTGGGGACACCTGGCAGTGAAGCCCGAGGGTGTGTGCCATGGTCTCTTGAGTGCTGTGGTGAGCTCCGGGCGCACAGTCTCATCCATTGACAGTGGTGACTCTCATGGAGAGGCATCTCTAGGAACGCAATGACATGTCACTGGGTTTGCGTTTGGGCCTGCAAACGCTTACACAGTCCCTTGACCTCAGGAAGTCAATGCCTGTGTGCGGGAAGGAGGCACCAACCAGGGTCACTGATGGTTGCCCGTCCTTCATGGGTGAGCAGGGAAGTGAGGGCTCACCTCAAAATGGCGGACGAGGTTGCTGCCATCTCTTCTCACATGGACTCTTCTCACACAGCTCCAGACAAGGGCACCAACTTCTCTGCCAGTTGCACTCCATCCTATGAGTCCGCGGCGACTGGTGGTTGCCTAGTAATGTTAACAATCAAACACTCCCGGAGGGTGCTTACTCAGACTCCACCGATAGATAATTGCCGCCAAAATCATCTGCATCAGCAGGGCACTGCATTTGCAACCTGCCTCCAATGCCACCATCAGCTTGGAGGGGCACTAGACATAGCAAACATAAGCTCATGACATCCGAGTCACAAGCAAAGGTCCACAATGTTATTGATTTATTTTCATTTAAAGAACTAAGCTCATGATCTAGGTGGATTTGATTTAATTAATTTCATCTTGAACTTATCACCATAAATATCATACTGCACTCAAGCCAGCGGTGTCCTGGTGCTGCATTGGTTTCAAACTCATCATTGCCTGCTCAAAGATGTCCGGAGTGTCAAACTTTATTTGGATTGAAATGGGCTCACGGAATGGATGAGTGCTATGTGTTTGGGATTACTAGTGCCCAGTGCTGATGTAGGAAGGCAAGGCATGCCAGACCATCTGAAGAAATGCTAAATCAGGGCATCCCTGGTGCTCCTGCCTCCCTAAAGGTCTGGATTGCCACCCCGGCTTCTAGATGCCCAGTATCTGAGTCCTCATCGGTGTCCATGTCTGAGGCAAGTACTGCAGCATCAGTGTCCTTCTGTTCAATATGTTGCCCCCTGGAGAGAGCAAGATTGTAAAGAGCGCACTAGACAACTACAATGAGTGACACTCACTCGGGCAGGTACTGTAAGGTTTACTCAACAGTCGACGCAACTGAATCTTATCTTCAGCAGCCCAGTGGTCCTCTCCACCACCACCCTTGTGGATACATGGCAGTGATTGTATCTTTCCTCAGTGTCTGCCCTTGGTCACCTGAAAGGTTTTCATCAGCCACATTTTCACCATGTAACCTTTATCAACCACCCATCTAGACGAGCTGGAGCAATGAAGAGCCTGGGTACAAGCAAGTCATAAAGAATGCCAGGACACCTTGCATACACCTGCAGTATCTGTATCTTGTGCTCATATACAACCTAAGCGTTCATCAAGTGAAACCCCTTCCTATTGACAAAAGCTCCCAGCTGGCCAACTGGTGCCTTGATAGCCACATGGGTGCAATCAATGGCACCCTGGATGCGGGTTTCCCGCAATGGTGGTAAATTCTTCCTGGCTGACCTAGTCCAAGGGGCATGATGAACGCCAAGCCTCAGTTTTTGTTCCTCCTCAAAGGAGGGGGTACTCCTTGCTAAGTAGACAATACCCAGCAGCAGTTGCCTACTGGGGCTCAGCGTGTGCAAAGGTTGATTTGAGGGACCCAAGCCTCTGGTGCGTGAGGACAGAAATTTCATATGAGCTCCACGCTATTATTTTTTAAAATAAATTTAGAGTACCCAATTAATTTTTTCCAGTTAAGGGTCAATTTAGTGTGGCCAATCCACCTATCCTGCACATCTTTGGGTTGTGGGTGCGAAACCCAAGCAAACAGGGGGAGAATGTGCAAACTCCACATGGACAATGACCTAGAGCCAGGATTGAACCTGGGACCTCGGCGCCGTGAGGCAGCAGTGCTAACCACTGCACCACCGTGCTGCCCTCGCTCCGCACTCTTATGTACCCCACACAGAAACACTCTTATCAACCATCCAGAACACCAACTCACCTCATCCCTACAACGACTAACTCCTCAACCAGTATTTGCAGCAGGGCCCTTTTATCCCACCCTAGCATGCAAATGTAACAAATTTGGTTCATAGAATCATAGAATTTACAGTGCAGAAGAAGGCCATTTGGCCCATCAAGTCTGCACCAGCCCTTGGAAAAAGCACCCCACTTAAGCCCACACCTCCACCCTATCCCCGTAACCCAGTAACTCCACCTATCCTTTTTGGACACAAAGGACAATTTAGCATGGCCAATTTACCTAACCTGAACATCTTTGGACTGTGGGAGGAAGCCGGAGCACCCCGAGAAACCCATGCAGACACGGGGAGAACATGCAGACTCCGCACAGACAGTGACCCAAGCCAGGAATTGAACCTGGGGCCCTGGAGATGTGAAGCAACAGTGCTAACGACTGTGCTACCATGCCACCCACTTGGTCCACCTGCCCATGTTGCTCATGCAATGAGTTTTAAATTCGCATGGGCAGCATTAGATTTGGATTTTTAATTCGCCAACCAAAATATATCGAGGGCGTGCAATGACGTTGGGATGTATGCCCAACATCATCACGGGTTGGGTGCGCACGCTCCAGGTCACTGATAAAACTGAATCAATTTATTAAGGTTGCACCCTTTTGAATTGTTTGGTGACTCAATTCATTAAACCACAGAACCATAGAATTCAAGTACATAAGGAGGCCATTTGGCTCATCAAGTCTGCATTGACCCTCTGAAAAAGCACCCTATTTAGGCCCAACCCCCATCCTATCCCCATAACCCCACCAAACCTGCACATCTTTGCAAACTAAAGGGCAATTTAGCATGGCCAATCCACCTAATCTGCACATCTTTGGACTGTGCGAGGAAACTAGAGCAACGGACGGAAACCCATGGGGACACTGGAGAATATGCGGAGTTCCCACACAGTCACTCAAGGCAAGAATTGAACTCGGGTCCTGGAACAGTGAGGCAGCAGTGCTAACCACTGTGCCACAGTGCCTGTTGAATTGAAAATATTAAGTGTCACTTTGGCAACGGAGAATTTTGTGCGTAAAGATCATGGGTTCAGGATATTAAGATGCTATTATAGATTGATACTTCAGTGCAGTAGTGAGTGTACTGTATTGTTGGAAGCATTGTTCCCTTGTTTCTGCTGTGTGTTGCCTATTCATTTATGTGCATAGGCTGGATAATTTTTTTTGTTTGGCCAGACACGCATGGTAACTTAAAGAGCTGACTTATGCTCAGCCTGCACTGAAACGTCTGGGTTACTGGTCACATAGCTTGGAGGAAATATTGGTTGAGAATGTAATGAGAACTTAAACCAAGGTCTTGTCTCCTGGTTCAGGTGAATGTAAAAGAACCTTGCTAACCTCACCTCTGGCATTCAACTAAAGAAGAGTGGGAGTTCTCAAATATTTATCCATGAACCACCACCATTAAAAACAGATTGAATAGCCACTCATCACATTTCATGATTGTGAGACTTTACCAAAATTGGTTGATGTATTTGCCTACAAAACAAAATGACTATTTCAAAAGTATGACTGCATAAGATCAGGCACTGTATAAGTGAAGGCTATTTCTTTTATAACCAGAATTAAGAACATTTACCTCATGAAGTGGGAAGATCGCTTTGAATGTACCATCCTTCATTAAATTGTGTAGAGAAATTTTAACTGAAAGGGAAATAAAGAACATTAGACAAGAAACCAATAGTATTCAGTAAACTACCTATCACATCCCATGGAACTGCCCAGCAGCCCTTGGAAGTTTTTGCTGAATGGATTATTATTTTGTTGCCATATTCCTATGAAAGACCAATACTATTATTGTAGAACATGATCACGGTTCAAATGTTAAGAAGTGGTGTGGGAAAGAGGGATTCCACTTCATGGGGCATTGGCATCAGTTTTGGAACCGGGGGGATCTGTACCGTTGGGACGGTCTCCACCTGAACCGATCTGGAACCAGTGTTCTAGCGAAGAGGATAAATAGGGTGGTCAGTAGGACTTTAAACTTCTGAGTTGGGGGGAAGGGAAAGTGAAAGCAACAGGGAGCATGGAGTTAAATGGCAAGGTACGCAGGAGGATAACATGTAGGCAGGTGGATTTAAGCTTGAGGCAGACTAGGAATGCAACAAAAAGGAAGGATAACTTTGGACATCTTAGGACTTCCAATATCTGTAATGATAAGAAAGTTAGCATTAAGGCACTTTACCTGAATGCTCGTAGCATTTGTAACAAAGTAGACGAACTAATGGCACAGATCATCGTGAATGATTATGATGTGGTAGGCATCACAGAGACATGGCTGCAGGGGGTTCAGGACTGGCAGTTAAACATCCAAGGATATACAACCTATCGAAAAGACAGGGAGGTGGGCCGAGGGAGTGGGGTTGCCTTGTTAGTTAAGAACAAAATTAAATCTATGGCACTAAACGACATAGGGTCGGATGATGTGGAGTCTGTGTGGGTAGAATTGAGGAACCACAAAGGCAAAAAAACCATAATGGGAGTTATGTACAGACCTCCTAACAGTGGTCAGGACCAGGGGCGCAACATGTACCGGGAAATAGAAAAGGCATGTCAGAAAGGCAAGGTCACGGTGATCATGGGGGACTTCAATATGCAGGTGGATTGGGTAAATAACGTAGCCAGTGGATCCAAAGAAAAGGAATTCATGGAATGCTTACAAGATGGCTTTTTGGAACAGCTTGTCATGGAGCCCACAAGGGAGTAGGCTACCCTGGACCTAGTGCTATGTAATGAACCAGACTTTATAAAAGATCTTAAAGTAAGGGAACACTTAGGAAGCAGCGATCATAATATGGTTGAGTTCAGTCTGCAGTTTGAAAGAGAGAAGGCAAAATCGGATGTAATGGTGTTACAGTTAAATAAAGGTAATTACGAGGGCATGAGAGAGGAACTGGCAAAAATTGACTGGAAGCAGACCCTAGTGGGGAAGACAGCAGAGCAAAAATGGCAGGAGTTTGTATGCATAATTGAGGACACTGTACAGAGGTTCATCCCCAAGAAAAGAAAGATTATCCAGGGAGGGATTAGACAGCCATGGCTGACAAAGGAGGTCAGGAAATGTATCAAAGAAAAAGAGAGATCCTATAAAGTGGCCAAAAGCACTGGGAAATCAGAAGATTGGGAAGGCTACAAAAACAAACAGAGGTTAACAAAGAGACAAATAAGGAAGGAGAGGATCAAATATGAAGGCAGGCTAGCCAGTAATATAAGAAATGATAGTAAAAGTTTCTTTCAATACATAAGAAACAAACGACAGGCCAAAGTAGACATTGGGCCAATTCAAACTGATTCTGGAAGGCTAGTGATGGGAGACGAGGAAATGGCTGGAGAACTTAATAAGTACTTTGCGCCTGTCTTCACAGTGGAAGACATGAGTAATATCCCAAAAATTATAAAGGGTCAGGGGGCTGCGTTGAGTATGGTTGCCATTACAAAAGAGATGGTGCTAAAAAAGCTAAAAGGTCTTAAAATTGACAAATCTCCTGGCCCCGATGGGCTACATCCTAGAGTTCTGAGGGAGGTGGCTGAAGAAATAGCGGAACCGTTGGTTGAGATCTTTCAAAAATCACTGGAGTCAGGGAAAGTCCCGGACGATTGGAAGATCGCTGTTGTAACCCCCTTGTTCAAGAAAGGATCAAGACAAAAGATGGAAAATTATAGGCCAATTAGCCTAACCTCGGTTGTTGGTAAAATTCTAGAATTGATCGTTAAGGATGAGATTTCTAAATTCTTGGAAGAGCAGGGTCGGATTAGAACAAGTCAACATGGATTTAGTAAGGGGAGGTCGTGCCTGACGACCTGTTAGAATTCTTTGAGGAGGTGACAAGTAGGTTAGACCAGGGAAACCCAGTGGATGTGGTCTATCTGGATTTCCAAAAGGCCTTTGGTAAGGTGCCACACAGGAGGCTGCTGAGTAAGGTGAGGGCCCATGGTGTTCGAGGTGAGCTACTGGCATGGGTTGAGGATTGGCTGTCTGACAGAAGGCAGAGAGTTGGGATAAAAGGTTCTTTTTCGGAATGGCAGCCGGTGACCAGCGGTGTCCCACAGGGTTCAGTGTTGGGGCCGCAGCTGTTCACCATATATATTAATGATCTGGATGAAGGGACTGGGGGCATTCTAGCAAAGTTTGCCGATGATACGAAGTTAGGTGGTCAGGCAGGTAGTGCTGAGGAAGTGGGGAGGCTGCAGAAGGATCTAGACAGTTTGGGAAAGTGGTGCAGGAAATGGCTGATGCAATTCAACGTGAGAAAATGTGAGGTCTTGCACTTTGGAAAAAAGAATCCAAGCATAGACTACTTTCTAAACGGTGAGAAAATTCATAATGCCAAAGTACAAAGGGATCTGGGAGTGCTAGTCGAGGATTCCCTAAAGGTAAACATGCAGGTTGAATCCGTGATTAAGAAAGCGAATGCAATGTTGTTATTTATCTCAAGAGGGTTGGAATATAAAAGCAGCGATGTGCTACTGAGCCTTTATAAGGCTCTGGTTAGGCCCCATTTGGAGTACTGTGTCCAGTTTTGGGCCCCACATCTCAGGAAGGACATACTGGCACTGGAGCGTGTCCAGCGGAGATTCACACAGATGATCCCTGGAATGGCGGGTCTAACATATGAGGAACGGCTGAGGATCCTGGGATTGTATTCATTGGAGTTTAGAAGGTTAAGGGGAGATCTAATAGAAACTTACAAGATAATACATGGCTTAGAAAGGGTGGACGCAAAGAAACTGTTTCCGTTAGGCGAGGAGACGAGGACCCGTGGGCACAGCCTTAGAATTAGAGGGGGTAAATTCAGAACAGAAATGCGGAGACATTTCTTCAGCCAGAGAGTGGTGGGCCTGTGGAATTCATTGCCGCGGAGTGCAGTGGAGGCCGGGACGCTAAATGGCTTCAAGGCAGAGAGAGATAAATTCTTGATGTCGCGAGGAATTAAGGGCTACGGGGAAAATGCTGGTAGGTGGAGTTGAAATGCCCATCAGCCATGATTGAATGGCGGAGTGGACTCGATGGGCCGAATGGCCTTACTTCCACTCCTACGTCTTATGGTCTTATGGTCTAACAAGTGGTGCAAGTTCAAGGGCTGAAATTGTATTTACCTGATGTGCTGGGAACGGGAAGGGAGATCCAGAGGGGTCCATGGAAGTTGGGGACCTTCCCCTGCTCAGCTTACATGTGATGATTGATTGACCAGTTACCCATCTGAGGTCAAACCTGACTGACAGGCTTGGGTTCCAGTCAGGTGGGAAGCGGATTGGTGATGTCCAAGTAAGTCCACATGAGGAGAAGGCAATCTTGGAAGCAGAAGTGGGTCATTTCCAGGGAAGGAGAGGGACAGGAGTTTATTCACAGGGTTGGGGGTATACTCAGGCTAAGAGGCTCGATTGATTGATTGGGAAAAGTCTCCCCAAAATAAGAAGGTGCCATTAATTAACCCATCTATAAAGGACAATTTATTGACACAATATTGAACCCTTGAACTGTAAGAACAAGTCTAGATTGATAGATGAATATTGTTTGTAAAGAAGGCGTGTGCCATTCATATATATGCATGTTCTATGTGGACACATGGATCCTGGGTCAAAGTTGACAATGCAGAAGCATTATCCTCTCAAATGTTGTTTTTGGCAAACATCTTTAAGTGTTTACAGGAAACTCATGTCAGATTCATATATATTGCACATAGAATAACTACAGTGCCATTCGGCCAATCAAGTCTGTACCAACCCTCCAAAAGAGCACCCTATCTAGGTCCACGCCCTATCCCTGTAACCTAACCTAACCTTTTGGACACTAAGGGATAATTTACTAACCATTGTAACATTTCAAAGCTTCTGCTCAGTCATTGAGCGAGAGTCAGAGTTGCAGGCATTGCGATGCATCAAGGGGCAGGGATGGCAGAGTTACCTGGACACCTTACTGCAGGAGGCTGTCACACCTCTTGGATAAGGGCCTTCGGATTTAGTCAGTAGTCAGGGACAGAAGTGTGTGACTGCAAGTGAGACAGGTAAAGAGATTGAGAAGTTAATTGTCCATTGGTTTGAGGTTCTTATAGCTTGTGAGATTAGAGAGATGTAAAACCATAGAACCCCTACAGCGCAGAAGGAGGTCACTTTGGGTCAGCAGGGTGGATGAGCGAACTGACCATGGTGCCACATATGGGAAGTCATTCAAGTGGGGGAATTAATAGGAATGTAATTGTAGTGGAGAACAGTTTAGTTGGGGAAATCGACAGTTCTCTGCAGCAGCAGCGTGAATCCAGACGGCTGTGTTTCCTGCCCAATGCCAGGATTCGGGACATTTGCTCAGGATAGTGAGGAACATGCATTGGTATGGGAAGGATCCAGTTGTGGTCTGTGATTGTACCGATGACATAGAGAGAATAGAATAGAACTGTATGGTCCACACAAAAGTGGAAATTTTGTCTTTGCCTTACCTCCAATATAACATATAATCATGCAGTCATTAATTAAAAACAGTAAATATTTCATGTATACCTACATTAATACATTTGTGCATATATATCATACAAACATACCATACAAACATAACACATTGCACTGTCATTAAAGCGCTTACTGCGGTTAAAATAAATAAAAACAGCAAGTTAAATTTACATTGTTATTTAGTAAGCTGGGAACAAAAGATCTCTTGAACAGATTTTTCCTAGCTCGAGGCATTTGGAAGCACCAGCCTGAAGAGAGCCTTTTAAATTGATGATATAAAGAGTGAGGGGGATCACCGATGATGGCTTGAGCTTTCCTCTTAACTGCATTGTTAAATAAATGATCGAGCTGTGTTTGCTGTCTACCAGTGTAGGACTAGAAAGGATGTTCTGCTTGGGGTTGTGGGACTAAATTAAAAAGCAGAACTGCAAAAGATAATAATCACTGTATTATTACCTGAACCATGAGCAAATTGGCATAACGTTAATAAGATTAGAGAGATAGATGTAAACCCACAGAACCCCTACAGTGCAGAAGGAGGCCGCTTGGCCCATTAAGTCTGTACCAACCCTCTAAAAGAGCACTCTACCTAGGTCCACTCCCCTGCCCTATCCTCATAGCCCCATAACCCCACCTAACTTGGACATCTCTTGGACATTAAGGGACAATTTAGCATGGCCATTCCACCTAACCTGCACATTTTTAGACTGAGGGAGGAAACTGGAGCACGAGGAGAAAACCCATGCAGTCACAGGGAGAATGTGCAAACTCCACACAGCCACCCAGCGCCATGAGGCAGCAGTGGCAACCACCGCGCCACCTTGTGCCATGCCATGAATCAAAAACTGGTATGGGAAAAATGGATGATTCATGAGGTACTGGCAGTAGTACTGGAGAAAATGGCAGCTGTACCATTGGGATGGTCTGCACCTGAACTGTGCTGGGGCCAGTCTTCTGGCAAGTCATATAACCATAGTGGTACAGGGCTTTAAACAAAATAGTAGGGGCAAGGGATCACATGAAAGATGTATAATTAAAGTGTAACAAGGTACGGGAGCGGGGTAGCGATTTCTGTAAAGATAACCAGAATGTGGCAGGAAGGGAGAAGAGTACAAACATAAGAATGCGCTAAAAAACAAGGCCAGAGATTGAAAATATTATAAAAAGACAAACTAAGGCTCTGTGCCTGAATGTAGACAGCACAGATGGAAATAAAAATGTATGACATTATAACCGTCAAAGAGGCATGGAGCGGGGTTCTTCCCTACCTGGCGGGACGGGGGGTCTCGCGCTGAGGGGTGACGTGAACCACTCTGGCGTCGGGCCACCCCAAAGGTGCGGAATCCTCCGCGCCTTCAGGGGCTAGGCCGGCCCCGGAGTGGTGTGCGCGCGCCAGCCGGCGGGGAAGGGGCTTAGCGCCACGCCAACCGGCGGCGAAGGGCCTCCACGGCCGGCGCAAGTTGGCACATGCGTGGGAGCACCAGCGCATGCGCGGGGGGGGGGGGTTCATCTCCACGTCTGCCATTGCAGAGGAGCACAGCGGCCATCGCGGAACAACAGAGTACCCCCACGGCACAGGCCCGCCCGCGGATTGGTGGGCCCCGATCGTGGGCCAGGCCATCGTGGGGGCATCCCCGGGGCCAGATCCCCCCGCGCCCCCCCCCCGAGGACCGCGAGGGCCGCCTGCGCCGCCAGGTCCTGCCGGTAAGGTCCTACTCTAATTTACGCCGGCGGGACCGGCAAAAAAAACTGGCGGCCACTCGGCCCATCGCAGACCGGAGAATCGGCGGGGGGGGGGGGCGCTGCCAGCAGCCGCCGACCGGCACGGCACGATTCCCGCCCCCGCCAAATCCCCGGCGCTGGAGAATGCGGCAGCTGGCGGGGGCAGGATTCACACCGCCCCCCGGCGATTCTCCGACCCGGCCCGGGGGGGGGGGGGGGGGGGGGGGGGGGGGGGGGGTAGTCGGCGGATCCCGCCCATGGTTGCAGGGAACTAAGGCTGAGGACCTGAATATTGAAGGGCATTTGACATTTTGACAATATATGAAGCTCGGAAAAGTTGTTGGGTAGCTCGGTTAATTAAGGGTGTCATTTGTATAGTAGTGAGAGATAATCTTAGCTCGAAAGAACAAGATGGAGAATCAATATGGATAGAGATAAGAAATACGAAAGGTAAGAAATCACTTAACAGTTTATAGAGCCCTAACAGTAGGACAGGGTATACTGGAAGATATAAGTGGACTATGTAAGGAAGATAACACAATGGTTATGGGTGACTTTTATCGGCATGTAGATTGAACAAGTCAGATCAGCAAATGTAGCCTAGAAAATAAGTTTGTCGTAAATGGGAAGAGGAGCTGGGTGAGGAGATTGAGGAGGGGATGTGGGCGGATGCCCTGGAAAGAGTGAATTCCTCCTCTTCTTGTGCGAGGCTTAGCCTCATACAGCTCAAGGTGCTACATAGGGCTCACATGACCGGGACGAGGATGAGCAGGTTCTTCGGAGGCGAAGACAGGTGTGCTAGGTGCTCGGGGAGCCCAGCGAACCACGGCCATATGTTCTGGGCATGCCCAGCGCTGGGGGTATTTTGGAAGGGGGTAGCTAGGACGGTGTCGAGGGTGGTAGGATCCAGGGTCGAGCCAGGCTGGGGGCTCGCGATATTTGGGGTAACAGTGGAGCCGGGACTGCAGGAGGCGAAAGAGGCCGGTGTTCTGGCCTTTGCGTCCCTAGTAGCCCGGCGGAGGATTTTGCTTCAGTGGATGGATGCAAGGCCCCCAAGCGTGGAGGCCTGGATCAATGATATGGCGGGGTTCATCAAATTGGAGAGGGTGAAATTCGCCCTGAGGGGATCAGTGCAGGGTTTTTTTAGGCGGTGGCAGCCTTTCCTGGACTTCCTGGCAGAACGGTAGGAAAATAGGCCGGCAGCAGCAGCAACCCGGGGTTATTTTTTTTATTTTTTAAAAAAGAAAATAAGTTTGTTGAGCACGTGTGGGACAATGTTTTTGAGATGCACATTATAGAGCCAACAAGGGAGCAGGATATTCTAGACCGAGTAATGAACAATGCGACAGGAACAATCAATAATCCCATGGTTAAAGAGCCTTTAGGTGACGACAATTATAACATGATAGAATTTCATGATCAAATTGAAGGAGTGAATGTGGGTCCAAAGCTAATGTTTTAAACCTGATTGAAGGTACTTATATGGGCAGGAAAACAGGTCTAGCAAAGTGTGCCGGGAAACTAGGTAGAACAGTAGAGATGCAGTAAAAGACTTTTAAGAAGACATTTAATAACTCTCAGAAAACTCAGAGTAAGAAAGTGGCTTCGAGAAGGATCAAAATTAATGAAACACTTCACAAAGTAAGAGTTCCACAAGTATTTAAATGGAAAAAGAAAAAGAAAATTGCTTATTGTCACAAGTAGGCTTTAATGAAGTTACTGTGAAAAGCCCCTAGTCGCCACATTCCGGCGCCTGTCCGGGGAGGCTGGTACGGGAATCGAACCGTGCTGCTGGCCTGCCTTGGTCTGCTTTAAAAGCCAGCAATTTAGCCGAGTGAGCTAAACCAGCCCCTCTTTAGATAAAGAATATCTAAAGCTAGCGTTGGTTCTCAAGAGTGAGTGTATGTGGGGAATTGATAATGGAAAACAAGGAAATGGAGGAGATGTTAAACAGGTATTCGGCGTCCAGTCTTCATTGTGGAAGACGTAGAAAACATCCCAAAGATATTTGAAAATCAAAAAGATAAACAAGTGGGACAAATTACAACAATCACCATCGCTTGGGCAAAGGTGCTGTGAAAACTATTAGATCCCAAATCCCTGGGACCAGGTGGCCAGCATCCAGAGATAGTGAATACATTGGTTATAATCTTACAAAATTCTTTATTTTCTTGTAGGGTCCCAGTGGATTGGAAAATAGAAATGTAACACCTTGTAGGATTTTGACTGTGTCAGTTGAGGGATTTTGAAACCATCAATTCAAGGTTACCAGCTGCACTTGCGATTACTGGAACTCAGTAGAAATTCAAGTTAAAACTTGTCAGGTGCAAATAAGAATTGTTTTATTTGTCTTCTATTGATTACAACTTGAAAGTCATTTAAAAGGCAATTTGTAGACAATTTGAAGCTTTCAAAGAATCACAGGAATTATCTTCTTAGACAAACAGCTCAAAACATAACTATTAAAAGCCAAAGTCTGAAGTCAAAGTCTGAAAATGAAATATGAATACAGAGAGACAGTGAATAGTTCAGATCAAAGTATAGATGCCTAAAACTCTTTCTCTCTCTTTCTAACCCTCTCTCTCTAACCTAACCTAACCCTACCCTAACTCTCTCTAAAATGGTGGCAAAATTGTCTATGGTTATACTATTTCATATCTGTCTTAAGCGATCTGATCACACCCCAATATAATCCTAATTGGTTTGGGTTAGACTCAAACACATTTGATTTGATGGCAAGCTGTCCATCTTCAATATGTAACATTACTTCTAATTGTTGCCTGTCTGCCTACTTGTGCATGTTAAAGAATGCTATATTGTGCTTTATCAAAGCCAGCAAAAACTGGTCTAATGCTGACCTGACTACTGCAACAATAGAGACCTCATGCTGACCTGACTACTGCAACAATGGAGACCTCATGCTATCTCGTCAGGCCACGCTGGACATGACTCCAAAAATGTAATTCAAACTGTCTATTTCAATCTAGTAAAGTAAATTATGCTGCTTTTATGAAATTGTTGTTTTGAGAATGTTGGAATCAAATATATATATTTGATTCGATGTTCTAACTGTCCATTTATTAAAAACAAGGCAACATAGTCTAAAATATTTCAGCTTGTATAAGTCATGGGATGTAATCTCGAATGGCGTGAGAACAGTAGAACCTTCACTCCTGCCACCTCGTTGCCATGGATTCCGCCCTTGTCCTTGGAGAAATGTAATGAAAAGTTTTTGTCTATCAGATTTCTGTGTTACTTTAAAACTGTGTCAATGAATTTGCAAAATATGTGTTTTCTTTAATTTTAAAAGTGGGAATTAATATTTACGCTTAAACAGGTATTTTTACCTATATTAGGTGTATTAGAAAAACCTGGCTTCTACACACCTGTATTCAAGAAAGGAGGGTGACAAAAGCAGGAAACTAGAGATGTTAGCCTAACACCTGTCATTGGGAAATTACTAAAATTCATTATGAAGGAGGTTATAGAAGGATACTGATTGATTAGGCAGAGTCAACATGGCTTTGTGGAAGAGAAATTGTGTTAATCTAATTTAGAGATTTTTAAGGAAGTAATAAGTAAGGTGGATAAAGGGAAACCTGAGAATGTGGTGCACTTGGATTCGCAAAGGCATTTGATCAAGTGCCACATCAACGCTTACTCAAGAGCACATGGTATAAGGAGTAGTATTGAATAAAATAAGGAATAATATGGATAAAATGTTGGTTGGCTAACAGGAAGCAAAGAAAAGGGTTAAATGGGGTTTTTTTCAGGTTGGAAAGCTGCAACTAGTAGAGTGCCACAAGGATCAGTGCTGGGGCCTCAGCTACTTCCAATCTACATCAATGATTTGAATTAAAGGACCAAATGCATGCTAAATTTGCCAATGACACCAAGATCGTAGAAAAACAAATCATCAATAGCAGATAAAAGGTCTGCAAAAGGATAGAGACAGGGATAGAGATAGAGATAGAGATAGCAGGGTCGGAGAATCGCCCGGTGCCACCGAAAAGCCCGCCCCCGCCGTGGCAGAAATTCTCCGCCACCCGGGAATTGGCGGGGGCGGGAAACGCGCCACTCCGAGCGGTGAGCCCCCTGCGGCGATTCTCCGGCCCGCGATGGGCCGAAGTCCCGCCGCTGGGAGGCCTCTCCTGCCGCCGAGGTTTGAACCACCTCTGGTGGCGGCGGGATCGGCGGCGCGAGCGGGCCCCCGGGTTCCTGGGGGGGGCGTGGGGTGATCGGTCCCCGGGGGGTGGCCCCACAGTGGCCAGGCCCGCGATCGGGGCGCACCGATCGGCGGGCGGGCGGGCCAGTGCCGTGGGGGCACTCTTTCCCATCCGCCGCCGCCACAGCCTCCACCATGGCGGACGCGGAAGAGAATCCCCCAGCGTGCATGCGCCGGTGGTGACGTCAGCGGCAGCTGCCACTGACGTCACCACCGGCGCATGCGCGAACCAGCGAAGGCCTTTTCGGCCAGCCCCGGCGCCGGGCGGTGGGCGTCAAAGGCCGTTGGTGCCGGTTTTGGCGCCAGTCGGTGTGGTGCCAACCGCTCCGGCGCGGGCCTAGCCCCTCAATGTGAGGGCTTGGCCCCCAAAGGTCCGGAGAATTCCGCACCTTTGGGGAGGCCCAACGTTGGAGTTGTTGGCACCACTCCGCTACGTCGGGACCCCCCGCCCCGCCGGGTAGGGGAGAATCCCGTCCAGTTTAAGTGAGGGGCAGCAAATGGGATATAATGTGAGAAAATGTGAACTTATAACTGTAAAGCAGCCAGTGTGAATTGACAGCATTTATTCAGTCTACTGTAACCCTATATCTACATGTTGTCAGAAATGCATCCTTTATCAATTATACTTCTAATAAATTATATTTGGTAGTTGAGTAGGAGTATGTTTCAGAGATTGGGGGCGCAATTCTCCCATCGGAAGACTAAGGGCGAGATTCTCCGCAAATGCGGAGAATCGTAAAGGCTGCCGTGGGACAGGCCGTGACCCATGACAGCCTTCACGGCCACTTCCGGGGCCGATTCTCCCCCCCGGGCGGGGCTAGGCCGCACGTCAAGCGTCACGCCGGCTGACGTGGCCAATGATATCAGCCGTGCATGCGCAGGTTGGACAACGCCAACCCGCACATGCGCTGTTGGCGTCTTTCTCCTCAGCCGCCCGGCAAGACGTGGCGGCTTGATCTTGCCGGGCGGCGGAGGGGAAAGAGTGCGTCTCTTTTGGACGCTGGCCTGACGTTCGGTGGGCACCGATCGCCCCAAACGGGCATCTGGCGCCCGTTTCACGACGGCAGCGAGCAGGTGTGTTTGTAGCCGTGGTGAAACGGGCGTGAAGGCCCGGCTCCTCGGCCCATCGGCCTCGGAGAATCGCCGCTCGCCGTAAAAAATGGCGAGCGGTGATTCGTGGTGTGGGTCGGGTGTGGGGCGGGGGGGTGGAGAATAGCGGGAGGGCGTGAAAAATGTCGGGAGGCCCTCCCGCTATTCTCCCACCCGGCGTGGGGGGGCGGAGAATCGCGCCTTAAGTCCCGACGGCGGAGTGAAAACTGGAGTGTTTCACTCCGGCGGCGGAGGCCGCTCCCTGCCCCCTATTCTCCCACCCCCGGGGGGCTAGGAGCGGTGCCGCGTAAATGACGTCACCCGTGCATGTGCAGGTTGGCCGGCGCCAACCTGCGCCTGCACGGTTGCCGTCCTCCCCGCAGCCGCCCCGCAAGAAATGTCGGATGGATCTTACGGGACAGCGGAGGAAAGGAGGTCCTCCTTCAGAGAGGCCGGTCCGCCGATCGGTGGGCACCGATCGCAGGCCAGACCCCTTTTGAGGCCCCCCCCCGGCGCAGGATCCCCCCCCCCAGCGTTCCCACGCTGTTCCCGCCAGCAACGACCAGGTGTGGACAGCGCTGGTGGGAACCTGTCGTGTTGGGCAGGCCGCTCGGTCCATCCCAGTGGCCAGCCGTGAATCTCGCCGCACCAGTTTGGGGCGGTGGGAGAATCGCGTGCGGGTGCAGGGCCGGCGTGGCGGGACTCGCTCGACGCCCCGGCGATTCTCTCACCCGGCGTGGGGGGGGGTGAATTCCGCCCTGGACCTTTTAGAAAGAAACTGTTGTTAACAATACAATGTCAACAGGAATGGAGGTTAAAATAAATACAACTTAGTCCACATTTCTATAATTTTACCCTGATGCAAACATCACCAAAACCTTATTAATTTTGCCCCACATCAGAATTTGTGTGATTTTTAAAAATTAATTTGTGGGATATCAGCATCACTAGCTAGGCTAACATTTATTGCTCATCCCCAATTTACCTTGAGACAGTGGTGGTGAGCTGCTTTCTTAAAGTGCTGCAGTCCATGTGGTATAGGTACACCCACCGTGCTGTTAGGGAGTTCCAAGATTTTGACCCAATGACATTGAAGGAACAGCGATATATTTCTAAGTCAGGATGGTGAGCCTCAATTGGTGATGAATGTTGTAGTCCCCCACCCAGAATACATTCTCCACCCTTGCCATCCTCAGTGCTTCAAGTGGTGTTCAAATGGAGGAGTATTGATTCATTAGCTGAGGGGGAATGGTACGTGGTAATCAGTAGGAGGTTTCCTCATTCCTGATTGGTCTGAGTCCATGGGGTCCAGATTCGATGTTGAGGACTCCCAAGGCAACTCCCTGCCAATTGTATACAGCCACCGGTGTCCGGCCGGTGGGACAAGACATACCCATGGTCACAATATCTAAAGCACTTCTGAGGTTCAGTTGTTTGTTTCCCTAACATTACTGGAATACTATTGCGATATGCAAAGTGAGAATCCCTAATATTTCCTTATAATAAATATCAATCACTGATCTTAGAATGGTTAGAGCACAGGAGTCCATTCAGCCTGACATGACCGTGACAGCTATCTGCAAGAGCAACTTTTAGACAGGTTTGTCATAATTTCCTTGGTTTTGTATTTTGTGCCCCAGTTTGGAAAGCTCAGGATCCCATATGCTTTATTTATTAACCAGAGACCTGATACTGGAGTGGAAATAGAGATTGAAGGGAGCATCAGTGGTCTCATGGGCCAAGGCGGATCAAAGGCCTCATGATGGGATTGTAGGCCTTGGAGGAAAGCCAATGGGTGGGAGGGGTTTCCGATCACAAGGCTCTTCAGGCAGGCACCTGGAGCGAGGCAGTAGTTGTAAAGGCACTCACGTCCTGAGTGATAAATCTTGATAATAAATAGTACACAAGGAAGAGAAACCAAAAAATAAAGCTCACAGCAGCAATGGCATTTATTAGTATAGATTAAATAGGTCCAGAAATAAGTTGCAATGAAGAGAAAAAATAGAGGCTAATGGTGAGAAGAAGTATTACCCAGCAGATGACATTCTTTTCTGTCCTGTGCATGGGTGAGAAGAAAGTTCTCGTCAAATCTCTATTTAAAAAGACATGTATTCTGCAGCTTTTCTAAATCGCCAAATCAACTTATCCTGTTACTTTCAAAGAATTATGTATATAAACTCCCCGGTCCCTCTGTTCCTGCACTCCCTTAAAATTGAATAATTGAAAGTTTATATCCCCATTCTTTTTTCCAAATTTTATCAATTCACTTTTCTTTGCATTAAATTTCAGCTTCCAATTTCACTACGCCTCCCTCAAAATCTTTCTGCGCAACCCACCAATAAACCTACCTGCTCTTTACTGCAGCCTTGTGCCTTCTGTATCTGACATCAGCTCAGTTTACATGCACAAATGAAACGTGCTTTCATATAAATAATCTATTTATCACATAGACTGGCTGCTCATTGTTAAAGTATTGTATTTACCAGATGAATCATTGTCATTTCCATCGTTCTCTGAATACATTGTCTTCCAGAGAATAAAATTTATAATTCGAATTCTGTAATAAACAGAAAGTTTCGAACATTAGCTTTGGATAAAAGGTTTGGTCAGTATCTCATGCTTTTGTGGACATACATTCCAATATAGAAGATTCCAGTAGAAAAACTGTTACTCATTCTCTACTGAGCTGATATTTTATTAATTATTCACTTTCTAGTCACTAAATTATCATGAGTCATGTTATAAAGTTCATGTCAACACATCCACTTGCCCAGTTAATTACCCTGTGAGGATGACCCTGACGTTTTATATGTTTATAATCCCCATAAAATTACAGTGTAGATTCCCTATTAATTAATTAATCTTCATATTTGACTGCGTGTCTGTGTGTATCTATTTTAGCTGGGTTCTCAATAATCATTCTACATTCTATGCATGAATGAGAAATGGGAACAGATTCCCAATGATCAACACAACTGCAAATATAGATAGGGAGAAACGACTTTCCAGTGGCGACTGCCTGTGTGGGTTGAAAATGGTCATAAAGATTCTGATGATTTAATTCAGTTATGAAACTTTTGTAAAGCACAAATAAACCTTTTGGGATCTTCCATCAAATTCCAAATGGGTGATAAAAGACAGTGAAGTTTCCCAATAGCACAACTGATATTCAACATTACATATGTGCAGAAGAGATAGATGCTCTTTAAGGGCAGCACGGCAGCACAGTGGTTAGTACTGTTGCTTCACAGCGCCAGGTTCCCAGGTTCGATTCCTGGCTTGGGTCACTGCCTGTGCGGTGTCTGCACGTTCACCCGTGTCTGCATGGGTTTCCTCCGGGTGCTCCGGTTTCGTTCCACAAGTCCCGAAAGATGTGCTGTTAGGTAATTTGGACATTCTGAATTCTCCCTCTGTGTACCCAGAATGTGGCGACTAGGGGCTTTTCACTGTAACTTCATTGCAGTGTTAATGTAAGCTTACTTGTGACAATAAAAATTATTATTATGATCTGTTCAATTATCAAATGTGTATAAATGAGGGGTAGAGCATGGATGGTTATCATTGTTCGGTTAGCTCCATGTTGTAATCCCAGAGCGCTCCTCAGAATTTCATACTGCAAAAGAACCACAGAACACAATTTTCATCTGAAGAATAAAGCATTTAAATAACTATACCACAGTACCTCGTAGATTTCGAAATTGTGCCAAGTCCATTAGCTCCATATCTTCTTTCAGAAAATTGTAGATGCTGCATGTATTTTTCAAAGATTTCTTCACAGGCTTGAATTCCAAAGTATAAATTGTGGTTGTCTTCTTTTTTCTGGGATGGAAGAAAACTACTTTTTATTTTCTTAAATCGGCTTTTTTTATATTTCAGATACCAGTATCTTAAACAAAGCTGACATAAATTATTTAAATAATGAATTCTACTGACTGAATCCTCAGTCTTGCACCTGCATCTTGGTGTCACTCTGTACTGAACACTGTTAGGTAGAGTATCCTGGTCCATAAATAATGCTAAATTTGGGAATTTGGTGCAAGTGGGAATTCAGGTGTGGGGGAGGGGGGGTGGCAGGGGAGGTTGGCCCATTAAATTCCCAGGTGGCGGCAGCGGTGGGGGGGGGGGGGGGGGGGGCAGCAGGGGACCCTGTTCATGCCCCAGGCATGAAGGCGTGTGCTTCTCTCAAGAATCTTTCCACGTCGGGCGCCTACCCCTCCCCTCCCCAAGGTATATCCACGGCAGATGCTCCCTTCCCCAGTCTCTCCATCAAGACCTTAAACCACTTCACCCAACAGATGGGGCCTCCCCCAGACCGTCCGGCACTTACCTGGTCCTGGACTCTGGGACTTAGAATCTTGGGACTCCTTCAATTCCCAATCCTGACCACCCCTGGTGCTGTAGGATCTACAAATCTGCCAGTCAATCAGATAGATCACCAGCTCTCTGAGGCAGGACATCCACCCGAGTCAGGTCCTTGGAGGATTAAATGGCTGTGGGGCTACTATGATTATTTTTTATTAATCATTGATGGGATGTGAACTTGGCCAGTAAAGGGGGGGAAACATGTTCTTAAAAGGAGATCAGCGCAAATCTGGAATAGTGGGCCCTTTCCGTTAACATTGTATTCAAGGAACTCGGTGGAGCAGCTGTCGGCTTTTTGAAGGAGCAGAGGCAAAATTCCTCGTGAGGAAGAATCACAGCGATGACTGACATGAGATTCATGAGACCTGTCTTGGCTTTGTTTGCAATTCAACATGCATTTTGTGGTGTATCCAACCAGTTTGTTCATTAATTCATTTTAATTTCATGTTAATTCTAGATATTACAGTTCAAGAGATATATGGAATGGCCATGTTGCGCCCGAAAAGCACCGTGCCACTGCGCAACGTGGCTGTTAGAAGCCAGGAGACCCCGCTCCCACGATCAACCTTGCTCACAATGCCTTGTGAGATCTAATATGATCTCACGAGACTTTACAATGTGAATGCCGTCCTTGTGGGCGAGATCATTTTTTGCCAAATCTGCATATTAGAGTGAGACAGCACTCACTATGGGACTTTGTTCCCATTTAGTTAAATCACACCTATAGTATTTGTTGTTTGCTTGACTGACTTGACAGAATCACAGAATGTTCACAGTTACTTCATTGCAGCGTTAATGTAATCCTACTTGTGACACTAATAAAGATTATTATTATTATTATTAATACAATGCAGAAGAGGCCCTTCAGCCCATTGAGCCTACACCGATGCTTGAAAGGCACTTGACCTGCTTACTTAATCCCATTTGCAACACTTGGTCCATAGCCTTGAATGTTATGAAGTGCCAAGTACTCACCCAAGAACTTTTTGAAGGATGTGAGGCAAGGCTTGCATTATCGCTGCAATGAAGTTACCCTAGTTGCCACATTCCGGTGCCTGTTCGGGTACACTGAGGAATAATTCAGAATGTCCAATTCACCTAACAAGCATGTCCTTCGGGACTTGAGGGAGGAAACCAGAGAACCATGAGGAAACCAATACAGACATGGGGAGAATGTGCAAACTCCGCACAGACAGTGACCCAAGCGGGAATCGAACCCGGGTCCCTGGCGCTGTAAAGCAATAGTGCCAACCACTGTGCTGCCTATCCAATCTCTCTTCATAACTTAAATGTTCCACCCCATGCAACATCCTGGTGAATCGCCTCTGCACCCCCTCCAAAGTAATCACATCCTTCCTAGAATGTGGTGACCAGAATTGCACACAGTACTCCAGTTGTAGCCTCACCAAAGTTCGATACAACTCAAACATGGCCTCCCTGCTTTTGTAATCGATGCCTTGATTGATAAAGGCAAGTGTCCCATATGGCTTTTTCACCACCCTATTAACCTGCCCTTTCACCTTCAGAGATCTATGGACAAACACACCATGGTCGCTTTGTTCCTCGGAACTTCTCTGTATCAGGCCATTCATTAAATACTTCCTTACCAAATTACAACTTCCAAAGTGTACCACCTCACACTTTTCAGGGTTAAATTCCATCTGCCACATATCTGCTCATTTGACCATCTCGTCTATATCTTCCTGTAATCCAAGACACTCAACCTCACTGTTAACTACCCAGCCAATCTTTGTTTCATCCGCAGACTTACTGATTCTACCCCCAACATAGTCATCTACACTATTTATATAAATGACAAACAATAGGGGACCAGGCACAGATCCCTGTGGTACGCCATTGGACACTGCCTTCCTATCACTAAAGCAGGTGTCTGTCATCATCCTTTGTCTCCTACAGCTCAGTTAATTTTGAATCCATCTTATCAAGTTACCCTGTATCCCATGCGCATTTGCCTTCTTTAAAAGTCTCTCAAGTGGGACCTTTTCAAAGGCTTTGCTGAAATCCAGGTGAATTACATCAACTGCGCTACCCTCTTCTACACACCTGGTTACAGGCTTCAAAATTTCATTCAAATTTGTTGGACCCGGCCTCCCTCTGACAAATCCATGTTGACTATTCCTGATCAAACCTTGCCTACCGAAGTGAGATACATTCTCTCCTTCAGAATTTTCTCCAATAGTTTCCTTACTACTGATGTGAGACTCACTGGTCTGTCGCTGCCTGGCTTATCTCTACAACCTTTCTTAAATAGTGGGACCACAAAAACTGTTCTCCAGTCCTCTGGTACCTCCCCCGTGGCCAGAGCAGAATTAAAAATTTGAGTCAGAGCACCTGCAATCTCCTCCCTTGCCTCCCACAGCATCCTGGCTCACAATTCATCCAGACCTGGTGATTTGTCCACTTTTAAGCCTGCCAACTACTCCTATACTTTATCACTCTCTCTGACAATTTGCTCAAGAACCTCACAGTCTCTCACCCCTGCGTTCTACATCTACCTCCTGATTCTCTTGGGTGAAGACAGATGTGAAGTATCTGTTCAACACTCTACCAATGTCCTCTGGCTCCACCCACATATTTCCCCTTTGGTCCTGAATGGGCCCTACTCCTTCCCTGGTTATCCACTTCCCATTGACATACTTATAGAATATCTTGGGATTCTCCCTACTTTTACCAGCCAGGTCTTTCTCACATCCTAATTGCTTTCTTTAGCTCCATCCTGCACTTTCTGTCCTCCACTAATACCTCTGTTGATTTGCTCTCCTTGAACTTGCTAAAAACCTCTCTTTTCCTTCTCATCATATCCTGAATGTCTCTGGTCATCTATGGTTCTCTGGGCTTGTTACTCCTTCCTATTAACTGAAAGGGAACATGTTGGGCCTGTACCCTCCCCATTTCCTTTTTGAGCAACCCCCCCACTGCTCTTCTGTAGATTTCCCCATAAGTAACTCTTTCCAGTCTACCTTGGCCAGATCCTGCCTTATTTTGCAATAAGGCTGGTTTAGCATAGTGGGCTAAACAGCTGGTTTGCGATGCAGAACAAAGCCAGCAGCGTGGGTTTAATTCCCATACCAGCTTACCCGAACAGCCGCCGGAATGTGGCGACTTGGGGCTTTTCACAGTAACTTCATACTTGTGACAATAAAAGGTTATTATTATTACTAAAATCCACTCTCCCGTAATCCATAACCTTTTTTTGCAACTTATGTATTGTAAAATTTCTTCTGTTTGTTTAAAATTATGGAATCTTGTGACTTTATTCTCTTAGTGAGTAACTAGTATTTAATTTAACGAGGGTTTTGCTTTGACAAAGAGTCATCCAGACTCGAAACATTAGCTCCCTTCTCTCTCCATTGATGCGGACAGGCCTGCTGAGATTGCCCAATATTTTCCGTTTTGTAACTAGGGTTTAAAATTTGGTCGACATCCAACAAAACGAACGTTACCGGTCCCGAACCAGATTGCAATGAAATTTGAGGCTCTCATCAGGAACCGTGATAAATTTTGGGGGTCTGGTCTGGGATCATGACAATAGATCTCATTGGAGGTGCAAGCGGAGGTGGAAATGTGGAACCGCAAGCAGATGCTTGGGTTTGCAATTTGAGCATTCCACAATTGTATAGAATGATATCCGACTGCAGCCACATTCAAAGGTGCTGAACCCTGTGGCCTCCCGTGCCAGCCTGGGCTCCATATTCTGCCTATCCTCCCCCTCCCTGCATCCTCCTCGCTGAACAAGATGGAGTTCCTCCTCTAGCACTTCGCCGCTCTGCTGCGAGATGCGTGGAGGACGCAGCAGGCTGCCACTATGTGGGCGACCCTCTCAGCATCATACTGGAGGATCCAGGCTGCGAACCTCATCTTCAGGAGGCCGAAGTATAGCTTGCTCGTGCTCCTGGTCGCTGTATGGGCGTTGTTGTACGGGGTCTCCGCATCAGTCTGTGGCCTCCAGATAGACGGCATCAGCCACTACCTCAGTGGATAGCCCCTGTCACCCAGGAGCCAGTCCGAAGCCAGGGGAGTGTCTTGAACATGTCAGGAAGTGTCGAGTGTGGGGTGGCGCAGTGGTTAGCACTGCTGCCTCACTGCTTCAGGGACATGGGTTTGATTCCGGCCCTGGGTCACTATCCGTGTGGAATTTGTACATTCGCCCATGTCTGCGTGGATCTCACCCCCAGAACCCAAAAGATGTGCAGGGTAGGTGGATTGGCCGTGTTAAATTGTCTAAATTCATTTTTCAAAAATAAATCATTGACTATGTCAGGCTGAAGGCGTCGTGCACACTGCCTGGGTATCGGGCACAGACGTGTATGATGCGCAGCTGATGGCCACATATAAACTGCACGTTCATCGCGTGGAACCCCTTTCGGTTTGTGTAGAGAGGCCTATCATCTGCGGGCGCTCGCAGGGCGACATCCATCCCGTCGATCACTTCCTGGGCCTGGGGCCTCCCAGATGGCAGTGAACCCTGCTGCCCGGGCATCCTGGTGGGCTTGGTCCACAGTTAATTGGATGTATTGAGCCACCTAGACATACAGGGCCTCCGTGATGACACAGATGCACCTGTGCAGAGAGGTCTGTGAGATCCCAGACAGATCCCCACTCGGCCTGGAAGGACCCCATCGCGTAAAAGTTTAGAGTGACCGTCACCTTGACGGCCACTGGGAGCGGGTGTCCTCCCCCATACCCCTGCGGTGCTAGGTGTGCCATGATCTGGCAGGTATGTTGTACTGTCTCCTGCTCAGACAGCATGCCGGTCCGGCAGATCCTCGAATGACAGGCGCTGCCGGTACACACGAGGCCTCATGCAGCGCCTCCTTGGCACCTCCTCCTTGACCCGTTGGACAGCTGGCTCTCCATCCTGGGCGCTGCCTCCTGTTCCACTGCGGCACGATCTGCTACGCTGCTGCAGCTTCCTCCTCCTCCATGAGCAGTGCCAGCTTGTACAGCCTCAGGGCAACCCCAGGGCTGCGGCAAGGAGCAAGAAGGCCCCCATTGTGGGTTGAATTCCAAAATCCATTGTCTGCAAGGGGTGAAAGGATGACATGTTAGCATGGCGCGTACCCCATGCCCAACCAGGTACACCGGGCTACATAGTGGCCCTGGTTGGCACTGCAGGCTCCGCTCCCTGGTGTCCCTAATGCCTGCCTGCGGGTAGCAGCTAGGTGGGAAGGGGTATGGTGGAGGTTGGGGTGCGGTTGTGGGGGTGGGGGAGGGAGGTGGGGGCACCCATACAGCCAGCGTCACTCTGCAGAACCACGGGCCAAGGTGGGTGATCAATGGGGTGTGCATCAAGAAGTCTGCCTTGCAGGTAATGGCGGGCTGTGACTGGACACCGCCCCAGTCCCATGGGGGTCACCCCAGCCACAAGACCTGTTACCCCATCACCCTCCCCCCTCCTCCAGCCCTTGCAGGACCCCCCTGATGTGTTGGGTGCTTTGTATCCGTGAAATACATACAGGCCACCAACACTTAAAATAGTGCAACACTATTTTATTAAACTATAAACTGCTGAACATACTATAACTGTGGGTTTACACGATATTAGATTAACTAAAGACCTGTGCCTGTCCTAACCAGTTGAATCACTCAGCACGTGGTGAGAATCTGTGCTGTAAACTATAAGCTCTTGTGCTTCTGAAAGGCTGCATCCCAAATGAGCGGGAAAAGATATGCCCTCTGTCTTTATAGTGAGTGTGCTCTAACTGGTGATTGGCTGTGGTGTTTATGCGTGTTGATTGGTCCTAGTGTATGTCCATCAGTGTGTGTGTCTGCACCATGATATACTGGTGTATATTATGACATCCCCCCCCCCCCCCCCCCTTTTTAATAAAATTTGTATGTATGTGTCAATAAATAGTGTGAGTGCGTGAAGAATGAGTGTGTGGACAATGTTCCTAACTATATGTGTGGTGCGAAGACGTATTTACAGGACTACGTAGAGGAAAACTAAGCTATATACAAGGGAAGGTGCCTGGTGCAGATAGTTAGTATGCAACAAAATGAACGATAACAATACTATATACAAACCACGAAAAACGATCAAACAAGGCAGGGAAACAACTCAGAGAGTCCATAAATTTGCAAAGTTCATAAATTCAGTCTCTGAGGTGGGCGACAAATTCTGGTTGACCGCCTCAAGGGTGGGTTGAGAGCCGCCAGGTCAGGAGCAGGTTGGACTGCATCACAGTCGGGAGGAGGCAGTGTGACCAGAAGCTCTGCACAGTCCATGGCACGATCAGCATGGGAGCGATGCAACTCCGGAGGATCCCGTGGCGATCATGGAACAAGGCGAAGGGCACGCCGATTGCAGCGCAGAATGGATCCATCTGGTAGCTGAACCATGAACGAGCAGGGGGCCACCTGCCTAAGGACAACAGCAGTTGCAGGCCAGCCACCATCCGGGAGATGGACACGAACATTGAGTGAGAGCAGGGAGATCAGCAGCACGTGAGTCATGTGTCGCCTTGTGCTGCGCACGAGACATCTGCATTTTGCGAAGAACTGGAACATGGTCGAGATTTGGTACATGGATAGACGACACCGTTGTCCTCAAGGTGCGGTTCATTAACAACTGTGTGGGTGACAGACCAGTGGACAGCGGGGCTGAGCGATAGGCAGCAACGCAAGATGGAAGTCAGACCTGGCATCTGCAGCCTTGCAGAGGAGCTTCTTGACTATGTGAACCCCCTTTTCTGCTTTGCCATTGGACTGAGGGTACAGAGGACTGGATGTCACATGGGCGAAATTGTAATGCCGGGCGAATCTGGCCCATTCCTGGCTGGTGAAGCAGGGGCCATTGTCCGACATCACCATGAGCGGGATGCCGTGCCGAGCAAAGGTTTCTTTGCACGCCCGGATGACCGTGCATGAAGTGAGGTTCTGCAATCTTATCACCTCCGGATAGTTTGAAAAGTAGTCGACAATCAGAACATAGTCCCTACCTAATGCGTGGAACAGGTCGATGCCCACCTTGGTCCAAGGCGACGTGACCAACTCATGGGGCAGCAGAGTCTCCCGTGGTCGGGCTGGCTGAAAGCGCTGGCAGGTGGGGCAGTTGAGTACTGCGTTGGCAATGTCGTCATTGATACCGGGCCAGTACACAGCCTCACGGGCCCGTCGGCAACACTTTTCAACGCCCTGATGGCCCTTGTGTAGCTGTTCCAGGACAAGCTGGCGCATGCTATGCGGGATAACAATGCGGTCCAGTTTCAGGAGAACCCCATCAACGACTGCCAGATCTGTCTTGTACGTTGTAAAACTGCGGGCATTGGCCCTTGAGCCACCCGCCCGTCATGTGGTGCATGACACGCTGTAGCGGGGGTCAGCCGCTGTTTCGCGGTGTATTTGGATTAGGCGTTCATCTGATGCAGGTAGATGGGAGGCTGCGAACTCACCCTGGGCATCGACCTGGCAAACGAACCCCTCTGGGTCACAGGAAGTGGTGACTGACCTGGAGAGGACGCCCACAATGATGAGGTCCTTGCCTGGGGTGTACACCAGTTGGAAATCATATCACCGGAGCTTGAGCAGGATGCGCTGGAGGCGAGGCGTCATTTCGTTCAAGTCGTTCTGTATTATATTGACGAGCGGGCAATGGTCGGTCTTGACAGTGAATTGGGGAAGCCCATAGACATAGTCGTGAAACTTCACAACACCGGTCAGGAGGCCCAGGCACTGCTTTTCTATCTGCACGTAGCGCTGCTCTGTGGGGGTCATTGCCCGTGACGCATACGCAACGGGGGCCCATGACAAGGCCTCATCACGCTGCAAAAGCACGATTCCGATGCCAGACAGACTGGCGTCCGTAGAGATTTTTGTCTCCTTTGCCGGATCAAAGATGGCCAGAACTGGGGCCGTGGTTAGTTTGGCCTTGAGTTACCTCCATTCGAGCTCGTGGGCAGAGAGCCACTGGAAATCCGTCATCTTCCTGACCAGGTTCCTGAGAGCCGTGGTATGAGATGCGAGGTTAAGGATGAACTTCCCTAAAAAATTTACCCCCTACCCCAGCCAGCCTGGCAAGGTTCTGGCACGGCATCCCACAGTCACGCCTCTCCGTGTCCTAAGTCCTCTCTCTCCCTCATCAGCCACTATGGCGGTTTCACGATTTTTAATAGCACTAGTGAACTCAGCCCATCGGAGGGGGCGAATCGAGGAGGCCCCGTGAATACCGGCTCGGGCCTGCTAATGACATGCAAACGGTGTTTACTGTGCGTGCATTCTGACTGCATTCACACTGTTGTTGAGGTGACAAGGAATTGCCATTTGAGGTTGTCATAATATACACCAGTATATCATGGTGCAGACACACACACTGATGGACATACACTAGGACCAATCAACATGCACAAACACCGCAGCCAATCACCAGTTAGAATATACGCACTATAAAGACAGAGGGCATCACTTTTCCCGCTCATTCAGGATGCAGCCTCTCAGAAGCACAAGAGCTTATCAGTTACAGTACAGACTCTCACCACGTTCTGAGTGATTCGACTGGTTAGGACAGGCACAGGTCTCCAGTTAATCTAGCATCGTGTAAACCCACAGTAATGGTATGTCTAGCAATTTATAAGAGTTAATAAAATAGCGTTGAACCATCTTCAGTGTTGGTAGCCTGTGTGTGCTTCACGGATCCAGAGCGCCCAACACATCAGAGGTCAAATTGTACCCCCTGCGATTTTGGCGACAGAAACTATTCTGTTGCCTAGTGGCGACTAGGGGCTTTTCACAGTAACTTAATTGAAGCCTACTTGTGACAATAAGCGATTATTATATTATATTATTATTCTCCGCCCAATCGCATTTCGCAATTTCGGCACCAGCCAACGGAGAATCCGGCCCCTGGAGTTTAATATTATTAATAACCAATTTTATTGAGGTAGTTTTTGGCTTTGTAAACAGTTACAGACATCAACAGAAAGAAACCAAAAAAGGCAAAAATGTGCAAACATCCACGTACATTCAATACTTCAATTGTAACATACTGCACAAGCCCGCTCCTCTCCTGCCAATTGTACTACCCACCAATTTATCCCTCCTACTCTACTCTACTCTACCCCCACCCCCTCCATCCCCTGCTGACGCTCACTCTCCCGCAAAGAAGTCAATAAATGGTTGCCACCTTCGGGCGAACCCCTGTACAGATCCCCTCAAGGCGAACTTAATTTTTTCCATACCCAGGAAACTCGACATGTCCGCCAGCCACAACTCAGTCTTCAGGGGCTTTGAGTCCCTCCATGCCAATAGTATTCGTCACCGGGCTATCAGGGAAGCAAAGGCCAAAACATCGGCCTCTTTCTCCCCCTGGACTCCCGGGTCTTCCGAAACCCCAAAAATTGCCACCCCTGGACCCATTGCCACCCTTGTTTTTAGCACCCGGGACATAGAACATAGAACATAGAACAGTACAGCACAGAACAGGCCCTTCGGCCCTCGATGTTGTGCCGAGCAATGATCACCCTACTCAACCCACGTATCCACCCTATACCCGTAACACAACAACCCCCCCCCCCTTAACCTTACTTTTTTAGGACACTACGGGCAATTTAGCATGGCCAATCCACCTAACCCGCACATCTTTGGACTGTGGGAGGAAACCGGAGCACCCGGAGGAAACCCACGCACACACGGGGAGGACATGCAGACTCCGCACAGACAGTGACCCAGCCGGGAATCGAACCTGGGACCCTGGAGCTGTGAAGCATTTATGCTAACCACCATGCTACCATGACGCCCACAAATCCCTCCCAGTACCCCCTAAGCTTAAGGCATGCCCAAAATAAGTGAACGTGGTTCGCTGGTCCTCCTGCGCACCTAGCGCATTTGTCCTCTACCCCAAAGAATTTGCTCATCCAAGCCACCGTCATGTGGGCCCGGTGAACGACCTTAAATTGAATCAGGCCGAGCCTGGCACATGTCGCGCTCGAATTTACCCTACCCGGGGCTTCTGCCCACAGCCCATCCTCCATTTCCCCGCCTAGCTCCTCCTCCCATTTAAGTTTCAGTTCCTCCATCTGGGACCCTTCCTCCCTCATGATCACTCTATAAATATCCGAGACTCTACCCTCCCCTTCTTCCCCTCCTAGAGACTATTCTGTCTTGGATCCCCATTGGCGGGAGACGTGGGAAAGATGGGACCTGTCTACGGGCAAAGACCCGCAACTGTAGGTATCTAAAATAATTTCCCCTTACCAGACCAAATTTCTCCTCCAAGCTCCTCAAACTCGCAAAGCTCCCTTCCAGGAACATATCGGCCACCCTTCCCACCCCCACCCGCCGCCATGCTCGAAACCCCCCATCCATACTCCCGGGGGCAAACTGATGGTTGTCGCAGATTGGCGCCCAAACTGACGCCTCCATCTCCCCTACATGCCTCCTCCACTGGCCCCATATCCGCAGGGTCGCCACCACTACTGGGCTGGTGGAGTACCTGGCCGGCGGCAGCGGTAGAGGAGCCATGACCAGGGCTGCCAGGCTGGAGCCCCTGCACGAAGCCGCCTCCACCCGCTCCCAGATACCTGGAGTTTAATATTAATGGAATATGGTGATAAGAATCTGAGTTACATAAACCATACATGTCAAAGGTGAAAAATCCAGCTAAAGGATGCAAGTGAGATTGATAAAGAGTTTATGAAGCTAAAGATTGGGCAGTTCGCCAACCACACTGGCATGAAGGGTTCATTCCAAAAATGTTTATGGGCAAAATCCCAAATGGTGCCCTGCCTACTACAATTAGTTTTCTTTACCTCGTGTGTTTCATCAAATTTAAGAAGGTATATAAGACCTTCCGGGACAGAATATCATTTGGGAGATTTAGCATGTTATAAAAGAAAGGGTCATAAGGGAAGGAAAGACCCTGATAAAGGTCATGATGGTACTTATGAAACTTAACAATCAAATTGGAACTATGTTTGCACATCTTTCACCTTGGTGAAATGGAAATGGTGACAATTGCAAAAGGAAATCATAAAAAAGAAGTATCAAGTAATTTTGTTTGGCAGAGTGCGAGAGACAATATAAAACAATTCTAAAGTGGGCACAGGAGCTGAGGGACTTGTGTGTATATGGTCATAAGTCACTAAAGTGGCAGAACAGGTTTAGAGCACGTTTAACAAAGCAGAACAACATCCCACTGTTCTCTTTATATATTAACGATCTAGATGACGGGACTGAAGGCATTCTGGCCAAGTTTGCCGATGATACAAAGATAGGTGATGGGGCAGGTAGTATTGAGGAGGTGGGGAGGCTGCAGAAAGATTTAGACAGTTTAGGAGAATGGTCCAAGAAGTGGCTGATGAAATTCAACGTGGGCAAGTGCGAGGTCTTGCACTTTGGAAAAAAGAATAGAGGCATGGACTATTTTCTAAACGGTGACAAAATTCATAATGCTAAAGTGCAAAGGGACTTGGGAGTCCTAGTCCAGGATTCTCTAAAGGTAACTTGCAGGTTGAGTCCGTAATTAAGAAAGCAAATGTAATGTTGTCATTTATCTCAAGAGGCTTGGAATATAAAAGCAGGGATGTACTTCTGAGGCTTTATAAAGCACTAGTTAGGCCCCATTTAGAATACTGTGAGCAATTTTGGGCCCCACACCTCAGGAAGGACATACTGGCACTGGAGCGGGTCCAGCGGAGATTCACACGGATGATCCCAGGAATGGTAGGCCTAACATACGATGAACGTCTGAGGATCGTGGGATTATATTCATTGGAGTTTAGGAGGTTAAGGGGAGATCTAATAGAAACTTACAGGATAATGAATGGCTTGGATAGGATGGACGTAGGGAAGTTGTTTCCATTAGCAGGGGAGACTAGGACGTGGGGGCACAGCCTTAGAATAAAAGGGAGTCACTTTAGAACAGAGATGAGGAGAAATTTCTTCAGCCAGAGAGTGGTAGGTCTGTGGAATTCATTGCCACAGAGGACGGTGGAGGCCGGGACATTGAGTGTCTTTAAGACAGAAATTGATAAATTCTTGATTTCTCGAGGAATTAAGGGCTATGGGGAGAGAGCGGGTAAATGGAGTTGAAATCAACCATGATTGAATGGTGGAGTGGACTCGATGGGCCGAATGGCCTTACTTCCGCTCCTATGTCTTATGGTCTTATGGTCTTATGCCCCCTAGTCGGCGAACCTGAAGGTGACCAAATCAGTGTATGCAAATCATCAACGATCCAATTGCTTTAGAAAAAGGATGCACCTACAAAGAATTGTCAGGGACCAAAGAGGAGGAGCATCTCAATGTCATGCTTTGATCCGAAAATGAAAGTTTTAGTTTAATTTATTTTGCAATTTTAATTGTGCATTTTCATTTGAACAGAGAGAAGGGAATATATTAAGTGTATCTTGTGTTTAATTGTATGTAGGTGGTAGACATTCACTAGGCATCCTTGAGATAGCCTAAAGATGTGGTTGGTAGGTTTGGAGTTATAATGCATAACTCGAAACAAAGATAAAAATGTGCAAAGTTAGGCTCCAGTTTTATCCTGCATGTACTGGCCTTCTAGAATAGAACACCTTGAACACGTTCAGCCTGCTGTATGCTTATACATCTTTATGTAGCAAAGTGAATTGATTAGCTCGGCAAAGGTTTCCTGGATATAGAAAAGCAGCATGCTAAAGAGCTCCAGTGGTGGATTCCTAACTTGAAAAGACCAACATTGTGCTCTAGACCAAGGCTGACTACAACACCCGTACCCTAATTGACTACTTAATTGCTCCTATTTTCTTTAAAATCTACCATCAACTCCCTGTTCAAACTGCTCTCCCCTTTGAATGATCGTCAGTATTTATTAAAGTTATGTACAACTCCAATCAATAAACTCCTTCCTCAGTTACCATGCCCGAAGACAGATTTGGCAACCGTAGACTTCCATTGGATTGGTCCATTTTTATGTATGCCAAAATATTGCACTAATTTGCTTTTGCATCTGCAGTGTGGCTGGCCAGGAACCTTCCCATTCTTATTGTCTGCCATCACGCACCTTCGAAGGATTTGCAGATTGATGTTCAATCTGTTTGGTCATGTTATTAACAAACCTTCTGTGACTATCAATTCCTCAAATGTGGCTTGAACCTAGAGCTTCTAGCCCAGAGGTAGGAATGCTACCACTGTGTCACAAGACCTCGGGCGAAATTCTCCGACCCTAATCGCCCTGGGCCGCCGAAAATCCCGCCCCCACCGTGGCAGAAATTCTCCGCCACCCGGGAATTGGTGGGGGCGGGAATCGCGCCACGTCGAGCGGCGAGCCCCCTGCGGCAATTCTCCCACCCGCGATGGGCCGAAGTCCCGCAGCTGGGAAACTTCTCCTGCCGCCGAGGTTTGAACCACCTCTGGTGGCGGCAGGATCGGCGGCGCGAGTGGGCCCCCGGGGTCCTGGGGGGGCGCTGGGTGATTGGACCCCGAGCGGTACCCCCACGGTGGCCAGGCCCACGATCGTGGCCCACCGATCGGCGGGTGAGCCAGTGCCGTGGGGGCACTCTTTCTCTTCCGTGCCGCCACGGCCTACACCATGGCGGAGGCGGAAGAGAATCCCCCAGTGTGCATGTGCCGGTGGTGACGTCAGCGGCAGCTGCCGCTGACGTCACCACCAGCGCATGCGCGAACCGGCAAAGGCCTTTCGACCAGCCCCGGCGTTGGGCGGCGGGCGTCAAAGGCCGTTGGTGCCGGTTTTGGTGCCAGTTGGCGTGGTGCCAACCGCTCCGGCGCGGGCCTAGCTCCCGCACCTTTGGGGAGGCCCGACGCCGGAGTGGTTGGCGCCACTCCGCTACGCCGGGACCCCCCGCCCCGCCGGGTAGGGGAGAATCCCGCCCCTCATTTTATTTTATTTATTTATTCATTTTTTAACTCATTTTATTCAAACTTGTATCAAAGTAGGTTACAGCAAATAAACAACCCGGGAAACATTCTTCCCAACAATCATCTATATAGTTCGTACAGATTTTTCTCCTTTTTCACACCCCCCCCCCTCCCCATCACCCACCAAACCACCCCCCCCCCCCCTGCGATGAACAGCTCCTCAAACACGGTCACAAACATCCCCTACCTTTTCTCAAACTCCCCTGCTGAGCCCCTTAACTCATACTTTATCTTCTCTAACCACAGGAAGTCATACAGGTCACCCAACCATGCTGCTACCCCCGGTGGCGATGCCGACCACCACTCCAGCAAAAATTTTTGCCGTGCAATCAGAGAGGCAAAGGCCAAGACATTGGTTTTCCTCTTCTCCATGAGCTCCGGCTTCTCTGAAACCCCAAATATCGCCACCGAAGGGTCCACTCCCTCCTCCACTATCCTGGCTAAAACCACGAACACTCCCGCCCAGAATCTTCCCAATTTTTCACAACCCCAAATCACGTGCGCATGATTCGCTAGCCACCGCCCACACATCCCGCACTCAGAATTATTAGAGCGAGGGTGGGTCCGAGCAAGGACAATAGCGGGAGATTGTGTATTGAGTCTGAAGAGATAGGAGAGGTCTTGAACGAATACTTTTCTTCAGTATTTACAAACGAGAGGGGCCATATTGTTGGAGAGGACAGTGTGAAACAGACTGGTAAGCTCGAGGAGATACTTGTTAGGAAGGAAGATGTGTTGGGCGTTTTTGAGGATAGACAAGTCTCCCGGGCCTGACGGGATATATCCAAGGATTCTATGGGAAGCAAGAAATGAAATTGCAGAGCCATTGGCAATGATCTTTTCGTCCTCACTGTCAACAGGGGAGGTACCAGGAGATTGGAGAGTGGCGAATGTTGTGCCCCTGTTCAAAAAAGGGAATAGGGATAACCCTGGGAATTACAGGCCAGTTAGTCTTACTTGGGTGGTAGGCAAAGCAATTGAAAGGGTACTGAGGGATAGGATTTCTGAGCATCTGGAAAGACACTGCTTGATCAGGGATAGTCAGCACGGATTTGTGAGGGGCCGATCTTGCCTTACAAGTCTTATTGACTTCTTTGAGGAGGTGACCAAGCATGTGGATGAAGGTAAAGCAGTGGATGTAGTGTACATGGATTTTAGTAAGGCATTTGATAAGGTTCCCCATGGTAGACTTATGCAGAAAGTAAGGAGGCATGGGATAGTGGGAAATTTGGCCAGTTGGATAACTAACTGGCTAACCGATAGAAGTCAGAGAGTGGTGGTGGATGGCAAATATTCAGCCTGGAGCCCAGTTACCAGTGGCATACCACAGGGATCAGTTCTGGGTCCTCTGCTGTTTGTGATTTTCATTAATGACTTGGATGAGGGAGTTGAAGGGTGGGTCAGTAAATTTGCAGATGATACGAAGATTGGTGGAGTTGTGGATAGTGAGGAGGGCTGTTGTCAGCTGCAAAGAGACATAGATAGGATGCAGAGCTGGGCTGAGAAGTGGCAGATGGAGTTTAACCCAGACAAGTGTGAGGTTGTCAATTTTGGAAGGACAAATATGAATGCGGAATACAGGGTTAACGGTAGGGTTCTTGGCAATGTGGAGGAGCAGAGAGATCTTGGGGTCTATGTTCATAGATCTTTGAAAGTTGCCACTCAAGTGGATAGAGCTGTGAAGAAGGCCTATGATGAGCTAGCGTTCATTAGCAGAGGGATTGAATTTAAGAGCCGTGAGGTGATGATGCAACTGTACAAAACCTTGGTAAGGCCACATTTGGAGTACTGTGTGCAGTTCTGGTCACCTCATTTTAGGAAGGATGTGGAAGCTTTGGAAAAGGTGCAAAGGAGATTTACCAGGATGTTGCCTGGAATGGAGAGTAGGTCTTACGAGGAAAGATTGAGGGTGCTAGGCCTTTTCTCATTAGAATGGAGAAGGATGAGGGGTGACTTGATAGAGGTTTATAAGATGATCAGGGGAATAGATAGAGTAGACAGTCAGAGACTTTTTCCCCGGATGGAACAAACCATTACAAGGGGACATAAATTTAAGGTAAATGGTGGAAGATATAGGGGGGATGTCAGAGGGAGGTTCTTTACCCAGAGAGTAGTGGGGGCATGGAATGCACTGCCTGCGGAAGTAGTTGAATCAGAAATGTTAGGGACCTTCAAGCAGCTATTGGATAGGTTCATGAATTATGGTAGAATAATGGAGTGTAGATTAATTTGTACTTAAGGGCAGCACGGTAGCATTGTGGATAGCACAATTGCTTCACAGCTCCAGGGTCCCAGGCTCGATTTCGGCTTGGGTCACTGTCTGTGTGGAGTCTGCACATCCTCCCCGTGTCTGCGTGGGTTTCCTCCGGGTGCTCCGGTTTCCTCACACAGTCCAAAGATGTGCAGGTTGGATGGATTGGCCATGATAAATTGCCCTTAGTGTCCAAAATTCTATGATCTATGATTAACAAAAGTTCGGCCCAACATCATGGGCCGAAGGGCCTGTTCTGTGCTGTATTTCTTTATGTTCTATGTTCATCTGCTACCCCCTGAAAGAACCCACTGATTCTCGCCCGAGTCATATGCACCCTGTGCACCACCTTAAACTGTATCAGGCTCATCCTTGCACAAGAGGAGTCCCGTTAACCCTTCGCAGTGCCTCACTCCATACTTTCCAATTGATCTCCATTCCCAACTCTGCTTCCCATTTCTCCTTGATCTTCACCACCCACTCGCCTCCCTGCTCCCCCAGCCACTTATATATCCCCAATCCTTCCACATCCAGAAGCAGCAGTCGCTCCAGCAGGGTGTAACAAGACCTCATTTTAATCAGTAAACTAATCATTCCAAATGTTATGGGGTTATTCCTCTAGTGAAGTGTTTGACTGCTTTATAATCTTTATAATCATGCTTCAGGTTCCACATTCTTATTGATATACTCACCATTATTCGGAAGCCTTTTTCTCTCACTTTACGCAAGTAAAGCTTCCTATGAACTTCCTTTTTGTCTATACCATTTCCAGGTTTGGCCGCTACTAAAACAAAATCAACATTGTCCTGAAACATAAGAACAGCAAAGTTAAGAAAATGGACAGTTTGTCAGACATAATGAATTTTTCTGTTTCTATAATGAGCTCCACCTTCCATAAAATTTATATTGCACCTATCTTGGGCCTGTTAGCTGAGGTAGACGGAGGTCTAATTTTCATCTCACTAAAGACTGCTGATGTGACAGTGTAGAAGAAACTCAAACTCTTGCTATACCTGATGATGAATGGTTAAATGAGAGAATGCATAAAAAACATTACTCTGCTACAAACCTGTTTGTACCTGACTTGAAAGTGCTCGATAAGACAATGCACCGGGCCCAAAGGCACATGACTGTACAATATGGAGGGAGCTCTAACCTATCGTACACCTGATTTTGAAGTGTTTGATTGGTCAGTGTTAAAGGCCTATGCTGTTTCTGACTTGACAATATTTGATGGAGCCCCGTAGACACAAGTTTTAATCTGCATTTTATTTATGTTGTAACTAATCTGTTACTTTTAAATTGGACAACTTGTTTTGAGCTGTATTCTGTGGAAAACTACTTCACTTAGGAGTGCTTCATTGGTGGTGTATTGATAAATTGAGTAAAGGCGGAAAAATAGGGGGTACTACATTTCTATAATACACAATTATGTGAGTGAACACCACTGTGTATTCTTCTACTGTACACAGCAATGTGACTCAGTGGTACTTTTCTATCTTTCAGTACTACACATTATTGGCATGATTCACCGGCATCACTGCGCCAGACTTGATGGAGTGACGAGGCCATTGTTGAATCTCGTGAGAAGCCTCGCACAAGATTCATGACGCTCAAGATGTCTCACGAGATTCAACCGAACCTCGCGATCTGGATCTCGCCCTTGCCGGATTCTCCCAGTGCCCAGGAATGAACGGATTCCCCAGAGAGGCCTCGACCTGGTGCCATTTTGCACTAGTCCACAAAAAATCACTAAGTGTGGGTGAATACCAGTGTGGATCTCACCCAAAATGTCAGCGCGAAACACCCTGCCAAACTAATTAGATCTTTTGAAAGAAAACAAAAGGAGTTACCAGAGTAGCATTATCCTCGAGCAGCAGGCATTCTTCTGCATTCTGGGGCCCAATGTAAATCATCTCGTTCTGTCAATAAAGATGTTAGAGTGTCATTCACTGGCTGTGGGATAGGCTCACAGCTGTAACCAAAGTGTCTTCACCGATCTTTGCCTGTGGCTTTACCATTACTGAATAACCCATCATCAACATCCTAGAGATTACCATTAACCAGAATTTGAACAGAACTATTCATATAAATACTGAAGCTGCACGAGCAGGGGAGAGGCTGAGAATTCTGCAATGAATAACTCAATTTCTGACTTCCAGCACCTGTTTACCATCTACAAGGCAGAAGTTAGAAATATGTTGAAATACCTCTCACTTTCCTGGTTGAGTGCAACTCGAACAACATTCAAGAAGCTCCATCATGCTTAATTGGCACCCTCTCTACCACCTTAAACATTCACTCCCTCCAGCCCCACCACTTGCCACCCATGTCCAATTTAAATACATACTTTCCATATTACAGGCCTATTCATGTGATCTCCCTGCTCCTCCATCTCTATCTCACTATATGGAGGCCTATAGAATATCCCCATCATACATGGTGAAATCATACCATTCATTGCTTCTCAACTGTAACCAAATGGATTCTGTCCTTGGCCCATCCTCTCTCTTTTCAACACTACAAGATCCTCCCTAATCAGTACTACCATCCCACCTCCCTTTTTCCTTTCCCTATCTTTTCAGAACACTTCACATATTTGAACATCAAGCACTCAGCCTTACCATTTTAAGCCACATTGCTGTTATTGCCATTATATCATATTCCCACATGGCTATTTTAGTTCATGGTCTCCAACGTTCTTCAGCACACGTGTGCTTATATGCATTCTAAATCTGTCTTTGTATTCCTTGTAGTCCTTCTTAGCCTGCTTCTAACTAATAGGATACTATTTCCGTCTCTCCTTCCATCCAACATACTTACTCCTTCATGTATTTTATTCTTCTTTTCTACTTCCATACGCTGGAGCCCACTCCTTACCAAATTAGTTTAAACCTTCTCCAACTACGCTAGTAAATCTCGCTGTGAGAGCACTGGTCTTGGTCCTGATGAGGTACAGCCCATTCCTTTTGAATAAGTGCATCATCCCACAACTGGTCCCAGTGCCCCAAGAATGTGAAGCCTGCACTCCTGCCCCATGTTTGAAGCCACGCATTGATCCTTCATAGTTTTAATCTCACACCTGGCACTGGGATTAATCCAGAGATTATTGCTTTCTGAGGTTCCATTTTTTACTTCCTCACCAGCTCCTAAAAGTATGACCATAAGATCTCAGTGCCTGCCACCCCTCGATGTCATTGGTGACAACATGTGTCACAATTTATGGTTCACTCCCTTCTCCCTGAAGAATATTCAGCATTCTCTCAGTAAAGTGCTTTACCCTGGCATCAGGGAGGCAATGCATTATGTGGACAGTGTGGTGCCGATTATAGAAATACTTGTCTGTACCTCTAATTTTGGAAACTCCTTTAAAAATTCTTTAAACAAACCAATTAAGCATGTCACAACGCATCCACTTGCAGGCAATAATTCCCACAGTGTAATAAAAAAACCTTTACCTGCAATAATATTTCAATGCTCAATATGCAAAGCCGTTGTACGCATGTGGGCAAGAATCATACCAAGTGCAGAATGTGTGGCCATTGAAAACAGTGAAATGCGTCAAACATAAGGAGAAGTGTAAAGCAGATTAGAGGATTAGATTCCAACAGTGAGATTATCAGCAATCTCAACATGAAAGAGTATTTAAGGGGTGAGGCTGTTATATGACACCCCGATGGCAAGCGTGGCCACGAATAGGAGGAGGGCGGAGTATTTTCGGTTACAGGTCTTCCCTTGTCCCCCATAATATTTGCGCTGGCAATTGAACCCCTGGCTATGGCGCTGAGGGAGTCGAGGAACTGGAGAGGGCTGGTGCGGGGTGGGGAAGAGCACCGAGTGCCGCTCTATGCGGATGACCTATTGTTGTATGTGGCGGACCCGGTGGGGGGAATGCCGGAGGTGATGAGGATTCTCCGGGAGTTTGGGGACTTTTTGGGGTACAAGCTCAACTTTGGGAAGAGCGAGCGGGGGATTTGTGGTACACCCGGGGGACCAGGAGGGGGGGATTCGTAGGCTCCCACTAAAAAGGGCAGAGAGGAGCTTTAGGTACTTGGGGGTGCAGGTGGCCAGGAGCTGGGGGGCCCTGCATAAGCTTAACCTCACAAGGCTGGTGGAGCAAATGGAGGAGGAGTTTAAGAGATGGGACATGTTGCCGCTGTCTCTGGCGGGTAGGGTGCAGTCAGTCAAGGTGACAGTGCTTCCGAGATTTCTGTTTCTGTTTCAGTGCCTCCCCATCCTTATCCCGAAGTCCTTTTTCAGACGGGTTAACAGGAGCAATACGGGGTTTGTGTGGGCACATGGGACCCCGAGGGTGAGGAGGGTGTTCTTGGAGCGGGGCAGGGATAGGGGGGGGCTGGCGCTGCCCAACCTCTGTGGGTATTATTGGGCTGCCAATGCAGCGATGGTGCGTAAGTGGGTGATGGAGGGGGAGGGGGCAGCATGGAAGAGGATGGAGATGGCGTCCTGTGTGGGCACGAGCCTGGAGGCGCTGGTGACGGTGCCGCTGCCGTTCCCTCCAATGAGGTATACCACGAGCCCGGTGGTGGTGGCTACCCTCAAATTTGGGGGCAGTGGAGGCGGCACAGTGGGGAGGTGGGGGCCTCGATGGGATCCCCGATACGGGGGAACCACTGGTTTGTTCCGGGGAGAATTGATGGCGGGTTCCTGAGTTGGCACAGGGCAGGTATCAGGAGGTTGGGGGACCTGTTTATAGACGGGAAATTTGGGAGCCTGGGTGAGCTGGAGAGGAAGTTCGGACTCCCCCCGGGGAACGCCTTTCGATACATGCAAGTAAGGGCGTTTGTCAGGCGGCAGGTGGCGGGGTTACCTCTGCTGCCGCCACATGGGGTCCAGGACAGGAAGCTCTTGGGGGTGTGGGTTGGGGAGGGGAGGATCTAGGTGGCGTACCAAGTGATGCAGGAGATGGGCGAGGCCTCGGTTGAGGAGTTGAAGGGTAAATGGGAGGAAGAGCTGGGTGAGGAGATTGAGGAGGGAACGTGGGCGGACGCCCTGGGGAGGGTGAACTCCTCCTCTTCTTGTGCGAGGATTGGCCTCATACAGTTTAGGATGCTGCACAGGACTCACATGACCGGGACAAGGAGCTGGTTCTTTGGGAGTGAGGACAGGTGCATTAAGTGCTCTGGGAGCCCAGCAAATCATGCCCATATGTTCTGGGCATGTCCAGCATTGGGGGAATTTTGGAAGGGCATGGCAGGGACGTTGTCGAGGATGGTAGGGTCCAGGGTCAATCCGGGCTGGGGGCTCGCAGTATTTGGGGTTGTGGAGGAGCCGGGAGTGCAGGAGGCAAAAGAGGCCGGTGTTCTGGCCTTTGCGTCCCTGGTAGCCCGGCGGAGGATTCTTCTTCAGTGGAAGGCCGCGAGGCTCCCAAACGTGGAGGCCTGGATCAGCGACATGGCAGGATTTCTCAAGCTAGAGAAGGTGAAATTTGCCCTAAGGGGATCAGTGCAGGGGTTTTTCAGGAGGTGGCAGCCATTCCTGGACTTCCTGGCAGAACGATAGAAACAGGCCAGCAGCAGCAGCAACCGAGTAGAGGGGAGGGAGGGAGGGAGGGGAGGGAGGGGGGAAGGGAGAGGGAGGGGGATGTTTTGTTGTTTTGTACTAAAGGGACAGGCATAGTTGTTCTGTGCCAATGTCGGGCATTAATTCATTTCCTCTTCTGTGTATACGCGGGGGGTGGGGGGCTCTGTCCTGTCTATTGAAGGGACGGGCAGATGGTTTGGGGGAATGATAGGTGTTAGTTTATCTCTTCCGCCATGTATGCGTGACTGTTCTTTCTGTTTGTAAAAAAAAAATTCTGTCTTTTTGTTGTTGATATTATGCAAAAATTTTAATAAAAATTATTTAAAAAAAAAGAAAAAGTATTTAAGAACTTTTACATAAATAGCACTTGATTGCTTCGCACAAATCCCACAAAGTACTTTCCATGTTTCCGATTACAGCCCTATTTGTGTTCAGTCATATTTCCTTGTTTATTTCTCTGAAAGATTGTAACCATAAGTGTTTGACTCTGATTACACTAAATGTAATTAAGGGCTGGTAATATGATGGAAATTAACTGGTAGGTGTAGGAATGAAGAATCACCAAGCTCGGTGTGAGGATAAAACTGTTGATACACAAATGAGAGAGTTAGGGTGGTATTCTACAGTGTTGTGTTCGATCTTTGCCATTAGAAACTCTGTACTATACCTATGTGTTGGAGTCCATTAGATGTTGCTGTATTGTTGTCCAGAATTAATCGCCATGATTTAGCAGCCCCGTTAGCCATGGGCGCAAATCATCAAATCATAGAATTTACAGTGCTGAAGGAGGCCATTCGGCCCATCGGGGTGGCCCTTGGAAAGAGCACCAACTTAAACCCACACGTCCACCCTATCCCCGTAACCCAGTAACCCCACCTAAACTTTTGGACACTAAGGGCAATTTATCACGGCCAATCCACCTACTCCCCTAAGACCACTAAATCATGCCAGGCCAAAAACGGGATTTGCGCCGGCGATTTCTCATTGCAATCTTCATAGGCCCCTCCAATGACACAATTCACTCCCAGGAGGGGCGCAACCCTGATTAGCATGAATTTGAATTCATTATGGTATACTTAGCGGGCTTAACGTCATATCTTCTGCCCTCAACTAAACTTCCCACCCAACAGCCATGATGCATGCCAGCGTGAATCGTTACGGCTCTTACAAATGGGAACCAGGTGCTGTGACCTCCAAAAGGGAGGAAGGAGGTGAGGACCACTGTCTTCACAGCAACAGGTAGTCGTAAGGGGCAGAGGCCACTGGGCAACTCAGGGTTTAGGGGTAGGAGGAGGAGACCATCAGTTGTCAATGGCTTTCCTTGTCAGGGAGGTAACAATATCACGTTTGGTGTCAGTCATGCAATCTGCTGTCCGAGTGGTATGAGTCTACACTTAGTGTGGTGTGTGTCTGCTCTCTCTGATGTGTGAGTCTGCTCTCTGTGATGGGAGAGTCTGCTCTCTGATGTGTGACTGCTCTCTGTGACGTGTCAGTCTGCTCTCTGTGATGTGTGAGTCTGCTCTTTGTGCTGTGTGAGTCTGCTCTCTGTAATGTGTGAGTCTGCTCTCTGTGATGTGTGACTGCTCTCTGTGATGTGTGAGTCTGCTCTCTGTGATGTGAGTCTGCTCTCAGTGATGTGTGACTGCTCTCTGTGCTGTGTCAGTCTGCTCTCTGTGATGTGTGAGTCTGCTCTCTGTGATGTGTGAGTCTGCTCTCTGTGATGTGTGAGTCTGCTCTCTGTGCTGTGTCAGTCTGCTCTCTGTGATGTGTGACTGCTCTCTGTGATGTGTGACTGCTCTCTGTGATGTGTGACTGCTCTCTGTGATGTGTGACTGCTGTCTGTGATGTGTGAGTCTGCTCTCTCTGATGTGTGACTGCTCTCTGTGATGTGTGAGTCTGCTCTCTGTGATGTGTGAGTCTGCTCTCTGTGATGTGAGAGTCTGCTCTCTGTGATGTGAGAGTCTGCTCTCTGTGATGTGAGTCTGCTCTCTGTGATGTGTGACTGCTCTCTGTGATGTGAGTCTGCTCTCAGTGATGATTGAGTCTGCTCTCTGTGATGTGAGAGTCTGCTCTCTGTGATGTGTGAGTCTGCTCTCTGTGATGCGTGAGTCTGCTCTCTGTGATGTGTGAGTCTGCTCTTTGTGCTGTGTGAGTCTGCTCTCTGTGATGTGTGACTGCTCTCTGTGATGTGTGACTGCTCTCTGTGATGTGAGATTCGGCTCTGTGATGTGTGAGTCGGCTCTCTGTGATGTGTGATTCTGCTCTCTGTGATGCGTGACTGCTCTCTGTGATGTGAGTCTGCTCTCTGTGATGTGAGTCTGCTCTCTGTGATGTGAGAGTCTGCTCTCTGTGATGTGTGACTGCTCTCTGTGATGTGTGAGTCTGCTCTCTGTGATGTGTGACTGCTCTCTGTGGTGTGAGTCTGCTCTCTGTGATGTGAGATTCTGTTCTCTGTGATACGAGAGTCTGCTCTCTGTGATGTGTGAGTCTGCTCTCTGTGATGTGTGACTGCTCTCTGTGATGTGTCAGTCTGCTCTCTGTGATGTGTGACTGCTCTCTGTGCTGTGTGAGTCTGCTCTCTGTGATGTGTGACTGCTCTCTGTGATGTGTGAGTCTGCTCTCTGTGATGTGAGAGTCGGCTCTCTGTGATGTGTGACTGCTCTCTGTCATGTGTGACTGCTCTCTGTGATGTGTGAGTCTGCTCTCTGTGATGTGTGACTGCTCTCTGTGATGTGAGAGTCTGCTCTCTGTGATGTGTGAGTCTGCTCTCTGTGATGTGTGAGTCTGCTCTCTGTGATGTGTGAGTCTGCTCTTTGTGCTGTGTGAGTCTGCTCTCTGTGATGTGAGAGTCTGCTCTCTGTGATGTGTGAGTCTGCTCTTTGTGATGTGTGAGTCTGCTCTCTGTGATGTGAGAGTCTGCTCTCTGTGATGTGTGACTACTCTCTGTGATGTGTGAGTCTGCTCTCTGTGATGTATGAGTCTGCTCTCTGTGCTGTGTGAGTGTGCTCTCTGTGATGTGTGACTGCTCTCTGTGCTGCGAGAGTCTGCTCTCTGTGATGTGAGTCTGTTCTCAGTGATGATTGAGTCTGCTCTCTGTGATGTGTGAGTCTGCTCTCTGTGATGTGAGATTCGGCTCTGTGATGTGTGAGTCGGCTCTCTGTGATGTGTGAGTCTGCTCTCTGTGATGTGAGATTCTGCTCTCTGTGATGTGTGACTGCTCTCTGTGATGTGTGAGTCTGCTCTCTGTGATGTGAGAGTCTGCTCTCTGTGATGTGTGAGTCTGCTCTCTGTGATGTGAGAGTCTGCTCTCTGATGTGTGACTGCTCTCTGTGATGTGTGAGTCTGATCTCTGTGATGTGAGAGTCTGCTCTCTGTGATGTGTGACTGCTCTCTGTGATGTGAGTCTGCTCTCTGTGATGTGTGACTGCTCTCTGTGATGTGAGTCTGCTCTCTGTGATGTGTGACTGCTCTCTGTGATGTGTGACTGCTCTCTGTGATGTGAGAGTCTGCTCTCTGTGATGTGAGTCTGCTCTCTGTGATGTGAGTCTGCTCTCTGTGATGTGAGAGTCTGCTCTCTGTGATGTGTGACTGCTCTCTGTGATGTGTGAGTCTGATCTCTGTGATACGAGTCTGCTCTCTGTGATGTGAGAGTCTGTTCTCTGTGATGTGTGACTGCTCTCTGTGATGTGAGTCTGCTCTCTGTGATGTGTGACTGCTCTCTGTGATGTGTGAGTCTGATCTCTGTGATGTGTGAGTGCTCTCTGTGATGTGTGACTGCTCTCTGTGATGTGAGTCTGCTCTCTGTGATACGAGTCTGTTCTCTGTGATGTGTGACTGCTCTCTTTGATTTGAGAGTCTGCTCTCTGTGATGTGTGACTGCTCTCTGTGATGTGTGACTGCTCTCTGTGATGTGAGTCTGCTCTCTGTGATGTGTGACTGCTCTCTGTGATGTGAGTCTGCTCTCTGTAATGTGTGAGTCTGCTCTTTGTGCTGTGTGAGTCTGCTCTCTGTGATGTGTGTGACTGCTCTCTGTGATGTGTGAGTCTGCTCTTTGTGCTGTGTGAGTCTGCTCTCTGTGATGTGTGACTGCTCTCTGTGATGTGTGAGTCTGCTCTCTGTGATGTGAGAGTCTGCTCTCTGTGATGTGTGAGTCTGCTCTTTGTGCTGTGTGAGTCTGCTCTCTGTGGTGTGAGAGTCTGCTCTCTGTGATGTGTGACTGCTCTCTGTGATGTGTGAGTCTGCTCTTTGTGCTGTGTGAGTCTGCTCTCTGTGATGTGTGACTGCTCTCTGTGATGTGTGAGTCTGCTCTCTGTGATGTGAGAGTCTGCTCTCTGTGATGTGTGACTGCTCTCTGTGATGTGTGAGTCTGCTCTCTGTGATGTATGAGTCTGCTCTCTGTGCTGTGTGAGTGTGCTCTCTGTGATGTGTGACTGCTCTCTGTGATGTGTGACTGCTCTCTGTGATGTGTGAGTCTGCTCTCTGTGCTGTGTGAGTCTGCTCTCTGTGATGTGTGAGTCTGCTCTCTGTGATGTGTGAGTCTGCTCTCTGTGCTGTGTGAGTGTGCTCTCTGTGATGTGTGACTGCTCTCTGTGATGTGTGAGTCTGCTCTCTGTGATGTGTGAGTCTGCCCTCTGTGATGTGTGACTGCTCTCTGTGATGTGTGAGTCTGCTCTCTGTGATGTGTGACTGCTCTCTGTGATGTGAGTGTCTGCTCTCTGTGATGTGTGAGTCTGCTCTCTGTGATGTGAGAGTCTGCTCTCTGTGATGTGTGAGTCTGCTCTCTGTGATGTGTGACTGCTCTCTGTGATGTGTGAGTCTGCTCTGTGATGTGAGAGTCTGCTCTCTGTGATGTGTGACTGCTCTCTGTGATGTGTGACTGCTCTCTGATGTGTGAGTCTGCTCTCTGTGATGTGAGTCTGCTCTCTGTGATGTGTGACTGCTCTCTGTGATGTGAGTCTGCTCTCTGTGATGTGAGTCTGCTCTCAGTGATGATTGAGTCTGCTCTCTGTGATGTGAGAGTCTGCTCTCTGTGATGGGAGAGTCTGCTCTCTGTGATGTGTGACTGCTCTCTGTGATGTGTGAGTCTGCTCTCTGTGCTGTGTGAGTGTGCTCTCTGTGATGTGTGACTGCTCTCTGTGATGTGTGAGTCTGCTCTCTGTGATGTGTGAGTCTGCCCTCTGTGATGTGTGACTGCTCTCTGTGATGTGTGAGTCTGCTCTCTGTGATGTGTGACTGCTCTCTGTGATGTGAGTGTCTGCTCTCTCTGATGCGAGAGTCTGCTCTCTGTGATGTGTGAGTCTGCTCTCTGTGATGTGTGAGTCTGCTCTCTGTGCTGTGTGAGTGTGCTCTCTGTGATGTGTGACTGCTCTCTGTGATGTGTGAGTCTGCTCTCTGTGATGTGTGAGTCTGCCCTCTGTGATGTGTGACTGCTCTCTGTGATGTGTGAGTCTGCTCTCTGTGATGTGTGACTGCTCTCTGTGATGTGAGTGTCTGCTCTCTCTGATGCGAGAGTCTGCTCTCTGTGATGTGTGAGTCTGCTCTCTGTGATGTGAGAGTCTGCTCTCTGTGATGTGTGAGTCTGCTCTCTGTGATGTGTGACTGCTCTCTGTGATGTGTGAGTCTGCTCTGTGATGTGAGAGTCTGCTCTCTGTGATGTGTGACTGCTCTCTGTGATGTGTGACTGCTCTCTGATGTGTGAGTCTGCTCTCTGTGATGTGAGTCTGCTCTCTGTGATGTGTGACTGCTCTCTGTGATGTGAGTCTGCTCTCTGTGATGTGAGTCTGCTCTCAGTGATGATTGAGTCTGCTCTCTGTGATGTGAGAGTCTGCTCTCTGTGATGGGAGAGTCTGCTCTATGTGATGTGTGACTGCTCTCTGTGATGGGAGAGTCTGCTCTTTATTTTTTATTCATTATTTGCTGTAACCTACTTTGAAACAAGTTTGAATAAAATGCTTTTTTTTAAAAATGGGAATGGACATTTCTAGAGATGGTGTCGGTGGTATCTGGGACATTGCCTGCAAGGCATGATTCTGTGAGTATGACTGTGGGTCAATCCCTCAATTTTGGCACATCACCTCAAATGTTAGTCAAGAGGACTTTGCAGGGATGCATCTGCCTTTGTCATTACCAGTGTCTAGGTCGGCGCGGATGGTCCATTCAGTTTAATTTCCTTCAGATTTCATAGCAGTTTTATACCATTGACTTGCTTGCTCAGCTATTTCAGAGGTTGTTTGAGAGTCAACCACATTGCTGCAGGTCGAGAGTCATATGTAAGCCAGTCTAGGAAGGACGGCAAAATTCCCAAATTGTTTAATTCATGTTCCTCATTCACAGTTTCTCATTCATGCTCCAGATGCAAAATTAGTCATTGTCTCTTCTGGTGTACGAGCCCGGACAAGGGCATTAGTTTTAACAACAGTGCTTTCATGGTAATCATATTGAGACAAGCTTTTAATTCCAAAGTTACCGAAATTATTTAAATTCCACCAACTGGGGTGGGATTTGAACCGGTGCCCCCAGAAAGTTAGCAGGGAACACATGCAAAAGACAAACCCACACCATAAACTTCAGTCCAAACCCAAACATACCCAGAATGTTATATAGATACCTCCACTCTACCCTGTTTAGCACAGGGCTAAATAGCTAGCTTTTAAAGCAGACCAAGCAGGCCAGCAGCACGGTTTGATTCCCGTAACAGCCTCCCCGAACAGGCGCCGGAATGTGGCGACTAGGGGCTTTTCACAGTAACTTCATTTGAAGGCTACTCGTGACAATAAGTGATTTTCATTTCATTTCATTTCAAAGGACTTTTCCGCATCCATAGATATAACCTCTGCCCTGCTGACAGAGCCATAACTACATTCAGCAGCCTCCTAATGTTACTGGAGAGCTACCTACCCTTCCCAAAACCTATTTGATCCTCAGAGACCACCTCTGGCATGCACCCCTCCAACCTACACGCCAACACCTTCGCCAACACTTCACGTCCATGTTCAACAAAGAAATGATCCACTCCAGTGGGTCCTTCCCCTCCTACGGGATCAATGATATTGACGCCTGTGATAACATTGTTGGCAACTCACCCCTCTCCATCACCTCACTGAATATCCCAAAAAGTGGGAGGCCCACTCTATCGCAAACTGCTTATAAAACTCCGCCAAAAAGCAGTCCGGCCCCAGGGCCTTCCCCAACTGCATTCCCCTGATATATAATCCATTACCTCAGCCCCAGTGGCTCCTCCAGTGCTTGCCTCTCCTGCTCCTCCAGCTTTGGAACTTCAACCCATCCAGAAACTGCCCCATATCCCCGCCTCTCCTAACACAGCTTCTCGTAGAACCCCCTAAACACCTCATTTATCTTTTCTAGCTCCGACACCAGCTCCTCCTTCTCTGCCCTTACCTGCAAAATATCCCAAACACCGCAACTGGTGGGCCAACATACAACTCTCCTTCTCCCTAGGCTTTTACTGCACCCCCCTCACCCTCCACAGCTGCCCCATTGCCTTGTCTGTCATCAACCTATCAAACGTCCCCTTCATTTCTTCCTTCATGCCAATAAGTCCTTTGTGGGGTTGCCGAGTATCTCCTATCCACCTCAACTATCTTGTCTAATAACTGTCGATGCTCCTCCCTCCTCCTCCTCCTTTCCCTATCAGCCTTAAACAAAATAATCTGACCTCGGACCACCACCTTCAAAGCTTCCCAAAACATTGCAGCTGACACCTCCCCATTCTGATTAAGCTCCGCATAATTCACAATTGCCACTCTCACCTTCTCACAAAACGGCCAGCCAGTTTTCTATCCATCACAACACACTACCCCCAATCTGATGCGCTTTAATTATACGAGTATTCGTCACTGATTAATTAATGTTTGATCTATGTTGAATTTAGTATGTTTGTTAAGTAAAGTTTCAAAAGGTGAAATCTTGTCCTTCGATTATTTTGGTTTGTTGTTTGGGAAATTAATTTATTTTAAGTTAATTGGTCTCTATGGAAACTGTAACAGTATTCCAACGCATTTAGAACATAAGAACATAAGAACTAGGAGGAGGAGTAGGCCATCTGGCCCCTCGAGCCTGCTCCGCCATTCAATGAGATCATGGCTGATCTTTTGTGGACTCAGCTCCACTTTCCGGCCCGAACACCATAACCCTTAATCCCTTTATTCTTCAAAAAACTATCTATCTTTACCTTAAAAACATTTAATGAAGGAGCCTCAACTGCTTCACTGGGCAAGGAATTCCATAGATTCACAACCCTTTGGGTGAAGAAGTTCCTCCTAAACTCAGTCCTAAATCTACTTCCCCTTATTTTGAGGCTATGCCCCCTAGTTCTGCTTTCACCCGCCAGTGGAAACAACCTGCCCGCATCTATCCTATCTATTCGCTTCATAATTTTAAATGTTTCTATAAGATCCCCCCTCATCCTTCAAAATTCCAACGAGTACAGTCCCAGTCTACTCAACCTCTCCTCGTAATCCAACCCCTTCAGCTCTGGGATTAACCTAGTGAATCTCCTCTGCACACCCTCCAATGCCAGTACGTTCTTTCTCAAGTAAGGAGACCAAAACTGAACACAATACTCCAGGTGTGGCCTCACTAACACCTTATACAATTGCAGCATAACCTCCCTAGTCTTAAACTCCATCCCTCTAGCAATGAAGGACAAAATTCCATTTGCCTTCTTAATCATGTGTTGCACCTGTAAACCAACTTTCTGTGACTCATGCACTAGCACACCCAGGTCTCTCTGCACAGCAGCATGCTTTAATATTTTATTGTTTAAATAATAATCCCGTTTGCTGTTCTTCCTACCAAAATGGATAACCTCACATTTGTCAACATTGTATTCCATTTGCCAGACCCTAGCCCATTCACTTAACCTATCCAAATCCCTCTGCAGACTTCCAGTATCCTCTGCACTTTTCGCTTTACCATCATCTTAGTGTCATCTGCAAACTTGGACACATTGCCCTTGGTCCCCAACTCTAAATCATCTATGCAGGTTGTGAACAATTGTGGGCCCAACACGGATCCCTGAGGGACACCACTAGCTACTGATAGCCAACCAGAGAAGCATCCATTAATCCCCACTCTTTATTTCTATTAATTAACCAATCCTCTATCCATGCTACTACTTTACCCTTAATGCCATGCATCTTTATCTTATGCAGCAGCCTTTTGTGTGGCACCTTGTCAAAAGCTTTCTGGAAATGCAGATATACCACATCCATTGGCTCCCCATTATCTACTGCACTGGTAATGTCCTCAAAAAATTCCACTAAATTAGTTAGGCACGACCTGCCCTTTATGAACCCATGATGCGTCTGCCCAATGGGACAATTTCTATCCAGATGCCTCGCTATTTCTTCCTTGATGATAGATTCCAGCATCTTCCCTACTACCGACGTTAAGCTCACTGGCCTATAATTTCCTGCTCTCTGCCTACCTCCTTTTTTAAACAGTGGTGTCACGTTTGCTAATTTCTAATCCACCGGGACCACCCCAGAGTCTAGTGAATTTTGGTAAATCATCACTAGTGCATCTGCAATTTCCCTAGCCATCTCTTTTAGCACTCTGGGATGCATTCCATCAGGGCAAGGAGACTTGTCTACCTTTAGCCCCATTAGCTTGCCCATCACTACCTCCTTAGTGATAACAATCCTCTCAAGGTCATCACCTGTCATAACCTCATTTCTATCAGTCACTGGCATGTTATTTGTGTCTTCCACTGTGAAGACCGACCCAAAAAACCTGTTCAGTTCCTCAGCCATTTCCTCATCTCCCATTATTAAAACTCCCTTCTCATCCTCTAAAGGACCAATATTTACCTTAGCCACTCTTTATTGCTTTATATATTTGTAAAAACTTTTGCTGTCTGTTTTTATATTCTGAGCAAGTTTACTCTCATACTCTATCTTACTCTTCTTTATAGCTTTTTAAAAAAAATAATTTTAATGGAATTTTTTGAAAAATATATATCAACAGAACAATAATAATAACAATAATAATAAATACCCCCCAACACCGTAACAACGCATATAACAAACCCCCCCACCCCCCCCCCCAAACCCAATAAACAACAAAATAAATTAACAATAAGCAAATTAACTTAAACACTATCCCCCTAAACCCCCCCCCCCCCCCGGGTTCCTGCTGCTGCTGCCCTAGTACCTTATCGTTGAGCCAGAAAGTCGAGGAAAGGCTGCCACCTCCTAAAGAACCCTTGTACCGACCCCCTCAGGGCGAATTTGACCCTCTCCAGCTGAATGAATCCCGCCATGTCATTAATCCAGGTCTCCACGCTCGGAGGTCTCACATCTTTCCACTGCAGCAAGATCCTCCGCTGGGCTACTAGGGACGCAAAGGCCAAGACATCGGCCTCTTTCGCCTCCTGCACTCCCGGCTCCACCCCAACCCCAAATATCGCGAGTCCCCAGCCTGGCTTGACCCTGGATCCCACCACCCTCAACACCGTCCTCGCCACCCCCTTCCAGAACTCCTCCAGTGCCGGGAATGCCCAGAACATATGGGCATGGTTCGCTGGACTCCCCGAACACCTGACACACCTGTTTTCGCCCCCAAAGAACCTACTCATCCTCGTCCCAGTCATGTGGGCCCGGTGCAGCACCTTGAACTGGATGAGACTAAGCCTCGCACATGAAGAGGAGGAGTTCATCCTCTCCAGGGCGTCCACCCAAGTCCCCTCCTCAATCTGCTCCCCCAGCTCCACCTCCCACTTAGCCTTCAGCTCCTCTACTGATGCCTTCCCCACCTCCTGCATTACCTGGTAGATGTCAGACACCTTCCCATCCCTGACCCACACCCCCGAAAGCACCCTATATCCCTTACCCCCCGCGGGGGCAGCAAAGGGAACCCCCCCCCACCTGCTGCCTAGCAAACGCCTTGACCTGAAGGTACCTGAACATATTCCCCGGGGGGGAGCTCAAACTTCTCCAGTTCACCAACGCTCGCGAACCTCCCGTCAATGAACAGGTCTCCCAACTTCCTAGTCCCCGCCCTGTGCCACCCCAGGAACCCGCCATCCATGTTCCCTGGGACAAACCGGTGGTTCCCCCGCAGCAGGGCCTCCACCGAGCCCCCCACTTCCCCCCTGTGTCGCCTCCACTGCCCCCAAATTTTGAGGGTAGCCGCCACCACCAGGCTCGTAGTGTACCTCGTTGGAGGGAACGGCAGCGACGCCGTTACCAGTGCCTTCAGGCTCGTGCCTCCACAGGACGCCATCTCCATCCGTTTCCATGCTGCCCCCTCCCCATCCATTACCCACTTACATACCATCGAGACGTTAGCCGCCCAATAGTACCCAGAGAGGTTGGGCAGCGCCAGCCCCCCTCTATCCCTGCCCCGCTCCAAAAAGACCCTCCTTACCCTCGGAGTCCCGTGCGCCCAAACAAATCCCAGAATTCTGCTGTTCACCCTCCTAAAAAAGGCCCTCAGAATGAAAATGGGGAGGCACTGAAACAAAAACAAAAACCTTGGGAGCACCGTCATTTTAACGGACTGTACTCTACCCGCCAACGACAATGGCAGCATGTCCCACCTTTTAAATTCCTCCTCCATCTGCTCCATCAACCTAGTAAAATTGAGCTTGTGCAGAGTCCCCCAGCTCCTAGCCACCTGAACCCCCAGGTACCTAAAACTCCTCACTGCCCTCTTTAGCGGAAACCTACCAATCCCCTCCTCCTGATCTCCCGGGTGCACGTCAAACAGCTCACTCTTGCCCAGGTTCAATTTATATCCCGAGAAACTCCCAAACTCAGCAAGAATCTCCATCACCTCCGGCATTCCTCCCACCGGGTCTGCTACATACAACAGCAAGTCGTCCGCATACAGCGACACTCGGTGCTCCTCCCCACCTCGCACCAAACCCCTCCACCTCCTCGACTCCCTGAGAACCATGGCAAGAGGCTCAATTGCCAGCGCAAAAAGCAAGGGGGACAGGGGGCACCCCTGCCTCGTCCCACGGTGGAGCCTGAAGTACTCGGACCTCCTCCCATTTGTCGCTACACTTGCCATCGGGGCCTCGTACAGCAACCTCACCCATTTAATAAACCCCACCCCAAACCCGAACCTCTCCAACACCTCCCACAAGTACCCCCACTCAACCCTGTCAAAGGCCTTCTCCGCATCCAATGCCACCACAATCTCCGCCTCTCCTTCTGATGCCGGCATCATTATCACATTAAGCAGCCTTCGCACGTTAGTGTTCAGCTGCCTCCCCTTCACAAAACCCGTCTGATCTTCATGAACCACCCCCGGCACACAGTCCTCTATTCTAGTGGCCAAGATCTTCGCCAGCAACTTGGCGTCTACATTCAGCAGTGAAATCGGCCTGTATGATCCGCACTGCAAGGGGTCCTTATCACGCTTCAGGATCAGGGAAATCAGCGCCCGGGACATCGTCGGGGGCAAAACAGCCCCCTCCCATGCCTCGTTAAAGGTCCTAACCAACAGGGGGCCCAGCAGGTCCGCGTATTTCTTATAAAATTCAACCGGGAACCCATCCGGTCCCGGCGCCTTCCCCGACTGCATGTGGCCAATCACACTGACCAGCTCCTCCAACTCGATCGGCGCCCCCAGTCCCTCCACCTGCTCCTCCTGCACCCTTGGAAATCGCAGCCTGTCCAAACAACTCTCCATTCCCCCTCCCACCGCCGGCGGCTCCGACCGGTACAGTTCCCTATAAAAGTCCCTAAAGACCTCAGTGACCTCTGCCCCCTGCCGCACCACATTCCCACCCCTATCCTTCGCTCCACCAATCTCCCTAGCCGCGTCACACTTGCGAAGCTGATGCGCCAGCATCCTGCTCGCCTTCTCTCCATACTCATAGACCGCTCCCTGCGCCTTCCTCCACTGTGTCTCTGCCTTTCTGGTGGTCAATAAATCAAACTTGGCCTGCAAGCTACGCCGCTCCCACAGCAATCCCTCCTCCGGGGCCTCCGCGTACCTCCTATCCACACTCAACAGCTCCCCCACCAGTCTCTCCCTCTCCCTCCTCTCCCCCCTCTCCCTATGGGCTCGGAAGGAGATCAGCTCCCCCCTAATCACTGCCTTCAGAGCCTCCCACATCATCCCCACCTGAACCTCCCCAGTATCATTGACTTCGAGGTACCTCTCGATACATCCCCGAACCCTCCTACACACCTCCTCATCAGCCAACAACCCCACATCCAGACGCCAAAGCGGGCGCTGGTCCCGCACCTCCCCCATCTTCAGATCCACCCAATGTGGAGCATGGTCCGAAATCGCAATAGCCGAATACTCGGCCTCCTCCACCCTCGGGACCAGTCCCCTACTCAAAACAAAGAAATCAATGCGGGAATAAACCCTGTGCACATGGGAGAAAAAAAGAGTACTCCCCAGCCCTCTGCCTCCCAAACCTCCAGGGATCCACCCCTCCCATCTGGTCCATAAACCCCCTCAACACCTTGGCTGCCGCCGGCCTCCTGCCTGTCCTTGAACTAGAACGATCCAGTAGGGGATCCAGCACCGTATTGAAGTCCACCCCCATGATCAAGCCCCCCACCTCCAGGCCAGGAATGCGGCCCAACATATGCCTCATGAAACCAGCATCATCCCAATTTGGGGCGTACACATTTACCAACACCACCCTCCCCCCCTGCAGCTTACCGCTCACCATCACATATCTGCCGCCCCTATCAGCCACAACCTCAGATGCCTCAAACGCCACCTTCTTCCCCACCAGGATCGCCACCCCCCGGTTATTCGAGTCGAGCCCTGAATGGAAAACCTGCCCCACCCACCCCTTCCTCAGTCAGACCTGGTCCGCCACCTTCAGGTGGGTCTCCTGGAGCATGGCCACGTCCGCCTTCAGCCCCTTCAGATGCGAAAACTCCCGGGCCCGCTTAACCGGCCCATTCAATCCCCTCACGTTCCACGTAATCAGCCGGATCAGGGGGCACCCCGCCCCCCTCCCCCGTCGACTAGCCATAGCCCATCGACTGCTCGGCCCTGGCCAGCACCCATTCGGCCCGTTTCCCATGGCGATAGAACCTCACCCCGACCGACCCCCCCCCCCCCCCCCCCCCCCCCCGACCCGCACCAACTCCTCCCTGGCCAATCCAGCAGCAACCCGGTATCCCCCCACCAGGCTAGGACCCCTCCTAGCCGCGACGCTCCCTCCACAGTACTCCCGTGAGCCAGCTGACCTCTGCTGACCCCGGCAGCTCCCGCTCTAACTCCGATCCCTCCCGATATGAGGTCCCCCCTCCTCCCCTCCATCAGCTCCTTGGCACCGCTTCGGCGCGGGAAACCCGGTCTAATAACCACGCCCCTCGCCACCAGCTCCACCCCCTCGTCCCGCAGTGCGGGAAACCAGAGAAAAGCCCGCGCTTTCATACTGCCCGACCCCACCAACGCAGCTCCCAAACCGCAGTCCCAACCCAACCACCAACTCCATACAAACAAAGACACAGACCAACCACAAACCCCAGTACCCACCTTAGAACACAAAACCATAACCCACATCGTCCAAAAGCGAGAGAAAAGACAGAAACAAACAGAATAACCAGCAACAGCGTAAACAGTGATACAGGAAGAGAAAAACTCCCACAGCCCCCAATCTCTAGTTCGAGTCCAACTTTACAGCCTGCACAAAGGCCCACGCTTCCTCTGGGGACTCAAAGTAGTGATGCCGGTCCTTGTAGGTGACCCACAGGCGCGCCGAACTTCACCTGCTTTCCGTGGAGCACCGCCTTCGTCCGGTTAAACCCGGCTCTCCGCTTGGCCACCTCCGCACTCCAGTCCTGGTAGATACGCACTACCGAATTCTCCCACTTACTGCTCCTTACCTTCTTGGCCCATCGGAGAACACACTCCCGGTCGCTGAACCGATGGAACCGCACCAGCACCGCCCATGGGGGTTCATTCGCCTTAGGCCACCTGGCCAGTACTCTGTGGGCCCCCTCCAGCTCCAGGGGCAGATGGAAGGATCCTACCCCCACCAGCGAGTTCAGCATCATGGCCACATAGGCCGGCAGGTCCGACCCCTCCAGCACCTCCTCGAGGCCCAGGATCTGCAGGTTCTTCCTCCGTGACCGAAGCTCCATCTCCTCGAACCAATCTTGCCACTTTTTATGAAGCGCTCGTGTATCTCCACCTTCCCCACGAGGGCCGAAACCTCCTCTTCGCGCTCAGAGGCCTGCTGCTGCAACTCGAGTATCGCTGCACCCTGGGTTGTCTGGGTCTCCAGCAGCTTACTCGTCGTCACCTTCAGGGATTCCAACAACTCCCCTTTCAGCTCCGTGAAATAGCGCAGAAGGGCCACCTGCTGCTCCTCCGCTCACTGCCCCCACTCCTCAGGGGCTCCACCGGCCGCCATTTTGTCCACCTTCCCCCGCTTTTCCAGGGGAGCTACTGCCGTTTTTCTCCTCGCCCCACTCCGAGTCCGCACCATTAATCCCGGGGGGGGGTTTTGCTCCAGACCCCTTTATCCACCGGGAATCGTCGAATCAGCGCCGTTTGGGGCCCTTTAAAGAGCCCACAAGTCCTTTTAAAGTGGGAGCTGCCGAACGTGCGGCTTAGCTCCGCATAGCCGCAACCGGAGGTCTCCTCTTCTTTATAGCTTTTTAGTAGCTTTCTGTCGCCCCTTAAATATTTCCCAGTCCTCTAGTCTCCCACCAATCTTTGCCACTTTGTATGCTCTTTCCTTCAATTTGATACTCTCCCTTATTTCCTTAGATATCCACGGTCGATTTTCCCTCTTTCTACCGTCCTTCCTTTTTGTTGGTATAAACCTTTGCTGAGCACTGTGTAAAATCGCTTGGAAGGTTCTCCACTGTTCCTCAACTGTTCCACCATAAAGTCTTTGCTCCCAGTCTACCTTAGCTAGTTCTTCTCTCATCCCCTTGTAATCTCCTTTGTTTAAACACAAAACACTACTATTTGATTTTACCTTCTCACCCTCCATCTATATTTTAAATTCCACCATATTGTGAACGCTCCTTCCGAGAGGATCCCTAACTATGAGATCATGAATCAATCCTGTTTCATTACACAGGACAAGATCTAGGACCGCTTGTTCCCGCGTAGGTTCCATTACATACTGTTCTAGGAAATTATCGCGGATACATTCTATAAACTTCTCCTCAAGGTTGCCTTGACCGGTCTGGTTAAACCAATCGACATGTAGATTAAAATCCCCCATGATAACTGCTGTACCATTTCTACATGCATCAGTTATCTCTTTGTTTATTGCCTGACCCACCATAATGTTACTATTTGGTGGCCGATAGACTACTCCTATCAGTGACTTTTTCGCCTTACTATTCCTGATTTCCACCCAAATGGATTCAACCTTATCCTCCATAGCACCGATATCATCCCTAACTATTGCCCGGATGTCATCCTTAAATAACAGAGCTACACCACCTCCCTTACTATCCACTCTGTCCTTCCGAATAGTTTGATACCCTCGGATATTTAACTCCCAGTCGTGACCATCCTTTAACCATGTTTCAGTAATGGCCACTAAATCATAGTCATTCACGATGATTTGCGCCATCAACTCATTTACTTTATTCCGAATACTACGAGCATTCAGGTAAAGTACACTTATGTTGGTTTTTTAACCTCTGTTTTGAATCTTAACATCTCCAGTTTTACTCCCTTTAGTATTACTGGGCCTATTCACTGAGCTCCCCTCAGTCACTGTACCTTGTACTGTCGCCCTTTTTGATTTTTGACTATGTCTTCTCTGTCTTGCACTTTCCCCCTTACTTCCTTTTGCTTCGGTCCCTGTTTTACTACCTTCCAACTTCCTGCATCGGTTCACATCCCCCTCCCACATTAGTCCCCAACAGCTCCAGCAAACACCCCCCCTAGGACATCGGTTCCAGTCCTGCCCAGGTTCAGACCGTCTGGTTTGTACTGGTCCCCCACATTCTGACGGGTCTCCCACATTCTGCCCTCTGTAAACTTGAGGTCATCCAAAATACTGTTGCATCTGTCCTCACTAGCACAAGGCCCCATTCACCCATCACCCCTGTGCTCACTGGCCAACATTGGCTCTCGATCAAGCAAAACTTTGATTTTGAAATTCTCATCCATCTTTTGATATCCTGCATCCCTGCTTGACTTTATTGCTCCCTATCTCACAATGTCCTCCAGCCCCATGACCCTCTGATATCTATGTGTTCATCTGATCCTGGCCTCTTGGGTATCACTGATTTTAATCCCTCCACCATTGCTGGCCGAGATGCCCGCGACTCAGTACATGTATGGTGGTAAGTTTGCACCGAGCAACAATTTGCCCATGAATCATAATGTAACCTTTGACTGAAACTGTTTGATTCATTGACACTGCGGTGTGCTGTACAGAGTTTCAAAAATTGGTCAATGTTAGATTCCACTGTTTCTCTGAAATTGTTTTATGAAGTAGCAGAAATGCAGCTATGAAATGTGGTTTCATGTATTTATAATTGGGCTGAAGTTTCAACATCTCATGTGGAGCTTGCAAAATATAAAAAGCACATGGGGAAGTTAAGTGTAATTCTAAGACTCCATGACTTGCGTGACCCGTGTTGATTCAATCAGTTTTGAGACCTGGGACACACAATAGCGTGGGATTTGTTTTAATAATAATCTTTATTGTCACAAGTAGGCTTACATTAACACTGCAATGAAATTACTGTGTAAAGCCCCTAGTCGCCATGTTCCGATGCCTGTTCGGGTACACAGAGGGAGAATTCAGAATATCCAATTCACCTAACAGAACGTCTTTCGGGACTTGTGGGAGGAAACCAGAGGAAACCCACGCAGACACAGGGAGAATGTGCAGACTCCGCACAGTCAGTGACCCAAGCCGGGAATCGAACCTGAGACCCTGGAGCTGTGAATCAACAGCAAACACCCTAAACACCCTTGCTACCCACTGTGCTACCGTGCCAACAATACATTGTTATTACAGCTAGTGTGATTACTAAACTCAAGAGCGCATGTGCAAAGTGCAACTAGAATGCTGGTTTCAGAGCCAAGGCAGACAAACTGAGGGAAGATTGCAACAGTTCTGGGATTCGCAGAATTATTCAAAAATGTATTTTAGTTACATGGGGTAGTTGTGATACCAAGGTTAATGACAAGAAAGAAACTTGGGGTGGGATTTTCTGGCCTCCCCACTGCATGTTTTCCGTCAGTGATGGTGGCTCACCAATGGCCACCAGTGGAATCATCTGGTCCCACTCATTCTCGACAGCCTGGGCCTTGTTGACCCAATCTCTCCTCATAGGACAATCCTGCCACCCAGGAATCAGTCTTTTGAACCGCTGCTGCACTCGTTCTATTGCAAGTGTATCCTTTCTTGGATAAGGTGACCAAAACTGCACACAATAGCCCAGATATGGTCTCACCAAGGCCCTGTAGAGCTGAAGTAAGATATCCTTGCTCCTGTACTCAAATTCTCTTCAATGAAGGTCAGGTACCATTTGCCTTCCTTATTTTTTGAAAAACATTTTATTGGAGGCATTTTCAAATACATACATAACAAAGACGAAACAACACAAAGACCAACCACGGCAACAGCAAACACCCTGAACACCCTTGCACCCACCCAACCACCTCCTCCACACGCTACCCGCTGCCACCCCAGCACTTCCCCCCTTTTTAAAGTTTTAACCCAACGTGAACTGTAAAAGAGAACCACGCTGACAACTCAATAATTCTTAAAGAAGTCAATGGTCAGCTTCCACCTCGAGGAGAAGCCCTCCTCTACCCACCTAATGGCAAACATAATCTTCTCTAAGTGCAGGAACTCTGTCAAATCGCTCATCCACACCCCGACACTCGGCAACTTTAGGCTATCAGGGAGGCAAAGGCCAATACATCAGCCTCTCCCCCCACCTGCATTCCCGAATCCTCTGGAATATTGCCACCCCTACGGACTCAGAGCTATTGTTACCCCCAAAACCTTTGACATCATAGGGCACGATTCTCCGACCCCACGCCGGGTGGGAGAATCGCGGGAGTGCCGGGTGAATCACGCCAGGCCACCTGGCACCCCCACGCGATTCTCCCACCCCCCCCCAAAATGGTGTGTCGCGTTTTGCGACAGGCTGCTTGGAGAATCGCCACTCCGGTCAAGCGGCGATTCTCCGGCCCGGATGGGCCGAGCGGCCTGCCGAATCCGACCGGTTCACGCCGGCGCCAACCACACCTGGTCGCTGCTGGCATGAACATCGTGCACCTGCTGCGTATGGGGCCTGTGGGGGACGGAGGGAGGAACGAGCACCAGGGACGTGCTTAGGAGGGGTCTGGCCCGCGATCGATGCCCACCGATCGTCGGGCCGGCATCTTTGAAAGACGCACTCTTTTCCCTCCGCCGCCCCACAAGATCAATCCGCCATGTCTTGCGGGGCAGTGGAGGGGAAGATTGCAGCCGCGCATGTGCGGGTGACGTCATTTAGGCGCCGCCGGCCACGTCATTCAGGCCGCGCCGCTTTGACGCAAGCGTCAAGGCCCGGTGCGCGAGATTGACACGCCGCCGCTCCTAGCCCCCCCTGGGGGGGGAGAATAGGGGGAGAGGAGCGGCCTTCGATGCCGGAGTGAAATACTCCGGGATTCACTCCGGCGTCGGCACTTTGTCTCCTTTTGGGACAATTTCGCCCCATATCTGCAAAACCCGTCCAAAACCCCCTCAACTTTGGACACTCCCAAAACATATGGACATGGTTCGCAAACAGCCCCCCCCCCCCCCCCCCCCCCCCCCCCCCCCCCCCTGCACACTGCCCGCAATATCATCCAGCCCTGAAAAGAACCGACTTATCCCGGTTACCTGCCGCAAAATTCAACTGAGCGCAACCCCGCGCCACTTGTATCCCAACTTCACAAAATCTCGACCCTACCAACCGGAGTGGCAGCCCTCCAAATTCCTCTCCTGTCCCCAGGCATTAATTGGGAATATCTCACTTTTCCCCATGTTGAGCTTATTCTGTCAAAGCTTCCTACCCTAGGATGTAGATTATCAGGCCCTGGGGATTTAGCGGCATTGATAGAATTTTTTTTTTTACAGTGCAGAAGGAGGCCATTCGGCCCATCGAGTCTGCACCGGCTCTTGCAACGAGCACCCTACCCAAGGTCAACACCTCCACCCTATCCCCATAACCCAGTACTAAGGGCAACTTTGGACACTAAGGGCAATTTATCATGTCCAATCCACCTAATCTGCACATCTTTGTGACTGTGGGAGGAAACCGGAGCCGTCGGAGGAAACCCACGCACACACGGGGAGGATGTGCAGACTCTGCACAGACAGTGACCCAAGCCGGAATCGAACCTGGAACCCTGGAGCTGTGAAGCGATTGTGCTATCCACAATGCTACCGTGCTACCATGTTACATTAATTTCTTCAGCACAGTGTTTTCAGTATTACTAATTTGCTCCATTTCCTCTTTCTCACAAGCCTCTTGGTTCCCTATCATTTCGAAGAAGTTTCTGCTGCCGGCCTATTTCCCTACCGTTCCGCCAGGAAGTCCAGGAAAGGCTGCCACCGCCTAAAGAACCCTTGTACTGATCCCCTCAGGGCACATTTCACCTTCTCCAATTTGATGAACCCTGCCATATCATTGATCCAGGCCTCCACGCTTTGGGGCCTCGCATCCTTCCATTGAAGCAAGATCCTCCGCCGGGCTACTAGGGACACAAAGGCCAGAACATAGAACATAGAACATAGAACAGTACAGCACAGAACAGGCCCTTCGGCCCTCGATGTTGTGCCGAGCAATGATCACCCTACTTAAACCCACGTATCCACCCTATACCCGTAACCCAACAATCCCCCATTAACCTTACACTACGGGCAATTTAGCATGGCCAATCCACCTAACCCGCACATCTTTGGACTGTGGGAGGAAACCGGAGCACCCGGAGGAAACCCACGCACACACAGGGAGGACGTGCAGACTCCACACAGACAGTGACCCAGCCGGGAATCGAACCTGGGACCCTGGAGCTGTGAAGCATTGATGCTAACCACCATGCTACCGTGAGGCCTCTTTCGCCTCCTGCACTCCCGGCTCCACTGCAACCCCAGAAATTGCGAGTCCCCAGCCTGGCTTGACCCTGAATCCTACCACCCTCGACACCGTCCTTTCTACCCCCTTCCAAAACTCCCCCAGCGCTGGGCATGCCCAAAACATATGGACGTGGTTCGCTGGGCTCCCCGAGCACCTAGCATACCTGTCTTCACCCCCGAAAAACCTACTCATCCTCGTCCCAGTCATGTGGGCCCTGTGCAGCACCTTGAACTGTATGAGGCTAAGCCTCACACAGGGAGAGGAGCAATTCACTCTTTCCAGGGCATCCACCCACGTCCCCTCCTCAATCTCCTCACCCAGCTCCTCTTCCCATTTACCCTTCAGCTCCTCCATCGAGGCCTCATCCACCTCCTGCATGACGTGGTGCACGTCCGAAATCCTCCTCCCTCCAACCCACACCCCCAAGAGCACACTGTCCCGTACCCCACGTGGGGGCAGCAGAGGGAACCCCTCCACCTGCCGCCTGGCAAACGCCCTAACCTGCATGTACCTAAACATGTTCCCCGGGGGGAGCCCAAACTTCCCCTCTAACTCACCCAGGCTCGCAAACCTCCCATCCACAAACAGGTCCCTCAACCTCCTAATACCCATCCTGTGCCAGCCAAGAAACCCGCCATCGATGCTCCCTGGAACAAACCGGTGGTTCCCCCGTATTGGGGACTCCATCGAGCCCCCCACCTCCCCCCTATGCCGTCTCCATTGCCCCCAGATTTTGAGGGTAGCCGCCATCCCTGCCCCGCTCCAAGAACACCCTTCTCACCCTCGGAGTCCCATGAGCCCATACAAATCCCGTAATACTCCTGTTGACCCTCCTAAAAAAGGCCTTCAGGATAAGGATGAGGAGGCACTGGAACAGGAACAAAAACCTTGGGAGCACCGTCATCTTGACGGACTGCACCCTGCCCGCCAGTGACAGCGGTAACAGCAACATGTCCCATCTTTTGAACTCCTCCTCCATTTGCTCCACCAGCCTGGTGAGGTTAAGCTTGTGAAGGGACCCTCAGCTCCTAGCCACCTGGACTCCCAGGTACCGAAAGCTCCTCCCCGCCCTTTTCAGCGCGATCCTACCAATCCCTTCCTCTTGATGCCCCGGTTGCACGACGAACAGCTCACTCTTACCCAGGTTGAGCTTGTACCCAGAAAAGCCCCCAAATTCCCTAAGGATCTGCATCACCTCCGGCATTCCCCCCACTGGGTCCGCCACATATAGCAACAAGTCATCTGCGTATAATGACACTCGGTGCTCCTCCCCACCCTGCACCAGACCCCTCCAATTCCTCGACTCCCTCAACGCCATGGCCAGGGGCTCAATTGCCAATGCAAAGAGCAAGGGGGACAGGGGACATCCCTGCCTCATCCCCCGGTACAACCGAAAGTACTCCGATCTCCTCCTATTCGTGACTATGCTCGCCATTGGGGCCTCATATAACAGCCTGACCCAACTGACAAACCCCTCTCCGAACCCAAACCTTTCCAGCACCTCCCACAAGTACCCCCACTCAACCCTATCAAAGGCCTTCTCCGCGTCTAATGCTACCACTATCTCTGCCTCCCCTTCTACCGCCGGCATCATTATAACATTCAGAAGCCTACGTATATTGGTGTTCAGCTGCCTTCCCTTCACAAACCCTGTCTGGTCCTCATGAATGACCCCCAGTACACAGTCCTCTATCCTTGTGGCCAAGATCTTCGCCAACAGCTTGGCATCCACATTTAACAAGGAGATCGGCCTATATGATCCACACTGTAGGGGGTCCTTGTCCCGTTTAGGGATCAAGGAAATCAGCGCCTGTGACATAGTCGGGGGCAGAGCCCCCCCCCCCCCTCTCTTGCCTCGTTAAAGGCCCTAACCAACAGGGGACCCAACAGGTCTGCATACATTTTGTAAAATTCGACCGGAAACCCATCCGGCCCCGGCACCTTCCCCGACTGCATGCTGCCTATCCCTTTGACCAGCTCCTCCAGCTCAATCGGCACCCCCAGCCCCTCCACCTGTCCCTCCTCCACCTTCGGAAATCTCAGCCTATCCAAAAAGCCCCCATTCCCCCCCCCCCCCCCCCCCCCCCCCCACCCCCCCCCCCCCCCCCCCCTCCACCGGGGCTCGGACCAGTACAATTCCCCATAAAAGTCCCTGAAGACCCCATTAATGTCCACCCCCCTTCGCACCACATTGCCTCCCCTATCCGTCAATCCACCAATCTCCCTGGCCGCGTCTCGCTTACGTAGCTGATGTGCCAGCATCCTACTCGCCTTCTCCCCATATTCGTACACCGCTCCCTGTGCCTTCCTCCACTGAGCTTCCGCCTTTCCGGTGATCAGCAAGTCGAACTTGGCCTGAAGGTTACGTCGCTCCCTCAACAGTCCCTCCTCCGGAGCCTCCGCGTATCTCCTGTCCACCCTCACCATCTCCCCCACCAACCTCTCCCTCACCCCCACCAACCTCTCCCTCTCTCTTTGCTCTCCCCTCACCCTATGGGCTCAGATGGAAATCAACTCCCCTCAAATAACCGCCTTCAATGCCTCCCAAACCGTCCCCACCCGGACCTCCCCATTATCATTGGCCTCTAAGTACCTCTTGAAATACCCCGCACCCGCCCGCCCACCTTCTCATCTGCCAGCAGCCCCGCCTCCAGGCGCCAGAGCGGGCGCTGGTCCCTCTCCTCCCCCAGCTCAAGGTCTACCCAGTGCGGGGCATGGTCCAAAATGATTATGGCCGAATACTCGGAATCCTTCACCCTCGAAATCAACCCCCTGCTCAGGACAAAAAATTCGATCCAGGAATAGGCTTTATGCACGTGGGAAAAAAATGAATACTCCCTGGTCCTTGGCCTCGCAAACCTCCAAGGATCCACCCCTCCCATCTGGTCCATAAACCCTCTCAACACCTTAGCCGCCGCGGGCCTCCTGCCCGTCCTGGACATGGATCGATCCAATGGGGGATCCAGCACTGTGTTAAAGTCCCCCCCCAAATATCAGGCCCCCCGTCTCCAGATCCGGAATGCGGCCCAGCATGCGCCGCATAAAACCCGCATCGTCCCAATTTGGGGCATAGAAATTCACCAGCACCACCCGCTCCCCTTGCAACTTGCCGCTCACCATCACATACCTCCCTCCACTGTCAGCCACCACCTTTGACGCCTCAATCGACACCCTTTTTCACACCAGGATCGCCACCCCCTGATTTTTTGCATCCAGCCCCGAATGAAACACCTGGCCTACCCAGCCCTTCCTCAGTCTAACCTGGTCCGCCACCTTCAGGTGCGTCTCCTGGAGCATGGCCACATCCTCCTTCAGTCCCTTCAGGTGCGTAAACACCCGGGCCCATTTGACCTGCCCATTCAGCCCCCTCACATTCCAAGTCATCAGCCGGATCAGAGGGCTCCCTGCCCCACTTCCCTGCCGACTAGCCATAACCCGTCCCCTGCCCGCCCCAGGCCAGCGCCCTCCGCTCGGCCCATTCCCCACGGCGGCAAACCCCCATCCCGGCCCCCCCTGCATACTCCAGCTCCTTCCTGGCCATTTCAGCAGCAACCCGGTACCCCCCCCCCCCCCCCCCCCCCCCCGGCTAGGACCCCTCCCAGCCGCGTTACTACCTCCGTAGCGCTCCCGTGAGCCAGCTAACCTCTGCTGACCCCAGCGGCTCCCGCCACACCTCCGACCCCTCTCAACGTGGGGCTACTCCTCCTCCCCCAGACCCATCAGCAGACCCTCCTCCTCCTCCTCCCACTCTCGCACGGGAAAAAAGCCCGCGCTTCTCAGCTCCGACCCCGCCCCCATCCACCCTCAGCGCGGGAAAGCCCGCTCTTTCCCTCTGCCCGACCCTGCCCACGCAAAAAAGACAGCACCCCACCCGCCCAAGAACCAACACACAGCTTAAAACAGCATAAAACAGCATAAAACAGAGACCCTTCCCACCAAAAGTTAACACAGTTATTTACAAACCCCGACCCTCAGTCAGAGTCCAATTTCTCGGCCTGCACAATGGCGCACGCCTCCTCCGGGGACTCAAAATAAAAGTGCCGGTCCTTGAAAGTGACCCACAGACGTGCCGGCTGTAACATGCCAAACTTCTCACACTTTCTGTGGAGCACCGCCTTCGTCCGGTTGTACCCGGCCCTCCGCTTAGCCACCTCCGCACTCCAGTCCTGGTAGATCCGCACTACCGTGTTCTCCCACTTGCTGCTCCGCTCCTTCTTGGCCCACCTAAGCACGCACTCTCGGTCAGCGAACCGGTGGAACCGCACCAGCACCGCCCGTGGCGGCTCATTCGGCTTGGGCCTCCTGGCCAGTATTCTGTGGGCCCTCTCCAGCTCCAGGGGCCCCTGGAAGGACCCAGCTCCCATCAGCGAGTTCAACAAAACGACCACATAGGCCCCCAGGTCTGACCCCTTCAGCCCCTCCGTGAGGCCCAGGATCTGCAAATTTTTCCGCCTCGACCGGTTCTCCATCACCTCGAACCGCTCCTTCCACTTCTTATGGAGTGCCTCGTGCATCTCCACCTTTACCGCGAGGGCCGCAGCCTCATCCTCTCTTTCGGAGGCTTGTTGTCGGAGCTCCCGGATCTCCACCCCCTGGGCTGTCGGCGTCGCCAGCAGCTTGTCTGCATTCGCCTTCAGCGAGTCTAGCAGCTCCACTTTTAGCTCCTGAAAACATCGCTGGAGAGTCTCCTGCTGCACCTGCGCCCACTGCCTCCATTCCTCAAGGCCTCCGCCGGCCGCCATCTTGATTCTTGTGGTGGTATGATTTGCATAGCTGTCTACCATTGGTGCAGAACACCGTCTTACCATTGGCCCTGGTCGGTCATGTGCCTCTCGACCGATTGGTTGAGACCAGTCATGTGACGGCTCTCCGATTGGTCGAGAGGCTGAGTTAACCACGCCTCCATACCGAGGTATAAATAGTCAGAACGCCCGGCGGTCATCCATTTTATTGTAGTCAACCACAGGGCGAAGTTCTAGCTTATTAAAGCCTAACTTTTGTATAGCAACTCGTCTCTCGTGCAATTGATGGCTCATCAATTCTATTCCCCTGCTTTTTCTTAGGCGCTGCCACCGCTATTTTGCTGGCCCCACTCCTGGTCAAGACCATAGACCACTGGGGATCCGCTGCAGACACCTTCCCACATCGGGAACCGTCGAGCAAGTACCGCTGGGGGCCCTTAAGAGAGCCCAAAAGTCTGTTCCTGGCGAGAGCTGCCGAATATGCGGCTTAGCTCCGCATAGCCGCAACCAGAAGTCCATTTCGAAGAAGTTATTGCTCTGCCAATTCGTTGTTTCCCATTATAAATTCTCCTGTACAGACAGTAAGCGACCTGCATTTGTCTTCACTCATCATTTTCGTTTTACGTACTTATAGGGCGGGATTCTCCCCTACCTGGCGGGGCGGGCCGTACCGGCACTGAGGAGTGGTGTGAACCACTTCACCGTCGGGCCGCCCGGAAGGTGTGGAATCCTCCGTACTTTCAGGGGCTAGGCCGGCGCGGCGGGGTTGGCACCATGCCAACTGGCGGCGAAGGGCCTCCGCCAGCCAGAGGAGCTGCCGCATGCGCGGGAGCGCCAGCGTGTGCTGGCGTTATCCCAGCGCATGCGCAGGGGAGTTCTTCTCCGCGCCGGCCATGGCGGAGGTTGACAGCAGCCGGCTGTCAACCGGCCTAGATGGGGAGGGAAAGAGTGGCATCACGGCACAGGCCCGCCCGCGGATCAGTGTCCCCCGATCGCAGGCCAGGCCACTGTCCGGGCAACCCCCCCCCCGGGGCCAGATCCCCCCGCGCCCCCCGAGGACTCTGCAGGCCACCCGCAGAGCCAGGTCCCGTCGCTCCTGACCGGCCATTCGGCCCATCGCGGGCTGGAGAATCGCCTGGTGGGCCGCTGCCGACAGCCCCCGACCGGCGCGGCGTGATTCCAACCCCCGGCGCCGGTGAATTCGGCAGCCGGCGTCGGGGCGGCGGGGCGGGATTCACGCCACCCCCCGGCGATTCTCCGACCCAGTGGGGGTCGAATCAAATTCCATCAAAACTCCACCAAATCACCCAGCCACATCTAAACCTTCGGCAGTGCTACCATCTTCCAGCCCAATAGGATACGTTTCCATGCCACCAATGAACCAAAGGCCAGGACATCCTCTCCTGCACCCATCTGCTGTTCCGGCACATCAGAGACCCCAAAAATCACCACCAGTGAGCAGGATTGCACCTCCACATTCAGGATTTCCAAAATGGTGTCAAAAAAGGACCACAAAACACTACAAGCCTGGTCCACACTAGAGACTGCGTGTGTGATGTTCAGATCCCCTTGAACAACGCTCACACCTATCTTCCGTCCCAACCAAAAGCGGCTCATCCTCGCTCCAGTGAGATGCTCTCGAAAAACTACCCTTGACTGAATGAGGCTCAGCCTTACGCAAGACAACGTCACATTTACTCTCCCCAACGCCTCACACCACACTCCTTCCTTCAGTATCGGCCCCAACTCCTCCATCCATTTTGCCGTTACCCCCTCAATTTAGTAAGTATTTATTTAGTAAGTATTATTTTTTTATTAATTTATTAATTAGTTCTAGAAATGGCAGTTAGATGAGTAAAATGCTTCACTTGTGAGATGTGGCAGGTCCGTGAAGCTTCCAGTATTCTGGACAACTACATTTGCAGGAAGTGTACCCAATTGCAGCTCCTCACGGACTACATGGATCGGTTGGAGCAATAGTTGGATGCACCTTAGAGCATGCAGGTGGAGGAAAGTGTCGTAGATGGGCGTTTTAGAGATGAGCTTGCACCCAAGGTGCAGGAAGATAGATGGGTGACTACTAGAAGGGCAGGCAGTCAGGGGAGGAACCATTTGTGGCTGCCCCCTTCTCTAACAAGTATACCATTTTGGATACTGTTTGGGGTTTGGCCTATCAGAGGAAAACAGCAGCAGCAGCCAGAACAGTGGCACCACGACTGGGACGGAGAAACACGCTGCTAGCGGGGGTGCACCGTACCAGAAAACTGGTGCAGCGCGACGGCGAATCCCGCCCATGACCTCGAAGGTTCTAATCTCAGGATTACTCCCTGTGCCACATGCCAGTGAGGCTAGAAATAGTAAGATAGTACAGCTAAACACGTGGCTAAACAGCTGGTAAAGGAGGGAGCGTTTCAGATCTCTAGACCATTGAGATCATTTCAGGGCAGGTGGGACCTGTGCAATAAGGACAAACAGGTTGCATCTAAACTGGAGGGGCATAAATACCCTGGCCATGAGTTTTGCTAATGTCACATGGGAGGGTTTAAAATAGTGTGGCACGGAGTGCTTTTCTGAATGGAGGGCTGTGACTAGTGGTGTTCCACAGAGATCATTGCTGGAACCTTTGCTGTTTGTAATATATATAAATGATTTGGAGGTAAATGTAACTGGTCTGATTAGTAAGTTTGCGGCTGACACAGGTTGGTGGAATTGCGGATGGCGATGAGGCCTGTCAGAGGATACAGCAGGATATAGATCGGTTGGAGACTTGGGCAGATATGTGGCAGACGGAGTTTAATCTGGATAAATGTGAGGTAATGCATTTGGAAGGTCTAATACAGGTGGGAAACATACAGTAAATGGCAGAACCCTTAAGTGTAATGACAGGTTGAGGGATCTGGGTGTACAGGTCCACAGGTAACAAGTGGCAATGCACGTGGAGAAGGTAGTCAAGGAGGCATGCAGCATGCTGGCTTCATCAGACGGGACACTGAGTATGAAAATTGGTAAGTCATGCTGCAGCTGTATAGAATCATATTTAGGGACAGCATGGCGGCACAGTGGGTTAGCCCTGCTGCCTCACAGCGCCGAGGTCCCAGGTTCGATCCCGGCTCTAGGTCACTGTCTGTGTGGAGTTTGCACATTCTCCCCGTGATTGCGTGGGTTTCACCCCCACAACCCAAAGATGTGCAGGGTAGGTGGACTGGCCACACTAAATTGCCCCTTAATTGGAAAAAATGAATTGGGTACTCTAAAAAAAATTTTTTAATCTTATCGCACATGGAATATAGTGTTCAATTCTGGTCGCCACACTACCAGAAGGATGTGGCGACTTTGGAGAGGGTGCAGAAGAGGTTTACCTGGATGTTAAAAATGAAATGAAAATCGCTTATTGTCACAAGTAGGCTTCAAATGAAGTTACTGTGAAAAGCCCCGAGTCGCCACATTCCGGCGCCTGTTCGGGGAGGCTGGTACGGAGGCTGAACCGTGCTGCTGGCCTGCGTTGGTCAGCTTTAAAAGCCAGCGATTTAGCCCAGTGTGCTAAACCAGCTCCTATGAAGGGGTATGAAAGGCATTAGCTATGAGGAGAGATTGGGTAAACTCTGTTTGTTCTCACTGGAACGTCGGAGATTGAGGGGCAACCTGATAGAAGTCTACAAAATTATGAGGGGCATGGACAGAGTGGATAGTCAGAAGCTTTTTCCCAGGGTAGAGGGGTCAATTACTAGGGGACATAGGTTTAAGGTGCAAGGGACAAAGTTAGAGGAGATGTATGAGGGAAGCTTTTTACTCAGAGGTTAATGGGTGCCTGGAACTCGCTGCCGGAGGAGGTGGTGGAAGCAGGGACGATAGTGACATTTAAGGGCTGTCTTGACAAATACATGAATAGCATGGAAATAGAGGGATACGGAACCCGGAAGTGTAAAAGGTTTAGGTTAGACAGGCAGTATGGTCAGCACGGGCCGAAGGGCCTGTTCCTGTGCTGTCCTTTTCTATGTTCTTTGTTGAACTGAGCCCAACTCCTGCCCCGCTATTTGTTCGTACATCCCGGAGATACAGGACTGCAAGAAACTTCAGAGAGTCGTGAATACCGCCCAGTCCATCACACGAACCTGCCTCCCATCCATTGACTCCATCTACACCTCCCGCTGCCGGGGGAAAGCAGGCAGCATAATCAAGGATCCCTCCCACCCGGCTTACTCACTCTTTCAACGTCTTCCATCAGGCAGGAGATACAGAAGTCTGAGAACACGCACAAACAGACTCAAAAACAGCTTCTTCCCCACTGTCACCAGACTCCTAAATGACCCTCTTATGGACTGACCTCATTAACACTACATCCTGTATGCTTCATCCGATGCCGGTGCTTATGTAGTTACATTGTATATCTTGTGTTGCCCTATTATGTATTTTCTTTCATTCCATTTTCTTCCCATGTACTTAATGATCTGTTGAGCTGCTTGCAGAAAAATACTTTTCACTGTACCTCGGTACACGTGACAATAAACAAATCCAATCCAATACTACCCTCCATCAATCCTGCGCAGGATAAAATCCCCTCCAACGAGGTGGATGGCTAAAGCACTGGGAAGCACAGAAAATACTGCTTAACCCAGCTCCCTATCTGAAGGTACCTAAATCCATCCACGTCCAAAAGTCCATATTTCTCCTTTAATTCCTCTGAGCTAGTGAACCATCCCTCCAAAAATAGATTGTCACCTTTTCCCACCCTCTCTCCTTCCAAGCACTAAATGGGCCATCTAGTCTTGCTGGCTCAAATAGGTGATTAGCACAGATGAGCACTGCTCACAATGCTGCCTCCAATTCAAAATGTTGACGGAGCTGCCTCCAAATGTTTAGCGTGGCCACCACTGGATTTGTGGGATATTTTGTCGGCGACACCAGAAGTGCCACAATTACCAATGTTCCCAAGCTCGTCTCCCTAACTGACCAGGATTCCATCCGCACCCAGAGGGCCCTCAGGCCCCCGCACCACTCCAGCACCTTATCCACATTAGCTGCCAAATAATAATATAATAAATTTGGCAGCGCGAGACCCCTGCCTGTCTCTCCCTCTGAAGCACCCCGATTCAAATCCTTGGGACCTTGCCCGCCCAGTTATATCCAGTAATAAGCCGGTCAACGTTATGAATAAATGATTTGGGCAGAAATACCGGGAGCCACTGGAAGAGGAATAGGAATCTAGGCAATATATTCACTCTAACCGACTGAACTCAGCCTGCCAGCGATAGCAGGAGGCTGTCCCACCTCTGCAGGTCTGCCTTGAACCTCCATACCAAGCCAGTAAAATCCAGCTTCCATAGCCGTCGCCAATCTTCTGCCACCTGTACCCCTAAGTACCGGAGGCTGATCCCTGTCAATCAAAATGGCAACCCCCTCAGTCTCGTTCCCCCTCCCATTGCCCCTCACGCAAAATATTCACTTTTCCCTATATTCTGTTCGTAGCCAGAGAAATCCCCAAATCGCCACAAAATCTCCATGATGTTTCCAATAGATGTCTCTGGATCCTTGCCGCATAACAGCAAATCGTCAGCATTTCACAATACCCTGTGCTTCACCCCCCTAACTATTCCATTCCATTCTTTCGAGACCCTCAACACCATAGCCAACAGCTCAATTGCTATTACAAACAACAAAAGAGAAAGCGAACATCCGTGCCTCGTGCCTGAATCCGAAACACTAGCAAACGGTGCTGCATATAGCAGCCACACCCAGGACACAACTCCCGGACCCAGCCCAAATTTCTCCAATACTGTGAAAAGGTATCCCCACTCCACCCGATCAAACGCTTTCTCTGCACCAGACACACAATAATCTCTAGCACTGGACCAGTCGCAGGAGTAAGCATCACATTAAGCAACCGGCACACATTCGCCGACAGCCTCTGTCCTTTCACGAACCCAGTCTGATCTTTCGCTATCAATTCCGGGAGGCTCCAGTCTTAAAGTCAACATCGTGGCCAGCAATTTGGCATCTACATTCAACAGGGGGATTGGACGGTATGACCCACAGTCCTTAAGGTCTTTGTCCTTTTTCAAGAGCAGCGAGATGGACGCCAGCCCCAATGTCCCCGGGAGGGCTCCCCTCTCCAAGGAGTCCCTAAACATGCCCAGTAATAATGGACCCAACTGATCCATGAACTTTTTATAGAACTCCACCGGGAACCCATCCGGCCACGGTGCCTTCCCTGACAGCATCTGCTCCATGGATTTCTACCAAATAAAGCGAGGCCTCCAACTCCATCGCAGCTTCTCCCCCACCTTGGGAAATTCAAGAATTCCGAAAAACTCCGCCATCCCGCGTCCACCTTTTGGCGATTCCAACTGATATAACTCCTCATAAAAAGCCTTGAACACGCAACTCACCTACTCCAACTTACCCTCCTCAACCTGAACAACCTCCCTATCCACCCCCAGCTGCCTTAATTGATAAGCCGAAAGCTGACTTGCCTTCTCCTCACAATCGTACACTGCCCCTTTTGCTTGCCTTAACTGCCGCACCGCCTTGTCCATTGACATCCTGCACATCAACAATTCAGTGGCCGGATCCCTCGCATATCTACGATCCATGTTTAAAATCTTATCCACCAATTTCTGTCACTCCTCCCTAGCTTCAGAAACCGTGATAATCTCTCCCCTGATCACCACTTTCAAAGTCTCCCACAGAATCCAGGGTGAGACCTCATCATTATCATTATACATAATGTATTCCTGAATGGCCCTTGGAATTCACCACTGACCCCCAAATATGACAACAACCCAACATCTAACTGCCAACCCCCACAGTGCTCCTGGCCAACTCCCAGCGCCAGGTCCACCCAATGTGGGGCGTGATCTGAAATCACTACTGCCGAATATTCAGCGGCCTACCTCCTGCTGGTAGAGTTCTACTTATAAGGAAGTAATCGATCCATGAATACACTTTGTTATTATTGGGAAAAATGAGAACTCCCTCTTCCCCAGGTGTGCTAACCTCCACAGGCCCACCCTTCCCCCTACCTCTTTCATGAACGTGGACAATACTCGCGCCATTCCGACCGAGGCCAGCGATCTCGGCCTGGATTGATCCACCTTCGGGTCCAGGCCGCAATTCATTTCACCCCCAGATTGATTTTAGATTTTCTAAGACAAAATCCTCACTCAATATTGCACCGAGTTCATCCTTAACGAACAACACCATCGCACATTTTTTTCCTTTGTGCCTGACCTTCCTAAATATGAAATACCCTTGGATATACAGTATTCCTTGTTCCCGCCTCACCAAGCTCTCTCAGTCACTTAACTCCAACTTAAATACCCTACTACAGTCCAAAGCCGCACTTCTTCAGTTACCAAACTCCAACGTAAGCACTCTACTGCAATCTAAAACTGCACTCCAGCACAGACAAAGCTGCACTTTAAGATAGCCTACTTTTATACTACTACTAATAATAACAATATTTTAGCCGTTGGAAACCTATTTAAGTTAGTTTTCAGCTGCAAGCAAAGTCTGTATAGGATCCGCTTTAAAGCTGAACTAAAATGCATCTTCTTCCAACCCAACAGAAATTTTAGTTAACTGCTAAAAGAAAGAAATATTAGACTATAGATAGAAATCAACCCTTAATTTAACCTTTAAATTCTCTCAGTCACCAAACTCCAATTTAAGCACTCTACTGCAGTCCAAGGAGAGACAGAGAGAGTCACAGAGAAAATTCCAGAGCTTGGACATAGACAGCTGAAGTCAAAATGCAATGGTGGGGAAAAGAAAGTTAGGGATTAACAAAATGCCAGAGTTAGAAGCCAGTTCCATTCTTGGTGTGTTCTGGAGCTGTATGTGCTTATAGAGATAGGGAGAGATGAGGCCATGGAGGGGTTTGAGCATAAAAATTGCAAGTATGGCGCCGAGGACCTGGATTCAATCCCGGCTCTGGGTCACTGTCCATGTGGAGTTTGCACATTCTCCCCGTGTCTGCGTGGGTTTCACCCCCACAACCCAAAGATGTGCAGGTTAGGTGTATTGGCCATGCTAAATTGTCCCTTAATTGGGAAAAAAAATTGTTGGGTACTCTAAATTTATTTATTTTTTAAATAAACTGCATATGGGTCCGGTAAGGAGAATGCCATGTCACGAGACCAGGCCTCATTAAAACACACCAGAGCCTCATTAAAATACACCAGCTTGACTCTTGTCCAAATCCATCATCAGCGACATCAAACCATTAGATACATATGAGAGGAGGTAGCAGTTAGAGAACTACAGGGACAATCTCCAGCAATCAAATATCCTTGAATAATTTAAGAAACTGGTGGAAGCTGTGATTAAGCCCTTGGTGGGGTTATTTTAGATCAATGAACCTGGAATGGGCAAAAGGGTTTCTTTCCCCATGTTTATCTTGTGAAATACTATGTGAACTGTAGACAATACAGACATGAAGAGACTTGTTCATGAAAATATTGGCACAGCTTCAGTGCTGTACTGTTCTATGTTCTATGTTTAAATTTCAACACATCACGATCTCTCAAATCAAGAAATGGCTTACAAGAAATGGGTGCTCCCTTTTCATAGTTTCCAATTCTTGATTAGACCTCTCATAAGAACATGGGCAGCAAGGTAGCACAAGTGGATATCACTGTGGCTTCACAGCGCCAGAGTCCCAGGTTCGATTCTCCACTGGGTCACTGTCTGTGAGGAGTCTGCACGTTCTCCCCGTGTGTGCGTGGGTTTCCTCTGGGTGCTCCGGTTTCCTCCCACAGTCCAAAGACGTGCAGGTTAGGTGGATTGGCCATGATAAATTGCCCTTAGTGACCAAAAAGGTTAGGAGGGGTAATTGGGCTACAGGGATAGGTTAGAAGTGAGGGTTTAAGTGAGTCAGTGCAGACTCGATGGGCCAAATGGCCTCCTTCTGCACTGTATGTTCTATGACTATGAGATGTAGGAACGGGAATTGGCCATTTGGCCTGCTCCACTATTCAATAAGATCATTACTGAAATCAGCTACCTCTTTCTACTCTATCCACAGATCCCTTGATACCCTCAGTATCAAACACACGCAGCGGAATGCTGCTTCGGCGGGATCTTCCAGTCCACCAGCAGCGCACCCACGCACGCTGGTTTCCCGACGGCATGGAGCGGCCATGATGGGAAACCTCAATGGCCGGCTGCGAGAACGGAGAATGTCGCTGCTGGCGGGGGAGCATCACACTTGAAAAAGCGGCTGGCAAACCGAAGATTCACATCCGTGATCTCTGACTTGAATATGCACAATAGTGCATCCACAGCCCTCTAGAGTAAAGAATTCCAAATGTCCGTAACCCTTTGACTGAAGAATGTTCTCCTCTGAATAGCCAATTGTAGGCTCAAGGCTGCAGTTCATTTGTCATGATTATGCCCATGAAACCAACTAAACTAACATTAAATATTCAGTACAGTATCATTAAACTAGTGTTTGTTGTCTTAGCTGTCAGCGTTGTTTTTATTGAGAAGGACAAGGGTTAAAAATCTTATCAGGCTATAAAAGAAGCCATTATCTACTTGACTTTCCTGGTGCTACTTACAGTGATCAAGGTTATTCAAGTAGTGATACTGTACCGCCTGATTCTAAGGCTCCACAAGCAGCAAAGCTACACCAGAGAAAGCACAGGTCAATAAAATGGCACATGAATGAAGCGCCCTTTGCACAGAATTACCTATTTCCCAATAAAGCAAATAATGAGATAATGAGTACAGGCAGGCTGTGCTCCATAAAATGAACATTATGCTCATTATACTGAATTTGTTCAAATAAAGTCCAATGCTCAATTTCATATTCTTCAAACAAACTTCACTCAGTCTTTATTTCTGGGCGCCAGTTTAGCTCGGTTGGCTGGACAGCTAGTTTGTGATTGCAGAGAAAGGCCAACAGCTTGAGTTCAATTCCCATAACAGCTGAGGTTATTCATGAAGACTCTGCCTTCTCAACCTTGCTCCTTGCCTGAGGTGTGGTGACCCTAAGGTGAAATCACCATTAATGGGACTTCCGGTGGCGGCCATGGTGTGAGTGGTCGCTCATTTGGTGGCTCCTGCTCATGGTGGTAATTTTGGACATTTTCCCCGGCTAACAGGTGGATGTGTTGATCGAAAAAGATGTAGGAGTGGAAGGAGAAAGTGTCCCACTGGTGGATGGATTTGTGGACCAGAAGTGGTCGAAAAAGAAAGGAGCAGTTGGAGCAAGTTGGAGTTGTGCCTGCGACACAGGGGAAGATGGAGCAGGGTCAGGGACCGGCCCTACCCTCAATGGTCAACGAAACAGTTGGTGGGCTTCCTGAAGGAGAATTTGGCTAGGGGGGTGGACCCGATAAAGACAGGGGGTGACCGCCTGGAAACAAGGTTGGAGGTCCCGAGCCAGGGGATCCAGAAGGTGGAGGAGATGGGTGGGGGAGCACAAGGAGAAGCTCGCCTTGATGGCGGCCGAGTTGGGGGTGATGCGGGACAATCAGTGGCGGCAGCAGGAGAAGGTGGAGGACTTGGAGGTCCCACAGGCAGAATTTGAGGATCGTAGGGCTGCTGGAGGGAAGGGAGGGAGGAGACACTGGCACGTACATAGCTCGGATGTTCGAGAGGTTGCTGGGGAAGGGGTATTTGAACGACCGTTGGAAGCGGACCGGGTGCACAGGGCGCCGATGAGGAAGCCCCAGGGCAACAAGCTGCCGAGGGCGACGTTGGTGCGCCTGCATCGGTTCCTGGATAAGGAGCAGATCCTGAGGTGGGCCAGGCAGACAAGGTGCTGTACCTGGGAGGCAGAGAGCTGCATGTGTATCAGGACCTGGGTGGAGCTGGCCGAGAGGAACGGGAGCTTCAACAAGGTGAAGGTGGCCCTCTTCAAGAAGGGGGTGAAATTTGGTATGCTGTACCCGGCAGGCCTGTGGATGACCTATAAAGCTCATGAGCTGTACTTTGTGATGCTGGATGCTCGAGAAAATTAAGTTCGCCCTGATGGACTCATTGGAAGGGTTTGCCCGGAGGCGGCAGCCGTTTGTCGACTTCTTTGGTAGGGGCTAAGCTGTCAGCAGTGTGGGAGGAGGGGGAGGAAGCAGCCTCTGATCATCTGGGACTATGGTGGCTTTACTTACTTACTTTATTGCTCAGAAGAATTCAAGGAAAGGTAAACAAAGTATTCTGAGTTAAAGAAACAATTGCAGTAACCAGATTTAAAGTGGGACAGCAGCCTTCAAAGATAAAACAAATGTCTGATGCCATATTAACAGTCTAGGAATCAAGAGTCAAGCAATTTGCACCACAGTCAAGACAAAGAAATCCTAAAGCGTTGGTGTAAAATCCTAAACTGGATTTATTTTTAAAGTGGAGCAGATGTTTTGTTTCAAAGTGTCATTTGGAAAACCTGGGCCAGGATTCTCTTGGAGAATCCTAAGGGAGACGTGAGAATCGCGCCCCGCTGCCCCGACGCTGGCTTCCCGATTCTCCGGCGCGATTCTCGGGGGCCCGCGGGATCGCCGCCGCGCCAGTCGGGGGCCATTGAAAGAGGGACCCCCCCCCGGATATTCTCCAGGCCCCGGCGGGCTGAGTGGCTGCCGAATTCGGCCGAGTCCCACCGGAATGGGTTACTCAGGTCCCACACAGCGGGACCTGGAAGGTGTGCCTGCGGGTGCGTCCTGGAAGGGAGGCAGGGGGATCCGACCCCGGGGGGCCTCCACGGTGGCCTGGCCCGCGATCGGGGTCTACCGATGTGTGGGCAGGCTGGTTCCGTGAGGGCCTATGTTCCTCCGCACCGGGCTCCTGTAGGACACAGCCATATTGCCCGGGGGCTGGAGTGTAGACGGGAGCCCACACGCATGCACGAACTTGCGCCGGCCATTCTGCGCCAGCTCGACCTGCGGGGACCACTCCGCCGCTGACCTACCCCCCCGAGGAACGGGAGCATGCTTGATTATCGGGAACCGTTGATGCCGGAGTGGTTGGCGCCACTTTTCATGCCGGCATCAGAACTTGGCTGCGGGATTGGAGAATCGCGCCCTGGTCTGGATTTTGGAATACAAACCGCTAAGGGAAAACACAATTATGAGAGAAGATCTTTAAATGTGATTTTGAGAGTGGAATTTGGAAACCCTCATGTGACAATCTTTTGGGGGGATTCTGAGGAGACATCCACAAACATTCAGGGGTTCAGCGCAGAATGCGTGTATTTGCCCACAGTCATTTTGTGTGCTTAACAGGGACTTTGTGTTAATGAGACCATTGTAGATTTAGATGTACTTGGAATCTGTACTAATCCTAAAACTTTATGTAATTGCTAAAACAAGGAGGGAGTAAAGGCATTGTATCATAATCCAATTGTTTCATACTTTATAAATGTTTTTCTCTTGTTAAAACTATTAAGCTGTCCTATAACTCTGTTCCCCATGTTTTATAAAAAATAAATAAAAGCTATGGTCTTTTTTTTTAAATTTAGATTACCCAATTATTTTTTCCAATTAAGGGGCAATTTAGCGTGGCCAATCCACCTACTCTGCACATTTTTGGGTTGTGGGGGCGAAACCCACGCAGACACGGGGAGAATGTGCAAACTCCACACGGACAGTGACCCAGAGCCGGGATCGAACCTGGGACCTCAGCGCCGTGAGGCGGTTGTGCTAACCACTAGGCCACCGTGCTGCCCGTAAGCTATGGTCTTTTGAGCCAGTGTTCCATTCTGGGATCTTCCCATCCAGTTATAACATCAACTGGGATTGTTACACAGGACTAAGACCTCACTTTTGATATTTTAATAAAATGTGTGTATACATATTGTGCATATATGTACTATATACACATGTATATATATCTCCTCATGCCTAATCTCTAAAATTTATAAAGACACTTTACAACTCTTGAAATTGGGCTTTAATGTCCTGCCCCACAGAGCCAAGACTATCACGGTGTGCACTGCATCGTCAGAGCAGGAAACCTCACAAAGGCACCTCCAAAGACTCGGACTTTTTTTTTTAATAAACATTTTATTGAGGTTTTTTTAGTTTTACAACAGCAACAAAATAAACAATATACATAAGTCTATAAACATAGTCCAAAAAGCTTCCCCGTCCCACCTTTATTAACCCCCTACTCTAAACTAAACTAACTCCCCCCCCTCCCCCCCCCCCTCCCCCCCCCTTCTGCTGACGTTTAATTTTCTGCAAAGAAGTCGATGAACGGTTGCCACCTCCGGGCGAACCCCCAAACTGGTGCCCTTACATGGTCAGCTACTCTGAGGTGCGTCTGCTGCAGCATTACCACATCCGCCTTCAGTCCTCTCAAATGTGCAAACACGCATGCCCTCTTGACTAGCCCCTCTCGTATTCCAGGTGATCAGTCTAGTTGGGGGGCTCATCACCCCCGCCCTTCGCCGATCAGCCATCCCCTCTCTTGAGCCAGCCGCCAGCCCGTGCCCCATGCCTGCCCCCGGTCCCAGGCCGCCTCCGCCCCCAACCTCCTCACTGTCCCTCAGCAAAAGTCCCTCCCTCAACAGCAGAACATTTCTCCCCCCCCCCCTAGTAACAGCACAATGTAAATCAACCCCTTTGATAAGCCTAACATCTGCTCGCCCCCCACTACGCTTCCATAGGCTAGCCCGCCCAGCTAGCTTGGTGACCCTCGCCCCTGGCACCAGACAATCTCCCACCTATTGTTCCCTCCCCACCCTCCCCCCCACTCATACATACATATTCAAATGAAAAACAATCCCAACACAATTGCCAGACAGAGATTTTAAAAAACCAAGTTGAACACACAAAAAAAGAATAAACACATCTCCATTCCCCATTAGTGCAATTGCAAACTTTACCTCACTCATCTCTGCAGCTGGCCCCAGCTGGCCCCAGATCCACACAGCAGGCATAACAAATAACGTCCGAAAAAGCAAGAAACAAGAAACGTTTTTTGAAAAACATAAACACCAGAGCAAAATTCAAAGTTCTCAGTCTTACACCAGTCCTTTCCTTTTCGCAAAGTCCAGCGCTTCCTCAGATGACTCAAAATAGAAATGTGTGACCCAGAGGCGGGCCAGGTACAATAGCCCGAACTTCACCTTTTTCTTGAAAAGGGTCAACCTGATCTGGTTATCCCCGCTCTTCTCCTGGCCACCTCCGCACTCAGGTCTTGATAAATCGGCAGGACACTGATGTCCCAATTGCTGCTCCGTGTCTGTTTGGCCCATTGTAAAACGCGCTCCTCATCCAGATATATGTGGAATCTCGCCACCATTACCCTAGGGGGTCTCCCATTCGCGGCTTCCTCGCAAGCGTTCTGTGTGCTCTGTCCACCTCCAAGGGTCGGGGGAAAGCCCCATACCCCAGCAGCTTCTCAAACATGGCGACGATGTATGCCCCAGCGTCCGCTCCTTCGGATCCCTCCGGAAGCCCGACAATCCTCAAGCTCTGCCGACGGGACCTATTCTCCAGGTCCTCCACCTTCTCCGGGAGCCTTTTCTGCTGGTCTCTCAGCATCCCCACCTCCAAATCCACCACAGTTTGATGTTCCTCCTGGTCAGCCAGCGCCTTCTCTACTTTCTGGATCACCCGATCTTGGGCATCCAATCTAAGTTCCAGCCGCGAAATTACGTCTTTAATCGGGTCCAAGCAGTCCTGCTTCTGCTTGGCGAAGCCCTCCTGGATAACTTGCATCAGCTGCTCTGTTGACTGCTAGGTCGGCAAGCCAGACGTCCAGTCATCCACCATGCTTTCTCCCACTGCAGCTTCAGTCCAAGCCTTCTCTGTCCTTCTGTTTCTGCCTTTACGAGCACTTCTAGTCCTTCTCTCCATGCACCGATGTGGGAATTTAGTTCAAAATTGCCTCTGTCATAAATTTTTCAAATCAAGTCCGGTAAAAAATCAGGGGGAAATGTCCCCCTGGGAGCGGGAGCCACCAAATGTGCGACTTACTCCTTCATAGCCGCCACCGGAAGCAAAGACTAGGACATTTTATCATCTTTATAATCGTTATTAGTGTCACAAGTAGGCTTACATTGACACTGCAATGAAGTTACTGTGAAAAGCCCCTCCTCGCCACATTCCGGCGCCTGTTCGGGTACACAGAGGGAGAATTCAGAATGTCCAAATTACCTAACAGCACGTCTTTTGGGATTTGTGGGAGGAAACCAGAGAACCCGGAGGAAACCCACTTGAATGTAGGGAAAAGTGAGATATTTCCGGTGAATGCTGTGGGGTGGGGGTGGGGGGGCGAAACTGGGGGTTCTGCCATTTAAGGTGGCAAGAGAGCGTTTCTGGCAGGCAACGTATGAGTTTTCCACGATGCATAGGTGGAATCTGACAAAATTGGTGGAGGAGATCAAGGGGGGTACCTTAAACGGTGGGATAAGCTGCTCCTGACATTGGTGGGGAGGGTGCAGGTGGTGAAGATGAACATGCTGCCAAGATTCTTGTTTGTGTTTCAGTCCCTCCCGATTTTTCTCCCCAAGGACCTTTTTTGGAAGATTGATGCGCCAATCTCAGAATTTGTGCGGGCAGGGAAGGTCCCGAGGGTGAAGAGGGCTTTGTTGCAAAGGCTGGTGTTCCCGAACTTGTTGCATTATCATTGGGCAGCGAATGTGGAGAAGGTGAGATGATGGTGGGAGTGGGATGGTATGGACTGGGTCAGGTTGAAGGCGTAGTCTTGTTACGGTACAAGCCTGAGGGCGCTGGTGGCGGCTCCGTTGCAGCTCGCTCTGAGGAAGTACATGGGGAGTATAATGATGGAGTCATCTGTAAAAATCTGGAACCAGCTGAGGCGGCACTTTAAACTGGGTAGCATTTGGTGTTTAACGCCACTGTGTGAGAACTATAGGTTCACATGGGGGGGGGGGGCATGGGGGAATGTGGCGTGTAGGCGGTGGAGGGAGGGGGTTGCAGTAGGTTAGGGATAGGACATGTTTTTGGAGGGGAAGTTTGCTGGGCTAGAGGAGCTGCGGGAGAGGATTGAGTTACCAAGGAGGAGTGAGTTTAGGTACTGGCAGTGCGGAGCTTTGCGTGTAAGGAGCTGCCTTCATTCCCTTAGGTACTGGGATCTACCCTTCTAGAGGAAATGCTGCTCCCGGATGACGGGGAATCATGCTCATATTTTCTGGGGATGTGAGGAATTGGAGAACTTTTGGGAGTCAGTGTTTGGGACCTCATCAGGTTGAAGTGAAGCCGGACCCTATGATGGCAATTTTTGGGGTGGTTGGAGGTGCCGGTACTGCTGGAGGGGGAGGGGCCAATTTTGTGGCCTTCGCCTTTCTGATTGCCTGGAAATGGGTCCTCCTGAATTGGAGGTTGGCCACGCCGACAGGGGCTGTTGTTGCATGGCTGGGGAATTTGCACTGATTTCTCAGGTTGGAGAAAATCAAATTTGTCTGAAGGGGGTCAGAGGTACGGCGGAGGCTGTTTATGGCTGTATTAGAGGAGCTGTTTGTCACTGGTGGGTTAAAAGGGGAAAAATGTACAAACCGTACACTTCGATTGGATTTAAGCTTGTGTTATTTTGTTGAATATGTTTGGAACAAAATATTTTTTAAATGAGTGATTTCACAACCTGTCATTTATCACAGTGGGGCACCTGTTAGTTCAGTTTGATCGATAGCTCCAACTGCTTGAAATTAGACTGAATACCAATGCTCCTTCTTATAAGGGATTAAATGTAGCAAATAGCTTTTTTAAATCAAGAATTGTGTTTTTCTTAGTAGTAAATTCATCAGAAGACAATTAACTTTATTTAATATCAGCATAGGTCCTGAGGTCTGCCTATGGTTGATACTGGGTGAGTTGGCAGGGCGGGTGCAAAGGCAAAACAGGGTATTAGGTAGAGCGTGTATTGGCATCAGTTGGCACTGAATTGGCATAGGAGCTCTTAAGGGCCTTGGGGATAGAGAGGCATAGGCTGGCATGGAGGGCAATGAAGCACCATAGTGCTGGGTGGGGCAGCATGAGATGGCATAGATTAGCATGGATAGGGCATAGGAAGTGGGTGGGGTGAGGGGGTGGGGAAAGATGATTTTTGTTTCATTCCTGGTTTCACAGCTGGGTCAGAATTGCTGGAGTACCGAAGCCGGCCCTCTACCCAGTCTGTCTCTGCGCCCAGCAGCCTCTGTGCTGTCTTCACATCTTTCCCGGGGCAATGGGCACGACTCCCATTACACCCTGCCACACCATCACTCCAACCCCCAGGATCTTCTGGGCAGTTTTTCAGGAGTTAGTTTCACAAAGCAGGAAATTCTCCTGACTCCGCACCCCTGACCCAGAATGAACATTCTGGCAAGTGTGTGGACTTTGCAATTACCTAATTTCCGAAGGAAGCAACCTTTTCAATATTTGGTCCACTTGGGGGGTTATTTGTCCATTGTTTTTTTTAAATCATGCTCCCATGAAGCGCCTTTGGATATTTTATGTTAAAGACACCATATAAGTTATTGTTATTGTACAGTTTAATCACAAGCAACTCAGCTCAGCACCAATTTAGGAATGCATGAAGTGAGCAAAAGACATTTAGCTCATGACGCTCACACCTTCCACGTACGATGTACATTCGACTCTCTCATAGACTCAGCCTGCTCAGAAATGTATCCATCCTCACATCTTTATCAACGTTAAACAACTGACTTCCGGAGTGGATGCCAACTCCTTCCCGTGCAGCACTTATGAACCAAGCCTAACTTTCCATTGAAAAGAAAACAAAGAATGGGGCAGGGTTAATAATGATTGTCTACCACCCGCACCTCGCCGTCAGAGGTCTTGCCCATGTCCCCTTGAAGTAGTCACCACAACCTGTGTCTATGCCATGAACACCTAACACCTGAACCATGTTCCCAACGAAGCTTGGCAACGTATTTTATGCAATTGAATTTTTCAATTGAATTTTACTGAATGGCGTTACACCAGGGAAAACTGAAATCAGGAGATGCAATTCTCTTCTGGGGAAATGGCTTCAGAGTTCCTGTTACACCCTGAAATATTTTCGCCTGAAACTTTCTGCAAACTCGGGGGAAACTGACCAAAGACGGTATGTAGCCGAAACTATTCAAATGTCTGTTTTACCTGCTCCATGATCTCTGATTGCGTTCTCGTGCGGCGAACCACTTTCTCAAAAGTTCTGCACAAGTTTGAATGCCGCCCACTGCCAGCCAGTCCCGCGTGGTTGGTAGTAATGTGTCCAGTGCGGATTCACCAGCAAGCCCTCTGTCCTGGTACAGTTCCACCCGTGTCCAGGGTAACCCAACCCCCAGCTTTCTTGATCGCTGTGGGCAGCCTCGCAGTTCTTGAGAAATGCCTAATAGGCTTTCATGGTTCTCAAACTCTCAGCAACAACTTCCTCATTCCAGACTGGAATAGGTGCTGCAACTGGTGATGTCACTGATCCCAGCGTCTTAGCTCCTCCGAGCTCCAGCTCTGTTACACCAGGGTTTCTCCAGCAAGTCTCAAGTCATTTACCACCACAATGTGAGGCTGAGAGACATTCTCCCCCCCCTTACTAATTTGGCTTTATTTGTTATTAAGGAGCCCTCAGCTCAAATACCTGAACAGAGATTTTGAAATTTTTTAAAAATCACAACCTTGTTGAGCTATGAAAATATCTGCACACAGCTCACCCATCCCCAGCTACCAAGGCCCTGAGGGGACTTGACAAGGTGGATGTGGAGAGGATGTTTCCTCTTGTGGGTGAATCTAGAACTAGGAGTCGCTGCAGAGATTTGGCAAGAGGCATCCAGATTCTCTCCACAGATGCTGTCAGCCCTGCTGAGATTGTCCAGTATTTTCTGTTTTTGTTTCAGATTCCAGCACCCGCAGTAATTTGCTTTTATCTAAGCGATGAGGAGAAATTGTTTCTCACAGAGGGTTTTGAGTCTCTGGAAACAGAGTCTGCATATTATTAATGCAGAGCTACATAGATTCTTGATAAGCAAGAAGGTGAAGGTTATCAGGGGTAGGCAGGAATGTGGAGGTGAAGTTACAATCAGATCAGCCATGGTTTTATTCAATAGCAGAGTCGGCCTACTCCAGCTGCTAATTTGTATGTTTGTATGCAAGCCTGCATTGTGATCACCGTCAAACCTTTTTTTTCTCTGCTCCACTCTCTCTTCCATCTCTTCTTGTCTCCCCCTCATTTCCCCGAACAGCCCCACGATGAAGTCAGTCATTCACCAGCACACTTTCCCACTCCATAAAGACCCAAAAGCACACGGCTGCAGACATCTGACCTTCCTTACTGGGAAAGTCCTGACTGTCCCTTGTGCCAACCTTCCTTTTGCCTATTTCTCACATTCTTCTGCTTCATTCCTTCTCTCTCCATTCTGTCTTCCCCATCCTTTCTGTCCCTTCTCACTATTTGGGCGTATTTTACTTACCTTCCTTTCCCTCCCTGTCCCTTCTGCGCAGAACCTCCTTTCCATCCAATCCTATTCCTCCTTTGCCCAGGTATCAAAACGTCTCAGTCTTTCAAATTCAGAATGGCCCAGCACTATCGATCTGCGGGTGGTCATTTGCTTGAGGTATCCACCCTCAAGATGAGCTGGGAGACCCCTCAAAGTCCCAATTCATGGACTAACCATGTAGGAATTGCATAGGAAGTACGGACTTCCAGTGGGTAATACCCCTGCAGCTGCAATCTTCCAAAACTCTGAATTAAAATCAGAGACTTTGGATATTTCCTACTCAATTCCCAGAATAGTTACCCAAAAAGGTAGAAGATATAAAACCAGGTCTAATTACTGGGTAGCTATACTACTGACCCTCCAACTCCCCCTAACCTTGACTACCTGACTACCCCATGACCCGACTACCCCAATCCATATATCACCCTACTCCCTCACTCCTAACCTGCCACCCAGCCCCCTTACCCAACAACCTGCCCCCTCACCCACATATCCGGCATCCTACTCCCTCTGCCATACACCTGCCTCTCTACTTCACAACCCACCCACCTGTCACTCAACCACTCAGCCTTGTACCTGCCAGCCTATACCCTCCCCATCTACCTGCCATCCTACCTCCTCACCCACCCATCACCCACTATCTCTCCGTAGCTTCTCAAAGTGGCTTTGGAATCTTTAAACTTACCGGAATACTGCAGTTAGTGTCGTCAAAAGAGAGGTTGGCTTGGTTTTGCCTAATGATCCTGTCTAAAAGGCAGGACTCCCAGAATAGGTACACTCAGCATTTCTGAGGAGGCCGGGCTTGGACATCCAGGCAGGAACTGCAGAGCTCTGATGCAAAGTAAATAAATAGGAATGGAGTGGCAAGCTAATGGTTATTGGCACATTTTGGAACATTTTGCTCATTATGTTCCTTGTGGAAAACTTATGCCATTGTGGAAGCAGAAACCAAGTGGAGTAGAGGGAGATCTGCTTGAGTCTCTTCACATTGAAATTGTCTGAGGTCACAGGAACGTTGGCCCCAGGAATGAGATCTGAACTCATCAAGGACAACATGAGATCCACTTGGGATCACCATTGGCATTCCTAATAGACTCACCCACCAACTACTCTACTTTCTCAGAACATTAAGGGAATTTGGCATGTCAGCTACGACTCTCACCAACTTTGACAGATGCACCATAGAAAGCATTCTTTCAGGTTGTTTCAAAGCTTGGTATGGTTCCTGCTCTGCCCAAGACGGCAGGAAACTACAAAAGGTCGAGAATGTAGCCCAAACTCAGAAAGGCAGCCAGCATAATTAAGGACCCCATGCACCCCGGACATACTCTCTTCCACCTTCTTCCATCAGGAAAAAGATACCAAAGTTTGAGGTCACGTACCAACCGACTCAAGAACAGCTTCTTCCCAACTGCTATCAGACTTTTGAATGGACCTACCTCGTATTAAGTTGATCTTTTCTCTACACCTTGCGATAACTGTAACATTATATTCTGCAGTCTCTCCTTCCTTCCCTATGTACGATATGCATTGTTTGTACAGCATACAAGAAACAATACTTTTCACTGTATACTAATACATGTGACAATAATAAATCAAATCAAAGACTCAAAATTCTTTTCAATGTCTACCATAAACTACCACCACACACCCAGACGGAGTATTATAAAGTCCTGAGTCATGAGATTAGATCCAAAACAGATTCATGTGTAACCTGTCTCAGCTTTAATTGTCTTAAAAAAGATGGGTAGGATTCTCCGTTGGCTGACACCGACATCGCAAAATGCGATGAGGCAGAGAATCGGTTCCGTAGCCAAAATCGCGGCGGGCGCCAATTCGACAGCTGTGTCAATGAATTCCGAAATGCACGAACAGTAAACACTGTTTGCATGTCAATATTAGGCCTGGCCCAGTATTCTCCGGGCCTCCGTGATGCTCCGCCTCCGATGGGCCGAGTTCCCGACAGACTTGTGCTTTTAAAAATCGCGAAACTGGCGTCGTGGCTGAAAAGGGAGAGAGAGGTGGTAGGTCACAGAGAAGAGTGATTGTGGGCTGCTGAGCCAAACACTGGCTAGGGTGGCTGGGGTGGAGGGCCCTGCCAGGGACAGGGGAGAGGGGGTGATAGGGGAATGGGCCAAGTGGCCGGGGTGACGGGACTGGGGCAGTATCCAGTCACGGATTGCCATGGCCAGCAAGGCAACTAGATAGCTGTGCACTCCACTGACCACCCACCATGGCCCTTGGTTCAGCAGAGTGACGACAGCCATATGGGTGACCCCCCCCCACACCCAACCCTCTGCTATACCCCCCACCTGGCTGCCGCCACCCACCAGTGGGGCATCAGGCATCCCACCCAGGGCAATGCCCACTGTGGCCCCTACAAGGGCACCGGGCAAAGCCGTGGAAAGTACTGCTGGCAAGGGCAATGCTAACCAATTCTCACCCTGGCAGCAGGGACAGGCGACAGGTCCCCATGTTGTCAGGCATCGACAGGCCAGGGGTGTGGAGATGTGGGGGGAGAGATCATGTGGAGCAGCGCCCGCAATGCCAATTAGGGGCACCAAGCAGCCCATTGGACCAGGTTTGGCATGGAGGTGTGCTCCATGCTAACATGTCGGCCTTTCACCCCCTTGTGGTAGACCACTGATGTATTATACTATATGTATGGGTTTTATGGTAAGGCCCCTGTACTACAGGTATGGAGGTAGATCCCTGCCTGCTGGCTCCGCCCAGTAGGCGGAGTATAAATGTGTGTGCTCCCCGTACAGCAGCCATTTCGTCAGCTGCTGTAGGAGGCCACACATCTCTGTGTAATAAAGCCTCGATTACATTCTACTCTCATCTCGTCGTAATTGATAGTGCATCAATTTATTACACAGAGATTTTTCAGAGATGGACCTCCGGATCGCCTTCAGCTGCATCCTCAAGCAGACAACGCCAAAAAAGACTTCGAACATTGGCTAACTTGCTTTGAAGCGTATATCGGGTCTGCACCAGACCCAATCCCAGAAGCACAGAAGTTCCAGATTCTGTATGCGTGGCTGAGCTCCAATGTTTTTCCCCTCGTCCAGGACATGCCGACCTACGCAGAAGCCATGGCGCTACTGAAGGGGAATTCCGCTCAGCGGACCAACAAAATCTACACCAGGCACCTCCTGTCCACGCGGCACCAACTTCCCGGTGAGTCTGTGGAAGATTTCTGGCATGCCCTGCTCGCCCTAGTTAGAGACTGTGACTGCCAGGCCGTTTCGGCCACTGAACATTCGAACCTGCTGATGAGAGACGCGTTCGTTACGGGCATAGGGTCTGACTACATCCGCCTGCGCCTCTTAGAAGGGGCCACGCTTGACCTCTTGGTGACCAAGAAACTAGCGCTGTCGCTTACGGTCGCCTCACGCAACGTACAGGCTTATGCCCCCGACTGCACGGCCCACCCCAGCGTGCATTGTGGACTCCGGCGAGAGCCACCCCATCAAGGACGCCATTAGCGACCGCCCTCAACCAGCCCCACGCCTGCGCCACGCGGCGGCCAACCAACCCCGGGGGTCCCAAATGCTACTTCTACGGACAGCCAAAACACCCCCGGCGCGGAGCGCGCTCTGCAATAAAGCCTTGATTACATTCTACTCTTGTCTCGTCATAATTGATAGTGCATCACCCCTGAATGAATTTTGGAATTCAACCAGCATTGGTGGCCTTCCTGCTGGTCGCTGCAGCGCTGGGGGATGCCCTGAGGCTATATGAGCTGGTGCTGCTTAGGAGGAGCAGAAAGCTGCAGCAGTGGAGCATGCAGCAGTGGAGCATGCAGCAGTGGAGCATGCAGCAGCGGAGCATGCAGCAACGGAGCGTGCAGCAGCGGAGCATGCAGCAGCGGAGCATGCAGCAGTGGAGCATGCAGCAGCTGAGCATGCAGCAGCGGAGCATGCAGCAGCAGAGCATGCAGCAGCGGAGCATGCAGCAGCGGAGCATGCAGCAGCAGAGCATGCAGCAGTGGAGCATGCAGCAGTGGAGCATGCAGCAGCGGAGCGTGCAGCAGCGGAGCGTGCAGCAACGGAGCGTGCAGCAGCGGAGCATGCAGCAGTGGAGCGTGCAGCAGTGGAGCATGCAGCAGTGGAGCGTGCAGCAGCGGAGCATGCAGCAGCGGAGCATGCAGCAGCGGAGCATGCAGCAGTGGAGCGTGCAGCAGCGGAGCATGCAGCAGTGGAGCATGCAGCAGCGGAGCATGCAGCAGCGGAGCGTGCAGCAGTAGAGCATTCCATAGAGGAACAGGTGGCAACCACCCAGGATGGAGAGCTGGCTGCCCAACAGGCCGAGGAGGAGGAGATGCCAAGGAGTGCCTCATGAGGCCTGGTTTGTACTAGCAGAGCCTGTCATTCGAAGACTCTGGCTGAGCAGAGAGACAGTGTGACATATCTGCCAGATCATGGTGTACCTGACAGCGTATGGGTCTGGGGCAGGACACCCGCTCCCGGCGGCCAGCAAGTTGACGGGTGCCTTGAGCTTTTACGCCATGGGGTCCTTCCAGGCGCCGAGTGGAGATCTGTCCCGGATCTCACAGACCTTACTGCACAGGTGTTTTGCACCATCACGGAGGTCCCATATGCCCAGACAGCCCAATCCATCCAATTGAGCGTGGACCGAGCATGTTCCCCTACGAGCATCTGCAGATGACAGGCCACTGCACATAAACCGAAAGGGCGTCCACTCGGTGAATGTGCAGTTGATATGTGACCATCAGCTGCACATCATACACGTCTGCACCTGGAACCCGGGCAGTGTACCCGATGTCTTCATCCTGACACACTCAACCATTCCTGCCATGTTCGGTACCCCCCACACCCCCCCAGTTGGGGACGTAGTCTGCTGGGTGACAGGGGTTATCCACTGCGATCGTGGCTGATGACACATATCCGGAGACCACATACGTGTGCAAGACCCGCTGCAACCACGCTCATACAGTGACCAGGAGTGTGATCAAGTGGTGCTTCGGCATCCTGAAGATGAGGTTCAGGTGCCTGGACCATTCTGGAGGGACCCTCCAGTATGATGCTGAGAGGATTGCCCACATTGTGACAGCCTGCTGCATCCACTGCAACATCACACAACAGAGGGATGGTGTGGTGGACGAGGAGGAACGCCAGGCCTCGTCCGACGAGGAGGATGCAGGTGAGGGGAGGACGGGCAGCACATGGGGTCCAGGCAGGCACAGGAGGCTGAACGACGTGTGTGCCAGGGGCAACGTGCACGGGACACTCTAATCGTCTCCAGGTTCACCAACTGCAGGGGGAAGGGACTGGCCAGGGGCATGAAAATTGCATCCCACCCCCACACACTCTCATTCCGCCACCCTCCACCCCCCCCCCCCCCCCCCCCCCCCCCCCCCCCCCCCCTCCGTGATACAATCCTGCCGCACCACGGGGTGGGGGCCCTGGATTGGTAGTAATAGCGGATCTGGTCCATGGGATGGAGGAAGACAACTCACTCTGCGATGAGCCCTGGTGTTCCGCATTGTATGACAACGTCCGATTCCTGCCCACAGTAGCACTTTCCACCATGCACCTGGGTGATCCCTGTATACGAGCTGACCATTCCTTCACACGGTCCCATCGAATCCCAGGGGTAGTGGGTGGAGAGCATGGGCGAGGCATAATATGCAGCCATTCCCTCCCCATAGTCCCTCTCTGGCGAGCCCAGACCAGCCCGCCCCTCACACACATCTGACAGAGCACTGAGGCAGGTTGTAACAGTGGTAACAGGTGTTTAATGTGAACAAATAAAGAGATATTTGCCCTGGCCTCTATAACTAAACTGTGCCCTGCACACGTGCCAACTTCACTGGTGTCTAACTTTCTGGCCTTACGGCTCCTATTGCTAAGTCGAGGTGGTTCCGCAGATGGTGCATCAGGAGTGGAGGCGGCCTGCTGTGACTCCCACCCTGCAACCTGAGTCGTCGTTGGCGACCGGCTTCTGGGACGACCAGGCCTGAATGGGCCCGGCTGCTGCTCAGGTATCCCAGGCGGCGTGCTACCGCCCTATTCCGCCCACTGCCCACCAGATGCACCGGGGACTTGGGGGGTGGGGGGGGAGGGGGGGGGGGGGGAAGAGCCCGAGGCGCTGCGGTGTTCCGGCATCTCCCCTGCGGGAGTCACCAGCATGGGCCCCATCACCTCCGCCTCCCTCGAGGTGCCTGATGGCCCCTGGGCTACTTCATGGGAGGGGGATGCGAGCCAAGCAAACCCCTGAGGCTCTCCCACCACCTGGCACTGCCAGTCTAGAGGCCCGCTCTGGTCTCAACCAGGGTTTACACGCTCCTGGCCATGGAACAGAGGGAATGGACCATCTCCGTCCAGGTCTGCGCCACATCACCCAATCAATGACTGTGCCACCTCCTTCTGGGCTGTGTCACATCAGCCAGTGACTGCACCATCTCACTCTGGGACTGGGCCACCTCCCTCTGTGTCTGCGCCACACTGGCCAGCGCCTGGGCAATGTCGCCGATGTCCCCGGCCATGGCCTACCCGCCCCCTCAGGTGCCCCTACCTCCACCTGCTGTAACGGATCAGCTGTGTGGTGCTCAGCAGGGAGTGTCCCAGGAGCCTCTGCACTAAAGCGCCGAACCGAGGTGTGACAGAAAGTCAGTGTCATCCTCCGACTCGAGCTGCAGGGTCTCCTGAGTCTCGGGCAGAGGGCTGCCATCCAAGTAGCTCTCGTCACTGATTGGCTCACAAGGGGGTTCCGGCTGTGGCACTGACTGGGGGCGGGTGACACCGGATGGACCTGCCCCATCTCCAGCTGCTCCTGCAAGACACAAGGCAAGGTGTCTGATTAGACTGCAGGCCGGAGGGTGGTGGGGTGAGCATGTGGGTGGGGGCTGGTGAGGGTGGGGTGGTGTAGTGTGAGGGTGGTGCGGAGGTGAGGGTGGTGTGAGGGTGGTGTGGGGGTGGTGTGGGGGTGATAGTGGTGGTGGGGAGGGGGTGTTGGGGAGGTGGGTTGACGATGTGTCATGCCAAACTCTACCTCCCTTTCTTCCAGGCCACTGACCACATCCAGGGCCCTCTGCTCTGCCGCAGTTAGGGGCCACAGGTCCAGCAGGCTCCCTCCTGTCTTCTCCTACTCCCAGAGGTTGTGGGCGGCCTTCTCCTGGGGGTGGGGAACAGTGTTAGATAGTCCGACGCATGCAACTGAGGGGGTGGGTAGCTGGTGGCTCTAGTGGCCAGGGCACCCGGCCATGGCAGCCAGTATGCATAGAACATAGAACATAGAACGATACAGCGCAGTACAGGCCCTTCGGCCCACGATGTTGCACCGACATGGGAAGTCAAAAACTAAAGGCCATCTAACCTACACTATGCCATTATCATCCATATGCTTATCCAATAAACTTTTAAATGCCCTCAATGTTGGCGAGTTCATTACTGTTGCAGGTAGGGCATTCCACGGCCTCACCACTCTTTGCGTAAAAAACCTACCTCTGACATCTGTCCTATATCTATTACCCCTCAATTTAAGGCTATGTCCCCTCGTGCTAGCCACCTCCATCCGCGGGAGAAGGCTCTCACTGTCCACCCTATCTAACCCGCTGATCATTTTGTATGCCTCTATTAAGTCACCTCTTAACCTTCTTCTCTCTAACGAGAACAACCTCAAGTCCATCAGCCTTTCCTCATAAGATTTTCCCTCCATACCAGGCAACATCCTGTTAAATCTCCTCTGCACCCGTTCCAAAGCTTCCATGTCCTTCCTATAATGAGGTGACCAGAACTGTACGCAATACTCCAAATGCGGCCGTACCAGAGTTTTGTACAGCTGCAACATGACCTCATGGCTCCGGTACTCAATCCCTCTACCAATAAAGGCCAACACACCATAGGCCTTCTTCACAACCCTATCAACCTAGGTGGCAACTTTCAGGGATCTATGTACATGGACACCGAGATCCCTCTGCTCATCCACACTGCCAAGAATTTTACCATTAGCCAAATATTCCGCATTCCTGTTTTTCTTTCCAAAGTGAATCACCTCACACTTCTCTACATTAAACTCCATTTGCCACCTCTCAGCCCAGCTCTGCAGCTTATCTATGTCCCTCTGTAACCTGCAACATCCTTCCACACTGTCTACAACTCCACCGACTTTAGTGTTGTCTGCAAATTTACTCACCCAACCTTCTGTGCCCTCCTCTAGGTCATTTATAAAAATGACAAACAGCAACGGCCCCAGAACAGATCCTTGTGGTACGCCACTCGTAACTGAACTCCATTCTGAACATTTGCCATCAGCCACCACCCTCTGTCTTCTTTCAACTAGCCAATTTCTGATCCACATCTCTAAATCACCCTCAATCCCCAGCCTCCGTATTTTCTGCAATAGCCGACCGTGGGGAACCTTATCAAACGCTTTACTGAAATCCATATACACCACATCAACTGCTCTACCCTCGTCTACCTGTTCAGTCACCTTCTCAAAGAACTCGATAAGGTTTGTGAGGCATGACCTACCCTTCACAAAACCATGCTGACTATCCCTAATCATATTATTCCTATCTAGATGATTATAAATCGTATCTCTTATAATCCTCTCCAAGACTTTACCCACAACAGACGTGAGGCTCACCGGCCTATAGTTACCGGGGTTATCTCTACTCCCCTTCTTGAACAAAGGGACCACATTTGCTACCCTCCAGTCCTCTGGCACTATTCCTGTAGCCAATGATGACATAAAAATCAAAGCCAAAGGCTCAGCAATCTCTTCCCTGGCTTCCCAGAGCTGGCAAGTGGTGCAGGGTGGAGGTTTGGATGCTCTCCGGGTTGAGGGTTAGGGTTACAGATGTGTGGGACGGGGTTTAGTGCCAGAGGTACAGTGCTGCCTACTCACCCTTAACAGTAGCAGAATCGGTCCAGGCGCAGAGCCAGTTTTGCTGTCGTAGCTCTCCACGAATTCTACGCGGCGTCAACACTTATTCTCATGAACGGTGAATCCCGCCCGATGTTTGTGAACCAGCGCAAACCAGTCACTCTGGGCAGGAGGTGAGGTGAGTTCAAGCATGACTGATGCTTTGAACCCTGTTTGTTCTAAATTGTGGAACATCTACTCATATTCCAGTTCTCACTTCATCCTAACCTCTGTTAGAATGGGTTATAAGGATTGGATCTTGCCACAACTTGTTGATGTTCAGGTGTAAAGGGCTCCAAACAGTAGGGGTTAGTGCCTTCAGAAGATGAGGTGAACATTGAAATAACCAAGATGGTATGGCCTAGGCCCATACTAAGCTAACATTATTGCTGTGCTTTGAGTTCCTGGTGCTTAGACCAGAGGCAATTGCAAGGGATCTTAAATGACTGCAGACTCCAAGACAAACATGTATATGGGACGCCTATAGGATAAGCTCACTCCCAGATATTTTGACAATTTAACATAACCATCTATAAAATAGGAAATTCCTGTGGAATGGAGTTTAAGAATGAATGTGCATGGCTTTAACTTCATGCATGGTTATTTTCGTCCTATTTTGTTGCAAATAGATCACATGGGCTTTTCGTTTAACAAAAGGACAGAATGAAATGTAGGTTCCTAGGTCCAATGATAATTTTCCATTTCCAGCAGCCTGCAGTAATATGATGGCATTACAATATGTGTGAGCCTAGCTGGCCCATCCAATCAGAAAGCACTTAAAGGGGCTTATTTGCTCTTGCTGGTGCTGGCTTTGTGCTTCGCTGATTTGGCAGCATTGTTGTGTCCAAGTCAGGCCTGCAGCAGAACTTAGTATGTAACTTAAACCAACGCTAGTCAAAGAAGAGTCAAGAGTTCAATAACCACGAAAAGGTTATCTGGTCAAGTCATAAACTTGTTGTATATAAATTTAAGTTTACTGACTAATTGCACTTCAAAAATAATCCAGTGGTTGTAAAGTGCTGTGACAAGGTCTGAAGGAGCAAGTTCTTTTAAGCACGACTCACACATTATATACACCTTTCAATACTTTCCTTTATGCTATGCACCCTCAAATACCCCAATCATAAACTGTTTGTTGGTGTGACCTTAAATGATACAGTACTTTGAGATGTTGCAATTAGTTCCTGAAGATTGGTTTCATCACTTCTTAACTGCTCGAGTGCAGTTTTTTGTTCTTTGAAGCTGGCTAATAAAGTAGGAATTACTGTTGCCAATGTTATTATACAAACATAATGCTAAATTCACTAACCCCTGCAAATAGGCATTGGGATTGTGATGCAAGATTAACCCACACATTTATTGCAGGGCAGACAGTGCGACAACTTCATGCTGCCTGCTGATTTCTATGATTTCAGCCTTCAGCCAATGCTGTTTTCTACACTTTTGTTGCAATCTCTTCCAGCTACAGGATAGTATCTAACAGATATTCTCTCTCTCTCAGTTCTGATTGTTACAACACTCTGTGTGAGTATGCAGTCAATTCCAGCCCCACAGACCCCGGAGTCTCAACATAAGTGAATTAACCAATAATTTATATATTTTCCTGAGACCTCAAACAATGGTCTACTAATCTAACTATTCCCAAACCCTGTCCCACCCACCACCCAGGCACACACAAGACAAACACGTGGAGGGGGTAAGGAAAGGATCAAAATAACAGGGATTAAAAGAGCATGAGATGAAGCTTTGCTGCTGAGGTTGTAGTCTTTGTAGTCGCCGATCTTGAAATCATAGGTTGTGATGCACGATCAATTGCACAAAGACTCAGATTGGGTACAACTGTGGCTTTATTACAGTCAGATGCGTGGCCTCCTGCTGCAGCTGGCGAAATGGCAGATCAATGGAGGGCACGCATATTTATACAGCTCCTACTGGGTGGAGCCAGCCAGCAGGGGCTACCGGCGAACCTGTAGTACAGGTTCTACCTTACATCCCCTTATACAGGTGTACAGTGGTTCACCACATTTACTCCCTTGTTGTTGAAAATACGGAAAATTGTGTCATTTGAAACATGGAAGTCTGGCAATATCTGGTTTGAGAGAAATCTGAGAGAATACAGGGAAAGATCCCATGAAGGGTTAATAGCAGCTGCAAAGAGCAGGATTTAAAAATGCAGATTCGTTCTCTTAAGCAGGCTTAGCAAACACACAGGATTATTGTATTAAGCTAAAACAATGGCTCACACCTTCATTGAAAGAAACTATCTTAGGAAGCATCTGGAAAAGCATGGATGAAGGTTTCAATTGAATTAAGTGACGAATGTTTAAAACAGGCAAGTCTTTCAAGTCATAACCAAGTGAAATTTTAGCATACAGCTAAAAGTAATGTTTCACACCTTCATTGAAATTAACTCTCTTAGTAAACAGCTGGAAAGGAAAGGATTAGGTACAGTTGAATTTGGTGTCAATTCTAAGTGTGAAATGTTGCCAATATCAAGTAAATTAAAAGAAAATTGGAGACAACCTGTCTATGAGAAACATAATTTAAAGTCAAAATCAAAGGCAATGTTATGAGCTGGGGACAATATGAAAATTAAACTATTGACATGACAGGAATTAAAAGTAACACCTCTATTGAAACCAAAGCATTTTTTGAATATCACAAAGGAACTTTGAACATCACAAAGGACAATGTAATCAGATCTGAGAGGTGAGGTTATGCCCAAAATGAATAATTAGTTGTATTAGAATGTTTAGATCAAAGATACTTTTTAACAATCAAAGTGAAATAAGTTAATTGACAATAAGGTAATAAAGACTTAATAATTGTTAGAAAGAGAATATAAACTCAGGGAGCAGAAGCAGAAGGGGAAGGAGAACTCAGAGAACTCAGAGAGAGGAGAGAGGAGAGAAGCATATTCAGCTCTCACAGCTCGGTCATGGGAAAGACAAGACAAGCAACCGAGTTTAAACAGCTATACATCTAAGGAAGACTAGAATTTAAACAGGAGTCAGAGTCAGCTGAGAGATAGCTAGCAGAGCCAGCTCTTATAGCTCAGTACATGGGATCGACAAAACACAGCAACGGAGCTAACCAGCGAATACATCTCAAGAAGACCAGACTTTAAAGAAGATTGATTGTCAAGGTGGGCCTGAAGGTCCCTTCAACCAACCAGCAGGATCCAGAAGCAAGATCTTTTTACCTTTCTGTAAAGAAAGTGTTTGCAGCTTTTAAAATAAAAAATATAATAATAAAATAACTTAATTTACCCTGAAATAGTGGTTATTCCTGAAGTCTACTTTACTTACTTAGCAATGCAGGACCCAGGATATCGATGCTACTAAGTGGTAAGTAGATAAAATCTTTGGTGAAGGTATGGGTTATACCGGGGGATAACTTGAAAATATAGTTTGACCTGAATAGCACCCACGGAGTCAGGGAGTGAGAATCCCTGTTCACCATTTAGAATGTCGGCCCTTTTTGGTATAGGGGGAATTCTAAAAATAATGGTGTGCTTCAAAATCACCCTGTTAAAAATGAGTCCGGTGGGGGTTGTGTGGAACTAGATACAGTGTTAATAATTATGTACAGTGGCTGAGAAAAGATGTGGGGGAGAGAAAAAAAATGTCCATTTTGACGGTCCGATGCCCATTAGAGGTTCAGTCGATCCGGTGCTTTGACGGTTCACTGGGAGCGACGTAACGGTGGGGGCGATGGCGGTGCTGGCAGTGCTAGTGCTGGCCTGCTGTCGGATGATTCTGTGAGCGTGCCGAAATCTTCTTTGTCCTCTTGCGTGGGCAGGGGAAGGAGGGATGGGCCTGGTGGGGTTAATGTTGGTAGCGCCAGGGGAGGGGGGGATGGCACCTGGGCGGGGAAGTGTGTTTGGTTGGAACCTGAGGGAGCCAGGTCCCTGAGGGAGACAGTATCTTGGCGGCCGTCGGGGAACTCCACGTAGGCATACTGGGGGTTGGCGTGGAGCAAGTGTACCCTGTCCACCAAAGGGTCCACCTTGTGGAGTCGGACGTGCCTACAGAGCAGGACCGGTCCTGGAGCTGCGAGCCATGTCGGGAGCGACACCCCGGATATGGATTTCCTGGGCAAGGTAAAAAGACGTTCATGGGGTGTGTTATTTGTGGCGGTTCACAGCAGTGACCGGATAGAGTGTAGTGCATCAGGGAGGACCTCCTGCCAGCGGGAGGCTGGGAGGTTTCTGGACCGTAGGGCCAGCTGGACCGCCCTCCATACTGTCCCGTTCTCCCTCTCTACCTGCCCGTTTCCCCGGGGGTTGTAGCTGGTCGTTCTGCTGGAGGCAATACCCCTGCTGAGCAGGAACTGATGCAGCTCATCAATCATGAATGAGGATCCCCTGTCACTGTGGATATAGGCGGGGAAACTGAACAGAGCGAAGATTGTGTTGAGGGCCTTGATGACAGTGGCAGACGTCATATCGGGGTATGGCATGGCGAAGGGGATCTGGAGTACTCATTGACCACACTTAGAATATACGTGTTGCAGTCGGTGGAGGGGAGGGGCCCTTTGAAATCCACGCTGAGGCGTTCAAAGGGGCGGGAGGTCTTCACCAGGCGCGCACGGTCCGGCCGGTAGAAGTGCGGCTTGCACTCCGCACAGACCTGGCATTCTCTGGTGACTGCCCGTACTTCCTCGATGGAGTAGGGCAGGTTGCGAGCCTCGACGAGGTGGTGCAGTCGTGTGACCCCCGGGTGACAAAGGCTGTCATGCAGGGCCCGGAGTTGGTCTACTTGTGCACTGGCACATGTACCTCGGGAGAGGACGTCTGGGGGCTCGTTGAGCTCTACCGCAAGATTTTATCGTTTTTGATCTTGCTCCGCTGTGTGTTCTTGAAAATGAAGGCTACCGACCGTTGGTCAGTGAGGAGAGTGAATCTCCTGCCAGCCAGGTAATGCCTCCAATGCCGCACAGCTTCAAAGATGGCCTGGGCCTCTTTTTCGATGGATGAGTCCCGAATTTCTGAGGCATGAAGGGTGTGGGAAAAGAATGCCACGGGCCTGCCTGCCTGATTTAGAGTGGCGGCAAGTGCGACATCTGAAGCGTCGCTTTCTACTTGAAAGGGCAGTGTCTCGTCTACTGCGTGTATACCGGCCTTGGCTATGTCTGCTCTGATACGGGCGAAGGCCTGTTGTGCCTCGTCCGTGAGGGGAAATTGGGTGGACTGTATGAGTGGGCGGGCCTTGTCCGCGTAGTTTGGAACCCTCTGGGCGTAGTAGGAGAAGAACCCCAGGCAGCATTTGAGGGCCTTGGCGCAGTGGGGGAGGGGAAGCTCTATGAGGGGTGCATGCGGTTGGGATCGGGCCCCAGAAGTCCGTTCTGGACTACATAGCCGAGGATGGCTAAGCGGGTTGTGCTGATCACACACTTCTCTTTATTATACGTAAGGTTGGGAAGAGTGGCGGTACGGAGGAATTTAGTGAGGTTGGCATCGTGGTTCTGCTGATCATGGCCGCAGATGGTGACATTATCCAAGTACGGAAACGTGGCCCGCAAACCGTACCGGTCGACCATTCGGTCCATCTCCCTTTGGAAGACCGAGACCCCGTTGGTGACGCCGAAGGGAACCCTAAGAAAGTGATAGAGTCGACCGTCCGCCTCGAAGGCAGTGTATGGACGGTCCGATTTACAGATGGGGAGCTGGTGGTAGGCGGATTTCAGGTTGATTGTTGAGAAGACTCGGTACTGCGCAATCTGATTGATCATATCAGATATGCGTGGGAGGGGGTACGCGTCGAGCTGCGTGTACTGATTGACGGTCTGGCTGTAGTCCACAACCATTCTGTGTTTCTCCCCATTTTTAATTACTACCACTTGGGCTCTCCAGGGGCTGTTGCTGGCCTTGATAATACCCTCCCGAAGCAGCCGCTGGACCTCGGACCTGATGAAGGCCTTGTCCTGGACGTTGTACCATCTGCTCCTGGTGGCAACGGGTTTGCAATCCGAAGTTAGATTGGCAAAGAGGGAGGGAGGGGTCAACCTTTAGGGTCACGAGGCCGCAAACGGTGAGTGGAGGTAGGGGCCCGCCGAATTTGAGGGTGAGTCTCTGGAGGTTGCACTGGAAATCCAGGCCCAGCAATAGTGCAGCGCAGAGATTAGGAAGGACGTTGAGACAGAAACCACTGAATTCTACGCCCTGGACTGTGAGAGAGACCGTGCAGAACACTCGGATCGGGACAGAGTGGGATCCGGAGGCCAGGGAGATCCTTTGATTGGCGGGGTGGACCGGGAGGGAGCAGCGCCTTACTGTATCCGAGTGTATGAAGCTTTCTGTGCTCCCGGAGTCCATCAGGCAAGAGGTCACGTGGCCGTTGATTTTCACCGTTGTCGAAGCGGTGGCCAGGTTGCCTGGACGAGACTGGTCCAGCGTCATCGAGGCGAGCTGCAGGTGCTCGTCAGAGGTTTCAGACGGAGAACATTGGCGGCCCAGGTCATGGGATGTTGTTGGCGTTCCTGCCCCGTGGGGAAGACAAGATGGCAGCGCCCAGAGGTCCTGCGGGGAACAAAATGGTGGCGCCCATGGGGCGCACATTGCGGGGACAAGACAAGATGGTGGCGCCCATGGGCCGCACGTTAGTGGAGCTGGACAAGATGGCGGCGCCCATGGGCCCACGTGGACTGAGGGGAAGGAGATGACGGCGCCCACTGGCGAACGTTGCCCCGGGAGGAGAAGATGGTGGCGCCCACTGTGCGTTTGGCAGGGGGGATGGGGCGATAGTGGCGACTGCGCGGGCCTGGCACACTGCGGCGAAGTGGCGCTTTTTGTCACAAGACTTGCAAGTGGCGGCGTGGGCCAGGCCATGGTGGGGGTGCTTCTGTTGGCAGCAGAAGTAGCAGCGGGGACCCCCGGGTTGCGCGGATTGGCGTGTGGCGCAGGCGTATTGGCTAGGCAGGGCCCCAGCTCGGGGGGTCGTTTGTGGGGTCCAGGAGTGATAGGAGAGGTGGGCCACGCGGCGAGAGGGGTAGGCCTGAACATTACGGGAGGCGACCCTCATGGAGAGCGCTAATGTTTTTGTCTCCGCTAAGTCAAGCGTGGTCCCTTCCAGCAGTTGTTGTTGGATGAGGTCCAACCTAATCCCCGTTACGAACGCATCGTGCATGAGGAGATTAGAATGTTCGGTGGCCTTAACGGCCTGACAGTCACAGTCCCGGACAAGTGGGATCAGGGCCCGCCAGAAGTCTTCTATGGACTCACCAGGGAGTCCCAGAAATTGTCCCAGAATTTCAGAAGAGGGGATTGGCTGCTAGCCAAGTCCATCAAAATGACATCACAAGCAATGACACAGAGCACACTGCATCAAGCGGTGTGCCTGGGCCAGTTCAAATAGCTTACAGCGGGATAGGTTCCAAAAGTCTGTAACTTAACCCAAAATCTGCAATGTAGCAACAGCCAGCAAGATAGGAAGTTTTTTTTATTAAATAATTTTTATTGAAAAATTTTTGAATTTATACAACAACATCAAACCACACTAAAATACCAACAATAACAATAATGACAACAATCATGAACCTTCGCCCCTCCTCAATAAACAACCCAACATATTAACAACAACTTAAATTAACACAATGTTAAGTTACATAACCGTAGCGGAAAAAAAAATAGAAACTATAATGAGGAACACCCCCACCCCCCGGGTTGCTGCTGCTATTGACCAAGATACCTATCTTTAAGCCAGGAAGTCCAGAAATGGCTGCCACCGTTTATAGAACACTTGTACTGATCCTCTCAGGGCAAATTTGACCCTTTTCAGCTTTATAAATCCCGCCATGTCATTGACCCAGGTCTCCACGCTTGGGGCCTCGCATCCTTCCACTGCAGCAAGATCCTCTGCCGGGCTACTAGGGACGCAAAGGCCAGGACACCGGCCTCTTTCGCCTCCTGCACTCCCGGCTCCACTGCAACTCCGAAAATCGCGAGTCCCCACCCTGGTTTGACCCTGGATCCAACCACCCTCGACACCGTCCCCGCCACCCCCTTCCAGAATTCCTCCAGTGCCGGGCATGCCCAGAACATATGGGCATGGTTCGCTGGACTCCCCGAACATCTGGTGCACCTGTCCTCACCCCCAAAGAACCTACTCATCCGAGTCACAGACATGTGGGCCCGGTTCAGCACCTTAAATTGGATGAGACTAAGCCTCGCACATGAAGAGGAAGAGTTAACTCTCTCCAAAGCATCCGCCCAAGTCCCGTCCTCTATCTGCTCCCCAAGTTCCCCCTCCCATTTAGCCTTCAGCTCCTCCAAGCAAGATAGGAAGTTTAATAACACACAGATCAGGCGAGGATTTAAGAGAGGTTCCTTACATATTTAAGAGCCAAACAGACTCAAAAAGTTAACCCTATTCTCTCTCCTACAGATGCTGTCAGACCTGCTGAGATTTTTCAGCATTCTCTGTTTATTTTATAAATTTCAACATCCACAGTATTTTGCTTATTCTAATCACAGTGTTGATTGATTGGCTGCATGAGCAGGGGGCCAATTTTGTGAGTGGCTAACACCTCTTAAAGCTAGTCTCCACTGCTTAAATCTAACATGTGCCTCATACAGGAGATGCACTGCGGCAGCTGCGCAGGAAGTGAATCTGACCTGGGAAATGTTGAAAAATGGCACACACGGAAGAGCACAAGCTCTAAGGTTTCCACACACTGCACTGGAGCCTTGGAAGAGGAGTTGAAAAGAGAGAAAGAACTTCCTGTATCTGCAAGTGGCCATGAGGCCCTCCAGGCTCAGAAGGCAGATTGAGCAGATAATTGTACTGAGATCCATCCGAAGAATCTCATGGAACTCATAGAATCCCGACAGTGCAGAAGGAGGCCATCCGGCCCATCGAGTCTGCAATGACCCTCTGAACGGGCACTCTACCTGCGTTCACTTTCCCACCCACCCATCCCGCCCTATCCCCATAACCCCGTAACCTAACTCCCTAGACACCAAGGGGCAATTTAGCACGGCCAATCCATCTAACCTGCGTATCTTTGGACTGTGGGAGGAAACCAGAGCACCCGAGGAACACACAGACACGGAGAGGATGTAAAAACTCCACACCGACAGTCACCCAAGGCCAGAATTGAACCCAGGCCCCTGGCACTGTGAGGCAACAGTGCTAACCACTCAAACCTTGAGGGCCTGGATGCAGCGCTGCACGTTCAATTGCCTCACAAGTGCAGTCACTATTAGTGAACGTGTCCTCACATGCCATGTCCTACCGACTGTACTATTAACTTAAACCACCCAATCATACCCTCATCACTCACCTATCAATTATCTCTATCAATCAGAACTCAGACCGATATTCATAGTTTCAGTTCACTCTCATTTACCTACATCTCCCAACTTGTAGACACTGCCAGCTATTAAGTCATGGCAGCCACATCAGCCAAACAGAGTGCATCATACTCACTTACAAACTTCCCTTTCTCTTGCACAATAAGACAGAGCATAATTGAAAGTAGCCTGGACAGAGTGGGACAAATGTGAATGTCCTGACCCGCCTTGGAGGAGAATATCTTGGCCATTATCAGAACAACCATACTGAGGGACCCCCCCCCCCCCCCTTCCTGTCCCTGGCACATCTGATGGGCAGCGGGCAGAACAGGATGGCACCATGCTACCTGGGACACCCAGGGAATTGCCGGGCCCATGCAGGCCTGGTCGCTCCAGATGAGAGCCGCCAAAGGGGAGTCAAGTCGCAGGAACCGCAGCAGGCTGCCTCCACCTAAACATAGCGTTAGGGCCTGTAAGGCCAGAAAGGTAGACATCAGTTAAGTTGGCACATATGCAGCACACAGCATAACGTGAGGGGCTAGGGCACAAACCTGTACAAAATGTTCACTATTTCACAATAAACACCTCTTGATGACATTGCAGCCTCGGTGCTCTATCGGAAGGGTGTGAGAGATAGGCTGGGCTGGCTGCAGAGGTGGCACTGGGGTGAGGGGGTGGGGGGGGGGGGGGGGGGGGGGGTGGGTGGGGGGGGGGAACAGATGGGCAGGTGCTTGGGGTGGGCTCGTACCAGGGACTCCAGTTCAGCCACTGCTTACTGCCCTGGCACCCTGCCTCACCTCATCCCTCCCCACCCCAACCCACCACCCTTCCCCACCTCATCCCTCCCACTCCCAACCCACCACCCTGTCCCCACCTCATACACCCTACCCACTCCAAGCCCACCACCCTGTCCCCACCTCATCCCTCCCCACCCCAACCACCACCCTGTCCCCACAGCTCATCCCTCCCCACCCCAAGCCCACCACCGTGCCCCACCTCATCCCCCCACCCAGAACCAGCCCACCACCCTGTCCCCACCATCATCCTCCACACCGCCAACCCACCACCCTGTCCCCCACGTCATCCCTCCCCACCCCAAGCCCACCACCCGGTCCCCACCTCATCCCTCCCCACCCCAACGCCCATCACGCCTGTCCCCACCTCATCCCTCCCCTACACAAACCCACCACCCGGTCCCACCTCATCCCTCCCCACACCAACCCACCACTCCTGGCCACCCTCATCCCTCCCCCACCCCAAACCCACCACCCGTCCCCCACCTCATCACCTCATCCCTCCCCACCCCAAGCCCACCACCCTGTCCCCCCCTCATCCCTCCCCACCCCAACCCACCACCCTGTCCCCACCTCATCCCTCCCCACCCAACCCACCACCCTGTCCCCCACCTCATCCCTCCCCACCCCCAACCCACCACCCTGTCCCCACCTCATCCCTCCCCACCCCAACCCACCACCCTGTCCCCACCTCATCCCTCCCCACCCAAGCCCACCACCCTGTCCCCACCTCTGCCACCCCAAGGGTTTACTGGGACCGTGTGATGGAATGGCCAGCCTGCATGGGGGTTCACCCAGGTGGACGGTGGAAAGTACTACCCCCTTTTTTTCCAATTAAGGGGCAATTTAGCGTGGCCAATCCACTTACCCTGCACATCTCTTTGGATTGTGGGGGTGAGACCCACACAGACACGGGGAGAATGTGCAAACTCCACAAGGACAATGACCCAGGATTGGGATCGAACCCGGGTCCTCAGCACTGTGAGGCAGCAGTGCTAACCACTGCACCACTGTGCCACTCAACAACATGTTCATCTTTGAGGCTCCCTCGTGTCCACTATGGAGGTCTTGTCAGATTGCGCCCTGACCTCGCTCGGGCATGGCCACTTAGGAGCCCCACAGCAGGATGCCATCTACTACTCTGAGTTCAGCCGCCTTTGTGGTGAATGCGTGCCAATCCTCCAGGAGAGTGCGATGTTGGACCCTGTACAGCACTATGTGGCGGACCCTGACCAACATGGGTCCATTTATGTCCATCCATGCCTTCCCCTGGGCTGCCGTAACTGGCAAGGAGCCCATAAAGTGCAAGGTTGCAATTACCTCATCTAACTTGGCAGGTGCCGGCATGCTGATGGGCAACTGGAGTTGGCTGAGGGGAGAATCTTCATTCCTGGACGATGGTCCAACACATATTCATCTGTCATCAGGAGCAGTGTCCAGCACTGAATGCAGGCAGATGCCACGATGGGAATTCCCCTATCCTCTTGAAATAATTTCAAAAGGGGCTTGTGGTCCATATAGGCCATAAATGTATGCCCCCATATGTATTGGTGGAATATCTTCACCCCGAAAACCAATGCCAAACTCTCCTTTTTGATTTGTGCATAGATCCGCTCCATCGCCGCCTGGGTGCGTGAAGTGAACACATTGGGCGGTTCCATTCTGTCATCCATATGGTGCACCAGAACAGCCCCAATGCCATAAGGTGAAGCACCGCAGAGTAACAGCAAGGGCTTGGATGGGTCAAAATGAGTCAGCAGAGCTGCTGTTTCACCTCATCAAACACCATCTGTTGCAATGGGTTCCAAAACTATCGCTGGCCCTTTTTTCGCAACAGATGCAGTGAGGCCAACATGGTCACCAAATTTGGAATGAACTTGCCATAATAGTTGATTCGGCCCAAGAAAGAGGGGAGTCCCGTAGGATCCTTTGGCATGAGGGCCTGCCGGATTGCTTGTACCTTGTCATCCATCATTCCTGTCCACTCTGAAACCAAGTACACCACCTCTTTTGCGTGAAATACACATTTCTCACGCAGTAGGCGGACCCCGCCTGCCTTGAACCGATGTAGTACATCCTCCAGGTTCTTCATATGTTCCCGGCCGTCAAACGGATCAACACTACGTTAAGGTAAACTGCGACCTGCGGTAGTTCCCGGAGAATGTTTACCAATACTGGCTGAAATATGGCACAAGTGGAGGAGACTCCCAAAGGCAACCTGGGTGTAATCGTACAGATCCCGGTGTGTATTGATGGCCACGTACTTCCATGAGGCTGGGTCCAAAACTAACTGCAGATAAGCATGACTCAAGTCAGCTTGGTGAAGGTACGCCTGCCACTCAGCGAAGCATCAGGTCTTCAAACCTGGGGACCGGGTAATGGTCTGATGCACTATCAATTACGCAAAGACGAGAGTAGGATGTAATCAAGGCTTTATTACACTGAGATGTGTGGCCTCCTACAGCAGCTGACAAAATGGCTGCTGTACGGGGAGCACACATATTTATACTCTGCCTGCTGGGCGGAGCACCTATAACAACATCCTCTATATACAATATATACATCAGTGGTGACTACCACATGGTCCAAACGGGATGCCTGATTTATCATCATCTTATAGTTTCCACAGAGACGGGGCCATGACACAACCAGTGCAGCCAAATCCACGAACTGCACTGGGCAGATGATCCCTAATTGTTCCAGGTGGTCCAACTCTGCATGCACCTTAGGCTTCAATGCGTAGTGGACGAGTGGGCCAAAAAATACCGCGGCTGGGCCTCGAGGTCCACCAAAATCTTGGCTGAGGCCCCTCGGATGGTACCTAATCTGTCCTGAAAAATGCCTGGGAAATGCGCTAGCACCACGTTCGGCCTATTAGGGTACATGTGGCACACCTGCTGCTAATCCAGCCAGAGGCACCTTCAGCCAATCCCGCCTGAGCAAGCTGGGGCCCAAACCTTTCATTACCACTAATGCTAGATTTGCTGGCTATGCCCCCTATTCCAGGGGGACTTCTGCTGTGCCCGCGATCTCCAAAGGCTCCCTGTATATGTTGCCAGCCATTCATCGGTGTCTCACAATACTAAGCTGCGGATGCCCGAGCGGACTTGGTGGTACGTGTGGCAACTGATTACTGTGACCACGGCCCCGGTATGGAGCTCTGTCTGGGTGAGAAAACCATTGATCTGGGCTGGATGGGTGCCACCCATGGTGTGAAGATACAATAGTGCTGGGAATCCTCTGCCTGGTCCTCCAAGAAATGGGCCCATCCCAGGGAAAGTCATTGGGGTGGCACGGTGGGCGGGTTGGCTTTGCCGCTGGCGCCCGCTCTGTCTGTTCCCCGGTGTGGCTACCTAAAATGGTGTTGCATGCAACTAGCAGACGGAAAAGAGGAAGTAAGGAAATCATGGGACGAGATGGAAGCATTAAGAAAGGGAATAAAACATTTAAACGAAGCACATCAGCAGGAGTTAATCAAAGTAACAAATGCCTGGAAGAAAGAATGAGGAAAGTTAAGCAACGCATGGCAGGGAGAGGTAGATAGAATAAAGAACGAATGGCAGGGAGGCACAGATAGAGCGAAAAGTGCCTGGCAAGTAGAAATCAATGGGGTAAACAACGTACACCAGCAGGAGATGGCAAAGCAGCAGGAGGAGATAACAAAATTAAGAGGAAGGGCAAAAGGAGGTGAAGAAATTAAAAGATGAGAGGCAGGAGGAGGTGAAGAAATTTAAAGAGGAACAGCAGACAGAGATAATAAGATTCCAAAAGGAGCAGCAGGAGAGATTTGATCAAATGAGAGCTGAAAAAGACAGTGAGATTAGTGATCTAAAACGTTCAAACCTGGTGCAGTTAGGCAGCTTTCAAATTCAACGTGAAAAAGCTTACCAAGACACCCAATGGGCTGCCGTGGTAAGAGATGAAGCTGAGCAGAGGGTCACCTGCTTAGAAGCGAAGTGTATTATCTGCAGGCAGCATTAAAAGCATTCCATCAGACCAGTCAGGAGCAGCGACTAGCGACTGCTGACCATTCTAAGCGCCAGCGCAAAATTAATAAATTAAAATCATTATTTTCACATTCTCCCCATGTCTGCGTGGGTTTCACCCCCACAACCCAAAGATGTGCAGGTTAAGTGGATTGGCCACACTGAATTGCACCTTAATTGGAAAAAAAAATAATTGGGTACTCTAAATTTAAAAAAAAAATTAAAATAATTACTCCCGGTCCAAGATGCTTTTATGTGTACCTTCGGAACAGTGGATGTAGGAGAGGAAGAGAGGGCAGATTGGGCAGAGCTTCATGAAAGGGCAAATATGTACGTCATGAAGACCGAGAGTTAGGACTCCTCACCGCAGCCCCCAGAAATAGCCATACCGAACGCATCAAGAGAAGGGATATGTGGCCACCTAGAATGGTGTCCAGCAAGGGAATGCTGGGAAAGGTCATCAAGGGTATGGACAAGCAGGCTGCAGGCAGATCAAATAAAGCTACAGGAAAAGGCTTTGCAAACTTCAAACAAATTCACAGCTTGATGTGAATAACATAAGTAAAGGGCTATCTCCAGGCCACCAATAGGATCAATAGAACTGTCTTGTTAATCACAATTGTTTACCAGACACAGTGGCATCTAACTTCTTTATTTGGAAGGGCCTACATGTTTCCAACACCTTCAGGTATGGCCACTGAGTGCCCACCCCAAAATTGATGTGGCAGGCCCTGATTGGACTTGATCGATCAGGCTGATCGAGTCCTGATCAATTGATTGACAAATGACCCACTGACCGCCCACCAAGAGTCACAAAATTTAAACAGGATAAGAGTTACTGCACGGATCCATTCTTTCTCTGGAGCAGCAGTAACTAACAACGGTGACTTCCACCGGCTGCGAAGGAGACATCCACACTACCAACAGAAGGAAGACCAGAGCCAGAAGAGAACCAGATTGATAACCAACTAACAGAGGACTACAAGATCGGAACTACAGATAACAGGCCTGTATCTGCCTAGCACTTGACGGTCACTGCCAAGTTAAGTTAAGATTTTGGAACTATTGGTGTATAGTGTAACCTATAATTGGAACACAGTAAGAAGTCTTACAACACCAGGTTAAAGTCCAACATGTTTGTTTCAAACACTAGCTTTCGGAGCACTGCTCCTTCCTCAGGTGAATGTGAAGGAGCAGTGCTCCGAAAGCTAGTGTTTGAAACAAACATGTTGGACTTTAACCTGGTGTTGTAAGACTTCTTACTGTGCTCACCCCAGTCCAACGCCGGCATCTCCACATTATAATTGGAAGTGTGTGATTGAATAACCATAACCATTGTGTGCGCGTGAATAAATATTGTTCTGTTTTATAAACTGAGTCTCATAGTCATTTGTCCACTGTATACGAGTTAACACACACTGTGGTTTCGAAAGGGCAACACCGGGTGCCAGTGTGTCCATCCCGCAGGTCTGGTGTCCGCGACATGGGAGAGTGTCGCCGCCTCTCACCGGGAAAATGCTGGCGCTGGTCCTGGCCTGGAGGAGAGCATCCCAATAGTGGAGGTCCTAAACTACAGCACGGGCAGAGGGTGCTCCCCTAAGCTGAGGACAGCCATTCCGTGAAGCTCCTGGACACCGCGCTCTGCTCCTTCCCGGGACAAAGCCACATCGGTCACCTTTTTTAATCAAGACGTTTCCTCCAAAAGCGTTCTTGGGTCATCACATCGCGGATTCCACAGACCAACCGGTCTTGAGCGTTTTGGACAAGGTTGGGCCAAACTCACCAAACTCCGCCAGTTTTTGTAAATTGTCCAAGAAGTCGGTCATGGATTTCCCGTGTTTTGAGTGGCCGTGTGAATTTGGAAATGCTGGACTATGAACAGCAGTTTAGGATCAAATGGTTGCTTATCAAGGAAGCCAATTCCGCAAGTTGGCCGGTGTCGGGCGAATCCGGGTAAGTTAAACTCTTGATGATGCTATATGTGTTTGCGCCACAGACCGTGAGGTGGGTCGCCATTTATCTTTTGTCGCCGACAATGTTGTTGAGCCGAAAGAAGTAGCCGATTCACTCGATATATTGGGTCCAGTCACCTGTCTCAGCATCAAACGCCTCTAACTTTCCGATTAGTGGCATACTCGCAGCCTGGATGGAGGCCTCATGAGGCCTAGTCGAGGTGAGTGTGGTTTGGAGGAAATGGCGTCTCCTGCAGCTCCACTTTACCTTCATCGCCAGTGTAAAGTTCCAGACGAGAGACCACACTCTTAGGCCGAGGTATTTATGTTCTACGAGGCCTTTGACTTAAGGGTGTAGCTCCACCCCCTCATCTAGGGAGATCATACTCAGGGGAGGCCACAGGGACTCTGATGTTGCAGAGAACTGTGGTCTCCAGTTGGGTTATAACACACCCCAAGGTGCCTCTGGTCCTCTGTAACTTCCTAGAGCCTTAACATTCATTGTGCACTGCCTTGCCTTGTTAGTCCTCTCAAAGTGCATCACCTCACACTTTTCAGGACTAAATTCCATTTGCCACTGTTCTGCCCATCTGGCCAGCCTGTCTATATCACCCTGTAATCTAAGGCTTTCCTCCTCACTATTTACCACACCACCAATTTTTGTGTCATCTGAGAACTTATTGATCATGCCCCCCCACATTCCGTCTTGATCATTAATGCACATTGCAAACAGAAAGGACTCAGCAACAATCCCCACAGTACACCACTGGACACAGTGACAAAAACAACCTACGACCATCACCTCTTGCCTCTTGTCACTCAGCCAATTTTGGACCCAAATTACCTTGGATCCCATGGGCTCTTACATTCTTGATCAGTCTCCTGTGTGGGGCATTGTTAAAAGCCTTACAGAAATCCATGAACTCTATATCAACCGTACTGAAATGAAATGAAATGAAAATCGCTTATTGTCACGAGTAGGCTTCAATGAAGTTACTGTGAAAAGCCCCTAGTCGCCACATTCCGGCTCCTGTTCGGGGAGGCTGTTACGGGAATCGAACCGGTCTGCTTTAAAAGCCAGCGATTTAGCCCTGTGCTAAACAGCCCCAGATACTGTCCTCATCTACACACCTAGTCATTTCCTCTAAAATTCAATCAAATTTGTTAGACTAAATCCTGACAAAGCCATGCTGACTAGCCTTGATTAATCCTTGTAAACATCATCAGCTTGAAATGCCAAGTGGATAAGACACTCTGCCTCCTCCTGAGCTCCCAGCATCACATTTGCCAAGAAATGGCCTCAAATCAATACATGGAGTCTGCGTCTCACGTTCACAAAAAGCAAGGAGACAATAACCATCAATTCTTCCTGGCGATGGATGAATGCAGCCCCAAAAACACTCAAGGTCAAAAAATATGACACCATCCAGGACAAGGCAGCCCACTTGACTCGCACCCCATCCACCATTTTAAACACTCACTCTCTCCACCACAGATGCACAGTGACAGCAGTGTGTAGGCACTACAAAGTACAGTGCAGCAACTTGCCAAAGCTCTTCAACTTCCAAACCCATGAGCTCTACCACCTAGAAGGACAAGGGCAGCAGATGCATGGGCAGACCACCCCCCAAGCCAGACACCATCCCTGGCTTGGAATATATCACCATTTCCTCACTGTTGCTGGGTTAGAAACATGGGTATACCTATACCCATGGATTGCAGTTTCAAGATGCTCACCACCGCATTATCTTTTTTTTTAAAAAACATTTTATTGGGGTATTTATTGTTTTTACAATAATAACAATAATAACATGAGCATAGTACATAAGACATTTCCATCCCTGACACGTTTCTCACGCCCCTAACACAGAAACAATAGCCTAAACCTACCCCCTCCCACTAGATTTCTGCCTCTGCTGACATTTAATTTTCCCCGAAAACGTTGACAGACAGCTGCCATGACGAACCCTAATATTGACCCTCTCAGGGCAAACTTTATTTTCTCAAGACTGAGAAACCCAGCCATGTCGCCAACCCAAGTCTCTGATTCCGGGGGCTTCGAGTCCCTCCACATTAACAGTATCCGTCTCCAGCCTACCAGGGAGGCAAAGGCCAAAACGTCAGCCTCTCTCACTCCCTGGAGGCCCGGCTCTTCCGACACTCCAAAGATCGCTACCTCCGGACTCGGCACCACCCGTGTTTTTAGTACCGTGGACATGACATCAGCGAAACATTGCCAAAATCATCTAAGCTTCGGGCATGCCCAAAACATGTGGACATGATCTGCTAGAACTCCCGCGCACCTCGCACACCTATCCTCTATCCCAAAAAACTTGCTCATCCGGGCCACCGTCATGTGTGCCTGGTGAACTACCTTAAATTGTATCAGGCTGAGCCTGGCACATGGTGAGGATGTGTTAACTCTGCTTAGGGCATCCGCCCACAAACCCACCTCTATCTCTCCCCCAGCTCATCTTCCCACTTGCCCTTTAGCTCCTCTATCTGAATTTCCTCCAACTCCATAAGCTATTTGTAGATATCCGATATCTTCCCCTCTCCCACCCCCATTCTGGAAACTGACCCTGTCCTGTATCCCCGGTAGTGGGAGGAGCGGAAAGGTTGGAACCTGCCTTCTCAGAAAATCCCGTACCTACAGATACCCAAACCCATTCCCTGCTGGCAATTCAAATTTCTCCTCCAAATCCTTCAAACAGGGGAAGCTCCGATCTATAAATAAATCTTCCATCCTCTTGATCCCTGCTCTCTACCATCTCCAAAACCCCCCATCCAGCCTTACCGGTAAACACCGATGGTTATTGTAAATCGGGGCCCAGACCAATGCTCCCTCCACACTCCTATATTTCCTCCACTGCCCCCAGACTCTCAGGGCCGCCACCACCACCGGGCTTGTGGAGTACCAGGCCCGCGAGAACGGCAGGGGTGCCATTACCAGTGCCCCCAGACTTGTGTCCTTGCATGATGCTGCCTCTACACGCTCCCGCACCCCCCCCCCCCAACCCCCACTTATGGCTATATTTGCCACCCAGTAGTAGTTACAAACCACTCTCCCCCCAGCTACCCTCCAGCAACACTTCCTTCACTTGTGGCGGGTTTTACCCGCCCACACAAAGCCCAAAATCACCCTATTTACCTGTTTAAAAAAGGCTCTCGGGATAAAGATGGGGAGGCACTGAAAAACTAACAGAAATCTGGGGAGGACCGTCATTTTCACGGCCTGTACCCTCCCCGCCAGTGACAGCAGGAGCATGCCCCATCTCCTAAAGCCCTTCATTTTCTCTACAAGCCGGGACAAGTTTAGCTTGTGCAATGTCTCCCATTCGTGCGCCACCTGGATTCCCAGATAACGAAAGCTCCTTCCCACCACTCTAAACGGCAGCTCTCGCAGTCTCCTCTCCTGCCCCCTCGACTGGATTGCGAACATCTAATTTTTCGATATATTCAATCTATACCACGAAAACCGACCGAATTCCCCTAGGATCTGCATAATCTCCCCCATCCACCCTGAAGGGCCAGAAATATACAGGAGCAAGGGCAGAAAGGCGACGCAGTGGTTAGCATTGCTGCCTCACAGCGCTGAGGTCCCAGGTTCGATCCTGGCTCTGGGTCACTGTCCATGTGGACTTTGCACATTCTCCCCCATGTTTGCGTGGGTTTCGCCCCCACAAGCCAAAGATGTGCAGGCTCGGTGGATTGGCCACACTAAATTGCCCCTTAATTGGAAAAAATGAATTGGGTACTCTAAATTTAAATAAAAAGAAATATACAGGAGCAGGTCATCCGCGTAAAGCGAGACCCGGTGTTCCTCCCCCCCGGACCAGCCCGTTCCAGTTCATAGTAGCTCTTTACGCCATCGCCAATGGCTCTATGGCCAGAGCAAACAATGTGGGGAGAGGGGGCACCCTTGCCTTGTTCCTCGGTGCAGCTTAAAATAGCCCAACATCAGCCGATTCGTTCGCACGTTTGCTACTGTTGCCTGATATAGCAACCCACACCCAATCAATGAAGCCCTGTCCAAAACCGAACCTCCTGAACACCGCCCACAAATAATTCCACTCCACCCGGTCAAAGGCCTTCGCCGCGTCCATCACAACCATCACCTCCATCTCCCTCCCTTTGAGGTCATCATGATAACGTTTAGGAGCCTTCTAACATTGGCCGTAAGTTGCCTGCCCTTCACAAACCCCGTCTGGTCTTCCCCTATCACCTCCGGAATACAGTCCTCTATCCTTGTGGCCAAGTTTTAGCCGCAGTTTGGCGTCCACATTCAATTGGGAAAGTAGCCTGTATGACCCGCATAGTTCAGGGTCCTTCTCCCGCTTCAGAATCAATGAGATCGAGGCCTGTGACATTGTTGGGGGAAGGACACCCCGCTCCCTTGCCTCACTAAATACCCTCACCAGCAGCGGGCCCAGCATCTCCGAGAACTTCTTGTAAAATTCCACTGGGGGCCTTATCCGACTGTATGACCCGCAGCCCCTCCATTATTTCCTCAATTTCAATTGGGGCCCCAACCCTTCCACCACTCCTTCCTCCACCTTCGGGAACTTCAACTGACCCAGGTACTCCCTCCACCCACTCGTGTAGCTTGCTATAAAACTCCTTGAACACCCCATTTACCCCTCCTGGGTCCAAGATTGCGTTCTCACTTCTGTCCTTTACTCCGCCTATCTCCCTGGCCACCTCCCTTTTCCTCAGCTGATGCACTAGCATCTTACTGGCCTTCTCCCCATATTCATATACCGCCCCCCTCGCCTTCCTCAATTGCTCCACCGCCTTCCCTGTAGATAACAGCCCAAACTCCTTCAGTAGCCCTGCTTCCGGGGTTTCAGAATATCTCCTCTCCACCTGGAGCATCTCCCCAACCAGCCTATCTCTCTCTGCTCGTTCCATCTGTTCTCTATGGGCCCCTATCGGGATAATTCCCCCCTAACCACTGCCTTCAGAGTTTCCCACACCGTTGCTGCCGAGACTTTCCCTAAATCATTTATTTCCAAATAGTTCTGGATGGACTTGCTCACCAGCTCACGCACCCCCTCATCTGCTAATAGTCCCACATCCAATCTCCATAGCAAGCGCTGCTTACTCTCTCCTTACTCACCCATAAATCCACCCAGTGTGGGACATGGTCCGACACAGCGATCGCCGAATACTCGGTATCAACCACCCCCGCCAGTAACGCCCTTCTCAGGATAACAAAGTCAATCTGAGAATATACTTTGTGCACATGGGAGAAAAAGAAAACTCCTTCACTCTTGGCCGTCCAAGCCTCCATGGATCTACCCCCCCCCCCCCCCCAGCCCCCTCCCCCATGAACCCCTTTAGTTCTTTCGCTACGGCTGGCACCCTCCCTGTCCTAGACTTTGACCGGTCCAACCTTGGATCAATGACCGTATTAAAATCTCCTCCCATGATCAGCTTATGTGACTCTATGTCCGGGATCTTACCTAATACCCGCCTCATGAATTCCACATTGTCCCAATTTAGTGCATATATATTCCCAAGTACCCCCCGCATCCACTCACAATTCTCCCTGCCTCGAATGCCACCTGTTTGTTGATCAGGATCGCGACCCTGCTGGTCTTAGGGTCCAGCCCTGAATTAAATACTTGGGTGATCCAACCCTTCCTCAATCTGGTCTGGTCTATAACTTTCAGGTGTGTCTTTTGTAACATTGCCACATCCACCTTCAGTCCCCTCAGATGCGCAAACACGCAGGCCCTCTTAACCGGCCCATTTAGCCCTCTGACGTTCCAAATGATCAGCCTAGTTGGGGGGCTTCACCTGCGCCCCACCCCCCTCCCTGTCAATCAGCCATACCCTCCTTAGGCCAGCCTCCAGCTCGTGTCCCTCGCCTCCTCAGGCCCACCCTCGGGCCTCCGCCATCCTCGACCTCCCTTTTGTCCCCTATTAAAAGTTCCTCCCCTATCAGCAGAGTAGCTCCCCCTGCCCCCTCCCCTATTACCAGCACCACCATCCCAATCCCCCATACCAAGCTTATCACCTACTCACCCCCCACTGCGCTTCCGTGAACTCGCTCACCTAGCCAGCCTGGTAGCTCCCGCCCATGGCGCCAGACACCCTATCTCCCTATTGTTTTACCTCCTCCCCCGACCTGGACATACATATTCAGAGCATCACAGTCCCCAGTAAACAAACAGTAGAAAAAATCCCTCCACCCATCAGCCACCAGAGCAAAGTTAAATTATATTTCTGAGCAACTGCTCAAACATCTTAACAAAACAAAAAGCAAGCGGGGGATCGGAGAATTCCGCCCAAGGTTCCTTGTTTGAATATGTAAATGTTCTCATTCTGTTTTGTTTTGTGTCCCTGCTTGTTTATCCGTGGGAGCTCTGTAAATATGTGAGCATTTACCTTTCAGTGATTGCTGGACTGTGTGTCATTGAAATATTAAAATCAATAAAAACATTTTTTTTTAAGTAGGAAACTATAGACCAGTTAATTTAACATCTGTCATTGGGAAATTGTTAGAATCCATTATTAAGGAAGCAATAACAAGACAATTTGTGACATTATCGAAAATGTAAGGAACTTTAAGGGTTAGCGTTATGTCCAAATCAACCACTGAAGGGAACTCGATGTAGAACTATATATGGCATTGATGCTAAGCCTTGAGGGTGAGAAGCTGAGGGGAAAGCTAAAAGACAGACTGGAAAGATAGTGTGAGTGAGAGTAGATCATAGTTATTGTATTAGTGTAGAGATTAGTAGTAGATGAATGTAGATTGTTTGTTTATTATCAACTGTTTGTTATTTGGGGTAAGTGTATAATCCAATTAAGTAGTGTAAATAAATCTATAGCTTTGTTCAATATAAAAGCTAGCATCCTGGAATTAGTAACACAAAGAACACCACAATTTAGAAAGTCAAAGTAAAATCCATCAGAGTCAGAATAATTTTATGAAGAGTAAACCATGTTTGACTAATTTGCTGGAGTTCTTCGAAGATGAAAAAAGTCAAGTGGATAATCCTGTACATGTTGTATATTTGGACTTCCAGAAGGAATTAAATAAGGTGCTGAACAAAACATCAATACACAAGGGAAGGTCACATGAGATTAGGGTAATTTATTAGCTTAGAAAGGAGACTGGCTAACTGGGACAGCACAGTGGTTAGCACTGCTGCCTCACATGCCAGGGACTTGGGTTCAATTCTGGCCTTGGGCGACTGTCTGTGTCGAGTTTGTACATTTTCCCCTTGTCTGCGTGGGTGAAATTTTTTGGGGCATTTTCCTCCCACAGGCCAAAGATGTGCAGGTTCGGTGGGTTGGCCATGCTAAATTGCCCCTTAAAGTCCAGCGATTTAAAAAAAGACTATCTTACTGACAGAAGGCAGAGAGTTGGGATAAATGGATCTTTTTCTGGTTGGGGTGCCTCAGGGCCCCAACTATTTACAATATATATTAATGACTTGGATTTCAGGATAGAAGGTACTATCGCCAAATTTACAGAAGGCATTAATACAGGCGGAATAGTAAGTTGCAACAAAGAAATAAGGGGCTGGATTCTCCAATGCTCAACGGCGAAATCGCATTCGCCTATCAGCCGGAGAATCCCTTTCTACGCTAAAATCAGGTGGGGCTCCGTTTTTACGATGCTCTGCCCCCTCAAAAATAGCATACTCAAGGAGTATGCCACACGCCATTGGGACGGCCGCAGGACGTCACCTGAGGCCCTCCCCCGATGTTCCGCCCCTGATGGGTGGACTTTCCAACGGTGTCAGTCGTGTGTCCTCTCAACTTTTGCAAACCTGGCTTGGCAGCTGCCAACTGCATCCAGCACTGCCACAGTCGGGGGGTGGGGGGTTGGGGGGGAGCCTTTCCGCTGGCAGGGGGGCTTTGGAAGGGCTGGGGCTGTTGGTGGGGGTGGCAAGGGGGGTTACAGAGAGGCAGTTTCTGGCTGGCCTGGTCCATGCACGGCCGGCGCCATTTAGCACGGCGCGGTCGCCGCAGGCCTCTGCCGTGCGCATGCGCGGCCACAGACACGGCCAATCTGCATCTGTATTGGCAGGTTACGTGGCACGGCTGCTAGTCCCCCACCGGATGGCGCATCGGTGCCGGGGCACCGCCGAATTTTTGGTTGTGAGACCCGAAGCTTCCTCTGGGCATAGCCGCAGAATCGGAGAATCCAGCCCAAGAAATTTACAAATTGATATAGGTAAGTTTGGTGAATGGGCCAAAATTTGGCAGGTGGAGTTTAATGTGGAGAAGTGTGAGGTTATCCATTTTGGTTGAAAAAATGGAACGGCAATTTATTATCTAAATGGAGAGAATCTTCAGAATGCTTCAGTGAAGAGGGATCTCGTACATGAATCACAGTTAAGGCATAAACTGCTTGTTCTATTTCTTTATTCCACTCGACCATTTTAACCAGATGTTTTTTCAATGTGCTGGCCCTATCTAAGATTGATTTGAGCTTTGCAATGATGGACTAATTGGATGGCCAAACTGATTATGTATGTATGACAAGGAGGTGACTTTCTATTATAGTTGCTTCGGTGGGTTTGAAGCATAAGGTGGGCTTCCAAATGGGACAAACCTTACCCCTATGTTTCATTGTTCTGACATTAGTTGTGACACATAATAATAATCTTTATTGTCACAAGTAGGCTTACATTAACACTGCAATGAAGTTACTGTGAAAATCCTCTAGTTGCCACATTCCGGCGCCTGTTCGGGTACACACAGAGGGAGAATTCAGAATGTCCAAATTATCTAACAGCATGTCTTTTGGGACTTGTGGGAGGAAACCAGAGTGCCCAGAGGAAACCCACGCAGACACGGGGAGACTGTGCAGACTCCGCACAGACGATCCTCATCTGGAAATACACTTACTCCACACCATTTCCACTCACGTCTGGAAATTTATGTCACAAGTGGGTGATTTTGAATCCAGGGTGAAGCCACAGGCTGACTTACCTGGATTTCTAACATCATAGCGACACAGGTAAGCTTCTCCTATCTCTGACCAACACTCAGTGTTCAGGTTGTCCCAAGTCTGATTCTGGTTTGGCAGGATTGAGGGAGGAGCTGCATATGATGAATGGGCCCCCTGATCTATTGTCCCTAGGAATTCCCCCTTAAACCTCCCCTTAACCTTCCCATTCATTTTCCAATCAGAGACATTTCCTTGGCCGTGGTTCCACTATCTCAACTAGGCCAACTTATGTTGTCTAACTCTTTTTGGGTCATCGTAATCAGTGAACCATCAATCCACTGATTATGATATAATTTTAAAAGGATGGAATATGATTCTTCTCTATGTTACTGAGTCCAGCCGTGACTTGATCAAGCATATAACCTCCACAGATGGAGCAGACGATTGCCTTTCATATTTTATTTTCCACCTCATCCATTTCTTTAATGATTTCATTGATTGTTTCCTAAATCTTTTGGAATATCTTCACCTTGGGCGGGATTCTCCGTCCTGCCAGCCCCATTTTCGGGCGTGGCGCGTGCCCGCAGCAGCGAGATTCTCTGTTCTTGCAGCCGGCCAATGGGGTTTTGCATTGTGGCTACCCCGACGCCATTGGGAAACCCGTGGGTGTGGATGTGGTGCCAGCGAAGTGGAGGATCCCAACGCAGAATCCCGCAGTTTGACTCTAACTGTTGACTTTGGGACAATTCAAGGATAACTTGTTTCTTGTTTTTTTCCTGATTACAGTGTGTTTCAGTTGTTTCCTCAATATCTCGTTATGCTCCCATGTGCTCTCTATATCCACCTGATTCCAGGCAGCAGTTCCTGCTGATGCTCCTATCCCAATCCACACTCCCAACCCCATTTTTCCTCTTTTGCCCATACCATGGTTTGTTGCCAATGGGCCTCTCCCATCTGCACTGCTCACAAATTGTCATGTCATCAGTTAAAACTGCATAGTTTTTCATCACTCTGGTGGTTCTGTTTGTATCTGAAATTTGGACTAAGTACATTCCACGACTTGGTCAACTATTTGATAGGGTCCCATCCATCTGGGTTCAAAAACATATGGGGCGGGAGTCTCCACCCCGTCGCACCTGTTTTCTGGTCCTGCCAGCTGGCCAATGGGGCATCCCGTTGTGGGCATTCCCATGCCATTGAGAAATCTACAGGCATGAGTGCATTGCTGGGAAAGATCCTGCCGGTGAAGAATCCAACTCATGTTCTTTCCTTAAATACTTTGGGGCCGTAACCAGCTCTTCCATTTGGTACTCGAGTGACCTGAATCCTTTGTGAAAATATATTTTATTTGGTGCTGACTTTTCCCAATACATTGGGCCACAAACTCATTTGGTTTTTGATGTGTACCACAATGGACTCCAGCCATTACTGGTTGACCATCCCCTGCAGAAGTAGGGTGAGTGAAAGAATGAACATTAATCAGCTCAGTAAGAAGCCTTACAACACCAGGTTAAAGTCCAACAGGTTTGTTTCGAATCACTAGTTTTCAGAGCACTGCTCCTTCCTCAGATGAGGACTTCAGTGCTAACCACTGCACCATCGGGCACCACCATGCCACTGCACCACCGTGCCACTGCACCACCGTGCCACTGCACCACCGTGCCACTGCACCACCGTGCCACTGCACCACCGTGCCACTGCACCACCGTGCCACTGCACCACCGTGCACCACCATGCCACTGCACCACCGTGCCACTGCACAACTGCACACCATGCCACTGCACCACCGTGCCACGGCACCACCGTGCCACTGCACCACCATGCACCACCGTGCCACTGCACCACCGTGCCACTGCACCACCGTGCCACTGCACCACCGTGCCACTGCACCACCGTGCCACTGCACCACCGTGCACCACCGTGCCACTGCACCACCGTGCCACTGCACCACCGTACCACTGCACCACCGTGCCACTGCACCACCGTGCCACTGCACCACCGTGCCACTGCACCACCGTGCCACTGCACCACCGTGCACCACCGTGCCACTGCACCACCGTGCCACTGCACCACCGTGCCACTGCACCACCGTGCCACTGCACCACCGTGCACCACCGTGCCACTGCACCACCGTGCCACTGCACCACCGTGCCACTGCACCACCGTGCCACTGCACCACCGTGCCACTGCACCACCGTGCCACTGCACCACCGTGCCACTGCACCACCGTGCCACTGCACCACCGTGCACCACCGTGCCACTGCACCACCGTGCACCACATGCCACTGCACCAACCGTGCTACTGCACCACCGTGCCACTGCACCACCGTGCTACTGCAACCACCGGTGCCACTGCACCACCGTGCCACTGCACCACCCGTGCACCACCGTGCCACTGCACCACCGGGCACCACCGTGCCACTGCACACCGTGCCAGTGCACCACCGTGCCACTGCACCACCGTGCCACTGCACCACCGTGCCACTGCACCACCGTGCCACTGCACCACCGTGCCACTGCACCACCGTGCCACTGCACCACCATGCCACTGCACCACCGTGCACCACCGTGCCACTGCACCACCGTGCCAGTGCACCACCATGCCACTGCACCACCGTGCACCACCATACCACTGCACCACCGTGCCACTGCACCACCGTGCCACTGCACCACCGTGCCACTGCAACATCATGCCCCCCATGTGAGATAATTCTCACAAAACGTTTTCAGCATTGTTTTGAGAATTTTGTTACCACTCTCCCATTAACCTTGATGACTGTGGATGATGTGACACATGTAGCTTTGGGGTGGCACGGTGGCACAGGGGCAGCATGGTGACACAGTGGGTAGCACTCTTGCCTCACAGTGCCAGGGACCAGGCTTCAATTCCAGCCTCGGGTGACTGTATGTGTGGAGTTTGCACTTTCTCCCTGTGTCTGCGTGGGTTTCCTCTGGGTGCTCCGGTTTCCTCACTCCAAAGATGTGCAGTTTAGTTGGATTGCCCATACTAAATTTCCCTTTAGTGAGGTTACTGTTATAGGGTCGGGCATGGACCGAGGTCAGGTACTCTTTCCAAGGGTCGGTGCAGACTAGCTGGGCCGAATGGCCTCCTTATGCACTGTAGAGATTCTATGATCAATTTTATTACGGCGCTATGTTCTGGAAAGAACTTTCCAGGGAAATATGAACCCAGGTCGCTGTCAACTTAAAGTGTCAATCCTCATCTGCAAATCACCTCACACTGTAGTAGCTTGCTTCCTCTGAGGGCTGTTATTTTTTACAGGAGAAGGCCTCTATCATTTTGGTGAATTTGTCCATTAAGGCTAGACTGTGTCAGTACCTTGAGAGTGCTATGGCAAGGGGCCCAATAAAATCTATCTGGATAAGTGTCTGGGAACCATCTGGCAGGGTGGCCTTTGTAACAGTGTCCAGTTAGCATGGTTGCTTTTGTTGTGCTTAAGGCAGGGAAGACACCTGCAAATCTTGGCCTCAAAGTCTGCTTCACAGCCCTTGGACCAGGCAACAGCAAAGAGCTTCTCCAAGGTGCCCCTTGCTGCATAATGCCCTCTGGTGGGGTGAGTGTGTAACAATCCAAACAATTCATCTCCCATTATTGGGAGGACCACAAGCAACCAAGAACCCAGGAAAACCATCATTCATGAGGTTGGGGGTTGGCATACCGAAGTCGACCTGATAGATGTGCTAAGGGATCACGGGCAACAGGTGCTGGCCCTCCTGGTGCCAAATGGTGACAGTTGGGGCTGGATCATATGTGACCTGCAAGGAAGCGCAATCTCTTAACTAAACTGATCACCACAGGTGCTCCAGAGGATGAACGCCTCCACCTCATATGTGAGGTTGGGGCTGATACAGCTGAAGGTGGTGTATGGAGCACACCTTAGAAGGGCGAGAATGAGGCGGCTCTTTGAGGGGGTAAAAGATGTGTGTGAACGTTGCCGGGGGGGTGCGCGCAAACAACGTTCATATGTTTTGGTCCTGTCCAAAGCTGGAGGATTACTGGAAGGAGGTTTTTAGAGTAATCTCTAAAGTGGTGCACGTGAAACTGGACCCGGGCCCTCGGGAGGCCATATTTGGGGTGTCGGATTAGCCGGGGTTGGAAACGGGCACAGAGGCAGATGTTGATGCCTTCGCCTCATTGATGGCCCGAAGGTGGATCCTGATAGGGTGAAGATCAACCTCTCCACCCTGTGCCCTGGCGTGGTGGGGGGACCTGCTGGAATTCCTGACACTTGAAATGTTCAAATTTGAACTGAGGGGAAGGTTAGAGGGGTTCTACAATTCATCGGCATTATTCATTATGCACTTTCGAGAATTGGATTACATCGAACATTAGTGGGGTGGGGCTTGGAGCGTTGTAGGGAGGGGGACTGTGTGTGTTAATGGTGACTATGGGTGATTCCTGATTCTTTTTTGTCATTTGTTTATGTTTATATGCAGGCTAATGTTTGGGGTTTGGTGGGAGGATGGGATCGTTGTTATCGATATGGGGATTGACAGTACATTCGTTACTGATTATTGTTTATTGTTGGGGGGTAAATTTGGGAGAAAATGTGAAAAAGGAGGAGAATAAAAATATCTAATAAACTAAACTGATCACGGCTATAGGTAGTGGGTCAGGGATTTTATCCACATAGGAGCTTTCTGGCAGCTTGTTTTTCTTCCTGGTCTGCCGTGAAGTTGCCTTTGGCGACGGGTTCTATGCATGATGATATGCATAAAGCAGTTATGTACATAATGTTATGCATGACCTCTGACCACCAGGTGGCAGTATGAACCCACCACAGGACATTGGTTCTGGGAGTTGGGTGTAGGTCGTGCTAGGAGACAGCCATATTTTGCAGTCGTGCTACAAGAGTTAATTAGTGTTTATAGTTCCTTATTTTATTTATCTTCGTTATCTTAATCACATAGTTGTTAAATAATAAATTATTTGAATTAGATGTTCTGTAGTTTTACTTCGACCAGTCTACAGAACATGACACTAAGGGCAGCACGGTGGAGCAGTGGTTTGCACTGCTGCCTCACGTGCCGAGGTCCCAGATTTGATCCCGGCTCTGGGTCACTGTCCGTGTGGAGTTTGCACATTCTCCCAATGTTTCTGTGGGTTTCGCCCCCAAACCCAAAGATGTGATCTGCCTGATGCTGAATCTACATTAATATACAGTAAGAAGTCTTTCAACACCAGGGTAAAGTCCAACAGGTTTGTTTTAAATCATTAACTTTCAGAGCACAGCTCCTTCCTCAGGTGAATGAAGAAGTGGGTTCCACAGACACATATATAGACAAAGTCAATGATGCAAGATGATACTTTGAATGTGAGTCTTTGCAGGTAATTAAGTCTTTACAGGTCCAGACAGTGCAACTGGAGAGAGGGATAATCACAGGTTAAATAGGTGTAAATTGTCTCAAGCCAGGACAGTTGGTAGGAATTTGCAAGCCCAGGCCAGATGGTGGGGGGGGGGGGAAATGTAATGCGACATGAATCCAAGGTCCCGGTTGAGGCCGTACTCACGTGTGCAGAACTTGGCTATCAGTTTATGCTCGGCGATTCTGCATTGTTGCACATCCTGAAGGCCGCATTGGAGAACACTTACCCGAAGATCAGCTTCCGACTGGAAGGGAACATTCCTGCCTGGCGATTGTTGCGCATTGTCCTTTCATCTGTTGTCGTAACGTCTGCATGGTCTCGCCAGTGTATCACGCCTAGGGACATCCTTTCCTGCAGCGTACGAAGTAGACAACGTTGGCCAAGTCGCATCAGAATGTACCGCGTAGCTGATGGGTGGTGTTCTCGCGTGTAATGGTGGTACCCATGTTGATGATCTGGCACATCTTGCAGAGATTGCCATGGCAGGGTTGTGTGGTGTCATGGTCGCTGTTCTCCTGAAGGCTGGGTAGCTTGCTGAAACAATGGTCTGTTTGAGGTTGCGCGGTTGTTTGAAGGCAAGTAGTGGGGCTGTGGGGATGCCTTGGCAAGATGTTCATCTTCATCGATGATGTGTTGAAGGCTGCAAAGAAGATGTCGTAGGTTCTCCGTTCCAGGGAAGTACTGGACGACGAAGGGTACTCTGTCGGTTGTGTCCCGTGTTTGTCTTCACAGGAGGTCAGTGTGGTTTTTTGCTATGGCGCGTTGGAACTGTCAATCGAGCACCATATCCCATTCTTACGAGGGCGTCTTTCAGCGTCTGTAGATGTCTGTTAAGTTCCTCCTCATCTGAGCAGATCCTGCGTATATGGAGGGCTTGTCCATAGGGGATGGCTTCTTTAATGTGTTTAGGGTGGAAGCTGGAGAAGTGGAGCATTGTGAGGTTATCCGTGGGCTTGCGGTAAAGCAAAGTGCTGAGGTGACTGTCCTTGATGGAGATGAGTGTGTCCAAGAATGCAAGCGATTCTGGAGAGTAATCCATGGTGAGTCTAATGGTGGGATGGGACTTATTGATGTCATCGTATAGTCGTTTCAGTGATTCTTCGCCATGGGTCCAAAGGAAAAAAATGTCATCGATGTATCTGGTTTATATAATCAGGAATCTACCATCACCCCAGACATAGTCACCAAAAACATACACATTTCAAACTCCACCTCCCTAATGTTCAATGTCATCCAATTCTTGAAAGTGCATAATAAACAAAGCCCATGGGGGGGGCAGCATAATAGCACAGTGGTAGCACTGCTGGCTCACGGCACCGAGGTCTCAGGTTCGATCCCGGCTCTGGGTCACTGTACGAGTGGAGTTTGTGCATTCTCCCCGTGTTTGCGTGGGGTTAGCCCCACAACCCAAAGATGTGCAGGCCACGTGGATTGGCCACGCTAAATTGCCCCTTAATTGGAAAAAATTAATTGAGTACGCTAAATTTATTAAAAATAAATAAATAACTAAACAAAGCCCATGAATTGTAGAACCCTTTCATCCTTCCCCTCAACTCAAACTTCACTTGCTCAAGCGTTAAGAACTCCAACAGATCACCCCGCCACGCCAGGGCACAGAGTGGACAAACTGACCTCTACCCCAACAGGACCGGCCTTTGGGCGATCAGCGAGGCAAAGGCTAAAAAATCTACCTCCGCAACCGCTTGCAACCCCGGCCGATCCGATACCCCGAATATGGCTTCCAGGGGGCCCGGGTCAAGTTTCATATGCACCACCTTCGAGACTACCATGAAGGCTTCCCTCCAATACCCCTCCAGCTTTGGACAGGACCAAAACATGTGACTGTGTGGGGACAGCGCCACCGGAAAGCTCTTTATCTCCTTCTTAACGAAATCTCAGACTTGTATATACCTGTATTACCGTGGGGCAGTACAGCAGCACAGTGGTTAGCACAGTTGCTTCACAGCTCCAGGGTCCCAGGTTGGGTTCCCGGCTTGGGTCACTGTCTGTGCAGAGTCTGCACGTTCCCCTTGTGTCTGCATGGGATTCCTCCGGGTGCTCCGATTTCTTCCCACAGTCCAAAGATGTGTAGGTTAGGTGAATTGGCCACGCTAAATTGCCCTTAGTGTCCAAAAAAAAGATTAGTTGGGGTTACTGGGATAGGGTGGAGGTTTGGGGTGCTCTTTCCAAGGGTCGGTGCAGACTTGATGGGCCACATGGCCTCCTTCTGCACTGTAAGTTCTTTGTCTATGTCTAAACATCTGCCCTGCCCCAACGCATATTTCTTCCCAGCCCTTCCTGTCCCGCAAACCAGCCCCCCAGAAACAAATCCTTTAATACCCTAACTCCCTACCCCTCCCATCTCTGAAACCTCCCATCACAGTTTCCTGGCTCAAATCTGTGATTCCCCAAAATCAGAAGTTCCCTTGACCCCGCTCCTGCCTAAAGTGCCGGCACAACTGCCTCCAGACTTTCAATGTCTCTACTACTACCGGACTCCCTGAGTATCTGAATATTTCCCCGGGGCCATCGGGAGCAGCGATGTTTCCAATGCCCTCAGTCTCCACCCCATGCACAAACTCTCCTCCATTCTAACCCACTGGGAGTGCCCCCCCTCTAACCAAACTCCTCACCTTCTAAGCATTCTAAGTAGTAATACATTAAATTTGGAAGACTCAACCCCCCTGACTGCCGTACACTCTGCAACAACACCTTCCTAATCCTGGCCACCTCCCCCCACTTCCCCCTATATAAACAAGGTCATCATCTTTTCAACCTCCTTGAAAAATGCCTTTGGCAGGAAGATCGGCAGGCACTGAAAAATAAGCAAAAAATAAGTAACACATTCATTCTGTAGCCGCAAACGAGACTCCAGGATGGTATGCTGCCTCCCTGGTGCTCGGGTCAAAGATGTCTCGGAGTGGGTACAGGGCATTCTGGGGGGGAGGGTGAACAGCCAATGGTCGTGGTACACATTGGTACAAACGACATAGGTAAAAAAAGGGGATGAGGTCCTAAAAGCAGACTACAGGGAGCTAGGAAGGAAGTTAAGAAATCGGTCCTCAAATGTAGTGATCTCAGGATTACTACCGGTGCCATGTGCTAGTCAGAGTAGAAATGACAGGCTATATAGGATGAATATGTGGCTGAAGACATGGTGTCAGGGGGAGGGTTTCAGATTCCTGGGGCATTGGGACCAGTTCTGGGGGAGGTGGGACCTGTACAAACTGGACGGGTTACACCTGGGCAGGACTGGAACTGATGTCCTAGGGGGGCTATTTGCTAGAGTGGTTGGGGAGGGTTTAAACTAAGATGCCAGGGGGATGGGAACCTACGCAAGGAGTCAGAGAAAGAGGGAGCAAGGCCAAAAGCAAAAGGTAGAAAAGTGAATAAGGAAAGTGATAGGTGGAGAAACCAAGGACAAAATTCAAACAGGGCAGTAGAGAAAAATATTGGGAACAAGACAAGCATTGTGAAAAAGTCATACTTAAAGGCTCCACGCCTTAATGCATGGAGCATTTGCAATAAGGTGGATAAACTAATCGCGCAGATAGATATAAATGGGTATGATATAATCGGGATTACGGAGACATGGCTGCAGGGTGAACAGGGATGGGAACTGAATGTCCCAGGGTTCTCAGTATTTAGGAAGGACAGGCATAAAAGAAAAGGTGGTGGCGTGGCACTGATGGTTAAAGAAGAAATTAACACAACAGTGAGAAAGGATATTAGCTCTGACAATGTGGAATATGTTTGGGTAGAGTTGCGAAATACCAAGGGACAAAAAAACATTACTGGGTGTCATATATAGACAGCCAAAATCACTGGTGAGGTTGGGAATGACATTAAACAAGAAATTAGAGATGCATATAATAAAGGAATATCGGTGATCGTGGGTGGATTTAATCTTCACATAGACTGGGCAAATCAAATTAGCCACAATGCCGTAGAGGAGGAATTCCTGGAGTGCATACGGGATGGTTTTCCTTGACCAATATGTGGAGGAACCAACTAGAGAGCAGGCCATCTTTGACTGAGTACTGTGCAATGAGAAGGGAATCATTGCCTGTCAGGCTGTACAAGACCCCTTGGGGATGAGCGACCATAACATGATAGAATTTTTTTATCAAGATGGAGAGTGAAGTAGTTGATTCGGAAACGAGGGTACTGAACCTTAATAAAGGGAACTATGAGGATATGAAGCGTGGGTTGGCCTTGATAGATTGGGGAGAGTTACTTAAAGGGATGACAGTGGATAGACAATGGCAAACATTCAAGGAACGCATGGAGGAACTACAGCAACTGTTCATTCCTGTCTGGCACAAAAGCAAAGGGGGTAAGAGGGCCAATCCATGGCTTGCAGGGGAAATTAGAAATAGTATCCTATACAAGAAAGAAGCATACAGATTGGCCAAGAAAAATAATAGGTCTGAGGATTGGGAGCAGTTTAGAATTCAGCAAAGAAGGACGAAGGGATTGATTAAGAAGGGGAAAGTACAGTACAAAAGGAAGCTTGCAGGAAACATAAAGACTGACACTAAGAGTTTCTACAGATATGTGAAGAGAAAGAGATTTGTAAAGAGAAATGTAGGTCCCGTACAGACAGAAACAGGGGAATACATAATAAGGGACAAAGAAATGGCTGAGCAATTGAATACATACTTTGGTTCTGTCTTCACAAACGAGGACACAAATCAGATCCCAGAAATGTTGGAGAATGAAAGGTTTAGTGAGAGGGAAGAACTGAGGGAGATCAACATTAGTAGAGAAATGGTGCTGGGAAAACTGATGGGATTGAAGGCAGATAAATCCCCAGGGCCTGAGAATCTGCATCCCGGAGTGCTTAAGGAGGTGGCTCTGGAAATAGTGGATGCATTGATGGTCATCTTCCGGGATTCTGTAGACTCTGGAACAGTCCCTGCAGATTGGAGGGTAGCTGATGTCACTCCAATAATCAAAAAGGGAGGTAGGGAGAAAAGAGGGAATTATAGGCCAGTAAGCCTAACATCGTTAGTGGGGAAAATGCTTGAATCCATTATCAAGAGCTTTATAACAGAACATTTAGAAAGCAGTGGCAGGATCAGTCAGAGTCAGCATGAATGTATGAAGGGAAAATCATGCTTGACAAATCTGTTGGATTGCTTTGAAGAGGTAACCAGTACAGTCTACAAGGGGGAACCAGTCGATGTGGTATATTTGGGCTTTCAGAAGGTGTTTGACAAAGTCCCGCATAAGAGATTATTGTGCAAAATTGAAGCGCATGGGATTGGGGGAAATATATTGGGGTGGATAGAAAACTGGTTGGCAGAGAGGAAACAAAGGGTAGGGATTAATGGGTCCTTTTCAAATTGGCAGGCAGTAACCAGTGGGGTACCGCAGGGATCAGTGCTGGGACCCTAGCTATTCACAATATATATTAATGATTTGGATGAGGGAACAAAATGTAACATCTCAAAGTTTGCAGATGATACCAAATTAGGTGGGAGGATGTGACGATAACAGATAAGCCAGCAGAAGACCAGTTTAAGCTGGTCGTGATAACAGAATTGTGACGAGAATGTAGGGATCCTACAGCAAGATCTGGACAGATTGGGCGAGTGGGCAAACCAATGGCAGTATAATTTGGATAAGTGTGAGGTTATTCATTTTGGAAGCAAAAACAGGAAGGCAGAATGGTTGTAAAGTAGGAGAGGGGAGTGTGCAGCGGGACCTGGGTGTCCTTGTGCACCATTCGCTGAAGTTAAGCATGCAGGTGCAGCAGGCGGTAAAGAAGGCTAATGGTATGTTGGCCTTCATTGTGAGAGGTGTCGAGTATAGAAGCATTGATGTGTTGCTGCAATTGTACAGGGCCTTGGTGAGGCCACACTTGGAGTATTGTGGGCAGTTTTGGTCTCCTTCTCTGAGGAAGGATGTTCTTGCTCTCGAGGAAGTGCAGCGAAGGTTTACCAGACTGATTCCAGGGATGGCGGGACTGTCATTTGAGGAGAGATTGACTAGGTTGGGATTGTTCTCACTGGAGTTCAGAAGAATGAAGGGGTGTAGAGATCTACCATGCGGATTTAGTGGCACTTGCGAACACTAAAACTCGGTAGAAATTTGAGTTAAAACTTCTTAGGTGCAATAAGAATCATTTTATTGCCTCTATTTTATTACAATTGAGAGTCACTTAAATCTTTTATTCTCTAATAATTCCAGCTGGCAAAAAGGACTTAAAGAGAAACAACTTGTACACAATTTAACTTTCAAAATAATACAGAAATGGTTTCTTGCTTAAATTCAAAACAGCTTGCATTTACTTCAATAGTTAGAGTGGAAAAGTGAAAGTATAGAGAGAGCGAATAGTTTAGATCAAAGTATAGATGATTCATGAATAAAGATGGCCATACGGACCCTCACGGTTATACAAAATCGTATCAGTCTTTAGCCATCTATCTACACCTCTAAGTCATCCTAATTGGTTTGGGTTAGAATCAAATGAGTTTGATTTGATGGTAAGCTGTCAATCGTTAATGTGCAACATTAGTTTTAAATGTTTCATGTCTGAATACTTGTGCATGTTATGGAATGCGATTCTGTGCTGTTATCATGACCAGCTTAAACTGGTCTTCTGCTGACTTAGCTGTTATCTGCATTGTGAACAATGGTGCCTTCATATTACTATGGCATTGCTATGCTGTTGCTATGGAGCCTGCCCTGTCCTTGGACACTGTCTTGAAAAATGTATTCATTAGTTCAGTTAAAGTGTGAATTTTAATCTCTACTGCTTTTGCATGTATCAGGTTCTTTTGTGTTTCTGGTGTTTTTAAGTTGCACTGTCTTGCTAGAATAATGGAACTTAGTAAAGTGAATTATGCTGTGTTATGCTGTTTTGTAAGCTGTATGTTTTGAGATGACATGAGGTTATGAGAGTGTTGAAATCCTTAATTTAAAATGGGTAAAACTGGGGCTTAATATTTATCCTAAATAGCTATCTTTTACGCATCAGGTGTTTTAGGAAATAGTTAACTTCTACAGGGAGGATCTCATAGAGGCTTATAAAATTCTAACAGGACTAGACAGGGTAGATGCAGGGAAGATGTTACCAATGTTGGGTGTGTCCAGAACCAGCGGTCACAGCCTAAGGATTCAGGGTAAACCATTTCGGACAGAGATAAGGTGACATTTCTTCACACAAAGAGTGGTGAGCCTGTGGAATTCATTACCACAGGAAGTAGTTGATGCTAAAACTTTGAATATATTCAAGAAGCGGCTGGATATAGCAGTTGGGGAGAATGGAATCAAAGGCTATGGGGAGAAAGCAGGATTAGGCTATTGAGTTGGATGATCAGCCATGATCGTGATGAATCGCGGAGCAGGCTCGAAGGGCCAAAAGACCTCCTCCTGCTCCTATCTTCTATGTATCTATGTTTCACACCTCCCAGGCCCATCGAAACCTTTCGACCAGGTTCCAACGACTGTTAAATTGGAGGGCCTGGAGAACAGGTCAAGGAGGCAAAATCTACGGATTACAGGCCTGCCTGAGAGGATGGAGGGCCCAAGGCCGACTGAGTACTTTGCAAAGATGCTGGCAGAGCTGTTGGCGGAGGGGGGGAAGAAACATCCCGATACTGGTTGGACAGGGCTCATCGGTCGTTCAAACCAAAGCCAAAAGCAAATGGGCCACCAAGGGAAATCATAATCTGTTTCCAAAAGTTTCACGTTAAGGAGAAGATCCTGAGTTGGGCGAAGCAAAGGCGAGAGGTGAAGTGGGAGGGCGTTGGTATTTGAATAAACCAAGATTTGACAGTGGAGTTGGCGAGAAGGCGGGCGGCCTTCGAACAGGTCAAGACGGCACTGTACAGTAACAGCGTGAGGTTTGGAGTGGTCTACCCTGCGAAGTTGAGAGTGAGGCACAACTCGATGGATTTCTATTTTGAGATAGTGGAGGAGGAAGATGGGTTCATGAAGATCGAAGGACTGAGATTGAAATTAGAGATGGGACTGGAACTGGACTTCGACTGAGGGGATGGGAACTGTGCTTTGACTTTATCTTTCTTTTTCTCTGTTTCTCATTTGTATTTGATGGTGGGGGTGTATTGGTTTTGTGATTGTTTAACGGGGGAGTGCAGTTTACCTTTGTTTATAGTTGGTTATAAGTGTATTGGGCTGTGTGTTTATGTCTGTTTTCTGGGGTGCGGTTTTGTACCTTTTTTTAATACATTTAGTGTACCCAATTATTTCTTTTTTCCAATAAAGGGGCAATTTAGCGTGGCCAATTCACCTAATAATAATATTTATTGCCACAAGTAGGCTTACATTAACACTGCAATGAAGACACTGTGAAAATCCCCTAGTCGCCATACTCCAATACACCCCACCATCAAATACAAATGAGAAACAGAGAAAAAGAAAGACAAAGGCAAAGCACAGTCAGAACATGAAGACTCCACACAGGCAGTGACCTAAGCCGGGAATCAAACCAGGGACCCTGGAGCTGTGAAGTAACAGTGCTAACCCAGAGCATTACCCTGGGTCTCTGAATTACTTGTCTAGTGACAATACCACTATGCCATGCAGATCGGGGCTTGTTTAGCACAGGGCTAAATAGCCGGCTTTGAAAGCAGGCCATGGCAGGCCAGCAGCGCGGGTTCAATTCCTGTACCAGCCTCCCCAAACAGGTGCCGGAATGTGGTGACTAGGGGCTTTTCACAGTAACTTCATTGAAGCCTACTTGTGACAATAAGTGATTTTCATTTCATTTCAGATATGCTACATCTACTTACATTGAAACCTTTACAGACTTCTGTATATGTGTTACGTTGTTAAATTAAACTGGTAGCATTAACATTCACTGATTTACTATTCCAAATTAATTTTATCTGAGTGTACACATTATCACAATCAGTATGGGAAAGCAATGCATTTGCATAAATCTTATGACATTTCGACTATAATCTCACACTCTTGGCAATTATATAATAAAAGCAAATACTCTGGATCGGAAATAAAAACAGAAAATGCTGGAAAAACTCAGCAGGTCTGGCAGCATCAGTGGAGACATAAATACGGTCAATGTTTCGAGACTGACTGACTCCGAAACTCAACGTAGCAATGGTATCTCCTTCTGTCTTCATGGTCATGATTGCAGGTTGTTAAAGAACTAATTCTTTATGTCCTTGGAGAGGCCTAGTGATCAGTAACATTACAAATTGATGGATCTGCCATGTTGAGGATAGCTTCAAATTTTTGGATTGTGCCAGATGTTTTCTTCCATTCAATAATAAACCATACAAATATCGAAAGCCTTTCATGAAATATCACAAAGCACTTCATAGAGATGAAAATAGTTGGACACCAAGTCCTGATAAAAAGTATTATGAATGATTCTGTTAGGATCCCCATGGGAGAACCCAAAACCAAAATAATTACATTTACCAAATGAACTTCAAATGAAGTAATTACAAATAGGATTATACGTTTTGTAACTTTTATCTTAACACTAATTAGAACCAATGTAAATTAAACATGAATTAACAGGCAAATCATAGTCAGTATGAACTGTACATATGGAATAACAGCAACAACAAAGACAACAAGCTATTGCATCATTCCGTGCACAAATGTGGCACCACATGCAATCTTACAGTCTTTCCAACTTGGCCTCCAGTATTTGGATCCCTCGCTTTTCTCACTCAATGGATTAGATCGTTGAGTCACCTCCACTAGTAGCTCCACACCGTCTGGGTTCCTGCAGACAACAATCATCCAAATGTCATGCTGCTATTGGGCCTCCTTAGTTAGGTTCACAAGAGGTTTGATGGCACAGATTTCCCAAAGACACCTTTAATAAATCTCATTAAACATCTGGTCAGCTCAGGAAGAACTGAAACAGAGCAGGGAAATTGTCCAGTCTTCAGCTTTTTGTCCCTTTTAACTCCTCCTTACACACACATTGCTCCTTGTAAATGTGCCTTCTCTATTATTCTTCTGCTACATCATCTGTATCTTAACTTCCTTCCTGTTGGTACTGCTTCGAGGTCAAGGGTCATCAGATCACATGGACCCAGTATTTTTTATTATTTAAGAAAATTACAGTTGATCCCTTTAGAATCATAGAATTTACAGTGCAAAAGGAGGCCATTCGGCCCATCGAGTCTGCATCGGCCCTTGGAAAGAGCACCCGACCTAAGCCCACACCTCCAGCCCATCCCCGTAACCCAGCAACCCCGCCCAACCTTTGTGGACACTCAGGGCAATTTAACATGGCTAATCCACCTAACTTGCACATCTTTGGACTGTGGGAGGAAACCGGAGCACCCGGAGGAAACCCACGCAAACACGGGGAGGAAGTGCAAATTCCGCACAGACAGTGACCAAAGCCGGAAATCAAACCTAGGACCCTGGAGCTGTGAAGCAACTATGATAACCACTCTGCTACCATGCCCCCCTTTAGAATTGATACAAACTCTTGAAAACCTTTTCAAACTTTCTTGAAAACAATTACGGTTTCCACAGACCTTTTGAAGAAATTACAAACTTTCCTTACTATAGACTCATCACAAAGCCTAAAGGCTAACTCAGACATCCAGATACTGACAACATTTGGAAAGAAGAGAGATAACTAGACCATGGGAATTGGGAAGCCAATAGTAACAATCTAGGTAATTTGGACATTCTGAATTCTCCCTCTGTGTACCCGAACAGGCGCCGGAATGTGGTGACTAGGGGCTTTTCACCGTAACTTCATTGCAGTGTTAATGGGTAGCACGGTAGCACAAGTGGATAGCACTGTGGCTTTACAGCGCCAGGGTCCCAGGTTCGATTCCCCACTGGGTCACTGTCTGTGCAGAGTCTGCACGTTCTCCCCATGTCTGCATGGGTTTCCTCCGGTTTCCTCCTACAGTCCAAAGACGTGCAGGTTAGGTGGATTGGGCATGATAAATTGTCCTTAGTGACCAAAAAGGTGAGGTGGGGTTATTGGGTTACGGGGATAGGGTGGAAGTGAAGGTTTAAGTGAGTCGGTGCAGACTTGATGGGCTGAATGGCCTCCTTCTGCACTGTATGTTCACTGTTCTGTAAGCCTACTTATCACAATAAAGATTATTAACTATTTACCTTTATTATAACCCTTCATAATTTCACAACTCTTCATCAGGTTATTTCTTAATTGCCTTGTTACCTGTGAAAAAAATTGTAACTTTCCACCTTGCTTCATTTTTTTGGTCTTTTTTTAATTTAGCGTACCCAATTCATTTTGTCCAATTAAGGGGCAATTTTAGCGAGGCTAATCCACATCTTTGAGTTGTGGGGTCGAAACCCACGCAAACATGGGGAGAATGTGCAAACTCCACATGGACAGTAACCCAGAGCTGGGATTGAACCTGGGACCTCTGCGCCATGAGGCAGCAGTGCTATCTACGGCGCCACCGTGCTGCCCTGCCCCCCTTCCTTCCTAAATGTAATCCCTCTTGGGTGCCTCCTGGACAAAAAAAACCCCGGAGCACGGGGGCCCGGCTTCATGGTGAGAAAAGCGACCGTTGCCACTTTGGACAGCCCCTTAATAAAGGGAAACCCCCGAGTGCAGGGGAACATCACCAGGTAAGTATGGTTGATCCCATGGGACCGGGAGAGAGAAAAACCTCCCACCAGGATTATCACCTGGAATGTCTGGGGACTTAACGGCCTGGTGAAAAGATCCAGAGTCTTCGCCCACCGAAGAAGCCTGAAAGCCGACATAGTCTTCTTGCAGGAAACACACCTGAGGGAGACGGACTGACTGCGGGTAAGAAAGGGCCGGGTGGGACAGATGTACCGTTCATGTTACGGGACGAGGGCTAGGGAAGTAGCCATATTGATTAATAAGAGGCCTAGATTCCCTGCGACAAGGACGGTTACGGACCAAGGGGGACGGTACGTCATGGTCAGCGGTGTCCTAGGTGGGGCACCTATAGTTCTGGTTAATGTGTACGCACCCAACTGGGACGACACAGGCTTCATAAAAAAGACCTAGGCGGAAATCCCCGACATTGACACACACCGACTGACCATGGGGGGGACGACTTCAACTGTGTACAGGACCCACTGACAGACCGATCAAACCCCAGATCGGGGAAAAGGACATGGCTAGGGAACTGGGAACATTCATGGAGCAGATGTGGGCGGTGGGCCCGTGGTGGTTCCTACACCCCAGTGAGAGGGAATTCTCATTCATTTTGCTGGTCCACAAAGCATAGTCGAGGATAGGCTTCTTTGCAGCGTGGACAGCGGTGTTTCCAGGAATAGCAAGAGTGGAATATTCCGCAATAGTTATCTCCGACCGCGCTCCACATTATGTGGTTGTGAGGTTGGAGATGGACCTGCTAGCTGATAAGGCCTTCGGTCAAAAAATATCACAAGCCATAGGCGAGTCCATTACTAACAACAAGAATGGGGAAGTCTCACCTTCCACGTTCTGGGAGGCACTGAAGGTGGTGTTAAGGGGAGAGATTAAAGCCTACAAGGTACAAAGAGATAGAGAAGAGAGGGCGGCCAAGCAACAACTGATCGATTCCATTTTGGAGGTCGATAGAAAATGCTCCGAGACCCTGACCATAGAGCTTCTGGTGGAGAGTAAAAAGCTACAGGTGGACTTTTTAAAAAACGTATTTTGTTACAAATTTGTATCAAAGCAGGTTACAGCAAGTAAACACCCCAGGAATCATACTTCCCAACAATCAACTATACAGTCTGTACAGATTTTTCTTCTTTTTCACCCCCCTCTACCCATCCCCCCCCCTCCCCCCCCCCCCCCCCCCCCCCCCCCCCCCCGCGCGAGCCCCTTAACTCATACTTTATCTTCTCTAACCACAGGAAGTTCATCCAACTGAGCTGCTACCACCGGTGGCGATGCCGACTGCCACGCCAGTAAAATTCACTGCCGTGCAATCAGAGAGGCAAAGGCCATGACATCAGCCTTCCTCCTCTCCATTAGTTCCGGCTTCTCTGAAACCCCAAATATCGGCATCAAAGGGTCCGAGTCCACCTTCTCCTCCACTATCCTGGCTAAGGCCGCGAAAACTCCCGCCCAGAATCTTCCCAATTTTTCGCAACCTCAAAACATGTGCACGTGATTCGCTGGTCCCGCCCACACCTCTCACACTCATCTGCTACTCCCTGAAAGAACCCACTCATAGAACATAGAACATAGAACAGTACAGCACAGAACAGGCCCTTCGGCCCTCAATGTTGTGCCGAGCCATGATCACCCTACTCAAACCCACGTATCCACCCTATACCCGTAACCCAACAACCCCCGCCTTAACCTTACTTTTATTAGGACACTACGGGAAATTTAGCATGGCCAATCCACCTAACCCGCACATCTTTGGACTGTGGGAGGAAACCGGAGCACCCGGAGGAAACCCATGCACACAGGGGGAGGACGTGCAGACTCCACACAGACAGTGACCCAGCCGGGAATCGAACCTGGGACCCTGGAGCTGTGAAGCATTTATGCTAACCACCATGCTACCCTGCTGCCCCGATTCATTCTTGCCTGAGTCATATGCACCCTGTGCACCACCTTAAACTGTATCAGGCTCATCCTTGCAGAAGAGGAGGTCCCGTTTACCCTTCGCAGTGCCTCACTCCATACTCCCCAATTGACCTCCACTCCCAACTCCGCTTCTCATTTCTCCTTGATCTTCACCACACGCTCACCTCCCTGCTCCCCCAACCATTTACATATATTCCCAGTTTTTCCCTCCCCTTCCACATCCAGAAGCAGCAGTCGCTCCAGCAGGGTGTATCCCGGCAATCCTTTCCAGACCTTTTGTGCAAAGCCCCTAACCTGCAGATACCTGAACTCACTCATCCTCGGCAGCTCTACCCTCTCACTTAGCTCCTCCAGACTGGCGAACCCTTCCTCCAAATACAAATCCCTCACCTTGACCAGCCTCCCTTCCCTCCACCTCCTTTATGCACTATCCACCCAAACCCCCCCCCCCCCCTCCTGCTTCCACTTTGGAGCCCTGTCCATTCCCTCCCTACCTGAATCCCCAAATACTTAAACCTATCCTTCGCTACTGTAAATGGCATTACCCCCCTAAATTAGCCCGCTGTGCCAGCTCATTCACCGGGAATACCTCGCTTTTCCCTACATTCAGCTTGTACCCCAAGAACCCTCCAAACCTCCCCAACAGGCCCATAATCCTTCCCATACTCTCCAACGGATCCGAAACATACAGCAAGAGGTCATCGGCATAGAGCGACACCCGATGCTCCCTCTGACCCCTCATTATCCCCCGCCACTCTGCCGACCCCCTGAGAGCCATCGCCAATGGCTCTATGGCCAGTGCAAACAGCAGCGGCGACAGGGAGCATCCCTGCCTCGTACCCCTGTGTAAGTCAAAGCTTTGTGAGCTCATATCCCAACCCAAACCTGCCCAAAACTTCAAACAAGTACCGCCACTCGACCAGATCAAATGCCTTCTCCGCGTCCATGGACACCATTACCTCCGGTACCAGAGCCACCGATGGATTCATCACCACATTCAGCAGCCATCTTATATTACTGCGATCTACCTGCCCTTCACAAAGCCTGTTTAATCTTCTGCAACCACCCCCGGGAAACAGTCCTCCATCCTCCCGCCAACAACTTAGTCAATACTTTCACATCCATGTTCAATAGTGATATGGGTCTATACGACCCACATTCCATTGGATCCTTCCCTTTTTTGGGGATTAGTGTAATTACTGCCTGCATCATCGTCTCTGGCAACTTTATTAAACTCCCCCAACAGATGTGGTGTCAGATAGGCTGCACATTCCTTATAAAATTCTGCTGGGTATCCATCCGGCCCAGGGGCCTTCCCCGACTTCATACCCCTGATACTATCCAGCACCCCCCTCCGCTCCAGGGGCTTCTCCAATGCCTGCCTCTTTGCTTCCTCCACCTGGGGAAATTCCAGTTCGTCCAGAAACTGTCCCATGTTCCCTTCCTCTCCCCCCTGATCCGCCTCATAAAGTCGCAGGTAATACTCTCTAAATGCCTCATTTATCTTCCCTGGCTCCGACACCACATCCCCAGCCCGGATCTTCAATATTTCCCTGGTTGCAGCCTGCCTCCGCAGCTGGTGCGCCAGCATGCGGCTCGCCTTCTCCCCATACTCATATTGCACCCCTCTTGCCCTACGCAGTTGCCCTCCCGCCCTCCCCGTTGTCAGCCTGTCAAACTGCCCCTGCAACTTTTTCCTCCTCGCCAATCCTTCCACGGTGGGCACCCTCGAATATTCCCTGTCCACCTCCACTATCTCGCTCACTAGACGGTCATGTTCCGCCCTCCTTTCCTTATCTGCATGAACCGTAAACAAAATAATTTCTCCCCGGACCACTGCCTCCAATGCTTCCCAAAAAATGCCCGCCAACACCTTTGCATTCTGATTCAACTCCATACACTCCTTAATCGCCGACGTACCTCATCACAAAAATCCCCATCCGCCAACAGCCCCAAGTCAAAACTCTACTCCGGCCTCTGCTCTCGCCCCGTTCTGAACCGAATCTCCAGCCAGTGGGGTGCATAGTCCGAGATAACTATCCCCACATAATCTTCCCCCTCCACCCCAACCAAAATCTCCCGACTCACTGCAAAGTAGTCAATCCTCGAAAACACCTTGTGGACGTGTGAAAAGAAGGAATACTCCCTTTCCCCCTGGGTTCTGAAAGCGTCATGGATCCACCATACCCATCCTCTCCATAAACCCCCCCAGCTCCCTCGCTATTCGTACCCGACCCATCGATCTGGGGCTCGACCTATCCACCCTCGGCTCCAGGACACAGTTAAATTCTCCTGCCATGATCAACTGGTACATGGCCAAATCCGGGATTGCTGCCAGCAACCCCCTCATAAAACCCATATCACCCCAATTTGGGGCATACACATTTACCAACACCACCTGTGCCCCTTCAAATACCCCACTCACAGTCACATATCTCCAACCCGGATCCCTCATCTCCTTCGCATTCACAAATCACATTATTTTTCTCATTAAAATCACTACACCCCTAGATTTCAAATCAAACCCCGAGTGAAAAGCCTGCCCGACCCACCCCTTCCTTAACCTAACCTGGTCCTTCACACAGAGATGTGTCTCCTGCAGAAAGATAACCCCCATTTTCAAGCTCCTGAGGTTCGCGAACACCCGTGACCTTTTAACCGGCCCATTCAGTCCCCGGAGGGTCACCTCCAATCCCCTCTGCCGTCTGTCATCTTCCCTACTTAACTCCCGCCGCCTTAATTCCACCCGATACCTAGCCCATCCCTTCTCCGCCCCTGACCATGTCATCTCTCGCCCCTGCCACGTCGCAGAAACCTTCCCCTTTCCCCTTTCCCCTTCTTCCCCTTCCACTTCCCCTTCCCCCCACACCCCCCCCCCCCCCCCCTCCCCCCCCGGCCACCCCTCTTGGCCTTCTCCCCCACCACCTGACTTCCATTCACCAACATAACCTGCTAGCACGGCTGTCCCTGCCCAAAGGCACCTCCTAATGTCCTCCCCTCCCTCTCCCCTCCCACTCCTCAGCTCAAGGAAGAAGGCTCCCTGCTGGCCTTACCCTCCCCCACCCAAACAAGGACTTCTCCTGAACTCCAGGTAGCCATCTCCAAAAGCAAACAAACAAATGTTAAACACAAACATTCCCATAAAACAGGAGGGGGGTGGGAACATCCATCCCAACATAAACCTTTCGCCCCTACAACACCTTACAATCTCCTTACAATCTCAATATTGAACAGCAACCCCCAACCCCCCAACAAAAGGCGAATACCCCCCAATCCCTGCACCCACTTCAAACATGCTCCCGACCATTATAAAGTGCCAGCACCCCAGTTCCCAGGCACTGTCCGCTCAGTTCTCCCCCAATTTATGCTCCTTAATGAAGTCTTTGGCCGCTTCTGGGGTCTCAAAATAATACTCCCGGCCTCCGAACGTCACTCATAATTTCACCAACCCCAAACCTGATCTGCCGCCGGTCCAGCACCTCCTCGGCCTTGTTGAAACCTGCCCACTGCTTTGCCAACTCGGCTGCGATGTCCTGATAAATTTGGACGTTATTTCCCTCCCAGTCACAGGTATGTTTCTCCCTGACCCACCGTAGAATTTTCTCTTTCTCCACAAATTTATGGGGTTTCGATCACCACACTCGGCGGCTCCCCAGCTCTCGGCTTTGCAAACGGCGTGGGGTTGTAGCAATACCTTCCGAAAGGTGTATTAAACATGCAGAGCTTCCTGCTGGACTCGTCCAGTTGTATCTGCCAGAAGCCACGCGATGCATCCAGCTTTGTAAAGAATTTGGGATCGATACAAATGTGCAGTTCTCCAGAGGGTTTTGTGACACAGACCATCGAGCTGACCCAGTCAGCTGGTTCCGTCACCTTGGATATTATGCCTTGATCTTGGAGCTCCTGCAGCTGCACCTTTAGACGGTCATTTAGAGGCGGCAGCACCTGGCGGGGTTACAGGCATCAGGCCCGAACAAAGTTTTATAGCGGTAGGGCAGCGTGCCCATCCCACTGAACACATCCGGGTATTGTAATAGTAGCTCATCAATGTCGGCCTGAAGAGTGGTGTTGGCAGAGGACATGGCATGTACGCACTGGACGAGATGGAGTAGCTTGCATGCATGGGCACCAAGCAGAGATTCCTTGCCGGGCTTGACGATCTCAAACCGCAAAGTGGCCTTGATGGCCTTGTTAGGCCATGTAGGTGACAGGACCCTAACGCAGTGATGGCATTGCCATTGTAGTCAAGCAGCTGGCAGGCTGGCGGAAGAATTGTTGGCTGCCTTTGGATACGAACAAGATCTGCTTGGAAGATTAGATTGGCCAAAGCCCCGGTGTCCAGTTTGAACCAGATGCTACAATGGTTGACTTGTACTGTTGCACGCCACCTGTCGGCAGAATCCACATTGAGGATGGGTGTGTGTGTTGCTGAATGCGAGGAGGCCTTGTCATGCATGGTGATGCTGCCCACTCGATATGGGGACTCCGGGCAGTCGTCCTCTGGATCTGTGGCGGGATCAGGTTCCAAATCCAGCAGCCCTTGCTGCACACTTTGAACACGTCTGCGTTGGAACTGGGATCGCTGGCCCCCTAGCGGAGGTGCAGACCTACCCAAAGCCGCATAATGGCCAGGCTTCTTGCAGTTCAGACATCGCCTGCCTCTTGCAGAGCATTGCCGCTTTAAATGGGCGGTGCCGCAGTTGGGGCACGCCATCGCGTCAACGTCGTGACGCTCCATGCGTCGTCGCACCTGCGCAGTGCAGTCAGCTGCTGCTCGCACCTGCGCAGTGTAGTCTTCGGCCGCTTCATGCTCCCGACCGTGGTTCGCATGCGTGGGACCCCTGGAAAGGAGTGCAAAATGGCCGCCTTCATCGATGCTCAGGCGCCGCATTCGGGCGATGGCCTATACACTCTCAGCCTCGTGGGAGGCAAGTTGGTCCTGCTCTGTCGACTTAAGGCGGGAATAGGGACTTTTCGCCTGTTCATGGACTTTGCACATCTCGATGGCTGCTGGCAGGGTCATATTTTTTATTTTTAGGAGCTGCTCCCGCAGGGCGTCGGAGTGGACGCCAAACACGATCTGATCCCTGATGAGGGAGTCAGCGGTGTCACCGTAGTTGCAGGGTTGCGCCAGAATGCGAAGATGAGTGAGAAAAGACTGGAAAGGCTCATCCTTACCCTGAAGGCGCTGCTGGAAGACATAACGCTCGAAGCTTTCATTCCTTTTGACTTCACAGTGACTGTTGAATTTGACTAAGACGGTCTGGAACTTGGTCTTTTCCTCACCATCGGCAAAAGTGAGCGAATTGAAGATTTAGATGGCCTGGTCCCCTGCAGTCGACAGTAGTAGCGCGATTTTTCGGGCATCGGACGCACTTTCGAAGCCCGAGGCCTCAATGTACAGACTGAAGACCCGCCAGTTGGCGCCAAGATTTCCGGAGATCCGGAGCTGTGGAGGTGCCTGGAGCTTTTCCATGCCGCTGAAAGGCAGTTACTGGTCGTCAGTGAATTTTTTGCAGGTAAATTACTTAGAAGCAGTAGTCACTCCTGGTATCATGTCGTGTTCTTCACCCTGGGGTAACACGGACTGCAACACGATGCAGATAAATGATAAAGCATACACCAAACGTTGGTGTTGGTTCAATAAGATTTATTGAACTTCAGTAACGAAGCACACAGCTGCCTCTGGGTTGACCTCAACTACTCTAAGTAAACTAACTCTTAGTTAACTCTTAACTCTAACTATCTAGACCAGGCTAGCTCTGATCTATGTGTAGAAGGTGTTGAATGAATTGTACACCCTGACTGTCACGACAGTTGTCACCAGTGGAAAGAGGCAGAGTGCTGATGCCTCGTGTGTTTTATAGTTGGAAGCCCCCCTCTGGTGTTCTGTCTGGTGATTGGTCGTGTCCTGTTCTGTATATTGATTGGCTCACCTGGGTGTCTGTCACTGCCTGCTTTTACCTCATGATGTGCATGGGTGCATATTATGACACACTTCTGACTCAGGGATCTATGCGCTCGGCCCACTTCAGGTGCCTTATCTAGCACCCTTTCTGCCACCAGCCCTGCCAGCATCTTCGAGGCGTACCTCTTGGCATTCATACCTTCCACTACTTCAGCCAGGCTCACTATTCGCAGGTTCTGTCTTCTCGAAGTATTCTCCTGCTCCTCCATCTTTGCCCTCAACGTTTTTCAAAGGTCTCCAAGGAGCCCCACCTACACCTCCAGAGCCACCACACGATCGCTGTAGTCCGAGATCACTCCTTCAATCTCCCGAATCTGTGACCCCTGCACCTCCAAACGCCTCTCTACCCATTCCTGAAAACTCTTCAGGGGTGCTACACCTTCTGCAATGGCCTATGCATGATCCTCGCGCATTTCTTTCCTCTGCTTATGGAATTCCTCATTGATAAAAGCCATCAGTTCCTGTATCTGTGGCTTTCCAGCTTGCCCCTCCCCCGCCTGCATGTTGGAAGAGACTGTCTGTGCAGCACAATACTGTTTCAACTTTCCAGCCAAACCTCTCACTGTTTTCTGCCGGGTCTGGTGATCAGGAGACATACCACTCCAGGGGTAAACTACTCCTCTAACATTCACCAATGCCTTTTCATCAAAATTCCAGCCAGTTCTGTGTAAAAAGAGCTATTTTCTGTGACTTTAAGCAGGAGCAGCCCTGTATGTGACCATTCACTCCATGGTCACAACCGGAAGTGCTACAGATGGACTTTAACCTGCTATCCGCTAGGAAAGCAGTGTACCAACTCCGTCAGACACCTTCTACAAACACGGAGAAAAGGCTGGCCACCTACTGGCTCACCAGCTGAGAAAGCAAGCAGCCAGGAGACAGATAGCGCAGGTGAGGGATAGCAGAGGCCGACTACTAATCGAGCAAAAAGAGGTCAACCAAGCAGTTGAGATTTTATACCAAGGGCTGTAAACCTCTGAACACCCCGTCAGGGATGCGGAGATGAAACAGTTCCTCGATTGACTGGTCATGCCAGTCATGGGGGATGATAGGCAGGGGAGCCGGAAGCACCAATAGGACTGGGAGAGATCATGGAAAGTATCAGCTCTATGCAGGCGGGGAAGGCGTTGGGACCTGATGGGTTCCCGGCTGACTTCTATAAAAAATTTGTAACATCACTGGCCCCACACCAACGGGACATGTTCGCATACTCACTAGCGAGGGACACCCTGCCTCCTACGATAACACAGGCCATGATATCGCTAATACTCAAAAAAGACAAGGACCTGACAGGATGTGGATCGTACAGACCCATTTCACTGCTTAATGTAGACGCGAAGATACTCACAAAGGTCCTGGACAAGAGACTGGAGAACTGCGTACCAGAGGTGGTCGCACAGGACCAGATGGGCTTTTGTCAAGGGTAGGCAGCAAACTGTGAACATCAGGCGGCTGCTGAATATAATAATGACCCCCCCCCCCCCCCCCCCTCCCCTGGGAGAGAACACCAGAGGCACACATCTCCCTAGAAAAGGCCTTCGAAACAGAGTTGAATGGAATGGAAGTACATTATTGAGGTACTAGAACAGTTTGGGCTGGGGACAGGATTCACCTCGTGGGTGAAACTCTTGTGCAATGCCCCCAAGGTGAGCATTCGGACCAACACCGCCAGCTCTGAATACTTCCAGCTGCACAGAGGCTCTCAGCAGGGATACCCGCTGTCCCCGCTCTCCCTGGCAATCGAACCACTGGCGATCGCTCTGCGAGCGTGAATAGCTGGAAGGGATCCAAAGAGAGGGCAGAGAGCACAGAGTGCCGCTCTAGGCAGATGACCTGCTTCTCTACGTCTTGGACCCACAGAACAGCCTGAAAGCAATCATCAACTTCTGAGAAAGTTCAGAGCCTTCTCGGGCTACAAACTCAACCTGGGCAAGAGCAAGGCGTTCCCGTTCCCGGGACAGAGTTGGAGGGACTACAATTCAATCTAGTCCTAAACAGATTCTGCTACCTGGGGATCCAGATAGCCCATAACTGGCCACAGATCCACAAGTGGAAACTGACCAGTCTGGCAGAGGAAGTAAAAAAGGACCTATAGAGACGGGCTGCACTGCCGTTTTTCCTGGCTGGGAAAGTGTACGTGATCAAAATGAATATACTGCCGAGGTTCCTCTTCCTGTTAAGATCCATACCGATCTTCACCCCCAAGACCTATTTCCACAAAGTAGACAAAATGATTATGACATTTGTGTGTGTGGTATGGGGGAGGGGGGGGGGGGGGGGGGGGGTGGGGGGGTGCGGGTGTTAAGAACCAGAGGATCCCTAAGTCGACACTGCAAAGGAGGAAAACATGGGTGGTCTATATCTGCCAAATCTACAGCACGGCCACTGGGCAGCCACAGCTGAGAGAGTGAGGGGATGGATACGAGAAGTAAACATGGAATGGGTGAGGATGGAGGAGTCCTCCTGCAAGTCAACGACCCTCCGAGTCCTCACCATGGCAGCGCTCCCCCCCCCCCCATCCAACCCAGTGGTTGTAGCCACACTGAAGACGTGGAACCAAATGATGCAGCATTTCGGTCTAACTGAGATGTCCTCCATGGCTCCCATCTGTGGCAACCACAAATTCATGCGAGCCATGCTTGACACCACCTTTGAAAAATGGAGACAGGACGGTTGGGGGGGGGGGGGGGGGGGGGGTTCGCTAGCAGTTAAGGACCTTTATATAGGGGACAGACCTGCGACCTTGGGTGAGCTGACAGAGGACCTGGTGCTCCCCACGGGACTGGAGCTCACGCACCTCCAAATTAAACACTTTCTCCGCAAGGAGACGGCAAAGTACCAAAGGGCCCCCGAGAGACACTCTACTAGAGGAGCACGTCCTAAGATATGAACTTGTTTGTAAAACACGCACAGTAAGGAGGGGGAACTGTGGGAACATGTACGGGCGGTTGCTGGACAGGGCAAGCCTCCCACTGGATGAAGCTAGACGGCAATGGAAGGACAAATTGTGTTGGAGACTCTGGAGCGAAGCTCTGATCCAGGCCACCTCCACCTCCTCCTGCGCTACACTAAGCCTCATGCAGTTTAGAGAGTTGCACATATTTTGGTCAGGGTGGTAATTGGAGATATGACTTGATTACACTGGATTACAATCACTTTTTCTTCCCAACTAAATTTTCAGTTCCTTTAGTTGAGGCTGTATAATACACCAGTAATGACATACTTCCTGTAATTTTGCCTTTAGCAATGGTTACAAGAGACGCAGATCTCCAGTGTTTAAGATTCTACTCCTATTTCTTGGGGCATAGGAGACATTTACTTTTTAAAACATCAAGGTGTCCCTATTACAATCAACAATCATTAGTTGTGCTGAACCCTAGTCTCAGACAGCAGACATTTTTGTGCTTTCAATTTCTTTACTTTAGTTAGCAGGTTAATTCTTGCTGCTTGTTCTACATGGATTTGATGATATCACATGCTGAAAAATCAAACAGGTCGCCAGGGATGTGTATCAGCTTGTTCAACAAATAACTGGGCAAACAGGCTGGACCACATATACTTAGCAGTCATTGGGCTCTATTATTTACCAGTCAACCGGTTAAACAGAACATGTTATGATTGATTTATATTTTCTAAACTGTCTCATTGTTGCTCCTCTCCTTCAGTCATCTGCTATTTTCCAGCAGAAGGATCCACGGTCGCATTTCAGATTGATCACCTCTCTTCAGAACTGGGAAAAGTAAGAAATGTGGGGCCTGATTATCTGTTCTTAAGATTAGTGATGCCAGGGCAGGATTAGTGGAGTTTTCCGACTAGCGCGCACCTGGACCAAATCAACGACCGTTAAGGGGCTAGCACAGGTGCCACATTGAACACAATCGATTCCAGTGAGAAACGGTGCCGGATTCGCCGTGTTCTGGATTGACACGCGGGAGGCTGGCAAGCCGCAGACGCATATGCACATTGCACTTCCCACACACACTCATTCCAGCCAACAAGATAGCAGCAAAACAAGCGGCACCCAGGCATACTGACACGGAACGGGAGACGCTGCTGGATGCCGTGGAGGAGAGGTGGGCGACCGTGCGGCCCCTCACGACAGCAGAACAGAGGGCACTGGAGATGGTCGGTGGGTCCGAAGAAAGGACAATCACTTTGGTCATGGGGACAGGAAGTGACACCCTGCTGAGCTGCGGTTCCCCATGGCACATGTGTCAACCCCCCCCCCCCCCCCCCACCCCAGACCCACCACCACCATCACCCACAACCCCTTCTCCACACCATCCCCCATTCCATCTCACCACCCTCCCCTCACACGTCCCCATTTCCCATGTATCCCCACTCTCTCTCTCCTCCCCCTCCCGGACCACAATGCAGTCATACACCCTGTTTTGTGTCTTGCAGGAGCTGCTGGTTTTGGGGCTGACCCTTCTGATGTCCCCGACACCAAACACAACCCCAAGGGTCAACTAGTGACGGCGATGACACCGATACGGATGGGAGTCCTCGACCCGCATCCCGAGACACTCTGGAGCTCAAATCCAGGCAAGACACTGACTTCCCATCACAGCTTCTCCAACACCCTCCACCAACTCAGAGACACTCACCTCAGTTGAGCACTTTAGTCACGAGGTTCATGGGGCACTATCTGGTGTGCACCACACACATGCTCCTGTACATGAGGTGGAGGTAGGAACCCACCGAGGGGGCAGACGGTCGGAGGGCGGGACAACCCTGGGGACTAGCTGCTAATAGAAGAGTTTCGGGCTTCTGGAATGGATGGTCTCATCGATTGTGGAGATGCAGTGGCAGAACCAGGGACTGCATGAATGGTTGAAGGCGAGAACCCAGCACCTGCAGTTGGAGGAGCCTTGGTGCTGCTTGTCTTGCTGCTATCATGTTGGTTGGAATGAGTATGTGTGGGGAGTGCAATCTGCTTATGCGCACAGCAACAGGAGGTGGTGTCGACCATGTGTACCACCCTAGCCAACACCGCACGGGTGACGTCCACGGTGGAGGCCCTGGAGGCGAAGGTTTTGGCCATGGGTCAAGATGTCCAAGGCTTGGGGCAATCTGTGCATGTGGTGGTCAAGACCCAGCCCAGGGCTGCCCTATCACAGGCAGCCATATACCAGAGCTACCTGGACATTGCAGGGGCACTCCAGAGCACAGCCCAGTCACAGCGGACCATGGCTGACAGCATCAGTGGCATTGCCCAGGTTCTGGCCGATGTGGCACAGACCCAAAGGGAGGCGGCCCAGTCCCACAGTGACATGGCGCAGTCACTGGCTGATGTGGCACAGACCCAGAAGGTGGTGGCACAGTCACAGCGTGGTGTGGCGCAGTCCCAGGTGGAGGTGGTCCACTCCCTGTGCTCCATGGCCACGAGCATGCAAACCTTGGTCGGTACAAGAGCGGGCCTCCAGGGCTGGCAGCACCTGGTGGCAGGGGAGCCTCAGGGGTTCACTCCTCTCGCACTCCTCTCCCATGGAGTAGCCCAGGGCCCATCGGGCACCATGTGGGATCTGTGCCGGTGTCTCCTGCAGGGGAGGTATTGGAACACCGCAGAGTCTTGGATTCTTCCGCACCCCCCACCCTCCCTGTCCCTGGTGCATCAAATGGGCAGTGGGCAGAGCAGAGTGGTACCATGCCACCTGGGGCACCCGAGCAACAGTCGGACCCATCCAGGCCCGCTTGCCTAGGAAGATGGCAGCCAAAGGGGCACAGGTCACAGTGCGGGAATCGCAGCAGGCTGCCTCCACTCTTGATATACTGCCCAGGGAGCCACTTAAATGTAGCACTAGGGTCCGTAAGGCCAGAAAAGTAGACACCAGTTAAGTTGGCATGGGTGCAGAGGCTATGGCACAAAACTGTATATATTTGTTCACATTAAACGCCTGTGAATAACATTAAAATCTGCCTCGACACTCTGTCAAAAGAACAAAGAACAAAGAAAATTACAGCACAGGAACAGGCCCTTCGGCCCTCCCAGCCTGCGCCGATCCAGATCCTTTATCTAAACCTGTTGCCTATTTTCCAAGGATCTACTTCCCTCTGTTCCCCGCCCATTCATATATCTGTCCAGATGCATCTTAAATGATGCTATCGTGCCCGCCTCTACCACCTCCGCTGGCAAAGCATTCCAGGCACCCACCTCCCTCTGCGTAAAAAACTTTCCACGCACATCTCCCTTAAACTTTCCCCCTCTCACCTTGAAATCGTGACCCCTTGTAATTGACACCCCCACTCTTGGAAAAAGCTTGTTGCTATCCACCCTGTCCATACCTCTCATAATTTTGTAGACCTCAATCAGGTCTCCCCTCAACCTCCGTCTTTCCAATGAAAACAATCCTAATCTACTCAACCTTTCTTCATAACTAGCACCCTCCATACCAGGCAACATCCTGGTGAACCTCCTCTGCACCCTCTCTAAAGCATCCACATCCTCTGGTAATGTGACGACCAGAACTGCACGCAGTATTCCAAATGTGACCTAACCAAAGTCCTATACAACTGTAACATGACCTGCCGACTCTTGTACTCAATACACCGTCCAATGAAGGCAAGCATGCTGTATGCCTTCTTGACCACTCTATCGACCTGCGTTGCCACCTTCAGGGTACAATGGACCTGAACTCCCAGATCTCTTTGTACATCAATTTTCTCCAGGACTCTTCCATTGACTGTATAGTCCGCTCTTGAATTAGATCTTCCAAAATGCATCACCTCACTCTCCAATCTATCTATATTTTGCTGTATTCTCTGACAGTCCGCCTCGCTATCTGCATCTCCACCAATCGTAGTAACATCTGCAAACTTGCTCATCAGACCACTTATACCTTCGTCCAGATCATTTATGTATATCACAAACAACAGTGGTCCGAGCACGGATCCCTGTGGAACACCACTAGTCACCTTTCTCCATTTTGAGACACTCCCTTCCACCACTACTCTCTGTCTCCTGTTGCCCAGCCAGTTCTTTATCCATCTAGCTAGTACACCCTGAACCCCATACGACTTTTTCCATCAACCTGCCATGGGAAACTTTATCAAATGCTGAAAAGGGTGTGATGGATGGGCTCATCAGGGCTGGCTACAGGGAGCATGGGAGTGGAAATGGGTGGACGTTGTCGATGGGCTTGGGGCTTGGCCCTGGTACCGCAGTTCAGCTAGCGCGTACCACTCCGGTTTCCCACCCCCATTTCCCCCCAACCTCCGCCACCCCACCAGGGATCCAATGAGACCATGCGATGGAATGGCCAGCTCGCATGCAGGGATCACCCAGATGGACGGTGGAAAGTGCCACCGTGGGCAGGAGTCAGACATTTCTTAACGATTTGGAGCATCAGAGCTAATTAGCAGAGCGAGTTGTCATCCCTCTGTTACTGTCAACCCAGAGCCTGCACCTCATGGTGAGGCAGGTAGGAATCACGGAGAGTGTTGCAAGCAGGGGGTGGTGCAGGGTGTTCATGGGAGGGGGTGATTGGTCGGTTGGGGATGGGGATGCGATGTCCGTGCCCCGGCCAGTCTTTTAGTCGGTGAACCTGGAATTGATCAGAGGTCCCATGCTCGTCTGCCTAGGCGCATGCATTGTGCGGCATCCCTTGCCTGCCTGGGTCCCATGTCCTGCCCATCCTCACCCATCTCCGCACCCTCCTCATCGGCAGGTGCTCACCCTCCTCCAGCACACCCCCCCCCCCCCCCCCCCCCCTCTGCTGCGCGACGTTGTGGAGGACGCAGCAGGCCACCATGATGTGGGAGACTGTCCTCACGCTATACTGGAAGACTCCTCCAGAACAGCCCAGGCACCTGAACCGCATCTGCAGGCTGCCGAAGCACCGCTCGATAATGCCTCTGGTCGCTGCATGGGCATTGTTGTAGCAGTTTTCTGCGTCAATCTGTGGCCTCCAGATAGGCATCATCAGCCACAACCGCAGCAGATAACCCGTCGCCAAGGAGCCAGCTCCCAGTTGGGAGGGTGCCTTTAAAAGGCCAGGAGCCATCGAGTGTGCCAGGCTGAAGGCATCGTACACAGTGCCCATATCGGGCACAGATGTGTATGATGCCCATCTCATGCACACACCAGCTGCACGTTTCTCAAGAGGAACCCGTTTCGGTTGGTGGAGATCGGCCTGTCATCTGCAGATGCTGATAGAGAGACATGCATCCTGTTGATCACAGCATCTCAGAAATGGCGATGAACCCTGCTTTCCGGGCATCTTGGTGGCCTAGATGTATTGTGCCGACTGGGCATATAGGGTCTCTGTGATGGTACGGTTGTACCTGTGCACCGAGGTCTGTGAGATCCCAGACAGGTCCCCACTCTGTGCCTGGAAGGACCCCGTGGCATAGAGCTTCAAGTACACCGTCACCTTTTTTAAAAAAAAAAATTTTTATTAAAATTTTCACAAAATATCAATAACAGTAAATACTAAGAACAGAAAGAACAAACCCCCCCCCATGTATACAAAAAAGAAGAAATAAATTAACACCCGTCATTAGCAAAGAACAAATATACACATCCCTTCATCCCAAAACAAAGAGACGCCCCCCCCCCCCCCCCACCCCCCCGGGTTGCTGCTGGCTTTTTTCTACCGTTCTGCCAGGAAATCTAGGAATGGCTGCCACCTCCTGAAGAACCCCTGCACCGATTCCCCGTAGGGCAAATTTCACCCTCTCCAATTTAATAAACCCCGCCATGTCATTGATCCAGGCCTCCACGCTTGGGGGCCTCGCATCCTTCCACTGAAGAAGAATCCTCCGCCGGGCTACTAGGGACGCAAAGGCCAGAATGCCGGCCTCTTTCGCCTCCTGCACTCCCGGCTCCTCTGCAACCCCAGATATTGCGAGCCCGGTTTGACCCTGGATCCTACCACCCTCGACACCGTCCTTGCTATGCCCTTCCAAAACTCCCACAGCGCTGGGCATGCCCAGAACATATGGGCATGGTTTGCTGGGCTCCCTGAGCACCTAATACACCTGTCCTCGCTCCCAAAGAACCGGCTCATCCTTGTCCCAGTCATGTGAGCCCTATGCAGCACCTTAAACTGTATGAGGCTAAGCCTTGCACAAGAAGAGGAGGAGTTCACCCTTCCTAGGGCGTCCGCCCATATCCCCTCCTCAATCTCCTCACCTAGCTCCTCCTCCCATTTACCCTTCAGCTCCTCCACAGAGGCCTCGTCTACCTCCTGCATCACTTGGTACGCCGCCGAGATCCTCTCCTCTCCAACCCACACCCCCGAGAGCACCCTGTCCTGGACCCCACATGGTGGCCGCAGAGGGAACTCCGCCACCTGTCGCCTGACAAACGCCCTAACCTGCATGTACCTAAAGGTGTTCCCCGGGGGGAGCCCGAACTTCCCTTCCGGCTCACCCAGGCTCGCAAACTTCCCGTCTACATACAGGTCCCTCAACCTCCTAACACCTGCCCTGTGCCAACTCAGGAACCCACCATCAATTCTCCCCGGGACAAACCGGTGGTTCCCCCGTATCGGGGACCCCATTGAGGCCCCCACCTCCCCCCTATGCCGTCTCCATTGCCCCCAAATTTTGAGGGTAGCCACCACCACCGGGCTCGTGGTATACCTCGTTGGAGGGAGCGGCAGCGGCGCCGTTACCAGCGCCTCCAGGCTCGTGTCCACACAGGACGCCATCTCCATCCTCTTCCATGCTGCCCCTTCCCCGTCCATTACCCACTTACGCACCATCGCTGCGTTGGCAGCCCAATAATACCCACAGAGGTTGAGCAGCACCAGCCCCCCCCTACGCCTGCCCCGCTCCAAGAACATCCTTCTCACCCTCGGGGTCCCGTGCGCCCACTCAAACCCCATAATGCTCCTGTTAACCCGCCTGAAAAAGGCCTTCGGGATAAGGATGGGGAGGCACTGGAACAGGAATAGAAATCTCGGGAGCACCGTCATCTTGACTGATTGCACCCTACCCGCCAGAGACAGAGGCAACATGTCCCATCTCTTGAACTCCTCCTCCATTTGCTCGACCAGCCTTGTAAGGTTAAGCTTATGGAGGGCCCCCCAGCTCCTGGCCACCTGGACCCCCAAGTACCTGAAGCTCCTCTCCGCCCTTTTTAGTGGGAGCCTACCAATCCCCTCCTCCTGGTCCCCCGGGTGTACAACGAACAGCTCGCTCTTCCCCAAGTTGAGCTTGTACCCCGAGAAATTCCCAAATTCCCGGAGAATCCTCATCACCTCCGGCATTCCCCCCACTGGGTCCGCCACATACAACAATAGGTCATCCGCATAGAGCGACACTCGGTGCTCCTCCCCACCCCGCACCAGCCCCCTCCAGTTCCTCGACTCCCTCAGCGCCATGGCCAGGGGTTCAATTGCCAGTGCCAAAAGCAGGGGAGACAAGGGACACCCCTGCCTCGTCCCTCGGTATAACCGAAAATACTCCGACCTCCTCCTATTCGTGGCCACGCTCGCCATCGGGGCCTCATATAGCAGCCCCACCCACCTGACAAACCCCTCCCCAAACCCGAACCTTTCCAGCACCTCGCACAAGTACCCCCACTCAACCCTATCAAAGGCCTTCTCCGCGTCCAACGCCACCACTATCTCCGCCTCCCCTTCTACCGCCGGCATCATTATAACATTCAAGAGCCTCCGTATGTTAGTGTTCAGCTGCCTCCCCTTCATGAACCCCGTTCGATCCTCGTGGATAACCTGCGGCACACAGTCCTCTATTCTCGTGGCTAAAATCTTCGCCAACAGCTTGGCGTCTACATTTAAGAGTGAGATCGGCCTGTATGACCCACACTGCAGGGGATCCTTGTCCCGCTTAAGGACCAAGGAAATCAGTGCCCGAGACATCGTTGGAGGCAGAGCCCCCCCCTTCCCTTGCCTCGTTGAAGGTCCTAATCAAACGAGGGCCCAATAGGTCTGCATACATCTTATAGAATTCGACCGGGAACCCATCCGGCCCCGGCGCCTTCCCCGACTGCATGCTCCCTATCCCTTTGACCAGCTCCTCCAGCTCAACCGGCGCCCCCAGTCCCTCCACCTGTCCCTCCTCCACCCTCGGGAATCTCAGCCGGTCCAAAAAGCGCCCCATCCCCCCCCTCCTCCGCTGGGGGTTCGGACCGATACACTTCCTCATAAAAGTCCCTGACGACCCCATTAATGTCTACCCCCCTGCGCACCACATTTCCTTCCCTATCCTTAACTCCACCAATCTCCCTGGCCGCATCCCGCATAAGGAGCTGGTGCGCCAGCATCCTGCTCGCCTTCTCCCCACATTCATACACCGCACCCTGTGCCTTCCTCCACTGAGCTTCCACCTTTCTGGTGGTTAGCAAGTCAAACTCAGCCTGGAGACTACGCCGCTCCCTCAGCAATCCCTCCTCCGGAGCCTCCGCATATCTCCTGTCCACCCTCACCATCTCCCCCACCAGTCTCTCCCTCTCTCTCTCTGCTCTCTCCGGGGCAGCATGGTAGCATGGTGGTTAGCATAAATGCTTCACAGCTCCAGGGTCCCAGGTTCGATTCCCGGCTGGGTCACTGTCTGTGCGGAGTCTGCACACCCTCCCCGTGTGTGTGTGGGTTTCCTCCGGGTGCTCCGGTTTCCTCCCACAGTCCAAAGATGTGCGGGTTAGGTGGATTGGCCAGGCTAAATTGCCCTTAGTGTCCTAAAAAATAAGGTTAATGGGGGTTGTTGGGTTACTGGGATAGGTATACGTGGGCTTGAGTAGGGTGATCATTGCTCGGCACAACATCGAGGGCCGAAGGGCCTGTTCTGTGCTGTACTATTCTAATTCTAATTCTAATTCTAATTCCTCTCCCTGTGGGCTCGAATGAAAATCAACTCCCCACTAACCACCGCCTTCAGCACCTCCCAGACCGTCCCCACTCGGACCTCCCCATTGTCATTGGCCTCCAGGTACCTCTCAATACATCCTCGAACCTGCCCGCCCACCTCCTCATCTGCCAGCAGCCCCACCTCCAAGCGCCAAAGCGGGCGCTGGTCTCTCTCCTCCCCCAGCTCGAGGTCCATCCAGTGTGGGGCATGGTCAGAAATGGCTATCGCCGAATACTCAGCATCCTCCACCCTCGCAATCAGCGCCCTACTCATAATGAAAAAATCAATCTGGGAATAGGCCTTATGCACATGGGAGAAGTATGAAAATTCCCTGGCCCTCGGCCTCGCAAACCTCCATGGATCCACCCCTTCCATCTGGTCCATAAACCCCCTCAGCACCTTAGCCGCCGCTGGCCTCCTACCCGTCCTGGAACTGGATCGATCCAGTGGCGGATCCAGCACCGTCTTGAAATCCCCCCCCCCCCCATTATCAGGCCCCCCGCCTCCAAAACTGGGATCCGGCCCAACATGTGCTGCATGAAACCCGCATCATCCCAATTCGGGGTGTATACATTGACCAGCACCATCTGCTCCCCTTGCAGCTTGCCGCTCACCATCACATACCTCCCGACGCTGTCTGCCACCACATTCAACGCCTCAAACGACACCCTCTTCCCCACCAGAATCGCCACCCCCTGATTTTTTGCATCCAGCCCCGAAAGAAACACTTGGCCTACCCATCCCTTCCTCAATCTAACCTGATCCGTCACCTTCAGTGGCGTCTCCTGAAGCATGGCCACAACCGCTTTCAGCCCCTTCAGGTGCACAAACTCGTGGGCCCGTTTCACCGGCCCATTCAGTCCCCTCACATTCCAGGTAATCAGCCGGATCAGGGGGCTACCTGCCCCCCTCCCCCGTCGACTAGCCATTACCCTTCCTCAGTCCGCCACGTGCCCTCGCCCCCCGCTGAACCCGTTCCCCACGGCGACAGACCCCCATCCCGACCCCCTCTACATGCTCCAGCTCCTTCTCGGCCATTCCAGCAGCAACCCGGTACCCCCACCCTATTCCCCCCTAGCTGCGTAATCCCTTCCGTAAGTCAGCCGACTCCTGCTGACCCCAGCTGCTCCAGCCACCCCAATGATCCTCCCCTGTGCAAAACAACCACCGCGCGCCCCCCCAGTGCCTGCCCCACCCACTGCTCTTCCAGCGTGGGAGAGAAGCCCGCGCTTCCATCCTGAGCCCCGCCCCCCCGACCCAACATGCGGGAAAAGACGGGCACATGACCCAACAGGACCGCGAACCACTCCCAAACTCTCAACCAGTGAAAAAAAAAACAGACGTGACAAAACGCCCAAGTAAACAGATAACAGTCCCAAAAAAGCAAAAAGCAGAACAGCAAAAAGACATCATCAGATAGAACCGATAAAAGCGAAAGGGTACCAAGGAGGACAAAGCCTCCGGGCTATGTACACCGTTCCCCAGCCCTCAGTCCTCAGTTCAAGTCCAGCTTCTCTGCCTGGACGAAAGCCCAGGCCTCCACCGGAGAGTCAAAGTAGAGCTGGCGGTCTTTATAAGTGACCCAGAGGCGTGCCGGCTGTAACAGGCCAAACTTGACCCCCTTCTTGTGGAGCACTGCCTTCGTCCGGTTAAAACCAGCCCTTCTCTTTGCCACCTCCGCACTCCAGTCCTGGTAGATCCTGATCTCCGCATTCTCCCACTTACTACTCCTCTCCTTCTTCGCCCATCTCAGCACACACTCACGGTCGACGAAGCGGTGAAAACGGACCAGCACCGCCCGAGGCGGCTCGTTTGGCTTAGGTTTCCTCAGCAGCACCCGATGGGCTCCCTCCAGCTCCAAGGGTCCCTGGAACGACCCCGCGCCCATTAGCGAGTTCAGCATCATAGCCACATAGGCCCCCAAATCCGAACCTTCCAGCCCCTCTGGGAGGCCTAGAATCCGAAGGTTCCTCCGACGGGCGCGGTTCTCCATCTCCTCCATCCTCGCTGACCACTTCTTGTGGAGCGCCTCATGCGACTCCACCTTCACTGCCAGGCCCAGGAGTTCGTCCTCGCTCTCCGAGGCCTTTTGCCGAAGCTCTCGGATCTCCGCACCCTGAGCCGTCTGGGTCGCCATGAGCTTGTCCAGTGAGGCCTTAAGCGGTTCCAGGATCTCCGCCTTCAGCTCCCTGAAGGAGCGCTGAAGCAGCTCCTGCTGCTCCCGCGCCCACTGCTACCACGCTGTTGATTCCCCGCCCGCCGCCATCTTGCCTTTCCTGCCTCGCACCTTTCTCTGCTCCAAAGCCGGTTTTTTGACCACTCCGCTCCTGGTCCAGGCCATCCACTGGCGGAGAATCTTAGAGGAAGTGTTCCCACACGGGGAAAAGACCAAGCAGCACCGCTACGGGCCCTTAAAAGAGCCCAAAAGACCGAAAATAGCGGGAGCTACCAAACGTGCGGCTTAGCTCCGCATCACCGCAACCAGACGTCCAGTACACCATCACCTTGACAGCCACCTATCCTCCCCCATTCCCCCATGGTGCCAGATTTGTACATCTGACAGGTCCTTGAATAACAGACGCAGCCGGCACACACGAGGCCTCATGCGGCACCTACTTTGCACCTCCTCCTTCTCCTCGGCCTGTTGGGCCGCCAGCTCTCCATCCACAGCGGCTGCCTCCTGTTCCTCTGGGGCATGCTCTGCTGCTGCAGTGTCCACCTCCTCAAGTAGTTTCAGCTCATACAGCTGCAGTGCATCCCCCAGGGCTGTGGTGACTTGGAGGAAGGCCACCATTGCTGGTTGAATTCCAATATCCATTGTCTGCAAGGGGTTAAAGGCTGACATGTTAATATGGTGCATACCCCTGTGCCCAACCAGATCCAACAGGCTACTGGGTGGTCCCAGTTGGCACTGCGGACCCTGCCCGCATGTCCCCCTCTTCCCTCCCCCATCTCGGCACCCTGTCGGTGCCTGGCACTGTGGGGGCCTCTGGCCCTGGTACCAATCCCTGCTGCCAGAGGTACCGTCGGCTGGCACTGACCTTGCCAATGGTACGCTCCGCGGCCCCAGTCCTGCTGTGGGCGTTGCCCTTGGGTGGGGTGCGTTGGCGGCTGGTTGGGGGGGGGGAGTATGGTGGAGAGGGCGGGGGTACGGGGGTGGGGGATGGGGCACCCATACGGCTGGTGTCACTGTGCAGGACCACAGGCCAAGCTAGGTGGTCAGTGCGATGCACAGCAAGATGGCTGCCTTGCAGGCTGCTGGAATGGCGGCCGTATCTGGACACACCGGTCCCGAGAGGAGTCAGCCAGCCCCATGGCCCGTCCCCCTGGTCACCTTCTGTCACCTCCCCCCCCTCCCCCCCCGCAGCCAGCGGACTGGCACCCCACAGTCGTGGCTGTGCATGTTCTACCTCCTCTCTCTCCCTCATCAGCTACAGCACCTGTTCCCTCATTTTTAAAAGTACAAATGAACCTCGCCGTTGGGGATTTCCCGCGTTGAAGGCGGAGCATAGCAGAGGCCCCGGAGAATACCGGGTCAGTCCCGCTAATGATATGCCAACGGCGTTTACTGTGTGCGCAGAGTGGAACACATTGACACCGCTGTCGTGGCGATGGAGAATTGTGATTTGGCGTGAACCCGGTGCCGCCATGATTTTCGCGTCAGGACCTATTCTCTGGCCAATCGTCTTTTCCGATTTTGGTGTCGGTTGATTGAGAATCCCGCCTATAATATGCTTTAAACACGTGAAATGGGGAAAGATGGGAGAAAGAACAAAGGGAAGGTTTGTGATGGGGGGGGGTTGGGGAAGACAGGGGAGATTAACTGACAAATGGGTGTTGGTGCAAAGCCAAGAGGAACGATAATGAAACACATTCAAGAACAAAAGGTGTGTTCAGAGGAGGTATGATTGACAGAATGATGAATAGCTGCAATAAAAGACAAAAACAAAAGCAAAACCAAAACTAAATGAAGGTTTTCTCAAAATGGTCAATCTGTCTTCATTTGCTCTTCCCAAAGTAGAGCAGACTGCATTGTGAGCAGCAAATCTAGTATTCTAAATTGAAAGAAGTGAATGTAGATCACTGTTTCCCTTGGAAGGAGCGTTTGTCGACTTGTAGAGTGAGATGAAAGGGCAGATGTCTGGGAAGTATGGTGAATTATAAATACTAATAATCCACACTGAATTGTACATGTGTTGAGCCTGTATATTGTATTGGATCACGTGTAGTTGCGCGACTCTACCCATAGGGGGGAGATGAGGAGCTTGTACTGGGCTCCACCCTTGGCTCCGCCCATGGCTCCACCCATGGCTCCTCCCCCTAACCGGAAGTATAAATGTTGATGCTGAGAGCCTGCCTGCCAGTTCATCTGGAGTTCATCTCGTCACAGGCAGGCTCTGTTGTAAGACGATTAAAACCACTGTTCACTTCTAACCACGTGTCGCGTGAATTGATGGTCTCATCAATTTAATCGTCTTAAGAAACAGTAAGGAACGACTATGGAATCAGCCTTCAAACCTGATCGACTGGAACTCGACAGGATGCAGAGGCAAAATAAATCTTTTCACACTGGCTCCGATGTTTTAAGGCCTACCTGGCTGAAGCAAGCACCACAGAAACGACGGAGGAGCAGAAACTCAGCCTACTGCACGCAAGGGTGAGCCATCGTATATCTACTCAGCTAAACTGTACCGGCTCATATACAGAGGCCCTGGCCCTACTCAATAGAATGTATGTGAGGCCTATCAATGAGGTCTACGCGCGCCACGTTTTTACTACTCGCCGCCAGCGCCCCACGGAATCGCTAGAAGAATTTCTAAGAGACTTAAAAGCCTTATCCCGGGACTGTAATTACCAGGCTGTAAATGCTGCTGAACATAGGGAACTTGCTGTCCGCGATGTCTTTGTTGCAGGCCTCAGATCCAATTAAGTGCGCCAGCGACTGCTTGAGAAGGGGGCCCAAAATTTAGAAGACACTGTTGAACTCGCTACTACTATGGAGGTCTCGTTTCGCAGCCTCACCTCATTCCCTGCGGACTCCGCGACCCCGTCATGGGCCCCCGACCAGCGACTGCCCCAGGCCTGCGCCGCGTGGCCACCCAGCCACAATGCTGCTCCAGCCTGCCACTTTTGTGGCCAGCCCCAGCACCCGCGGCAGCACTGCCCGGCCCGCAACGCGACCTGCAGCAGCTGCGGTCGCAAAGGACACTATGCCAGAGTGTGTCTGGCGAAGAAAGCCCCAGCCTCTAACTCTCCCATGGCTCAAAGCACTCGTTCTCTAAATTTGCAGGCCCGCAGGCCCCGTAACGCTGCGGCCCATACCTCGACTCCGCCCCCACCCACCATGTGCGACCCATGGGGGCCGCCATCTTGGCGGACCCTCACCACTCGGCCGACCACGTGCGACTCATGGGGGCCGCCATCTTGGACGCCATCTTCCTCGCCGCCCGCCAGGTGCGATTCACGGGGGAGGCCATCTTGGGCCCCATCCTCTCCAAATTCAGAAAATCTGATCGAAGACTGCGACCTCAGCGGGCATTCACCACGGGGCCACCCCAACACAGCGGACCGAGCCGCCGACTACCCGCAACTCGGCGCAGTCACGTTGGACCAGTCGTGTCCAAAACACCTCCGCAACTCAATGACGACCGTTCAAGTCAACGGGTAGAGTACACCGTGCCTCTTTGACTCCGGGAGCACCGAGAGCTTCGTACACCCAGATCTGGTAAGACGCTGTTCGCTCCCTGTTTTTCCTGCATGGCAAACTATCTCCCTTGCTTCAGGCTCCCACTCTGTTCACATCCAAGGGCGCACTGTCGCGACCCTAACGATCCAAGGCGCTAGTTACTCTAATTATCAACTATACGTCCTACCCGAACTCTGCGCCCCACTCTTACTGGGACTCGATTTTCAATGCAACCTCAAGAGTCTCACCCTCAGCTTCGGCGGACCCCTACCCCCACTCACCATCTGCAGCCTACCCACGCTGCGAATCTCCCCCCTCCTCTCTTTGCCAATCTCACTCCGGACTGTAAACCCGTAGCCACTCGCAGCAGGCGGTACAGCCTACAGGACAGGGTGTTTATGCGAACCGAGGTCCGGAGGCTCTTACGTGAGGGGATCATAGAGGCCAGTAACACCCCCTGGAGAGCTCAGGTGGTGGTCGTCAAGACCGGGGAAAAATTCCGCATAGTCGTAGATTATAGTCAGACCATTAATCGGTTTACGCTCCTCGACGCGTACCCCCTCCCTAGGATTGCAGACATGGTGAACCAGATCGCCCAGTACCGCATCTTCTCCACGGTGGATCTGAAGTCTGCATACCACCAGCTCCAAATCTGCTCGGAGGACCGCCACTACATGGCATTCGAGGCCGATGGCCGCCTCTTCCACTTCCTCCGGGTACCCTTTGGCGTCACAAATGGGGTCTCGGTGTTCCAACGAGCAAGGGACCGAATGGTGGACCAGTACAGATTTCCGTACCTGGATAACGTCACCATCTGCGGCCACGACCAGCAGGACCACGACGCTAACCTCAATCGATTTCTCCAGACAGCCCTGAAGCTCAATCTCACCTATAACACGGAGAAATGCGTTTTCCGCACGACCGGACTAGCCATCCTCGGCTATGTCGTGGAAAACGGAGTCCTGGGCCCCGACCCGGACCGTATGTGCCCCCTCTTAGAACTCCATCTCCCTCATTGCCCCAGGGCCCTCAAACGGTGCCTGAGATTCTTTTCATATTATGCCCAATGGGTCCCTCAACATGCGGGCAAAGCCCATCCACTCTTTAAGGCCACACTTTTCCCCCTGTCAGCCGAGGCTCGCCAGGCCTTCAACTGCATCAAGGAGGACATCGCCAAGGCGGCCATGCGGGCGGTGGATGAATCCGTCCCCTTTCAGGTTGAGAGCGATGCCTCAGAGGTCACTCTTGCAGCCACATTAAATCAGGCAGGGAGACCAGTCGCATTTTTCTCCCGAACCCTCTCCACTTTGGAACTTCGACACTCCTCGGTCGAAAAAGAAACACAAGCCATTGTGGAGGCTATTCGTTACTGGAGGCACTACCTCGCAGGTAGGAGGTTCACCCTCATCACCGACCAAAGATCGGTTGCCTTCATGTTTGACAACTCGCAAAGGGGCAAAATTAAAAATGATAAAACTCTGAGGTGGAGGATCGAGCTCTCCACCTACAAATACGGTATTATGTATCGATCGGGGAAGCTCAACGAACCCCCAGATGCCCTGTCCCGCGGCACGTGCGCCAGCACGCAGAGCGACCGCTTAAAAGCCATCCACAATGACCTCTGCCACCCGGGGGTCACCCGGCTCGTCCACTACATTAAAGCCCAAAACCTGCCTTTCTCCACCGAGGAGGTAAAAGCCGTCACCAGGGATTGCCCGATCTGCGCGGAGTGCAAACCGCACTTCTACAGACCAGACAGGGCCCACCTGGTCAAGGCTTCTAGGCCCTTTGAACGTCTCGCTATCGATTTCAAAGGGCCACTCCCCTCGACTAACCGGAATGTGTTCATCCTGAATGTCATCGACGAGTTCTCCTGCTTCCCTTTTGCTATCCTGTGCCCTGATATGACCTCCCACACAGTCATTAGGGCCCTGCATAGTACCTTCACCCTGTTTGGTTTCCCCAGCTATGTACACAGTGACCTGGGTTCGTCCTTTATGAGCGACGAGCTGTGTCAGTACCTGCTCGACAAGGGCATCACCTCGAGCAGGACTATCAGCTATAACCCCAGAGGGAACGGGCAGGTGGAGAGGGAGAATACGATGGTCTGGAAGACTGTCCTACTGACCCTCCGGTCCAGGTATCTCCCGATCTCCCATTGGCAGGAAGTCCTCCCAGACGCGCTCCACGCTATTAGGTCCCTCTTATGTACCGCCACCAACCAGACCCCTCACGAGCGGCTCTTTATTTTTCCCAGGGGAACTACCACGGGGGCTTCGCTCCCGGCATGGTTGAAGACACCGGGCCCAGTGCTCCTCCGGAAGCACATCAGGGCACACAAAACTGACCCACTCGTAGAGAAAGTGCTTCTACTACACTCGAACCCCCAATACGCCTTCATAGAATACCCTGACAGCTGTCAGGACACTGTATCCCTCTGGGACCTAGCACCTGCAGGATCAAACCCCACCACTACCACCGCCGAGATACCCCTCACACTACATCCCACCCAACTTGCCGCGCCCCACGCCCCCGCGCCTACCAGTTCGCTACACATGTTCCGCGCGCCCGCACCCGCAAGCTTCCAGCGCCCCCACTCCCCAGTCGAACCAGACGGGTATGAAGCTCGGACAGAATCACCCCTGGAGTCCGCCAACCGACCGTGATCATCCAGCCACCAGAAGGGGCTGCAACCCCAGTGCTCCGCCGATCACAACGGACAACTCGACCACCGGACAGACTCAATCTGTAAACCATCACCCCCGCCGGACTTGATTTTTTTTACAGGGGGTGAATGTGGTGAATTATAAATACTAATAATCCACACTGTATTGTACAACATGTGTTGAGCTTGTATATTGTATTGGATCACGTGTAGTTGCGCAGCTCTACCCATAGGGGGAGATGAGGAGCTTGTACTGGGCTCCACCCTTGGCTCCGCCCAATACCTCCACCCATGGCTCCTCCCCTAACCGGAAGTATAAAGGTTGATGCTGAGAGCCTGCCTGCCAGTTCATCTGGAGTTCATCTCGTCACAGGCAGGCTCTGTTGTAAGATGGTTAAAACCACTGTTCACTTCTAACCACGTGTCGCGTGAATTGATGGTCTCATCAGGAAGCACGGTAACACAGTGGTTAGCATTGTTGCTTCACAGCGCCAGGGTCCCTGGTTTGATTCCCGGCATGGGTTACAGTCTGTGTGGAATCTGCAAGTTCTTCCTGTCATTTTTAAAAATATAATAATCTTTATTGTCACAAGTAGGCTTACATTAACACTGCAATGAAGTTACTGTGAAAGGCCCCTAGTCGCCACATTCTGGCGCCTGTTCAAGTTCACTGAGGGAGAATTCAGAATGTCAAAACTACATAACAGCATGTCTGTCAGGACTTGTGGGAGGAAACGAAGCACCCGGAGGAAATCCACGCAGACACGGGGAGAACGTGCAGACTCTGCACAGACAGTGACCCAAGCCGGGAATTGAACCTGGGACTCTGGAGCTGTGAAGCACAGTGCTAACTGCTGTGCTACCGTGCCATCCTGCATGGGTTTCCTCCGGGTGCTCCAGTTGCCTCCCACAAGTCCCAAAATGACGTGCTTGTTAGGTGAATTGGACAATCCGAATTCTCCCTCAGTGTACCCGAACAGGCACCGGAATGTGGCGACTGGGGGATTTTCACAGTAACTTCATTGCAGTGTTAATGTAAGCTTATTTGTGACAATAAAGATTATATAGACTTCCGGTGGCGGCTATGAGGGAGTAAGTCGCACATTTGGTGGGTCTCGCTCCGGTCTGACTTTAAGACCTTTTTCCCTGACTTTTATCTGGGGGGGGCGGGGCATGGGATTGGTTGTCAGCCCACATTACAGAACAAAGAGCCAGAGGCGTCATCCTGGTTGTGGTGACGATTTTTAAATTTGTCTCATGCGTGTACACCACGGTCTCACTCTCCCAATGGTACCACCCCACTCTCCCAATGGTGCTGGTTTAGCTCACTAGGGGCTGGTTTAGCTCACTCAGCTAAATCGCTGGCTTTTAAAGCAGACCAAGGCAGGCCAGCAGCATGGTTCGATTCCCATACCAGCCTCCCCGGACAGGCGCCGGAATGTGGCGACTAGGGGCTTTTCACAGTAACTTCATTGAAGCCTACTCGTGACAATAAGCAATTTTCATTTCATTTCATTTTTCATTTCAATGGTACCACCCCACTCTCCCAATGGTGCCACCCCACTCTCCCAATGGTACCACCCCACTCTCCCAATGGTACCACCCCACTCTCCCAATGGTACCACCCCACTCTCCCAATGGTACCACCCCACTCTCCCAACGGTACCACCCCACTCTCCCAATGGTGCCACCCCACTCTCCCAATGGTACCACCCCACTCTCCCAATGGTGCCACCCCAATGTTGCCACTCCACTCTCTCTCCCACCTCCTCTCCCCCCCCATGCACACTCCACTCCTTACCCCTACCCCCCTCACACACTCCACTCCTTACCCCCTACCTCCCCCCCCCCCTCCCGTCCTCCTCCTCTCTCAGTGATCCTCAACGTGCTTAGCCTTCCTTGCTCTACCACTGCATCTAGGTGTGTCCCCAGGATGCACATCAGAGGTGGAGGCAGTCAGCTGCTTACTCCATCTCGTGGCCTTTGGTACACCTGGCAGCTGTCCTCTGGAGCCAGAGGATTCCAGCGTACTTGACAATGGCACATGCACAGCCGTGTCACCCTGTTCCAGGTGCTGACTGTGAGACGTGGCATCATCAGAAGGGTGAAACCCGGAGGAGCTGGTGGCCACCATCACCACTCCATAGGATGGGTCTGGGCTGTCACCCAGCGCCCCCTCCTCTTGGTCAGTTCCCGTTGGACCTTAATGTTCACCTCGGGACGGAGGGGCAGCAGGATTGAGCCCCAACTGCCTCTGTTACATCTGGCCCTGCCAGCCCTGGTGGCTTCCCAATGTCTGCATCCTTGGCGTTGCTCCTCAGTGATTGGACCACCCCCTGCAGCGCCTCGGCAAACCCACCTGCAACTGGGACAAACTCCGCAGCGCCTCGGCTATTCCCATCTGAGACCGGGATATGTCCCACACTGTCTCATTAAGGTCTGCCTCTGGGTCACGTCCCCCAGTGAGGCAGACAGTCTACCGAGGCCCTCAGCCATGGCCGTCACCGACTGCACCACGCCTTGGACACCTTCACTAATGGTCCCGATGTTGTGCACCAGGCTCTCCACTGCGGTCACTACCCTAGCAGTGTTGGCCTCAATGCCATGCATTGCCGGTGACATCTCCTGTGTCTGGAGCCTCTGGGATTCCTCCAATGGGTTATGGACCTGCTGGAGTGTCGCTGACATCTCCTTCTGGCCTCTCCCTAAAGTCTGCATCAACTCTGGGTAAACCTGTTCCAGAGGCTCAGCATCTGACTGGGGCCCAGCTGGGTCTTGGGATTCAGCAGACCTCCGACTGCCACCTCACCTGGGCGTTACTGCCTCCACCTGATGTGCATCAGCAAGTGTGAGGGGCTCACCAGAATGTGCCCCAGAAGCCTTTTCACTAACGTTGCCCACTAAAGTAAAAAAACTCACCACAATTCTTAGAATTCCCCCTATACCAAAAAGGGGCAATAAGACATTCTAAATGGGGAACAGGGATTCTGACTCCCTGACTCCTATGCAGACTAAGGTGGGTGCTATTCGGGTCAATCTATATTTTAAAGTTATCCCTCAGTATAACCCATATCTCCATAGAAGGTTTTATCTACTTAGTAGCATCGATCCTGGGTCCTGCATTGCTAAGTAAGTAAAGTAGACTTTGTAATAACCACTGTTTCGGGTTAAAACTTTAAGTTTTTTTTTCTTTTAAAAGATGCAATCACTGTCTTTACAGAAAAGTAAAAAGATATTTTCTTTGGATCCTCCTGGTCAGTTGTTAGACCTTCAGGTTCTGTCTTGACAATCTTTCTTCTTTAGCTTTTGGTTTTCTCCTGATGGATTCGCTGTTCTGCTCGGTTTCTGTATTCTATCCTTCCCATGACCGAGGACAGCTATGAGAGCTGACTCTGCTGGCTGTCACCAAGTTAGGGTTTATATTTCCCTTCTAGTAGTTATTATGTTTATATGACATTATCGTAAAGTAACTTTGTTTTGCTCTTGATTGTTCAGTGTACCTTTAATCTTAATTACTTCTAACACAACTACGTATTCATGTTGAGCATGACTTTAGTTCATTGAACTCTGATTACATTTTTTCTCTTGTAATGTTCATAAGTGCTGGAGGGGTGTTACATCTGGCTCCTGTCACTTCTAAAGTAGTTTTATTACCAAATAGTGCCCTTAGCTTGTCAGAACTCTTGACTCCGATTTGGTGTTAACATGTGCTCTTGTGGGCACGTCGTCTCCAGCTTCCCATATTCTACTGGTGTCAGCAGGATTTCACACCGAAACATTTGTCACCCAATTCAACTGAAGATCCTGGCAATTCTTTAATAACTGCTTACTAAAATAATTAACTTCAAAGAAGGTGCTAAATATTGTTTCCCTTCATGTAACGAAAAGTTCAATCTGCTTAAACTTGAAAGATAGGCATCAGTTTTACAGCTTGAGCAGTCACAAGCTCTTTTCTTAACGCCTGTTTGATAAAGGCTATCTGCATTTCAAAACCTTCTTTTGCTGCTGCTGTTAATCCTTCATGGGATTTTTCCCTACATTTTATCATGTACCCTCAGGTCAGGTTTTGCCAGACTTCCATGTTTCAAATGAAATATTTTCCCATTTTTACTTTACACCACCGAGGTGTGTGTCTCTGATGCTGGTCAAGGGTGGAGATTACAGCTGTGACGCATCGATGGTGACATCCTCGGAGCTCTCCTCCAGGATGGTCTCATGGGAGGCAGGGTGGGGGTCAAACCCTGGTAGGCCGGCACCATCGGCTACAGGCCCTGCGGGAGAATGGACGTGTGGTCAGTGGAAGGGATGGGTCAGTCTATATGGCATTAACAACTCACATTTGATTGGTCCTCTGGGTGGAGCCCGGTGGATCCTCACCTCTGCGGTGAGCGCTAACCTCCGATTTGGTGACTGCTCTGTCCTCGGTCACCCCGTAACTCCAGAGCCCGCTCCTCAAGGTGGTGAGGATTCTATGTCTGCAACCCACCACCAGTCTGGGTCCTCTCCCGACAGTTGTGGGACAACTTTTCCTGCGGGGACACAGAGAGGGCATTGCTAACCACATGGGTGGATCACCATGGTGGTGAGGGGTGAGGGATGGGGGGAGCGGTGTGAAGGGAGGGTTGAAAGTGGTGTGTGAAGGGAGGGTTGGGAAGGGTGTCTGAAGGCAGGGTTGGCTGGGGTGTGTGAAGGGAGGGTTGAGTTGGGGGTGTGAAGGGAGGGTTGGGAAGGGTGTGTGAAGGGAGGGTTGGGAGGGGTGTGTGAACGGAGGGTTGAGATAGGGGTGTGAAGGGGGGGTGTGTGAAAGGAGGGTTGGGAGGGGGTGTGTGAAGGGATGATGGGGGGGGGGGGGGTTTAGAGGGAGGGTTGTGGGCAACTTACATGTGCAGCCCGGTGTAGGTCATTGACCTTCTTGAACTGAATGCTGCTACCACTTCATCCCAGGCGGCACTGGCTGCCCTGTAGCTTACCCTCCGGAATCCTTGGGGGGACAGGACATCCCTCCTGGCCTTCACTGCATCTAGGAGCCTTCCCAGGTCCAAGTCTCCAAATCTTGGGGCCAGTTGTCTCGGTGTGAGCTGAGTGAGGTTGGCTATGCAAGAGCTGTTTAAGTGCTGCTCAACCTCGTTAGGGGAGGGCTGGCAAACCTTCATTTGCGGCATGAAGCCCGTGGGGCCTCGTTAAGTGGTCCAATTAACATTGTCTTGCACTGCCGGCTTTGCCGGATCAAGCGCCGGGAAGCTCACGGCAGTTCCCACTCGCTATGGCACTTAGATATCTTTCTGGAGAATCGTGCCCCATTAGTTATTAGTGGAGTTAAATTGCTACCCCCGACTTCAGTTTCTCTTCTTCCCAGCTCTTGGCTTCCTCTCTTCACCTGCTCACCAGTGCTCTGCTGGCTCACCACATTTCTCACAAAACAGCTGACCACAAGCAATGATACTCAACTCTTAAGGTAAGTGCTTTTGCGGATATCAAATAGTGAGGCCAGCAAGTGGTCAAACATCCAAGAATGTCTCCAACAGAGTTGAGAGCCCAGTCACAATAACATCATTCAATTTATCCATTAAAATGTTTTCAGAAGTTTGAAGCTTGAATTTGATAATTCTGACTGGAGTTGTTACTCTTATCTGGAGGTGGATGTGTGCAGTCTGAGCAGACGTAATATACAACATTTTCCAGCATGCATTGGTAGGCCAGTTAGTTAGCTAGCCAGTGTCTTTCCCTTATTTTGAGTTCAGTATTCATACATGAATAGTGAAGTAACAGCCTCTATTTATCATCTGATTTGACTTCTGGTGGCGGCCATGAGCTGAGCTGTCACACAAAAGGTGGCTCCCGCTTGGGTGCATTATTTTCGACCTTTTTAACCCAGTAAACGGGCACCGCAATCAGAAAGGAATCGGAGAAAACTAATCCTCGTCACTAGCTCGGTCAGTGTGGGAACGTTGACAGGCTACCAAATGGAAAGGGATAAACTGAGCAAAACCCTTGCTTCGGACCCGGTGGACCCACGTGGCATCGCAAAGTTGAACATGGAGGATCTTGCAGCGTCGTCGACGACATCCCAGTCCTCGACAGTGAGGCTGATGGAGTTCATCGCAGCAGAACATCAGAAACACAAAGGTGGTGAAGGAGAACCGGTCACGGCAATTGAAACGGAGGTGGCCCCCCTCCATGGGAAAGGGTGAAGCGGTGGCTGGAGTCGCGGGCCATGACGTCTGGGAAATGGAGAGGACGATCACTGAGCAGGATGAACAAATTGCCTCGTTAGAGGCTGAAGTCACAATGTTGGCGGTGACCCAATAAACCTTGAAGTTCAAAGCTGGCGACCAGGAGAACCGGTCAGCTTCAGAACCTCCGGATGGTCGGGCTACCAGGGGGCACAGAAGGTAAGACCCCAACCAAGTACATTTCAAAGTTTCTCGGGTAACTGGTCAAGGAGGGAGTCTTCACTGAACCCACCCCACAAGGTGGACCTTGCCCACTGATCAGTGGGCCAGAAGCCTCGACTCAGGGAATCACTGTGGGCAATAATCTTTCGACTCCACAAGTTCCAGGGCAAGGAGCATATCTTAAAATTGCTGACTGGGGGCATTCCATCCGTATATATCAAGACATTAGGGCTGAGGGCAGCACGGTGGTTAGCACTGCTGCTTCACGGCGCCAAGGACACAGTTTGATCCCAGCCCCAGGTCACTGTCCTTGTGGAATTTGCACACTCTCCCCGTGTCTGCGTGCCTCACCCCCACAACCCAAAAGGATGTGCAGGGGCGGTGGATTGGCCACGTTAATTTGCCCCTTAATTGGAAACAAAATAATTGATTACTCCAAATTTATGTTTTAAAAAGACATTAGGGATAACCTGGCGAAAAGCTGTGTGCAATTTAATAAGGCCAAGACGCCGCTATTCAAAAGTAAAATTTGATTTGGCATGTTGTACCCGGCGAAACTTTGGGTCACATTCAAAGGCAGGGACCATTTCTTTAACACATTGGAGGAGGCAAACGACTTTGTACAGAAGAATGGACTGGGAAAGAACTAAGCACATTGGTACGAGGCCATGGACACTTGTGGTTGGGGATGTTCTACATGTGTTTGTGTCTATTTTGGTATATTTCTTATAGGTCTCGCAGGTGTCGCAATTGGGGGTTCCAGGGCCGGACCCTACAGATATCGTAGGTTAGTTTATCGGGTCGAAGGGGGGAGGGGGTCTGGGCTCTTTTTCAGGTGTTTATTTGGTCTCTCTTTCGACATGGGTGATGTTAAATGGGCACAGTGGGATAAAGGACGGTTGGGGGTTCATTCGGGTCGGAGTCATTGGGCTTTGTTCCCACGTGGGGGCCACCATGCTAGTAGCAGCCATTCTAATAAACAGGAGAGCACAAGGAGGCCGCGACAGGTGCAGTTTATCAAGAAAACACTGGCAGCGATCCTGACTTGGGACTCCCATCAATTGATCATGGGGGAGAGACTTCAACCGTGTCCTGGACCCAAGGGGGAACAGGTCAAATTCCAGGTGGGGTGGAAGGGTGGGAATAGAGAAAGAGCCAACAGTTTTCAATCGAACTGATGAGGTGGACCCTTGGACGTTCAGTCACCCGAGGGAGTTCTCTTTCTTCTCGCCCATTCACCGGGCATACTCCCGAATAGACTTCTCTGTGGTGGGTAAATCGGTGCTTTCAGGGGTGGTGGAGGCTGAATATTCAGCAATAGGCACCTCGGACCATGCACCACATTGTGAACATGAGGCTAGATACACATTCCTTGCCAACAAGGGTTTCTGTGCAAGGGTGACATTAACCATCGGTAACCATGTTAGCTGCAACCAGAATGGGGAGATCTCACCCTCTATATTTTGGGAAGCATTGAAGGCAGTAGTCAGGGGAGAGAAAATCTCATGCAGAACCCATAGAGGCAGAGGTGAGAAGGCTGGTCAGATGAGATCAATGAGGCCTTTGGAACCTACTACCGAGGGCTGTACAAATTGGAGCCCCCCAAGGAGGATGAAACGATTCCTGGATGGACTGCATCTCCTGGCAATGGAGATGAGGAGACAGGGACTGGAAGTGCATTTGGGTCTGGAGGAGGTCATGGAGTGCATCGACTCCATGCAATAAGGGAAGGTGCTGGGACCAGGTGGTTTCCCGGTGGACCTTACAAAACGTTTGCAACAAAGCTGGCTCCAGTTACTGGGGATTTTCAACAACTCGCTGTCGGGGGGAGCTTTGCCAACAGATCATCTGTGTAGAGGGGTACTGTGCTCAGGCTTCAATCTCATTGATTCCGAAGGACAAGAATCCAGAGGAGTGTAGTTCATACAGACCTGTCTCTCCTCTGAACACCGATTCGAAAGGTTTTGGCTAAAATTCTGGCAAGGTAACTGGAGAGATGCTTGCCAGAAGTGATTGCGGAGGACCACACCAGGTTTGTCAAAGGCCAACAGCTGTCAGCTAACATCAGGCGACTGTCAAACGTTGCCATGTTTCCATCCAAGAAGGAGAAACACAAAGTGATCCTCTCCACGGATGCAGAGAAAGCCTTTAATCGGGTAGAGTGGAAGTACCTCTTTGATGTGCTGGAACAATTTTGGTTTGGATCAACGTTCATCTTGTCGGTGAAACTTGTTGCATAATGCCCCCATGGCGAGGGTCCAGACGAAGGTCATGAGCTGTTTATTTTTGGTTGTACAGGGAGACAAGGCACTGTTGTTTGCTGTGGCAATTGAACCACTGGCCATTGAGCTCAGTAAGAAGTCTTACAACACCAGGTCAAAGTCCAACAGGTTTGTTTCAAATCACTAGCTTTCAGAGCACAGCTCCTTCCTTTCACCTATACTCCAAAAGCTAGTGATTCGAAATAAACCTGTTGGGCTTTAACCTGGTGTTGTAAGACTTCATACTGTGCTCACCCCAGTCCAACGCCGGCATCTCCACATCATTGAGCTCAGGTCATCGGATGGGTGGAGAATCATCAAAATAGGAAGCAAAGAGCACAGCGTCCCTTCTATGCAGATGATCTGTTGGTGTATGTCTCTGACCCCTAGCTAGCACGGAAAAGATAATGGAGCTGCTGGGGGAACTTGGGCCCTTCTCAAGATACAAACTAAACCCAAGTAGGAGTGAAATTTTCCCCGTTAACCCCAAGGGAAGGGAGGCGCAGATGAGAAAAGTCGTTCACGTTGGCCCAAACTAAGTTTAGGGAATCAGGTGGCCTGTGACAAATTGAACCTGGCCAGTTTGCTGGAAGGGGTGAAAGGGGACGCAACAAGGTGGGATTCACTTCCTCTCTCCCTGGCAGTGCAGATGATAAAAATGAATGTCCTGCCAAGGTTCCTGTTTGTATTTCAGTCAGGCCCAACCTCCCTCCATAAATAGTTCTTTGCTAAGGTGGAGAAAATGATGTGTGGGGAACTATCCTAGGATTCGGAGAATTGTCCTGCAGAGGGGACAGCACTCAGGAGGTCTGGCATTGCCAAACCTTGTATATTACTACTGGGTGACAAATGTGGAAAGGGTGTGGGGATGGCTTGGGAGCCGGGATCGGAGTGGGTGCAAATGGGAGGTAGCGTCATCGGCAGTCATCCTTGCGCGCGCTCGTTACTGCCCCTCTCCCCAGCTAAGTTCACAACAAGCCCGGTGGTGTGGAATCAATTCAGGCACCATTTCAAGCTGAGGGGCATGTCCGCTTTGACACCAATTTGCGACAACCATAGATTCATTCTGGCGAGGATGGACACTACTTAGAAAACCTGGAAGAGGGAAGGGGTGCTGCTGTTTAGAAACATGCACGTGGACAGTAGGTTTGTGAATCTGGAGGAGCTGACGGAGAAATTTCAACAACCAAAAGGGAGCAAGTTTCAGATACCTGCAGATATGGGACTTTCTCCACAAAGAGGCTGCTCCATTGCCAAAGAACACTTTGCTGGACAGAATGTTGTCGCAGGATGAATTGGGAGGGGGGAAGGATTTCAGACATTTACGGGCAGCTGCTGAAGGAAGTAAGGGCCCTGTTGGACAAAAGGGAGGTGGGAAGAGGAATTGGCCCTCGAGATCGAGGGAGGACTCTGGAGTGAGATTCTGTAGATTAAATTCCACCTCCTCTTGTGCTAGGCTGGACCGGATACAACTGACGGTGGTACACAGGGCACACCTGTGAACGATGTCGAAGGGGGCTGGCCTACCACTCCCTTATGTTCTGGTCCTACCCAAAGTTGGTTGAGTTATTGGCCACGTTCTTCAAGACTGTATCCAAGATTGTGGGGGTTAGGATGGAGCCACGTCCGCTGGTGGCAATTTTCAGGGTGCCAAACCTGCCGGAGCTTCTTTTGGGGGGGGGGGGGGGGGGGGGGAAAGAGAGAAGAGAAAGAAAGAACGAGGGCCCGACACCTTGGTCTTCGCTTCCCCGATAGCCTGACGACGAGTCCTGCTTGGGTAGAGATTGGAGGTGTCACTTAAAGCCTCGGACTGGCTGGCGACCTGACAGAATTCCTAAGATTGGAGAAAATCAGATTTTCCATCAGAGGGTCGGAGGAAGGGTTCCACTCCAGGTGGAAGCAGTTCATCGCTGTCTCTAAGGATCTGTATGTGACCTTCGACTAAGGGGGGGGGGGGGGGGGGGGGGGGGGGGGGGGGGGGGTGATGGCATTGTTAACTGTTATATCAAAAATGACGAACACTTTGCACTACATTTGCCAGTTATTTTGTTGTTCATAGAAACATAGAAAATAGGAGGCCATTTCGCCCTTCAATCTGCTGTCAATGGGGAGGCCCACCATTCATTTTTTAAAAAATAAATTTAGATTACCCAATTATTTTTTCCAATTAAGGGGCAATTTAGCGTGGCCAATCCACCTACTCTGCACATTTTTGGGTTGTGGGGGCGAAACCCACGCAGACACGGGGAGAATGTGCAAACTCCACACGGACAGTGACCCAGAGCCGGGATCGAACCTGGGACCTCGGCGCCGTGAGGCGGTTGTGCTAACCACTAGGCCACCGTGCTGTCCAGAGGCCCACCATTCATTATGATCATGGCTGATCATCAAGTTCAATACCCTGATCCTGCCTTTTCCCATATCCCTTGAGCCCCAAGAGGGATATATCTAATTCCTTCTTGAAATTACACAATGTTTTGGCCACAACTACCTTTTGGTAGCGAATTCCACAGAATTACCACTCTCTGGGTGAAGAAATTTCTCATCACCTCAGTCCTAAAAGGGTTACGCCATATCCTTAAACTATGACCCGCAGTTCTGAACTCCCCCACCACCGGGAACATTCTTTCTGAATCTATCCTGTCTAATCCTGTTCGAATTTTGTAGGTTTCTATGAGAAACCTCTCACTCTTCTAAACTCCAATGAATATAATCTTAACGACTACAAGGATATAATCTAAAACTGCACACAATGTTGTTTGAGTTGTATTGTCTTTGCTACGTTTGGAATAAAAATATATATATTTTTAATTATCTGATTTTTCATACTTTTTTTTCATAGCAATTACAATGTTTACACTTTCAAAGGTTATTAGACATTCTCAGTGCACTGTACCACTACAGGATCAAGAGTGATATGTATCATAATCCTTTGTTACCTTCCTTCTCTCCATTAGTCTCGTCCCAAAAAATGGACAACACACTTGAATGTATTAATTTGGGTCTTCTTAACCCTAATTTCAACTGCTAAACTTTACTAAATAGGATCTCAATCTTTTTGCCCAAGGATTTCCAAATCACATTGCTTATTTATTTTTTTAAAAATTATTTTTATTTTTAAAATTTAGATTAAGGGGCAATTTAGCATGTTCAATCCACCTACTCTGCAAATATTTGGGTTGTGGGGGCGAAACCCACGCAAACACGGGGAGAATGTGCAAACTCCACACGGACAGTGACCCAGCACATTGCTTATTTATAACACAGGACACAGCATTTAAAAGATAACAAAAAGTCTTTATTAATGGTATACATTTACAGTTCAGGATCTTACTGCACTTTTTTCCTTCCCATCAAACTTTAACCACATCCAAGACACTAAACTTCTCTTCCCCAGTCATCCTTCAATTTAATATAATTAACGACAAAGTGTTAAACATGGGCATCCAGCCAAAGTAACTACAGCTGTAGACATCAGATTTAGCTAGATAATGATTTTGAAATAATCAATTTAAAAACATCAGCAGCCTTGGGATCAAACTAACCTAGACATTAGTCATCTTCACTGTCTTTACCAGGTTTCACTCGAATGTTCATTCGGTTCCTCTTTCTTCCACTATGAAATACTGCTAATTCATGCACCTTCGCCCCTGTAGTCCCTCGCTTCCCATCCTTTGCTGGCTCCTCTGTATCTTTTTCAAGCCCCCATACTCTCACATCTTCCACTTCCTTAATTTCACCATAATCTAAGTGTGCCAAATCCACTTGCCCAGGATCCTCTGGATTCAGTGATTCTCTCTTTGCCAGTTTCCTGACTACACCATAACCTTCCTGTTCTGTCCAGTCTGCACCACCTGTCCTGCTGCTTGCTGGTTTCAATGGCTTGGAAAACAGAATTTTTCCAGAAACACTGTCAGATTCCTGAGTAAAAGAGGAAGTGAAGCTTTCATCCAGGTCCATTGTAGGTTTTTCTTTTCTCTGTTTCTTCAAGCTGTCCATGAACTCTAATGCCACTGCCGTATTCTTCTTACTGCTAGTTTCAGGAACATCTTCCAGGCTATACTTGGTCCAGCGTTCCGGATGGAGAAGGTAGTCTGGGACAGACTGTGGTTTTTTGTACAAGGTACTGCTCTGCTTTCCTCTGGGAGGCTCCCCAGTAACCTGTCTCTTTGAAGAACTGTCCTGCTTTCCTGGAGGAGACTCCCCTGCCACTTTTCTGTGTGGTGCTGGATTTGGTGGAAGCTTAAATTCTCCGTCAATTAAGATGTCGTCCCTGGACTGAGGTGCATCAAATTTTACTACATTCTCCAAACCACTGAATATATTCTGACTACGAAAAGAGAAGCCAGAACTAGTTCCTCGTAGCTGAAAGAGTTGTGATGGAGGGCTGTTTCCAACAGTAGATAAAGAATGATTTGACATGTAGTCACACTGTGGTTCCACCCCATCAGTAAGTGAATCATCTGGGGACCAGGAGTCTGGATCAGATTCACTAAGAGGTGACAAAGAATTAAATGACTGCAGATTGGTCTCAGAGTCAGTATCACCGAGTGATACTGTATCACTGGATAACCTGGTTTCAAGATCAGGATCTTTTAGAAGCAAGACATCCGTGGAAACCATGTTAGTTTCTCCGTCAGCCATTTTATTGCAATATTGGAGTATCGTCTTCAGATGGCACTGCAGCAAACAGTTGCTTCCAGATGTCCAGAGAGCTCAAAGCCTGGTTAAAAAAAACAAAATATACAGTAGAAATTAAAAGACTTTTAGCACACATAAGATTTTACACTTTTATGTATTAGAAAAGTTAAGATAAGATCAAAATGTAAAAATTAAATTAAAGTACCATTGAACTTTAAACAGAACAATGTAATCAGATCTGGATAATTCATAAATATTAGGAACTCACTATTTTGTCATGCAGCAAAAGCTAGTGTAGTAGAGATATCAATTCATTATCAGTATTAGAAACCAAACTGGTAACTGATTATTAAAGTTACTCATCCAGAGTAACTTGAAAATTTTGCTTTTAGCTGCGCGCTTCACTGAGGACTATTGCAAATCTGCTTAAGTTGGCGAATGGTTTGCCGATGACTTGCTGTTATGTGGCGGAACAGAGTGTGTCAATAGCGGAATATTGGAGCTGATTTGGGTGTTTGGGTTTTTCCTCTGGGTACAAACTAAATCTAGACAAGTGTGAGTGTTTTGTGGTGTCTTGGCCAAGGGTGGGGGCTGTCATTCCGTAGGGCAGGGACTCACTTTAGGTACCTGGGGGTGCAGGTTGCCCGGGGGTGGGGTGGGGGGCTCCGCAGGTACATTTCTAGATTGGTGGGGAGAGTGAAAGCTGATCCAGCACGGTGGGATTGTCTCCCTCAGTCACTGGCGGGTCGGGTGCAAGCGGTTAAAATGAACGTGGTGCCGCGATTTCTGTTTATTTTCCAATGCCTGCCGATTTTCCTGCCAAAGGCTTGTTTCAGAGAGATTGAGGGAATGATTACTTTGTTCATATGGGGAGGGAGGGTGGCCAGAGTTTGAAAGGTGCTGCTACAGAGGGGAAGGCAGGCAGGAGGTTTGGGTCTTCCAAACCTGATGTATTACTACTGGGCGGCGAATGTGGAGAAGGCGTGGAGCTGAGTCAGAGGGGTTGATTCCCAGTGGGTCAGAATGGAGGAGAGTTTGTGCAGGGGGTCGGGATTGAAAGCACTAGCAACAGCACAGCTCCCGATAGCCCCGGGGAAGTACTCAGGGAGCCCAGTAATAATAGCTTCATTGAGAATTTAGAGGCAGTTTTGCCAATACTTCGGGTTGGGGGCAGGGTCAAGGGAAATGCTGATTCGGGAGAACCACAGATTTGAGCCAGGGAAGTGTGATGGAAATTTTGGAAATGGGAGAAGGGGATTAAGACACTAAAAGATTTGTTTCTTAGGGGTCGGTTTGCAGGATTGAAGGAGCTGAAAGCAAAATATGGGCTGGAGGAGGGGGAAATGTTTAGATACATGCAGGTTTGAGATTTTGCCAGAAAGGAGATACAGAGCTTCCCAGAGGAACCGGCCTCCACATTGCTGGAGTAGGTGCTGATGACAGGGGGACTGGAGAAGGGGGTAGTGCCAGCGGTTTACAGAGCTATTTTGGAAGAGGAGAAGGCACCACTGGAAGGGATCATAGTGACGTGGGGATGTGGGGGGGAAGAGTTGGGAGAGGATATGGAGGAGGCGATCTGGTGTGAGGTGCTCCAGAGAGTGAATGTCTCCACCTAGTGTGAGAGGTTGGGGCTGATACAGCTGAAGGCGGTATACAGAGCACACCTCAAGAGGGCAAGGATGAGCGTATTCTTTGAAGGAGTAGATGTGTGCGAACGCTGCGGGGGCAGCTGCTAATCACGTTCATATGTTTGGTCCAGTCCAAAGCTGGAGGATTACTGGAAGGAGGTTTTTAGGGTATTTTCTAAAGTGGTGCACGTGAAACTGGACCCGGGCCCCCGGGAGGCTATATTCGGGGTGTCGGACCAGCCAGGGTTGCAAACAGGTGCGGAGGCAGATGCTGTAGCCTTCATCTCGTTGATTGCCTGAAGGCGGATCCTGATGGGTTGGGGAGCGGCCTCTCCACCCTGTGCCCTGGCATGGCGGGGGGACCTGTTGGAATTCTTGACTCTTGAGAAGGTTAAGTTTGAACTGAGGGGAAGGATGGAGGGGTTCTACAATTCATGGGCATTATGCACTTTCAAGAACTGGATAATATCAAACATTTGTTGGGGGTGGGGCTGTGTGTTAATGGTGACTATGGGTGATTCCCGATTCCTTTTTGTCATTTATTTATGTGAACATGCGGACTAATGTTTGGGGTTTGGTGGGAGGATGGGATTGTTGTTACTGATATGTGGATTGATTTATTTATTACTGATCATTGTTGATGGGTGTAAATTTGGGGAAAATGTGAAAAAGGGGGAGAATAAAAATATATATTTTTAAAGTTGGCGAATGGTTTAACACCAATAAATGGCTTAATTGAACATGGGTGATTGTGTGCAGCCATCTCAGTAAAAGTGATTTAAGTAGCTGTCAACATGCAGCATGACTGCAGGCTTTTGGGTCAGTTCAGCAAGGCACATCAACTATGTTTTAAAATTTTTTACTACAAGCCCACTGATTCCCACTGTTACCTCAACCACACTTCCTCCCACCCGGTTTTCTGTAAAGTCTTTTTCCACTCATCCAGTTTCTCCATTTCCTTCACATCTGTTCCGATGGTGTACCCTTCTATATCAGTCTTCCCTTTCCTCATGCAGAGATTCCCACCACCCCCACCCCACTAAGCTGATGGGCTCTCATCTGATTTCATTTAATTTTCCCACACTTCTGTTCACATTACTAACCCCCCTACCCAACCACAAAATAATTCTCCCCCCACTGTTCATCTTCCATCCCATTCGCTCCCATGTTCAACAGATAAATCCTCCAACATTTCACCACTTCCAGCATGTTGCCATCGAAAGCAACTTTCCTCTTCCTCCAGAAACATTCCGAACAGACTGTTTCCTCTGTCACATTCTGGTCCACTGCTTAGTCAACTCAACTCTTTTCCATGTCACTCTCCAATGTAAGTATCATCCATCCTTTTAGCTCCTTACCGACCAAGGATCTGAACTTCCGGTGATTTACTTGTATTTCTTTAAACTTTAGCATATGTATATTCTGCTAATGATGCACTCTACTCTACACTGGGAGACCAAACAGATTGGATGACTTCTTTACATGACAGCCCCATTCACTTGCAAGCATGAGTGCACAATTCTGGTTACCCGTCATTTTATGCCACCTGTTCATACCCACTATAACCTCTACCTGCTAAACTGTTCCAATGAAGCTCAAAATAGGCATGACGAACAGTACTGCACTTACTTTTTATTTGGCACTTTACAGTCTTCCAGATGCAATAATAAGTTCAACAATTTCAGATCATAACCTCTGCTCCATTTTCTTTTGTTACTGTGACGTTAACTCAATTTTCCTGACCCCCCCCCACCCCCACACACACCTCTTTGATGGAGAATTTCAAAGACCAACGACCTTCTGAGAAGGTCAGACAGTCATCCAGACTTGAAACATTAGCTCCATTCTCTCTCCACAAATGCTGTCAGACCTGAGATTATCTAGTATTTTCTGTTTTTGTCCCCACTTTATTAAATGTCCACATTTCCTTTGCCTTCCTAACTACTTGTTTTACCTGCATGCTAACCTTTTGTGATTATGTACAAGGACACGAAGACATTACTGTATTGCAGTGTGCCTCTATTTTACTTATAATCTGCTTTTCTATTCTTCCTGCCAAAGTGGACATTTTCCGACATACTTTATCAACCAAATTTTTGCCCACTCATGTAACCTATCTATATCCTTTTGCAGACTATTTGTATCCTCCTCATAACTTGTTTTTCCTATCATTGCATCATCAGCAAATTTGGCTACAATAGTCAGTCGCTTCATCCAAGTTATTAACATAGATTGTAAATAGTTGAGGCCCCACTAATAATTCCTGCAGCACTCAACTAGGTACAGATTGACAACCTAAAAATGACCCATTTAACCTGACTGCGTTTTCTGTTAGTTAGCCAAATTCTTTTTAGTCATCTTTTGTTGGTTTCTAAAATGTTCCCAATCTTTCCAGCATTGCACATATTTTCTTTCAATTTTATACCACTCTAAACTTCTTTAATTAGCCACACAGATGGGTGCATATTTCTTTTAGTCTTTCTTCCTCAATTGTCTGCAACTTCATTTTTAACCTATTTTCCCAGTCCATTTTAGCCAATTCAGTCTTCATACTCTTGTAATTGCTTTTATTTAGACACTAGTTTCAGACCCAAATATCTCATCTCAGATTGAATGTGAAATTCTGCATGTTATGATCACTCCTACCTAAAGGATCCTTTTAATATGGGATCATCTATTAATACTGTCGCATTGCACATTACCAGGCCTAAAATAGCCTGTTTCCCATTTGGTTTCAGAATGTTTTGTTTTAAGAAGCTATCCCAAATACACTCCGTGAACTTCTTTCCATTGCTATTTCTTAACTCCACTCAAATGGATTCTACATTTTGATCCTCCTAACCACAATCCTTTCCCACTACCGCACCGATCTCATCCTTGATTAACGCAACTACCAGGCCAGGGTTCGAGACATCTGCACTGGAATGGGAGGGGAGGATCCAGTTGTCATGATCCATGTAGGTGCCAATGACATGGGCAGGACTAGGAAAGAGGTTCATTTGAATTGAGCAACTAGGGGCCTAATTAAAAGCAAAACCTGAAGGGTGATAATCTCTGGATTATTAACTGAGCCACAAGCGAATTGGTATAGGTTAAATAAAACGAGAGAGATGAAGGTATGACTCAAAGATTGATGTGTGGGAATTGGGTTTTGATTCATTGGGCAATGGCACAAGCATTGGGCAAAGTGGGAGCTGTACCGTTTGGGCTGTCTTCACCTGAATCGCGCTGAAACCAATGTCCTGGCTAATTGTATAACTAGGTTGGTAGAGTGGGCTTTAAACTAATAGCAGGGGGAAAGGGATCGTATGAGAGGAAATATAGTAAAGAGAAACAACAAGTAGTATAGCCAGGAGGTAATTTGGAAAATGATTAATAAAGAGTGACAAAAAGGAACAGAACATACAATCTGTGAACCAGCAGGTAAGGCCGGAGATGGCAAAAAAATGAAAACCCTGTATCTGAAGATGCACAGTGTTTGTAATAAAAAGGGATAAATTGCTAGTACACACCGATAAATATGTATAACCTGATAGGCAGTAGAGACGGGAATTACAGAGACATGATTGAAAAGTGACAAAAGCTAGAATCTAAATGTTGAAGGGTATTTGACATACCGGAATGATAGGGAGTCCGGAGCAAGGCAAAGGAAGCAGGTATCTGTGTTAATCAAGGATTTCATTAGTTAAGTACTGAGAGACGAGTTTAGCTTGAAAGATCAAGATGTAGAATCTGTTTGGGAAAATAAGAAATATTAAAGGATACTTGTGGGAGCAGTTTATAGGCCCCCTAACTGTAGTTACATTTTAGGACAGAGCATACAGGAAGTAATAAACAAGGCATGCAAGAAAGGCATGATTATTGTCCACAATAATCATGGTGGACTTTAATCTACATGCAGGTTGGGAGAATCAGATTGGCAAAGGTAGTCTGAAAAAATGAGTTGAAAGATTTTGGGACAATTTCTTAGAGCACTACAATCTAGAACCAACCAGGGAACAGGCTATCCTAGACCTTGTAATGTGTAATGACATGGGATTAATCAATAATCTCATGGTAAAGGAGCCTCGAAGTGACGGTGATCACATGATAGAATTCCAAGTTCAGTTTCAAATTCCAAGCTCAATTTCAAAGCGAGAAGTGTAGGTCCATAACTAGTGTTTTAAACCTAAATAAAAGGTAACTATTCGGGTGCGAAGGCAGAGCTGGCCAAGGTGAACTGGGAAACTAGATTTTAAAAAAGAGTTGCAGTGGTGGCAGACTTTTAAGTAGATATTTCTGCAAAAATTTATCCCAGTAAGAAAGGAAGGTTCTTGGAGAAGGATGTATCATCCATGGCTAAATAATGAATTCAAGGATAGTATTAAATTGAAAGGAACACTAAGGATCTGATTGGTCAGACTTCAAGAACCAGCAAAGAATAGCTAAACAGATAATAAAGAGACAGAAAGCAAAGTATGAGAAAAAATTAGCTAGTAGTATAAAAACATATATCAAGAGTTTCTACAAGATTTTTAATAGAAAAAGAGTAACTAAAGCTAGTGATCGTCCTCTAGTATGTCTGGAAAATTGATAACGGAAAACAAAGAGATAGTGGAGGCTTTGCAACAGGTGTTTTGTGTTTGTCTTCATGGTAGAAGATTTAGAAAACTTCCCAAAGATAATTGAAAATCAAGAAGTGATAAGGAGGGATGAACTTAAAACAATCACCAGGAAAACTATCAGACCTAAAGGCGCTAGATGGTACAGCATCCTAGGGTATTAAAAGAAGTGATGGCACAGATAGTAGGTACATTGGTTATAATCCTCCAAAATTTCTTAGATTCTGAACTTGTCCCAGCAGATTGTAAAATACCTAATGTAACATCTTTATTCAAGAAAGGATGGAGGCAGAAAGCAGGAAACTATAGGCCAGTTTGTCTAACATCCGTCACAGGGAAAATGCTAAAACCCATTCTTTAGAGAAGCAGGATATTTAGAAAATTACCAGGTTTGATTTTTTAAAAATAAATTTAGAGTACCCAATTATTTTTTGCCAATTAAGAGGCAATTTAGCATGGTCAATCCACCTACCCTGCACATCTTTTGGGTTGTGGGGGTGAAACCCACGCAGATACGGGGAGAATGTGCAAACTTCTCACGGACAGTGACCCAGAGCCGGGATTCGAACCCGGGTCCTCAGTGCCGTGAGGCAGCAAAGCTAACCACTGTGCCACCGTGCTGCCAACCATGTGTGATCTTGGCATAGCCAACATGGCTTAAAGGGAAATCGTGTTTATTTGATCTAGGAGATCTTTTTGATGAAGTAGCATTCAAGCTGGATAAAGGGGAACCAATCGATGAGGTACACTTAGATTTCTAAAAGGCATTTGCTACGGTGCCGCATCAAAGATTACTATAGAAGGTAATTAGCACATGCGTAGGGGGTAATATATTAGCATGGACAATTATATTTTGGTTAGCTAACAGGAAGCAGAGAATAGAAATAAATGGGTCTTTTTCAGATAGGCAAGCTTAACTAGTGGAGTGCCACAGAGATTAGTGCTAGGTTCTCAAATATTTACAATCTAGATTTTGCTTCATAATTTAAATCCAAGATACTCATACTTAGCATACCCAAATCCTTCCCCTCCCATTCCAAGTTCCTCCCCAGCCCCGAGGAAACATCCATAATCTTGGCACCAGGCAAGCAACAATGCCTTTGAGACTCGTGCTCATGGCTGCAGAGAATAGTTTTCATCCCACTAACTAACCGATGAGGGTAATGTGGAGTGCATGGCCTTCCACAAGGCCTTTGACTGGTTAAGTTTATGAAATAAAAAGGATAATGGCACAATGGATGCTAAGTTGGCTGAGTGACAGGCAAGCAAGCACAGTGATGAATGGTTTTTCGGATTGGAGAAAAACATAGTGGGGTTCCCCAAAGATCAATAATAGGATCACTGCTTTTCTTGATTTACATTAAATGACTTTTTTGGGGTATACAGGGCTCAATTTCAAAATTTGACGGTAACATGAAATTTTCAAGTATTGAGAACTGCGAGCAGGATAGTGATAGACTTCAAGAGGACATAGGCCGGTGGAATGAATGGATATTTAATGCAGAAAAGTATTAATTATATATTTGGGCAATTCTAAATGGGGTGCAGAAGCAGGTGCATACCTGGCAGGATAGGCCGAGAAAATGGTTAAGATGACAAAAAAATACTTGTGTCACATTTTCTAAAAAAAAATTTCAGTCGTTATTAAATGATGATTTAATCTGTGTAAACTGGAAATGGTTTAAACCCCAAAGTATATCCTTCAGATCCCTAGAGATTAGGAACTTATGACAATTTGATAAATTAAAGTTCACATTGTAGTTTAATGAATCATGCAGCAAGGAAAGGCAAACTTTGTTGGAGCAGAAAACGTTGTATCAAAGCCCTGACAAAGGAATCTATGTAAAGATTTGTTATACCGTGAGCAATTTTTGGAATGACTTTTTTAACACAATGTGAAATCAGTACAAAGCTGTAATTTGCTTGAAAATACAACATTTAGTTTTGAGACAGATAAGGGACTGCCACATTGTTCCCTATAGTATCAACCACTGGGGAAACTTACTGAATAGTGCTTACTTTGTTCTGAGACTGGACTAATTTCCCTCCTTCTCGGTCTGTCAAAGCTACCAGCGTCCTGAGTTCACACACCCTGTAAAAGAAAGATCAAGTGCCCTGACGTTAGCACTTTTAGTTGTTCCTTCCCTTCTATATCAGCTGCAGCTATGGCACAGCTATTAAGATTAACATAAATAAAATGATTTTGTTCCATTGTTTTTTGTACTTTTAAGTCATCAATATGTATGTGAACCATCATTTCAGTTAGATATTAGAGATTCCAACATACTACTACAAGCACAGCATATAGTTATCACAGAAACTGGGCATTCACATCTTCCTCAATGCACACCATCAAAAACCAGCTAACTGGTCACTCATCCCACTGCTGTTTGTTTTCTTATACATGATAGTTTCGTCATTTAAGAGTAGCTAATTGTATGCCAAGGGCTTAGGGATGGAAATGATGTTGTGGTGATTTCTTAAATAAAAACAGAAAATGCTAGAAATACAGTACTAAGCAGACCTGGCGAGAGAGAAACAAAGTTAATGTTTCATGTCAATGACCTTTTCATCAGAACTAAATACGGTTATTTCCTCATGTTTTATGTGATTTCAGATAATCATAAACACAATTTAAAAATTGGCTTTGTCCAATTTTCACCAGAGGGGCTCTATCTAGGCTTAGTGTGGAGCAGGTTCAGAGGCTGGGATGGAGGCTGGATTTGGGCTTGTTGGCAGGAAAGGGATTCTGTGAAAAGGTGAGGTCGGTAATTGGGGAGTACGAGGAGATTTATCAGAATGGGGAGGCAGCGGCAGCCACGTTCTAGGAGGCATTGAAGGTGGTGGTCCGAGGGGAAATTATCTCATTCAAGGCACCCAGGGGCAACAGGAGAAGGGGGGGTGCATGATGGTTGTTGGAGGAGATAGTCGAGGTGGACAAGATGATACGCGAGGGGCCCCCACTAAAGAGTTGTTGGTGGAGAGGAAGAGGGTGCAGGAGCAGTACGATAGGCTGACGTTAGGAACGGCGGTGGGGCAGCTACGGAAGGCAAGGGGGGGTGCAACGTGAATATGGGGAGAAGGTGAGCCATATGCTGGCCCACCCGCTGAGGAGGCAGGCTGCATCCAAGGAAACCTTAAAGGTACGAACAGAGAAGGGGGAGGTAGGGTCAGAGCCAGGGGTTTAAACATGGTGTTCAGCGGGTACTATGAGAAGTTGTACAGGGCGGAGAGAAAGGGGATATGGGGCGGTTCCGAGATGGATTAGAGTTTAAGGTTGGAGGGAGAGAGGAGGCAGACATTGAAGTAGCCGCTGGGGCTGAGGGAGATGATTGATAGGACTAGGGGGATGAAGTTGGGGAAGACTCCAGGGCCAGATGGCCTTCCAAGGGAGTTCTAAAAGGCATTTGCAACAGTTTGCACCGCATTTGTTGGGGATGTTTAGTGAGGCATTGGAGAAGAGGGAGCTGCCAGAGACACTGATGTAGACATCAATCACGCTAATCCCAAAGGGGAAGGATGCATTGGAGTGTGGGTCATATAGGGCTGTTTCGTTGTTCAACACAGACGTGAAAGTGCTGGCTAAGTTAGTGGCGGGAAGAATGGAAGGATGCCAGGGGTGGTCGCTGAGGATCAAACGGGTTTCGTAAAGGGCCAGTAGCTCTCCAGTAACATCAGGAGGCTGTTAAATGTGGTCATGACTCCGTCAAGTGGGACAGGCGCCAGAGGTCATTGTCTCTATGGATGCAGAGAAGGCTTTTGATCGGGTGGAGTGGAAGTATCTATTTGAGATCTTGAGTAGGCTTGGGTTTTGCCCAAAGTTTGTGGCGTGGGTGCGATTACTATATGTAGCTCTGGTGACAAGTGTATGTACAAATGGGACAAGTTCATGAAGTTTTGGGCTGCATAGAGGTACGAGACAGGGTGTCTGCTGTCGCCGTTGTTGTTCACACTGGTGATACGATGGCCCTTCGGGGGGTCAGTGGAGTGGCAGGGGATTGGGAGAGGGAGCACTGGGCGTCATTGTATGCTGATGACCTGTTGTCAGACCACTGGAGAGTATGGGTAGGATTATGGGAATATTGGAAAGTTTTGGGGCCTTCTCTGGGTACAAGTTAAATGTCAGGAAGAGGGAGGTGTTTCCGGTGATTGCGGCAGGGCTTGGGGCCAATTTGGGGATGTTGCCATTTAAGGTAGCGAGGGAAAGGTTCTGGTATTTGGGGATTCAGGTGATGAGGGACTGGGCTACGATGCACAAGTGGAATTTGACAACATTGGTGGAGGAGATTAGGGAGGATTTTAAGAGATGGGATACATTACACCTGGCACTGGCAGGGAGGGTGCAGTTTGGGAAAATGAATGTGCTGCCAAGGTTCCTGTTCGTTTTCAAAACCCTCCTGATTCTTTCACGAAAGGCCTTTTTCCGGAAATTGAAGACAGGGATTTGGTGGGTTTATATGAAAGGGGAAGGTGCTGAGGATAAAGTACTGAGGCAGAAGCAGAATGGAGGGTTGGTGCTCCCAAACCTGTTGCACTACTATTGGACAGCGAATGCGGAGAAGATGAGGCAATGGGAAGGGGGGGCGGCCAGGGTGGAGTGGGTGAAGATGGAGGAGTCCTGGTGTGGGGCAATGCATAGGGTGAATTCAAGTTCCTCCTGCACAATGAGCTTGATTCAGTTAAAGGTAGTGCACAGGGTACATATGATCCAGGCGAGGATGAGTGGGTTCTTTCAAAAGGTGGCTAATGAGTGCAAGATGTGTAGAGCCGGTAAATTATGTGCACATGTTCTGGGTTTGCGAGAAGCTGGAGAATTACTGGGAAGTGGTGTTTGGGATGTTATCTAAAATTATGGGGGTGGAGGTCAGGCCGGACCAAATGGTGGCAATCTTTGAGGTATTGGAAATGCCAGAGATGATAGAGGGAAAGTACACTGCCAAATATTGAATGCTTTATTGGTTCCAATTTTAAAGTTGCTCCAATTTTAAAACTGCACAAATTTGCTGACATCACCTTTAGTTTGTACAGCTTATTTATTAGCAAAACAAAATACTGCAGATGTTGGAAATCTGAGAGATGCTAGGTATCTTCAGCTTGTCTGGCAGCATCTATAGACAGAGAAACAGAGTTAATGTTTCAGGTTAATCGCCTTTCATCAGCCTATTAGAAGACTAGATGTTTAAGGTACTGTCATCTGTTGAATTTTAGAATTTTATATTGTGGGAAAACGGAGGAATCAGTTTAGACCTGGGGTGTCTGTACCCAGCAAATCATCAGGGAATTGAGGTAGAATTGGGATTGATATCTCTTACCCAGTAAATCAGCATACACCAAGGATCAAAGACCTTGCCCACTCAACCTATGGAGCAATGCAACACTAAAAATCGACAGCCACTGTTTAATATGTGAGATTTGTTTTCTGGAGTGCCTGACTGTTTGATGAGGTTGTTGATTCAGTACAAATTTGTGTCTGTGGGCTGACAGTTAATTAGATAAGGTACAAAGTGTACCATGCGTAATAATTACTGATTTCTCTCAACACAAGACATTTCAAATGAATGGAAAGGTCGCCTCTATGTAGACCAAATTCCCTATCTATATACGTGTACATGTTGGCATTCAATGTGACCAAGCACTATCATTCTGTCTCCCTTCTTTTATGCTCTTGGCTGCTCTTATTCTCTTGTTCCCTTGCACAAAAATCAAGGATGACACTCCAGTGCAGTATCGACGGAGCATTGCACTGACAGAGATGTGATCTTTTGGATGAAATAGACCTCTGGTCTTTTGGATGCAAAAGATCCCATGGCACTATTTCAAAGAAGAACAGTGTAAATATTCCTGGTATCCTGGCCAATATTTAGCCCTTAAATGAATTTTTTTTAAAAAACAGATTGTTTGGTCATTATCGCATTGCCGTTTGTTGGACGTTGCTGTGCGCAGATTCGCTTTCACATTTCCTCAACAGTGACTGCACTGCAAAATCTACATAATTGGCTAAAAATCTCTTTGAGACATTTAGTATTCCAAAAAATCCTATATAAATGCAAGCCCTGGGCGGCACAATAGTCATTGCCACCCATATCCCCAGAACTCCTTTCCACCCCCCTTCACTTTACATCCAATCTTGGAAAATACGTTTTACAAAATAATTTCAAACGGTGATTGAGGGGACCATTCAATTCCCTAAAGTAAACATGGAATTATATTCAGTGAGTAACTAAACCCTATTAAGAAGGTCTCAACCATCATGTAATCAGTTAGCTAACCTCCAACTGGGATAGTACGAGGGATGCCACAATCTGCTGCTCCATTCGGAAGGAAAGAGCTAGCGAGAATTTCTATTCCTGGTTATTATTAGTTTAGCCCTGCTGCAGATCCATCTGTGGATATTCGTTGGGGACAGCATCACGTTTAGTGGCGATGGTCACTGAGTTACCTTGAATCAATGATTAAGAAAGTAATAGCTTAAATCCATTGTTATTTAGACATTTAGAAAATCACAGTATAATCAAGCAGAATCAACAAGTTTGTGAAAAGGAAAAAATTAATGTTTGGCCAAGTAATACAAGTCCTTTGAGGAGGACTAAAGGACCAATAGGTGAAGTGTATTATGATTTTTAAAATATTTGATAAGATGCTACATGCAAAGTAACTAAGATTAGAGGTCATGGGCAGCACGGTAGCTTCGTGGTTAGCACTGATGCCTCCCGGCGCCAAGGACCCGGTTTAATCCTGGCCCCGGGTCACGTCCGTGTGGAGTTTGCGCATTCCCCAGTGTCTGTGTGGGTCTCACCCCTACTACCCAAAAGGAAGTGCAAGCTTTGTGAATTGGTCAAGCTAAATTGCCCCTTAATAGGAAATAAAATTGGGTACTCAAAATTTATTTTAAAAAAGATTAGATTTCATGGTGTTGGGGCAATATATTAGCATGGATAGAGGATTGGCTGACTACTAGAAATAGTGTTGGGATAAATGGGTCATTTCAGTTTGGCAAACTGTAACTCGTGGAGTGCTGATGTGTCAACTATTTATAATCTATATTAATATGGCGAGAATGGGACTGAGTATTGTAGCCAAATTTGCTGATTATACAAAAATAGGTAGGAGGACACAAAGTCTGCAAAGGGATAGATAGGTTAAGTGAATGGGCAAAAATTTGGCAGATTAAAGCATAATGTGGAAACATTTTAGATTATCCACCACGGTAATAGAACAGTAATGACAGCTCCGCTGCCATTCACTCCAGGGAGCCAGGTGGTGCAGTTGACGGTCAGGGTGTGGAATCAGACATTTTAAGTTGGTGGGGATGTCGGTGTTGACACCACTATGCGGGAACCACAGGTTTAAGCCATGGGACATGGATGGGATGTATGGGAAGTGGAGGGAGGCGGGACTGGTGAGGGACTTGTATTTGGAAGGGCAGTTCGCAGGTCTGGCTGAGTCATGGGAAAGGTTCGTGTTACTGAGGGGGAGTGAATTCAGACACATGCAGGTGAGGGACGTAGCAAGGAGTGGAGGACGTTTCCCAGGTTGTCGGGGTATACCCTATTGGAGCAACTGCTGCTCCCAGATGAGTCGGGAGAGGGTAGGATTGAGGACATATATGGGTGGTTTAACCCACTGTGCTGTTAGGGAGGGAGTTCCAGGATGTTGCCCCAGCGACAGTGAAGGAATGGCGATATATTTTCAAGTAAGGGTGGTGAGTAGCTTGGAGGGGGACCTCCGGTTGGTGGGGTTCCCAGGTATGTGCTGCTCTTGTCCTTCTAGATGGTTGTGGTCGTCAGTTTTGAAGATGCTTTTTGAGGAACCTTGGTGAGTTACTACAGTGCATCTTGTAGATGGTACACATGGCTCCCACTGTTTGTCGGTGGTGGAAGGTTTGAATGTTTGTGGAAGGGGGAGCAGTCAAGCAGACTGCTTTGTCCAAGATGGTGTTGAGCATCTTGATTATTGTTGGGGCTGCACTCATCCAGACAAGTGGTGAGTATTCTATTACACTTCTGACTAGTAACTTGCCACATGTCAGCCCAAGTCTGGATATTGGCCAGGTCTTGCTGCATTTGGACATGCACTGCTTCATTATCTGAGGAGTCTAGAATGGTGAACATTTGCAGTCATCTGCAAAAATCCCCACTTCTGACCTTATGATGGAAGGGTGATTGATGAAGCAGCTGAAGATGGTTGGACTTTGGACACTATCCAGAGGAACTCCTGCAGTCCTGGAGCTGAGATGATTGACCTCCAACCACCATAACCATCTTCCTCCAACCAGCGGGGAGTTTTCCCCTTGACTCCAGTTTAGCTAGGGCTCCTTGATGCCATACTTGGTGAAATGCTGCCTCGATATCAAGGGCAGTCACTCACCTCCCGTCTGGCATTTAGCTCTTTTGACCATGTTTTTTTTTTACAAATTTAGAGTGCCCAATTATTTTTTTTCCAATTAAGAGGCAATTTAGTATTGCCAAAGGGCAGCACGGTGGCGCAATGGTTAGCACTGCTGTCTAAGGCGCTGAGGACCCAGGTTCGATCCCGGCCCCGGGTCACTGTCTTTGTGGAGTTTGCACATTCTCCCCATGTCTGTGTGACCCTGGCAGAACCCAAACTGAACGTCCGTGAGCAGGTTACTGCTGAGTAAATGCTGCTTGATAGCACTGTTGATTACTTCTTCCATCACTTTGCTGATGATGGACAATAGACCAGTAATTGGCTGGGTTGGATTTGTCCTGTTTCTTGTGTACGGGACACACCTGGGCAATTTTCCACATTGCTGGGTAGATGCCACTGTATTCAGTTCAAGGCGGTGCACAGGGTACATATGACCGATGAATGAGAGAAGTGTGGGCGAGGGCCAGCGAATCATGCGCACGTGTTTTGGGGTTGCGAGAAGCTGGAGTGTAACTGGGAAGTGGTGTTTGGGACGTTATCTAAAATTGTGGGGGTGGAAGTCAGGCCGGACTCAGTGGTGGTGATCTTTGTGGTGGAGCTGATGGCGAGGAGTGGGCCTATGTCATGGCCTTCGCCTCTCTAATTTCCCAAAAGATTTTGCTGAATTGGAAGTTGGGTACACATGGGCGGTGGCCTGGCTGGGGAATCTATATGACTTTCTCCGGTTGTAAAAGATCAAATTTGAGTTGAGGGGGTCGGCGGAGGGCTTTGAGACATGGTGGGGATTGGGTATGACACTGTTTGAGGAACTGTTCATCACAGGGGGTGAGGAGGAGGGGGGATAAAATGTACAAACTGTGGACTGTGAAGTGGTGGAGTGTGTCGGTGTATATGTTACTGTTTTTAAACATGTTTGGAATAAAATACATTTTTTTTAAATAGAGATGCAAAATATTATTTATTTGGAGGGTGCAGAATGCTGCAATACTTAAAGATATGGCAGTCCTTGTACTTGAATCACAAAATGTTAGTATACAGATAAAACAAATCATTTGGAAGGCAAATATAACATTGGCTTATTGCAAAGGGGGTGGGGTATAAAAGCAGGGAAGTCTTGTCACAACTATACAGGGTATTTGTGAGACTAAGAGTTGTGTACTATTCTGGTCTCCATATTTAAATATGGCTATACTTGCACTGGAAGCAGTTCAGAGAAGGGTCACTAGGTTGATTCTTGGGATGAAGGGTTGTCTTTTAGGACTGGTTGAGCATCAAGGAGACTAGAAAAATGAGTTTTTTTTTTGTAACATATAACGTTCTCTGGGGCTTAATAGGGTAGATGCTGAAAGGAGGAATTCCGAACTGGGGGACGGTGTATTAATGTTTGTAATTCTCTGACCCAGAAAGCAGTGGAAGCAGCCATTGAATATATACAGATTTTCGATGTGCAAGGAAGGAGAGTTATCGGAAGGAAAGGTTACAAAGCAGTAGAGATGAAACCGTGATTAGATCAGCCATGATGTTATTGGCCGGCAGGATACGTTCGAGGGGCTGCACTACTGCTATTTCTTGGATTCTTACGGTTACGCTCTGCCAATACTCACTGTTTAGGGCTTCAGGCTCTATTGTGAAGAATGGCATTTCCTTAAGATGCCCAAAGGCACGAGTGTTCAAATAATAATGGCCTAGTGTTCTTTATATGTATACAAACGAAATGATCACAACAATAATGAATTATAACAGTTTTCTACATCAGGCTTTCCAGACGGATTTTTTTTTCCATAGAAGGATCCTGTCAGAAAGCGCGTAAAGATGGCGCACAGTGCGTGCAGCAGCATCTCTCACCCGCTCAATAATACTCACAGGTTCCGAGTGGTGGACAGAATACTGTTTAACTCGAAGAGGATGGCGGATCGGTGTTCATTGAGCTGTGACTCCGAGTCCATATCCCTCTATTCCCGATGCGGCCTGGTTCCCAGGTAACAATCTGGTCGCCACCGTACCTTCTCCCACCTCTGTCACTCGCTCTCAACGCGGCCGACTGACCGACAACAACCCCCATGCCGCCCGGTGCGTGCCGGGAGTGGTAGTCCGGCGGCCTCGGCCTCCTGCTGCCAGTGGGCGGCGCCTCCATACCCATTAACTACAACTCCCACAATGCTGCGCCAACCGCCTCCCCGACAGGTCGGCAACTGAAATCAGCGCTCGAGAGCAGCTGGGCCACCAGCCCCTGAGTAGCAGCTGCTTTGGCAAATAAGGAGCCGAGGCAATGGTAATTATCCAATCAGAGAGAAAGGGGGCGGCATCCGCCGGCCTGGCCCCTCCCCCGGCTGCTCGGCTGCTCCAGTCGATCTGTTTGGGGTGCCTGTGGTGACTGTGGAATGGACGATATTGATTTGCTGTGTCAACCCCCCGCCCTATTTGGCCGGCGAGTGCCGCCTCCGTGCTGCGATTGGGAGGTCCGCCGGTGGAGGCTGGCTGGGTGTCGCGGGACAGTTGAGCCGGTGGCGACGGTTGACCTGGAGTGCAATTGCGCACAGTCAGGCTGATGATAGGTGCACAAGAAACTGAGGTGTAAACCCGCATCAGAGAGGGGAACGTGTCTGTGGGGGGAGACCATGGCAGGTCCAGAGAAAGACTCCAGATCGAGCTTCGTCATTCTGGTAATTCATATCAACATGGCTCTCTATTCCACTTGCTTCTGGATTCAGACTGGAGTCATGCCTGTGAGTAGTTAACTACTTTTACTGATAACCATCTGCGATCAGGTAAAATGCTGTAAATAATGCTCCGCACCTAGGTTGAGGTTATATTTTTAAAAGTTTTGATTCAGTTCCCTACTTAATTTAGAGAGTTTGTTGAGTCATGAAACATTAAACTCTCGTGTGCTCTTCACCTGTCATGTTTCACATCTCAACAAACGGAAACAAACTTAATAAAAACGTTTTCCAAATAATCCTCAAGCCCAAGGCACCGAGTATTGTGCATGCATGAAGCCAAACACTTTAGTTTCTTAAGTTATGAAACATCGGGGGTGACATAAAGTTATATTATTCAACACAGAATGGGGCATTTCGGCCCGCCTTAGCTGTGCTGACACTTGAAACATCTTTCTAATTAAATCCACTCCTCTACTCTTTTCACATTCTCCCCCCATCCCCTGCAAATATTAATCTTCTCGGGCTTTTGGCGAAGGTGAGCGTGAGGTCATGTGTAATGCCTGGGTCGGACATGTCTCTCTTGTGGGGACCATGAATTGGATTCAATTTGAATTGTTTTTTGGAGCAGGCAAGAAGCTGGATTAGGGGTTTGCCCCTGTCCACACTCTGAGCTTTGGCTTTATCATAGAATTTACAGTGTAGAAGGAGACTCTGGTGAATGTATTCACCATAATATAAGTTGTCTGTATAGTACTGTGGCGTATGGCCAGGGAATGGTAATATGATCTCCTTCCATGTATTGTACTGGAATCCTGGTGGATTCTGCCTTTGGCTCCGCCCCTCGGGCAGTATATAGACCGGCCAGCTGGAGCGGCACTCAGTTGTTACAGCAGTCACAGGCAGGCAAGTTGTTGGATAGTAAAGCCTATGTTCACTTGCTCTCATCATCTTGAATTGATGGTACATCAATTTATTATCCAACGACATCACTATGGAAGCCACTCAAGCCTGATAAACTGGAACTCGATGCACGAGCAGCAGAAGCTAAGGAAATCTTCTCCCACTGGCTCCGCTGTTTTGAGGCCTACTTCGACTCCTTTGAAACGCCTCCCTCCGACGCCATCAAGCTGCGCCTCCTCCATGGTGAGCCACCGAATCTCGGGAACGATTGAGGACGCAGCCACGTACGAGCGGTGGTCGCGATTCTAAAGAAACAGTTTGTGAAGCTCGTGAACGAAGTGTTCGTGCGGCACCTGCTCACTTCCCGCCGACAACGCGCCAGGGAATCACTCGACGAGTATCTAGAGAACTTAACTACTCACCCGCAACTGCAACTACAGGGATGTGAAGGCCGATGAGCACATGAACCTGATGATCCGGGACACCTACGTGACTGGGGTCCGGTCGAACTACATCTGGCAGCAACTGCTGGAAAACGGGGCCACTGATCTACAGGACACGGTAAAACTAGCCACCTCGTTGGAGGTGGCCTACCAGAGCCTCAGCGCGTTCCCGGCAGACCCAGCAAACTCCTCGTGGGCACCACAGACACTGTCTTCACCAGACCCAACTACGTCTGAGGCCTGAGCTGCGCGACTGCCCGCGCAGCCCGGGGGATCGTCTTGCTATTTCTGCGGGCAGGGCCAACACCCCCGGCAGCGTTGCCCAACCCGCACCAAGATATGCAGCGACTGCGGCAAAAAGGGACATTTCACCAGAGTCTGTCTGGCCCGATCCAAAGCCCCAAAGTCAAAAGCTTACCAGGCCTGATCCACGGACTCACAGGCCACCAGACCCCACAATGTGGCTGCGTGCCTGCCGGCATCGCCCCCTACAGACGCGTCATCCGCCTCGTGCAGCTCGTGGGGGCCGCTATCTTTAACTCAGCCCGACGCATGCAACACTTGGGGGTGGCCATATTGGCCGCCATCTTCAACTCAGCCCGACACATGCGACCCGTGGGGGCCGCCATCTTACGACCCCGATACCTCCGACCACGCAGACTTACCTGCAGCTCGGCGCAGTTACCCTTGACCAGTTGCGGCCAAAACAACTGAAGAATTCGATGATGGCTGTCCGGGTCAATGGGCACGAGACTCCCTGTCTTTTCGACTCCGGGAGCACAGAGAACTCCGTCCACCCAGACACGGTAAGGCACTGCTCCCTCCACATCTACCCCGCATCCCAGACAATCTCCCTTGCCTCCGGATCCCATTCGGTACAGATCCAGGTGTACTGTGTTGCAAACCTCGCGGTTTCTGTTATTGAAAGTTTCTCCAACGTTGGGCTGTCCTGACCTTTTCCAGACTTATACTTCTCCCATTTTTTTGACTAGCGGTGTTAAATTTGCTAACCTCCGGTCTTTGGCACCGTTCCCATATCTAAGGAGAATTGGAATTTTGTGGCAAATTTCTGCTATTTCCACCTTTCATTTTCTCAGCTGGCTTGGCTACATAAAATCCAGACCAGGAGGCTTTCCTACTTTGAGCACTGTCAACCTCTTAACTACCACTGTTTTATCTGTTTCGTTGTCACCGCATCGTCTTTTGTGAAGACAGCTGCAAATTATTCATTTAGTATCTCAGTTATACTCATTGCCTTCGCAACAAGATCGTTTTGGTCCCCAGTCTGCACCATTTGACCACCCTTTTTTCAATTCATTTTCATGGGATGTGGGCTTTGCCAGCTTTCCCCTTCCCTAATTGTCCTTGAGAAGTGCTGGTGAGCTGCCTTCTTAACCACTGCAGTAAATGTGGTGGAGGTATACTCACAGTGCTATTGGGAGGGGAGCGGGGTGGATTTTAACCCAGCAACAGTGAAGGAATGGTGATATGTTTCCAAGTCAGGATGGTAAGTGACTTGGAGGGCAACTTCCAGGTGGGTTCCCATGCATCTGCTGCCCTTGTCCTTCTGGATGGTAATGGTCATGGGTTTGGAAGGTGCTGTCGAAGGAACCGTGGTGAGTTCCAGCAGTGCATCTTGTAGATTGTACACTCTGCTACCTACTGTGCATCGGTGGTGTGGAGGGAATGAATGTTTGTGGAAGGGGTGCTAATCAAGTGGGTTGCTTTGATCTGAATGGTGTCGAGCTTCTTGAGTGTTGTTGGAGCTGCACTCATCAGGTCAAGTGGGGAGTATTCCTTCACACTCCTGAATTATACCTTGTAGGTGATGGACAGGCTTTGAGGAGTCGGGAGGTGAGTTACTTGCCACAGGATTCTTAACCTTTTGTAGCCACAGTATTTCTGTGGCTAGTCCAGTTGGGGTCAAAAATGTGTTTACAAAAGATGGATTATTGCCTTTTATGTTAACTAATTTATTAGCACTATCTTCCTTACCCCTCTTATTTTTTTTTCCAGTTCACCTCTGTATTTTCTGTACTCGGCTTGTTTCTCTACTGAATTAGAAACATTATAATAAAGCTCTTTTTAAATTTTATTTTAAGCTCCATTGGCTACAAATTTGATAAAGGCAGCTAGCTGGATTTAAACTGTCTGGTGGAAGTAATTTAGGCAGCAAACAATGTGCTGCTTGCTACTTCCATGATCACGGCATGCCCCCGTGTTTGCGTGGGTTTCACCCCCACAATCCAAAGATGTGCAAGCTAGGTGGATTGGCCACGCTAAATTGCCCCTTAATTAGAAACATTTATTTTTTTTTAAACCTCCCTTTGTGCATTCATGTTTGTAGATACCCCTGAACCAATATAATAAAAACAAAATATGCTAGAAATACTAAGTAGGTCTGGCAGCATCTGTGGAGAGAAAATCAGAATTATATTTCAAGTCCATGACCTTTTCAACCGAACACAAAAATGACTGACTAGCTAGGTATAGGTGCCTGAGGTTGCAAAGCCAGAGAAAAAAATCAAACCTCTAATGCAGTGTTTTTCAAAAAAATTTCCGGGGACCCATTTTTGCCAACCCTCGCGACCCACGCTGGCTGACCTGCGCGACCCACCAATTTCTCTTACCTTGTCTGTTGCTGACAAAAATGGAGGAAATGGTTTTGGGTCTTTTTGGCCCCCCCGAACTTGGGGGGAAAAAAAGGCTGCGACCATATAAAAACAAATGTGGGCGCACTGCGCATGCGTGCCCAATCATCGGTGCGCATAGTTTTGCGCGAGAGCACCAATGATCAGGCACGCATGTGCAGTGCGGCCGAATTTTAAAAAATTTGTTGCTGCCCATTTTGAAGGCCGCTCGCAGCCAGCATTATTAAAAGCCGGCTGCGCGCAGATTTGCGCGATTGGGAGCGCCTCAACGGATGGCTCCGCGACCCTCCTGACACCCGCCTGTGACCCACCCACGGGTCACGCCCCCGAGTTTGACGACGCCTGCTCTAATGTATAAGTAGCATTACCACTTGATAGCATTACATGCACCTGGGGGGGAGGGGCGGGATAGAGGCGAGATCTGCCTATGGTGACTCACCAGGCTGGGGGCGCATGTACCAGCTCCCTGGAAGACAAAGTGGCAGATGAGTTCTACTGCAAAGAAATCAGATGATAAGTTTGATGGAACAACATGCAGTAAAAAGCTAATAATAATAATCATCGCTTATTGTCACAAGTAGGCTTCAATGAAGTTACTGTGAAAAGGGCATGCATGCAAAAATGTTTGATTCATTGGCAGGCTTGCCAGAAAACCTGTCCTCACTGTCAAGGAGTATGTTGAACTCTGGCTGCAATTTGGCGCAGAGCTTTGCTCAATGCTTGGAGCCTATTATTTCCAGCATGGAAGTGATGACCATGATGTTAGCACTTGCAGATTCAACAGTGATGCAGCATCTGCTGGACGATGTCTCAGCCTCCATTCCAGTCCATGCAGAAACAATGCAGTTCTATATGCTTAGATTAAGTGGATCGCTGACGTGCTGCCCTGGATTAATGACAGTGGGAACAAGTCTTAGGATAACGGCTTTCGTACTCCTGCACCTGCCAGTCTCCCAATGCTCCAGCAACCAGCTAGCGCCGACTGCCATCAGCCATGCTGAGATGGAGTAGCCTGAAGCTGGACGCTCAAGGCTAAGAGCCACTGGAGAACATCTGGCAAGTCTATTTCCCATTGAAAGTCAGTTGCTTTTCATCAGCCATGATGTGGCCATTGGGGCATCATTGCAGGAATACAAAGCCAGGTAAATGCATGTGCAAGACCGGCATTAAGGGAATGCATTGTGCAAATAGTTGAATATCATGTGGATTATTGGAAGTGCTGTTGGATAAACCTGGTATGGAATTGGTTACATTGTGGTACTTTTTATTCTAGGGCTGTGATTAGACAATTAAACTTTCCAAAAAGGGAAGAAAAAACTTGCAGAGTTATGGGGGAGGAACAGTGGATGGGAGAAAAGTTTGCCTGATGAACAAGTACGCTGCTCAGACCAGGAGGATACAGTTGTCAATGAACTGAATTTTACCGTGGGTTTAGGGACCCCTACGTCAAGAGTGAAAACCGTTCCCCCATTCCCAAGCCTGTACTTGCCAGCAGTGGGACCAGCTCGGCACGTTTATTGCAGATGGCCTCTTAATTAGCAAGTAAGGGCAGCAGGTGGGTTCCTGATGCAAAGGGCCAGGCAGCTCTGAAGCATAAGCAGTGCCACTGGGCGAAGTAGGCACTGTTAAGGCAGACACGATATCTTGGCACCTCAAAATGAAGGTGCTTGGGACAGGTATTTGGAAGTTGAAATTTAGGGGGCTGAATTTGAGAGGCCCAGTGGGGTGGAGGGGAAATCCCTCCCGGAGATTGTTGAGACCATGTGTGTTGCTCTTGGTGACAGTGAACTCCTCTTTGGCTCATGGAGCCACCATGAAACTGGCAGCCTCCCAGTGCAGCACAAGATTGTTTGACCATCAGCAAAAAGACAACATCCTCATAAAAGTGCCTGCAATTGGGACTTTAATTATGCAAATTGACTGATTGTCTCCATGGAGCGGGCAGCTGATTCACCCTGCAACTGCTGGGACACTTCCCCATCTGTGGGACAACAATAGAGAGCCATTCCTTCATGGCTCCTGTTATTCTTTTGCCCTTTCTCATCACCCAGGGGTTGGTAAAATTCAGCCCACTGTCCCTGTCTTGTACATGCGTGTTAGCTGATCTTGGGGTCATTGTAGTTGGCCTCCACATTGAGATGGAACCTGATTAATACCCAGAGTTCCCCTGAAAGTTGAGGCTAAATTCTTATTTCTTCTCCAAGCCAAGGAAGCGGAAGTAAATTATACTGTTTCTGCCGCTTTTCCAGCTGAGAAGGTAACAGCACAGGCTGTTACCTTCTGTCACAAGACTTTAATTAGGATATTTCTGACCTGTGTTGCTCAATTATTGGATCACCTTCCTGATTCCTCAAAGACTATTGATTGTGTTTATTTCATTCAACTTTCTTTCGATTCATAATGCTTTAAATATAAGAGTTCCTGAAGGAAATGCTCAAGGTATTTTGTGCTGTATACTTTATTTGAAAAAATTCCAATTGGAGGACAATTTAGCGTGACCAATCCACCTACCCTGCACATCGTTGGGTTGTGGGGGTGATACCCATGCAGACTCGGGGAGAATGTATGCAAACTCCACACGGACAGTGACCCGGGGCCGGAATCAAACCCGGGTCCTCGGCACCTTGAAGCAGCAGTGCTAACAACTGCGCCACCCGGTTTGTGCTGTATACTTGATAAGGTTTTGATGACTTTCAAAATTGGTTACATAGCAACTTGTTCAGATAGTTGAATGTTTCAAAAAAAAAGGTTGATTTGTAACTTTCCTTTCTGAACTCTTCTTTCTGCGTCAGAACAGTAAAAACACTATTAGCTTTGTCCAGTTGCTTTCATTTGGATTTGTAAATATCTTTGAACACCTTCAAGAAGTATAATGGTTGCATAACATGTCAAGCAAGGCATTATATTCTGAGCTACTGATTAATAGTTCCTGGAGATTGTGTTCGTTTTCTTCCTTCCTTCACTATGACACACAACAACGATGGCTCTTTAATTTCCAGTGAGTACTAATGATATACCTGGGTCATAAGTCCATGGTGCATTGTGAATTCATGATGATTGGTTTGATATTCAGATAGTTGTTTAACTCAATGACTGCAGATTAAATTGCTAATTATATAATTTTATTTGAACATTTCCTTGAGCAGTGAAATGAGTTTTGCACGTGTTTCATTGCATAAACAGAATCATCCTAAAGGGTAGCATTTCTGAATGCAAAATTGTATGTTTTACACACACCAAAGGGAGCACCGTCTCTGTAGAAAGGACTTTGAACCTTTTTCATTTCACTAGAAAATTATGAAATGGGTAAGTTGTATCTGACGATATCCTTGTTCCAGATAGTTAAACCCTAAACCCAACACAGAATTACATGTGGCTCTTCTGCCTCCCATTGCGTGTTTTCCAGACCCCTCGAACACCTTCTTTTGGTTCTTTTCCTAGCTCAAGTGAAGAATTTTGAAACATTTTATTACACTAATGCAAACTGAACAATTAGGTACCAGTCGTGGCAGGTGGTACAGTGGTTAGCACTGCTGTATCACGATGCTGAGGACCCAGGTTTGATCCATGACCGGGTCACTGTCTGTGTGGAGTTTGCACATTCTCCCCTTGTCTGCGTGGGTCTCACCCCCACAACCTTAAGATGTGCAGAGTATGTGTATTGCCCACGCTAAATTGCTCCTCAATTGGAAAAAAATAGCTTTTAATTACATTCCCTGTATTTGTTTTTAATCCGATCTAATGTTGCTACTGCCTTCTCTTTTATTGTTACATTGGCAGCATTTTTTTTGTGCGAAGGCCATTGCAAAGTATTAATTTCAGACCTCCACCTCAATCTGCCCCATTCTCCCTTTGTCTATCTTTTCACTAGAAGATAGTCACTCGGTAGTACAGGACTTGAGTATTGTGTAAAAAAACAGACATGCTGTAGAAACCTTTCACCATAAAGACAGATGCAAGAATGCCAGATTTCAAAGTGAATAACAATTTATATTGCAGGAGGAGAGGGTGCTGATTGGTTGGCAAGTCAACTCTGGTCGAGGCTTTGCATGAAGAATGCACCAGAGAACTATTGTTCCCTTTGATTTTGTTGCATTCAAAACAGGCACAATGCATGGACATTTCCTTTTGCCTGCAGAGGACAGGTCCCTGCATGTAAATATATGGAGCTTTAACAAGCATAGATGAGGAAATTATGAGCCAGACTGATAATTTTAAATTTGTTGTTAGTGTAATTCTTAGCACACTCCGAATTGTTAAGAAAGTGCTGTGGAGCCACATTAGCACATCTACCGTTGAACATTATGTTCTAAGTTTTGCCAGCATGGGCTGGTTGAGTACAGGAAGTACATTGAACATTGTGAACAGCGAAAGGGACTTGCTTTTTGAAATGATCCACCAGTCGTTGGGATGTAGGGTCTACGTACTGGTATCATACAGGCACTGAAATTAATTTACTTATCACATTATTCAATTGTGTGGTGAACTGAATGTCTTTTTGGCTTGATGGCAACAGTTTGTGAGTGGAAAATATCACTCAATGGCGGCACGGTGGCACAGTAGTTAGCACTGCTGCCTACAGCGCTGAGGACCCGGGTCCGATCACGGTCCCGGGTCACTGTCTGTGTTGGAGTTTGCACATTCTCCCAGTGTCTCTGTGCGTCTCGCCCCACAGCCCAAAGATGTGCAGGTTAGGTGGATTGGCCATGCTAAATCGCCCCTTAATTGGAAAGAAATAATTGGGTACTCTAAATTTAAAAAAGAGAAAATATCACTCACAATGCTAATACAACAGTATCAGCATGAAACGGCTAACTTCACGTGCTGCTCAAAGTTTTGAGACTTTACCTTTCCAAGGTAATTTGAAGTATACTGTGCACTTTTCAGGTCTGAAAGTGGTGGCCTTCGACCCATTCATGAAGAGGATATAATAACAGGTCAGAGGCTGTGACTTTTGCAGAGAGTGACTCACCAAAGTCTGTCCATCATCTGCAAGGCACAAGTCAGGAGTGTGATGGAAAACTCTCTGCTTGCCTGGATGAGTGCAGCTTCAAGAACACTCAAGAAGCTCGACACCATCCAGGGCAAAGTCCCCCCCCCCCCCCCCCCCCCCCCCCCCTCCACTGCCAATGTACAGTGGCGCAGTGGGCATTGCAGCAACGCCCCAAGACTCCTTTGACAGCACCTTCCAAACCTGAGACCTCTACCACCTAGAAGGACAAGAGCAGCAGATGCATGGGGACACCATCACCTGCAAGTTCCCTCCGCCACTCACCATCCTGACTTGGAACTATATAATCATTCCTTCAAGTTCGCTGGGTCAAAATTCCTTTTTTTATTGGGGGCATTTTCAAATATGTACATCACAAAGAAGAACAGGAAATACCCCACAAAAATCCTCTCCGCCCTCCTAACGGCTCAATCTTCATCAACAAAGTCGATGAACAGCTTTCACCTCTAGGAGAACTCCTCCTCTCCACCTCTGGCGCACTCCACTTTCTCTAAGTGCAGGAAGTCTGCCGAATCGCTCACCCATACCCCTGCGCTCGGCGGCTCTGAGTCACGCCAGCACAACTAATTCCATCTCCGGACTATCAGGGAGGCAAAGGCCAAAACATTGGCCTCTCCCCACCTGCACTCCCGGATCCTCTGACGCTCCAAATATTGCCTCCTCCGGACTCTGAGCTAATGTTGCCCCCACAATCTTTGACATTGTCTCTGGAAATCCTGTCCAAAATCCTCCCAAACTCGGACACGCTCTGAACATATCGATATGGTTCGCCGGCCTCCCCGCACATCACCCATACCCAACCTCCACCCCTGGAAAGAACCAGCACATACTGGACAACGTCATGTGGGCCCTATGTTCCACTTTAAACTGAATGCGACTTAGTCTTGCACACAATGAAGATGAATTAACCCTCTGTAAAGCCTCACTCCACACTCCAGCCCCAAAGCCTCATGCAACTCTTCCTCCCACTTAAGCCTAACCTCCTCCACCGAGGCTCTCGCTCTCTCTCGCTCATTCTCTCTCTCTCTCTCTCTCTCTCTCGCGTCTCACGTCTTCGCTCTTCTCTCTCCTCGTCTCTCTCCTCTTCTCCTCTCTCTATCTTCCTCTCTCTCTCTCATCCGTCATAATCTCTCTCTCTCTCTCGCTCTCACGCTCTCGCTCTCTATCTCTCTCTCCGCCTCATTTCGCTCTTCAGCTCATCGCTTCATCCTCCCTCTCCTCTCAATCGCATCGCTCTCTCTATCCTGTGCAGCACCAGGGGTCGCGTGCTGGAACAAAGCCACCTTCCTCATAAAATCCCTCACCTGCAGATACCTGAACCCATTCACCCTTCGCAACTGGTACGTCCCGTTCAGCTCATCCAAGTCTGCAACCTTCCCTTCAACAAACCATCCCTAAAATATTCTATCCCAACCTGCCACCACCCCCGGAAACTCGCATCCACCCTGCCGGGGGAAACCTATGATTGTTGCAAATCGCCCCCTGTAGAAACATGCTTTCCATTCTAAAATGCTGCCGCCACCGGGTTCCACACCATCACCGGGCCTGTGGAGTACGTGGCCGGCGAGAACGGAATGGGCGCCAGCAATAGTGCCCTCAAAATGGTCTCCCTGCCCCCCCAAATTATATCCCAAGCTAATGAAAACCCACCCCCAAACCCATCCCCGGGCATTCATTGGGAATATCTCGGGCAACAAGTTGGTGCCTCACGGCACCGAGCACCCGGGTTCCATCCCAACCCAGGGTCACTGTCTGTGTGGAGTGGAGTTCGCACGTTCTCCCTGTTTCTGCATGAGTCTCACTCCCACAACCCAAAAAGATGTGCAGAATATGTGAATTGGCCATGCTAAATTGCCCCTTAATTGGAAAAAAAATAATTGGGTACTCTACAAAAATTTAAAAAATTAGGAATATCTCACTTTTCCCCATATTGAGCTTCTATCCCGAAAAGAGACCAACCTCCTCCAAAAACCCCATGATCCTGTCGAAGCCTCCGACCGGATCTGAAATATACAGCAGGAGATTGTCTGTGTACAAAGAAGCGCGGTACTCCACTCCCTCGAGGCCCTAAGCACTATTGCCAGCGGCTCAATTGCTCGGGCAAAGAGCAGTGGAGAGAGCGGACCCTCGTTCCCTGGTGCAACTCAAAATAATGCGAGCTGACCTTGCTGGTACGAACACTCACCTTAGGCGCCTTATACAACAGGTGAAACCAGTCCACAAATTCCTGCCCAAACCACCCCACCACCTCTAATAAATATGCCCACTCCACCCGATCAAAAGCTTTCTCCGTGTCCATCGTCACAACCTTTTCCACTTCTCGACCCTCCGAGGGGATTGTAATGACATTTAGTAACCTTCGGACATCGGCAGCTGCCACCACTTCACAAATCCCATCTGGTCCTCACCTATCACCCGGCAACAGCTTCACATCTACATTCAACAACAAAATCGGGCGGTATGACCCACACTGCTCCGGGTCCTTCTTCAAAATGAGTGATATCGAGGCCTGAGAGAGCCTCTCCACCGACTCGTTATACATCTCAGCTAACAGGGACTCCAACCCCAACCCAAACCTTTTTGTAGAACTCGGCTGGGAACACATCAGGACCCGGGGGTTTCCCTGTCTGCATTGACCCTACGCAATTAGGGCAGCACGGTAGCATGGTGGTTAGCATAAATGCTTCACAGCTCCAGGGTCCCAGGTTCGGTTCCCGGCTGGGTCACTGTCTGTGCGGAGTCTGCACATCCTCCCCGTGTGTGCGTGGGTTTCCTCCGAGTGCTCCGGTTTCCTCCCACAGTCCAAAGATGTGCGGGTTAGGTGGATTGGCCATGCTAAATTGCCCGTAGTGTCCTAAAAAGTAAGGTTAAGGGGGGGGGGGGGGGGGGGGGGGTTGTTGGGTTACGGGTATAGGGTGGACATGTGGGTTTGAGTAGGGTGATCATTGCTCGGCACAACATCGAGGGCCGAAGGGCCTGTTCTGTGCTGTACTGTTCTATGTTCTAATTCATTGCCTCCCTCATCCCGATCGAGGCCCCCGGTCCCTGCAACTTCACCTCTGCCACCCTCGGGAACTCCAGCCCATCCAAAAACCGCATTGTGCGCCCAGCCCCCACCGGAGGCTCTGAGCTATACAATTTCCGGTTTAAAAAGTCTCAAATACCCCATCACTTCCTCCATCTCTCACCTGCCCAATTTCCCTTGCCACTGTCTGCTCAGATGATGCACAAGCATCCCGCCGGCTTTTTCCTGTTATTCATATACTGCCCCTCTGGCCCAGCGCAGTTGCCCCAATGCCTTTCCCGTGGACACAAGCCCAATCTCCATCTGGACCTTCTGTCTCTCCTTCAACATCGTATCGGAGTATTTCTGGTCAACCCTCCAAATGACCTGCACCAACTTCAACCTCTCAGCCCACTTCACCCTCTCTTTGTGCGCCCAGATTGAGATAAACTCTGCCCCCCCCCCCCCCCCCCCCCCCGCCAGCACCTTCAGCACCTCCCACAACGTGGAGGTGGAGACCTCATCCCGTCTTATTCTGCTCCATATAGTTCCGCATAGCCACCCCTATCTTTTCGTAAACCTTATCCGCCAATATCTCTAGATCCAACTTCCACTGCGGCTGTTGGAGACTCCCCTTTGCTACCTGCAATTCCACCCAATGCGGCGCAAGGTCAAACAACACCACAATCGCCGAATACTCTGATCCAACCACCCCGCCAACAGCACCTTGTCCAGGAGTACACCCGGTGGACCTGCGAGAAGTACTAAAATACTTTTGGCCTCTGCCTCTCAAACTGCTACGGGTCTGCCCCTCCAATGCGTTCCATAGACCCCAGCCGCTCCTTTGTCATGGCCTTCAGGGATCTAGGACACGGCCAGTCCAACGTACGAGTCTCCCACCTCATAATTAGCCGGTGCATGTCCAGGTTCAGGAGGTTTGTCAAAATCCGCCTCAAAAACTGGACATCATCCCAATTTGGGCATACACATTCACCAGCAGCACGGGCTCCAACCTCCCACTTACCATACAAAACTACTCCCAGGATCTGTCACTATGCTGCCCACCTCAAAAGCCACCATCTTAATGATCAACATCGCCACCCCTCTCATCTTTATATCCAACCCCAAATGGAATACCTGCCCCACTCAGCCCTTCCTCAATCTCGTCTGGTCCCCCATCTTCAAATGCACCTCCTGAATAAACACCACGTCCACTTTCAAACTCCTTAATTGCACAGAAATGCAAGACCTCTTGGGCCCTTTTAATCCCCGAACATTACACGTAATCAACCGGGTTCGGGGGGGCCTCAACCATAGCCCCTCTTTAACCAGGTCCACGCCTTGCACCCTCTGGTCCTCCCCAAGATATCTGCCACCATATCCCCCCCTTAATCAACTGCGCCACACCAACTCTACTCATGTCAGCATCCGCCTCCCGCACCCCAGTAAACAAAGAAAAAGAAAACTTACTGTGGTGAATCACAGTCCGTGTAATTCACACTGTTATTATATATGATGTACTGTGTCTATGTAAGCTCGGTATACGAGCAGTTGCGCGGCTCTGCCCATAGGGGGAAAGCCCGCCCACTATTTAAGGCCACACTCTTCCCTCTATCGGATGAGGCTCGTCAGGCCTTCACTCGTATCAAGGAGGACATTGCCAAAGCGGCCATGCAGGTGGTTGATGAATCCGTCCCCTTTCAGGTAGAGAGCGATGCCTCAGAGGTCGCCCTCGCAGCCACACTAAACCAGGCAGGGAGACCAGTCGCCTTCTTCTCCCGAACCCTCTCTGCTTCGGAACTTCGACACTCCTCGGTCGAAAAGGAAGCACAAGCCATCGTGGAAGCTATACGTCACTGGAGGCAGTACCTCACAGGTAGGAGGTTCACCCTCATCACCAACCAAAGATCGGTTGCCTTTATGTTCGACAACTCTCAAAGGGGCAAAATCAAAAATGATGAGATCCTACGGTGGAGGATCGAACTCATCCACCTACAAGTACGACATTATGTACCGACCGGGGAAGCTCAACGAGCCCCAGATGCCCTGTCCCGCGGTACGTGCGCCAGCGCGCAAGACGACCGCCTGAAAGCTATCCACAATGACCTCTGCCACCCGGGGGTCACCCGGCTCGCCCACTACGTCAAAGCCCAAAATCTGCCTTTCTCCACTAATGGAGGTAAAAGCCATCACCAGGGACTGCCCGATCTGCGCGGAGTGCAAACCGCACTTCTATAGACCAGGCAAGGCCCACCTGGTCAAGGCCTCCCGGCCCTTTGAACGCCTCGCTATCGATTTCAACGGGCCACTCCCCTCAACCAATAGGAATGTGCACTTCCTGAATGTCATCGACGAGTTCTCTCGCTTTCCCTTTGCTATCCCGTGCCCCGATATGACATGCCACACAGGCCCTGCACAGCATCTTCACCCTGTTTGGTTTCCCCAGCTATGTACACAGCGACAGGGGTTCGGCCTTTATGAGCGACAAGCTGCTCGTCAGTACCTGCTCGAAAAGGGCATTGCCTCGAGCAGGACTACCAGCTACATCCCGAGGGGGAACGGGCAGGTGGAGAGGGAGAACGCGACGGTCTGGAAGACCATCCTACTGACCCCCCGGTCAAGGAATCTCCAAGTCTCCCATTGGCAGGAAGATCTCCCCGACGCGCTCCATGCTATTACGTCCCTCCTATGTACGGCCACCAACCAGACCCCCCTCAAGCGGCTATTTGTTTTTTCCAGGGGCACTACCTCGGGGGTTTCGCTCCCAGCATGGTTGAAGACACCGGGCCCGGTTCTCCTCCGGAAGCACGTCCGGACTCACAAAACCGACCCACTCGTAGAGAGAGTGCTCCTGCTCCATTCGAACCCACACTACACATTTATAGAGTACCCTGACGGACGTCAGGACACTGTTTCCCTCCGGGACCTGACTCCGACACTACCTCCGCTGAGGTACCCCGTGCCCAGCGCCCCCACGCCTGCAGTTTCGCTGCCCGTGCTCCGCGCCCCCGCGCTATTGGGTTTCCGGCGCTCCCCGTCACCAGTCGAAGCAGTCAGATACGAAGCTCTGACCAAATCACCCCCGGAGTCCGCCATGGTCCCCTCGCCGACCGCCACCGCCCAGCCACCAGAAGAGGCTGCAACCCCGGTGCTTCATCGATCCCAGAGGACGACTTGGCTGCTGGATCAACTTAATTTGTGATTTATAACCTGTAACTTGTAACTCGTAATTTGGATTTTGTAGACACATCACCCCCGCTGGACTCAATTTTTTTACAGGGGGTGAATGTGGTGAATCACAGTCCGTGTAATTCACACTTATTATATATGATGTACTGTGTTTATGTAAGCTCGGTATATGAGCAGTTGCGCGGCTCTGCCCATAGGGGGAGATGAGGAGTTTGTACTGGGCTCCACCCATGGCTCCTCCCACTAACCGGAAGTATAAAGCTTGGCAGTCGTGAGCCTGCCTGCCAGTTCATCTCGTCGCAGGCAGGCTCTGTTGTAAGACTATTAAAAGCACTGTTCACTTCCAACCACGTGTCGTGTGAATTGATGGTCACATCAATTACCCATCCCAGCTCTTCCAGCGATCTACCCTCCCCTCAACCCCACTTCACTCCCATTAACTAGTCTACCTGCTACCATGGTGGCACCCACTCTAGAGGCTGCCGCCTACCTCGCCCCCGTTCAAAAGTCCTTCTGGCCAGACTGCTGCCCCTTGTTCCTTGCACTCCTCATTCAATAAACCATAAGCAGGTCTTGTAGGAGGAGGATTTCTATCACTCATCGTTCATGTACTTTGACCAGAAAACGCACCCAATTTCGGGTGATAAGGACCAAACAATTACACCTCAAGCAGGAGTCACCAAATGTGCGACCACCCATTCCACCGCCACCGGAAGACCTGGATCAAAATCTTTACTCCCTTTCTCTTTAACTCCCCTCCTCCTAGCACTGTGGGTGTTCCTGCAACAATGGACTGCAGAACACCACCACCTTCTCAAGGGCAATCAGGAACGGATAGTAAATGTTGGCATAGTCAGTGAAACCAACATTCCATGAACAAATTAAAAATTACAGCAAATTGCAGCATACTGAATCGTGGAGCGGACTGGAAGCACCAAATGACCTACTCTTGCTCCTATTTTTCTTATGTTTTTCCCTTTATTTAGGTTTAAAAACACTAGCCATGAATCCACACAGGGCAGCACGGTGGCACAGTGGTTAGCATTGCTGTCTACGGCGCTGAGGACCCGGGTTCGAATCCCGGCCCTGGGTCACTGTCCGTGTGGAGTTTGCACATTCTCCCCGTGTCTGTGTGGGTACCCCACAACCCAAAAGATGCGCAGAATAGGTAGATTGGCCACGCTAAATTGTCCCTTAATTGGAAAAAGTAATTGGGCACTCTAAATTTAAAAAAGAAAAAAAAATGAATCCCTACTACTCGCTTTCAAATTAACACTGCGATCGTCATCACCTGGAGACTCCTTTACCATGCGATTATTGATTAATCTTGTCTCATTACACATTACCAGGTCTAGGATACCACCTTCTCGAGGTCAATTAGTTAAGGGCAATAAATGCGGGTCGAGCCAGTAAAGGCCACACCCCTGAACGAATAGATTTTTTAAAAATGGTGTCATTAAAGCTGAACTCAACTGCGTGAGTTACTAAATTCACAAGTTCAAATAATATACATTCAGAAAATGATGCGTGTCCAGATTGCCATGATATAGTGAAGCAGCACAAAAGTGACACATTATTGAATAGACTCACGGTATCAGCTGAGCACATAGACACAGCAATGCTATTGATATGCAAGTTGTGTATTGTCTTTGTGAAAATGAAGAAACCGTGTCTGTGGAAAGCTCACTTGACTGGTTGCAGCGACTTACTCAACCATTTGGCCAATTCATGTTGTGCAGAATCAGCCATGGACAAGATGGGGCATAATGGGACATCACATTTGTGTATGTCTTGGGCAGTTAGTCCACACGTGGAGCGAGTAAATCGTGAGGATGAATTATCCTGTATGCCACAAGGTGCTTTGTTACTCTTACACAAGTCTTATCAATGACTGACCTGCACTACAGAAATTGGCCCAATTTTTGAGTGAGTTGCCAGTTCTGGGTGAGCTTTTCACATACATGGTAAGGGTTCCTTCCCCTTTACTAAGGCTATATACGTGCCTCCATATCGATAGCAATGCTGTATCTGTGTTCTGGTTCAACATTGCAAGCATGTTCACTGAGGTGCCATTTAAGGAAGCCATAGACATTTGTGTTGTGTCACTCTATCATGGCAATCTACACATGCTGCAATTTCTGAATCTGTCATTCGTTGAATTTATGAACTCGTGCACTTGAATCCAGCTTTAATGACACCATGTGTGCCCAAACAGATGGTGCTAGCGTGAGATCCCCTCTTGGCCAGTTATCACTAATAGTTTCACCAGTTTCCATGAAAAATGTTTAGATGCAGTGACCCCTAACCTCCTACCCTTTCATTCTTCAGATGTGTAGATGATGCATTTACTTTATTTGAATCTACAGCTACATGTAAGAATTCCTTGCACGCCTTAATGCGCTCCATCCTGCACTCAAATTCAAAGCAGTATTAACCATTCTGCCACGTGTCGCCCCGTTTACCGTAATCCTTTTTTTAAAAAATAATTTTTATTGGAATTTTTTACAGAAAATATCACAACAAACAATGAAATGAAATGAAATGAAAATCGCTTATTGTCACGAGTAGGCTTCAATGAAGTTACTGTGAAAAGCCCCTAGTCGCCACATTCCGGCGCCTGTCCGGGGAGGCTGGTACGGGAATCGAACCGTGCTGCTGGCCTGCTTGGTCTGCTTTAAAAGCCAGCGATTTAGCCTTTTGAGCTAAACCAGCCCCTGGAGCCCAGCCCCAATGAAAAGCAACAATAAAACACCATAATAACTGTAACACCCCCAGACCGTATCGACGCATGTATCCCATCCCCCACCCCCCAACCCCAATGAACAACAAAAGAACTTAAAAATAAATTTAAATTAAATAAACAAACATAGTCATCGTCCGCCCCCCCCCCTTACCTTTTCCCTCCCCCTTACCCCCCCCCCCCCCCCCCCCCCCCCCCCGGGTTGCTGCTGCTACTGTCCCCGTACCCTATCGTTGAGCCAGAAAGTCGAGAAAAGGTTGCCACCGCCTAAAGAACCCTTGTACCGACCCTCTCGGGGCGAATTTGACCTTCTCTAGCTTAATGAAACCCGCCATGTCATTGATCCAGGTCTCCACGCTTGGGGGCCTCGCATCCTTCCACTGTAGCAAGATCCTCCGCCGGGCTACTAGGGACGCAAAGGCCAGCACACTCTTTCGCCTCCTGCACTCCCGGCTCCACCCCAACCCCAAAAATCGCGAGTCCCCAGCCTGGCTTGACCCTGGATCCTACCACCCTCGACACCGTCCTCGCCACCCCTTTCCAGAACTCTTCCAGTGCCGGGCATGCCCAGAACATATGGGCATGGTTCGCTGGACTCCCCGAACACCTGACACACCTGTCTTCGCCCCCAAAGAACTTACTCATCCTAGACCCGGACATGTGGGCCCGGTGCAGCACCTTGAATTGGATGAGGCTAAGCCGCGCACATGAGGAGGAAGAGTTAACCCTCTCCAGGGCATCAGCCCATGTCCCATCTTCGATCTGTTCCCCCAGTTCCCCCTCCCACTTAGCTTTCAGCTCCTCTACTGACGCCTCCTCCGCCTCCTGCATAACCTTGTAGATATCAGATATCTTCCCCTCTCCGACCCAGACCCCCGAAAGCACCCTGTCACTCACCCCCCTCGCAGGAAGCGAATGGAATCCCTCCACCTGCCGCCTAGCAAACGCCTTTACCGCAGATACCTGAACATGTTCCCCGGGGGGAGCCCAAATTTCTCCTCCAACTCCCCCAGGCTCGCAAACCTCCCATCAATGAACAGGTCCCTCAGCTGTCTGATGCCCTCTCTATGCCAACCCTGGAACCCCCCATCAATGTTCCCCGGGACAAACCGATGGTTCCCCCTTAACGGAGCCTCCATCGAGCCCCCCACTTCCCCCCCCTATGTCGCCTCCACTGCCCCCAAATCTTGAGGGTAGCCGCCACCACCGGACTCGTGGTATACCTCATAGGAGGGAGCGGCCACGGTGCCATTACCAGGGCCCCCAGGCTTGTATCTCCACAGGATGCCCTCTCAATCCCTTTCCATGCTGCCCCCTCCCCCTCCATCACCCACTTGTACACCATCGACACATTGGCCGCCCAATAATACCCCGAGAGGTTGGGTAACGCCAGCCCCCCACCATCTCTACCCTGCTCCAAGAAGACCCTCTTCACCCTCGGGGTCCCATGCGCCCAAACAAAGCTCATGATGCTGCTAGTCACCCTCCTAAAAAAGTCTCTAGGGATAAAGATGGGCAAACACTAAAGAGGAACAAGAACCTCGGGAGAACCGTCATTTTGATGGACTGCACTCTACCCGCCAACGATAGCGGCACCATGTCCCACCTTTTGAATTCCTCCTCCATCTGCTCCACAAGCCTGGTAAAATTAAGCTTATGGAGAGTCCCCCAACTCCTGGCCACCTGCACCCCCAGGTATCTGAAACTCTTCACTGCCCTCTTAAACGGGAGCCTCCCAATTCCCTCCTCCTGATCACCCGGGTGTACTACAAATACTTCACTCTTGCCTAGATTTAACTTATAGCCCGAGAAGCTCCCAAACTCAGCCAACAGCTCCATCATTCCCGGCATTCCCCCCTCTGGGTCCGCTACATACAACAGCAGGTCGTCCGCATATAGCGATACCCGATGTTCTTCCCCACCCCGCACCAGGCCCCTCCACCTCCCCGACTCCCTCAGCGCCAAAGCCAAAGGTTCTATCGCCAGTGCATAGAGCAAGGGGGACAGGGGGCACCCCTGCCTGGTCCCACGGTAGAGCCTGAAGTACTCTGATCTCCTTCCATTGGTAACTACACTCGCCATCGGGGCCTCGTAGAGCAATCTCACCCATTTGATTAACCCCTCCCACAGGTACCCCCACTCGACTCTATCAAAAGCCTTCTCTGCATCCAGCGCCACCACTATCTCCGCCTCCCCCTCCACCGCCGGCATCATAATAACATTTAACAATCTCCGCACATTCGTGTTGAGCTACCGTCCCTTGACAAATCCTGTCTGATCCTCGTGTATCACCCCTGGCACACAGTCCTCTATCCTGGTGGCCAGGATCTTCGCCAGCAACTTAGCGTCAACATTGAGGAGGGAGATTGGCCTGTATGATCCACACTGCAAGGGGTCCTTATCCCGCTTCAGGGTCAGTGAGATCAGCGCCCGTGACATCGTCGGGGGCAAAGCCCCCCCCTCCCATGCCTCATTGAAGGCTCGCACCAACAGGGGGCCCACCAGATCAGCATACGTTTTATAAAATTCCACCGGGATCTCGCCTACGGAGCTGATGCGCCAACATCCTGCTTGCCTTCTCCCCATACTCATATACCGCGCCTTGCGCCCTCCTCCACTATGTCTCCGCCTTTCTGGTGGTCAACAAGTCGAACTTGGCCTGCAAACTACGCCGTTCCCCCAGCAACCCCTCCTCCGGTGCCTCCGCATACCTCCTATCCACATCCAGGAGCTCCCCCACCAGTCTCTCCCTCTCCCTCCTCTCCCTATGGGCCCGGATGGAAATCAGCTCCCCCCGGATCACTGCTTTCAGAGCCTCCCAGACCATCCCCACCCTGACCTCCCCCGTGTCGTTGGTCTCAAGATACCCCTCAATACTTCCCTGGAACCTCCTACACACCTCATCAGCCAGCATCCCCACATCCAGGCACCACAGCGGGCGCTGGTCCCGCGCCTCCCCCATCTCCAGATCGACCCAGTGCGGAGCATGGTCTGAAATTGCTATGGCCGAATACTTCGTGTATCTTTGCACCTTCGTGATCAATCCCCTGCTCAGGACGAAAAAATCTATTCGGGAGTAAACCCTATGGACATGGGAGAAAAAGGAATACTCCCTCGGCCCCCCAAACCTCCAGGGATCCACCCCATCCATCTGGTCCATAAACCCCCTCAGCACCTTGGCTGCCGCCGGTCTCCTACCCGTCCTTGAACTGGACCGGTCCAGTGGGGGATCCAGCACTGTGTTAAAGTCTCCCCCATGATCAGGCCCCCTGCCTCCAGGTCCGGAATGTGGCCCAACAAGCGCCTCATGAAGCCAGCGTCATCCCAATTCGGGGCATATACATTAACCAGCACCACCTTCTCTCCCTGCAGCCTACCCTTCACCATAATATATCTGCCCTCCTTGTCCGACACCACCTCAGCCGCCTCGAACGCCACCCTCTTCCCCACCAGAATCGCCACCCCCCGGTTCTTCGCGTCTAATCCTGAGTGGAAAACCTGCCCCACCCACCCCTTCCTCAGACGAACCTGGTCCGCCACCTTCAAGTGGGTCTCCTGGAGCATAGCCACGTCCGCCTTCAGATGAGAAAATGCCCTAGTTCTCTGAACCGGCCCATTCAGGCCCCTCACGTTCCAGGTGATCAGCCGGATCAGAGGGCACCCCGCCCCCCTCCCCCGCCGACTAGCCATAGCTCATCGACTGCTCGCTCCAGGCCAGCACACCCTGCCCGACCCGTTCCCCATGGCGATAATGCCTCTCCTCTACAGCCCCGGCCCACACCAGCTCCTTCCTGGCCATTCCAGCAGCAACCCGGTATTCCCTCCCCCCCCCCCCCCAACAAGGCTAGGACCCCTCCTAGCAGCGACGCACCCTCCATGGTACTTCCGTGAGTCAGCTGACTTCTGCTGACCCTGGCAACTCCCGCCAAAACCCGGCCCCTCCCAACATGGGGTCATCCCCCCCTCCTGCCACACCTCCTTGGCACCGCTTCAGCGCGGGGAAAAAAACCAGTAGAGGCCACGCCCTCACCGCCAGCTCCAACCCCCTGCCCCGCAGCGCGGGAAACCAGAGGAAAGCCCGCGCTTTCATACTGCCCCACCCCACCCTTCTGACGCAGCTCCCCAAATTCCAGCTCCACCCCATCCCCCAGCCCCGTACAGAAGAGAAAATTTTAAAAAACAAACCCCCAACATTCCCCACATAACCCAAAACCATACCCAACAGACCCACCCGGAAACAGAGCTAAAAAACACCTGTCAAATTTACAAAAACAGAAACAGCAACGACCATAGTGCACCGGACCCCGCAGCCCCCAGACCCTAGTTCGAGTCCAGCTTCTCCGCCTGTACAAAGGCCCACGCCTCCTCCGGGGATTCGAAGTAGTGGTGCCGGTCCTTATATGTCACCCACAGACGCGCAGGCTGCAGCATTCCAAATTTGACCTGCTTGGCATGCAACACCGCCTTCGTCCGGTTAAACCCGGCTCGCCGCTTAGCCACCTCCGCACTCCAGTCCTGGTAGATTCGCACTACCGAATTCTCCCACTTGCTTCTCCTCTCTTTCTTGGCCCAGCGCAGCACACACTCCCGGTCACTAAATCGATGGAACCGCACCAGCACCGCCCGCGGGGGTTCATTTGTCTTGGGCCTCCTGGCCTGCACTCTGTGGGCTCCCTCAAGCTTCAGGGGCAAGGCCACACGGTGGCGCAGTGGGTTAGCCCTGTTGCCTCACGGCGCCGAGGTCCCAGGTTCGATCCCGGCTCTGGGTCACTGTCCGTGTGGAGTTTGCACATTCTCCCCGTGTTTGCGTGGGTTTCACCCCCACAACCCAAAGATGTGCAGGGTAGGTGGATTGGCCATGCTAAATTGCCCCTTAATTGAAAAAAAAAAAAAAATAATTGGATACACTAAATTTAAAAAAAAAAAGCTTCAGGGGCAAATGGAAGGACCCCGCTCCCATCAACGAGCTCAGCATCGTGGTCACATAAGACGGAAGATCCGACCCCTACAGCCCCTCCGCCAGGCCCAGGATCCTCAAATTCTTTCGCCTCGTGCGAACGTCCAGCTCCTCCAAGCGGTCTTGCCACTTGTTGTGAAGTGCCTCGTGCAACTCCACTTTCCCCACAAGGACCACGGCCTCCTCCTCCTGCTCAGCGACCTGCTGCTGCAACTCCCGAATGGCCACCCCCTGGGCCGTCTGGGTCTCAAGCAGCTTATTGGTAGTCGCATTCAGGGAGTCCAGCAACTCAGCCTTCAGCTCCGCAAAACAGCGCAGAAGAGTAGCTTGCTGCTCCTGCGCCCACTTCCACCAGTCCTCGTGTGTTCCGCCGGCCGCCATTTTGTCCTCCTTCTCCCGCTTTTCCTGGGGAGCTGCTGCAGCCTTTTCCTTTGCCCCACTCCGGGTAAGCACCATAAATTTCGGGGAATGTTCCTCTAAACACCTTTCCCCACCGGGAATCGTCGAAACAGCGCCGTTTGGGGCCCTAAAATAGGCCCGAAAGTCCTTTAATAGCGGGAGCTGCCGAACGTGCGGCTTAGCTCCGCATCGCCGCAGCCGGAAGTCCCGTTTACCGTAATCCTATCGACACTGGTCAATATATACGTTCGGATTTGTAGAGCACCACACACTAAAATATTGGCCTTTATCGGCAATTTATAAATAGAACTGGAGACTTCTGGTGGTGGCCATGGAGTGAGTGCTCGTACACAGAGCAGCTCTGGCTCGAAGGTGTTAATTAGAGCTCTTTTCTAACCCAAAAGTGGGAGAATTTTGACCGGAAAGTGTAGCTGAAGTGTGGGGGAGAAGTTTTTCCTTGGAGTGTCTCCTGGTTATCAAACCCGGCAGAAGAAGTTTAAAGACCTGGTCAAGGAACTGGAAAAGACCTGTGGCACAGCAACAATTGGAAAGATGGTGGTATAGGAAGGATTGTTGCAAGCTGGAAAACCCCAGATGGAGCAGTTGATGCCGTTCATCAGAGAGGAGTCCCAAAGGAGATGCAGGAAGACGAGGCGAAGGCCAATTAGGTAGCGGTAGCACCCGTAAAAGGCTCGATGGAAAGAGTCAAAGTGCTTGGAGGAACAGGGGCTGCAGATCTGGGAGATAGAAAAGGTGTCTGACGACAGTGATCAGGTGGTGGCATTGGAAGCGGAAGTGGGGTTCCTGGTGGAGCTTTGCAAGTTGCTAAGGACAAAGGTAGAGGAGCAGGAGAATCGATCCAGCAGGCAGAACCTGCGTATCGTTGGCGTGCCTGAAGGTGTGGAAGGCACGAGTGCCACAAGATAAGTCTCCAGGATGCTGGCGGTGCTGGTCAAGGCCCCAGAGATGGATGGGGTTGCACAGACCCCAAGGCAGAAGCCACAAGTGGGGGAGCTACTGCGGGCGGTGATTGTGAGGCTCCATAAGTTTGTGGAGAAGGAGAAGATCCTGCGGTGGACCAGGGATAAACGGAACTGCGAATGGGAGGAGAACAGAGTCCGAATCTGTCAGGACCATAAGACATAGGAGCAGAATTAGGCCACTCAGCCCATCGAGTCCGCTCCGCCTTTCATTCATGGCTGATATTTTTCTCATCCCCATTACCCCTGATCCCCTTATTAATCAAGAACCTATCTATTTCTGTCTTAAAGACACTCAGTGATTTGGCTCCACAGCTTTCTGCGGCAGAGTTCCACAGATTCACCACCCTCTGGCTGAAGAAATTCCTCCTCATCTCTGTTTTAAAGGATCGTCCCTTAAGTCTGAGATTGTGTCCTCTGGTTCTAGTTTTCCTACAAGTGGAAACAGCCTCTCCATGTCCACTCTATCCAGGCCTTGCAGTATCCTGCAAGTTTCAATAAGTTCCCCCCTCATCCCCCCGTTCCTCATACGACAAGCTCTTCATTCCAGGGATCATTCTTGTGAACTTCCTCTGGACCCTTTGCAAGACCAGCACATCATTCCTTAGATAGGGAGCCCAAAACTGCTCACAATACTCCAAATGGGGTCTGACCAGAGCCTTATACAGCCTTAGATGTACATCCCTGGTCTTGCATTCTAACCCTCTCAACATGAATGCTAACATTGTATTTGCCTTCCTAACTGCCGACTGAATCTGCACATTAACCTTAAGAGAATCTTGAATAAGGACTCCCAAATCCTTTTGTGCTTCTGATTTCCTAAGCATTTCCCCATTTAGAAAATGGTCTATGCCTCCTTGTAAGTGCATAACCTCACACCTTTCCATATTGTATTCCATCTGCCACTTCTTTGCTCACTCTCCTAGCCTGGCCAAGTCCTTCTGCAGCCCCCCTGCAGCAGAGCTTGCAAAAAGGTGCGCTGGGTTCAACAAGACCAAAGTGGTTCTATACTGAAGGCAGATCAGGCTTTGGGTGCTGTACCCAGCGAAACTGGGTGACTTTTGAAGGCCGGGAGTACTATTTCAAAACCGCAGAGGAGGCCAATGACTTTATTAAGAAACCATAAACTGGGGTAGAACTGAACATTGATGGGAGACGGAGGAGCTGGAACAACAGAGTTCGGAAGATGCGGATAGGGTGGGGGTTTTTTCTTCTCTGATGGGGTGCGTTTGTTGTTGTGATTTGTTTGCTAAAGGCAAGAAGTTTGTAAGGGGGGGCAAGTCCCTCCCCTGCCGCTTGTGGTGGTTTTTCATTTTTGGAGGAAGTGACCATGGTTTTGGATGTATCTTTGTTCGTGTGGGGGAGGGGGAGGTCCACAAGGAGCCGTTTGCACAGACCAAGGAGGAGAAAGTGGGATAGGGGTGGAGGGGTAGATTATGGAGCCTTCAGGCAGGAGCTGTCACGCTGGCAGGTAATCCTGGTGAATGGGGAAGGTGGTCGCAGGGGTTGACCAAGTTGAGTGGGGGGTGGAATGCGACATGGCAGGATTGGAGTAGAAATGGGGTTATGGATGGAGAAGGATGGGCAGCACGGTGGTACAGTGGTTAGCACTGTTGCCTCACGCCGCCAGGGTACCAGGTTAGATCCCGGCTCTGGGTGACTGAGGGAGGGAGAAACATCGACGACCTGAACGGCGGAGCAGACAATGACATCATCACCCACCCCCCACACAGACACGGACGGATGGAGGAACAATTTGAAAAAGGAAGTGACCGCCATGAAGGAAGCGATCAGGATGGAGCTCCAGCTGGTGATGACTGAGGTGGTGGCGGAAAGCGATAGCCACCCTTCGGTGCCGATAGAAGGCCTGGGGCGGAAGGTGGAGGCCCAGGAGGAGACGATTCCGGACCTGGAACAGTCACCAACGGACCAGAGCAACAGGATCGTGGATCTGGAGGCTGAGGTGAAGAGGTTGGTGGCGGCTCAGGGGAACCTAAAAGGGAAGGTCGAGGACCAGGACAATAGGCCCAGGCGGCAAAACATCCACATCATGGGTCGGCCAGAGGGGATTGAGGGAAGGGACCCAACGGGCTACATTGCCCAAATGCTGGGCAGGTTAGATGGGCTGGAGGACTTTCCAAAACCCCCCCCCGAGATGGACAGGGCACACTGGTCACTCCGGCCTAAACCCAAAACCGGGGAGCAGCTGAGGGCGATAATTGTGAAGCTGCACCGATTCCGTAAAATCCTGAGGTGGGCCTGACAGACAAAGTCATGCTCGTGGGAAGGGCACAGAATCGGGGTTTACCAGGACATTGGATGGACCTGGCAAAAAAGAGGGCCAAATTCAATAGAGTGAAACCGGCGCTGTTCAAAAAAGGGGTGCAATTCGGCATGCTATTCCCGGCCAGACTCTGGGTGACATACTAGGGGAAAGAACATTACTTCGGCACCTCAGTGGAGGCCGATGAGTTTGTAAAGGCGAAAAACCTGGAGGGAGAGTGGGCGTGGCAGCGGTGAAAGCAGCAGAGATAGTGGAAGAAAGGGAATGAGAGTGGAGGACGGACCAAAAACAAAAACTGTAATATGGACTATATTTTTGTGTGGGACTGTGCTGCCTCGTTTTCGTGTTCGTCTCTTTTCTCAGTTTGAAGAGGGGGAAAGGGGAAGTGGTGAGACAGGGGGTGGAGATCGGTAGGTAAAACAGGACCAGGGCTAGATTGGGAGGAGAGCCACCAGACTAGCAAGGAGGGCTAGCACAGGAAGACAGACAGTAAGGGAGGCTGCGGTGCACCTCTCGGGGGAGAAGGAGTGCATGGCCAAAAGGGGGTGGGGACAGGGCAGAAGGAGGAGACGGGGGAAGAACATGGGGGATAGGGAAGAGGAGGATGGGGAGGGGGGGAACGCACAGAACAGAAAGGGAGGATAGGCAACGAGACAGACACTGGGCGAGGAAACAAGATGGCACCGCAAGCAGCCACTTGGGAGGCCCCTGGGCAAGGGAGACCCCGGAGTGCAGGAGCGTACCCACGTGGCATACACATAGTTGGCAGCCATGTTGGGTGCCCCCTGGGCGAAGGGAAGCCCCAGAGCACAGGGACCCAACCTCATGGTGAGAACGGCCACTACGGCCATTTTGGACGTCCCCCAACAAAGGGAAACCCCGGAGTGCAGGGGCGCGTCCACCAGGTAAGTATGGTTGATCCTACAGGATTTGGAAGGTCAGAAACCCCCCCACCAGGATTGTTTCTTGGAATGTAGAGTGACTTTATTTTTATAAATTTAGAAAACCCAATTCATTTTTTTCCAATTAAGGGGCAATTTAGCGTAGCCAATCCACCTAGCCTGCACATCTTTGGGTTTTGGGGGCAAAACCATGCAAACACGGGGAGAACGTGCAAACTCCACATGGACAGTGACCCAGCGCCGCGATCTCGGCGCTGTGAGGCCGCAGTGCTAACCACTGTGCCATCGTGCTGCCCGGAACGTAAGGCAACTTAACAGCCCGGTGAAAAGATCCAGAGTCTTCGCCCACCAAAGAAGCCTGAAGGCCGACATAGTTTGACTACAGGAGACACACCTGAGGGAGATGGGCCGACTGCTGGTAAGGAAGGGCTGGGTGGGACAAACATTCATGCTACAGGGCGAGGGCTACGGGCATGACAATACTGATCAGCAAGAGGACAAGATGGTTACGGACCCAGGGGGACGATACGTCATGGTCAGCGGTGTCCTGAAAGGGGCTGGTGCTCCCAACTGGGACGACACAGAATTTATAAAAAAGACCATGGCAGAAATCCCCGACATCGACACACACCAGCTGATTATGGGAGGGGTTTTAACTGCGTACAGGACCCACTGATCGATCGGGCAAACTCCAGAACGGGGAGAAAGACTGGCATGGCTAGGGAGTTAGGAATATTCATGGGGCAGGTGGAGGCACAGACCCATGAAGGTTCCTGCACCCGGAAGAAAAGGAGTTCTTGTTCATTTCGCAGGTGCACGGGGTGTACGCCTGCATCAACCTCTTTGCAGTGGGGAAATTGGTGCTTCCAGGAATCATAGGAGCGGAATATTCCGCGATCATCTTCTCTGACCACGCTCCACATTACATGGATGTGAGGTTGGAGACGGGCCGTGCCCAACGCCCCCACATGGAGTTGAGACACGGACCTCCTGGCCGACAAGGTCTACTGCCAGAAAACATCGCGGGCCATAGGTGATTACATTATTGACAACTAGAACGGGGAGGTCTCACCCTCCACGTACTGGGATGTACTGAAGGCCGTGATTAGAGGCGAGATCATACCCTACAAGACGTGCAGAGAAAGGGAAGAGAGTGCGGCCATGCAGCAGCTGGTTGATTCCATTCTGGAGATCGACAGAAAGTACTCCGAGGCCCCGACCGTAGAGCTGCTGGCGGAAAGGAAATTGACTTTAACCTACTATCCACCAGGAAGCAGTGCACCAACTCCGCCAGACATGGAGGACCTTCTATGAACATGGGGAGGGGGAAGATCCGTCTCGATACGAACCGGATCGGGCTCATAGGTCGTGGAGGCCTATACCAAAGGCAAGTGAGCCGCCAAGAGTACTAACTCTTTGTTTCCGTAGGTACCGCGTGAAGAACAGGTCCTGTGCTGGGCAAAGCAGAAGCAGGAGGTGCAGTGGGCTGTAGGTGGTATATACACATTCCAGGCTTTACGGTGGAGTTGGCAAGGAGGCGGGCGGCCTTTGACTGAGTGAAGGTGGCACTGTATATCAGCAAGGTGCGGTGCGGCATAGTGTATCCAGCTAAGTTGAGGGTGACCTGCAAATCCAAAGACTTTTATTTTGAGACGATGGAAGCGGCGGAGGTGTTTGCGAAGGCAGAAGGGCTGTGGCAGAATTAAGAAATGGGACTGAGGACTGGTCTTGTACTGACGGTAGGGAGTTGGTAGGAGAGTATGTTGCTATCTTTTCACTGCATGTTGTTGTATGTACTAAATGAGTCGATGCTGTCTATTTGGACATTGGTAGAAGTCTTACAACACCAGGTTAAAGTCCAACAGGTTTGTTTCAAATCACTAGCTTTCGGAGCACTGCGGAACCTCTCTCTCTGGCTCTGTAAAGACTTAATTACCTGCTAATGCTCGCATTCAAAGTATCACCTTGCATCTTTGACTTGATGTGGAGATGCTGCCGTTGGACTGGGGAAATCTTTTTTTTTTATCAAACAATTTTATTGAGGTATTTTTCGGCATTGTAAACAGTTACAGATAACAACAACAAAAAAGGGAAAAATTTGCAAACATCAACCTAAAATCAATACTTCAATCAAACCATACTGCACAAGCCCGCTCCTCTCCCATCGACACTACCCGCCTATTTATCCCTCCTACTCTACTCTAATCTTCCTCCCCCCCCCCCTCCCTGCTGACATTCACTCTCCCGCGAAGAAGTCGATGAATAGTTGCCACCTTCGGGCGAACTCCAGTACAGACCCCCTCAAGGCGAACTTAAGTTTTTCCATACCCAGAAAACTTGACATGTCCGAAAGCCATAGCTCGGTCTTCGGGGGTTTTGAGTCCCGCAATGCCAGTAGTATTCGCCGCCGGGCTATTAGGGAAGCAAAGGCTAAAACATCGGCCTCTTTCTCGCCCTGGACTCCCGGGTCTTCCGAAACCCCAAAAATTGCCACCCCTGGACTCATCACCACCCTTGTTTTTAGCACCCGGGACATGATCCCCGCAAATCCCTCCCAGTACCCCCTAAGCTGAGGACATGCCCAAAACATGTGAACGTGGTTCGCTGGTCCTGCCGCGCATCTAGCGCACTTGTCCTCTACCCCAAAGAATTTGCACATCCGAGCTACCGTCATGTGGGCCCGGTGAACGACCTTAAATTGAATCAGGCCGAGCCTGGCACATGTTGCAGTGAGTTTACCCTACTCAGGGCTTCTGCCCACAGCCTGTCCTCTATCTCCCCGCCAAGCTCCTCCTCCCATTTGAGTTTCAGTTCCTCCGTCTGGGACTCTTCTCCCTTCATGAGCACCTTATAAATATCCGAGACTCTACCCTCTCCTCCTCCTCCTCTAGAGACTATTCTGTCCTGGATCCCTCTTGGCGGGAGGCGTGGGAAGGATGGGACCTGTCTGCGGACAAAGTGCCGCATCTGTAAGTACCTAAAGTAATTTCCCCTTACCAGCCCAAATTTCTCCTCCAAGCCCTTCAAACTCGCAAAGCTCCCCTCCAGGAACATATCGCCCACCCTCCTCACCCCCGCCTGCGGCCATGTTCGAAACCCTCCATCCATGTTCCCGGGGGCAAATCGATGGTTATCACATATTGGAGCCCAGACAGACGCACCTACCTCCCCCACATGCCTCCTCCACTGGCCCCATATCCGCAGGGTCACCACCACTACCGGGCTGGTGGAGTACCTGGCCTGCGACAGCGGTAGGGGAGCCGTGACCAGGGCTGCCAAACTGGTGCCCCTGCATGAAGCCGCCTCCACCCGCTCCCAGATAGACCCCGTACCCACCATCCACTTCCTTATCATGGCTATGTTAGCCGCCAAGTAGTAGTTGATCAGACTCGGCAATGCCAGCCCTCCCTCGCTGCGGCTCCTTTCAAGCATCGCCTTCTTCACCCGCGGGGATTTTCCCGCCCAGACAGAGCTCATTTTTTGCCAGTCCTTTTGAAGAAGGACTATGGGATAAAGATCGGGAGGCACTGGAAGATGAACAGGAATCTAGGGAGGATTGTCATCTTTACAGTCTGTACCCTCCCCGCCAGTGACAGTGGGAGTGCATCCCATCTCCGAAACTCACTCTTCATTTGTTCCACCACCCTGGTCAAATTTAACTTGTGCAACCTGCCCCAGTCTCGTGCCACCTGAATCCCCAAGTACCGGAAAGTTTCCTCAAACAGCCCAAATGACAGCTCCTTCAGTCTATTCTCCTGGCCCCTTGCCTGCACCACAAACATCTCACTCTTGGCCATATTTAATTTGTAGCCTGAAAACTCGCCGAACTTCCTCAATGTTTCCAGTATATTTTCCATCCTGGCCAGTGGGTCCGACACGTACAGGAGCAGCTCGTCCGCATAGAGAGAGACCCTATGTCTCCCCCCCCCCCCCCCCCCCCCCCCCCGGTCATTCCCTTCGCAGCTCTCAACGCAATCGGCAACAGCTCTATGGCCAGCGCAAACAGCAACGGGGAGAGTGGGCATCCCTATCTGGTCCCGCGATGTAGTCTGAAATAATCTAACATTATCCTGTTTGTCCTAACACTAGCTTTTGGGGCCTGGTACAATAGTCTGACCCAATTCACCAGTCCCTCCTCGAACCCAAACCGTCCCAGCACCTCCCAGAGATAGCCCCACTCCACCCGGTCGAAGGCCTTCTCAGCATCCATTGCCACTACTACCTCCACCTCCTTGCCCGTCGGGGGCATCATGATCACCTTAAGCAATCTTCTCAAGTTAGCTGTCAGCTGCCTGCCTTTCACAAACCCTGTCTGATCGTCCCCAATCACCTCCGGTACGCAGTCCTCAATTCTAATTGCCAGGACCTTTGCCAGGAGCTTGGCATCCACATTGATCAGGGAGATTGGCCTGTATGACCCGCAGGATTCCGGGTCCTTGTCCCGCTTCAATATCAGCGAGATGGTGGCTTGCGACATCGTCGGTGGCAGGGTCCCTCTGTTCCTTGCCTCATTAAAAACCCTCGTCAAGACCGGTCCCACTAACTCCGAGAACTTCTTGTAAAACTCTACAGGGTATTCATCCGGCCCTGGGGCTTTCCCCGACTGCATGGCCGTTAGGCCCCCCAATACCTCCTCCGCTCTAATCGGGGCCCCCAGCCCGTCCACTAGTCCCCCGCCTACTTTTGGGAATGTTAACCCGTCCAGGAACCTTTTCATCTCCAATGGCTCTTCCGGGGGTTCTGTAGTGTACAGCTTATTATAGAAGTCCCGAAATACCTTATTCAGTCCTGCCGGGTCGTCCACTCTGCTCCCCTCCCCATCAATCACTCTACTTATTTCCCTGGCCGCCTCCCTCTTCCTGAGTTGCTGCGCTAGCAATCTGCTGGCCTTCTCCCCATGCTCATAAACCACGCCCCTCGCCTTCCTAAGTTGTTCCACGGCCCTACTCGTGGATAGCACCCCCAGTTCCGCCTGTAATCTCCGTCTCTCCCTGAGTAGGTCCTACCCCCGGGGACCCCGCATGCTCCTCATCTATCCGATAAATTTCCCTAACCAACCTGTCCATTTCTGCTCTGTCCGCCCTGACCCTGTGAGCTTGAATTGAGATCAGCTCCCCCCTCACTACTGCCTTCAGTGCCTCCCACAGGGTCGCTGCGAAACCTCCCTCGTATCGTTCACCTGCAAATACTTTTGCATACACTTCTGAAGTCTCTCACATATCCCCTCCTCCGACAACAATCCTACGTCTAACCTCCATTGCGGGCGTTGGTAATTCGCCCCCACCCGACCTGCAGGTCCACCCAGTGCGGGGCATGGTCCAAGATAGTGATTGCCGAATATTCTGGATTCTTTACCTCCCCTACACACTCTGTGCTCAAGATAAAGAAATCAATCCTAGAGTATACTTTATGAACATGTGAGTAAACGAGTAGTCCCTTCCCGTCGGCTGTCTGGCTCTCCATGGGTCCACTGCCCCCATTTGCTCCATGAACCCTTTCAGCTCCCTTGCCATTGCTGAGAGTCTACCCGTTCTGGGACACGACCGGTGCAGCCCCGGGTCAAGGACCGTTTTAAAATCCCCCCCCATTATCAACCTACGTGATTCTAGGTCCGGGATCTTCCCCAGCACTCTTTTGATAAAGTCCACGTCGTCCCAGTTCGGAGCATATATGTTCACCAGCACCACTCTTCTCCCCTCCAGTCTGCCCCTTACCATCAGGAATCTGCACCCACTGTCTGCAGCTATGCCCTCCGCCTCAAATTGCACCCGCTTGTTGATCATGATTGCCACCCCCCTGGACTTCGAATCCAAGTCCGAGTGGAAGACCTGGCTAATCCAGCCCTTCCTTAGCCTAGTCTGGTCTGACACTTTCAGATGTGTCTCCTGCAACATAATTACGTCCGCCTTTAGAGCTCGCAAATGCACGAACACACGTGCCCTTTTAACTGGCCCATTTAGTCCCCTGACATTCCAGGTGATCAGCCTGGTTGGGAGCACAAACCTCCCCACGCCGGTCAGCCATAACCTTTCTCGGGGCCCCCCCGCCCGTGCGCCAGGCCATTCTTGGCTCGCCTCTTGACCGCCTCCACCCCCGACTTCCTTTCCATTATCTACTTCAGATCCCCCCCAACATCAGCAGAATAACACCCCCCCCCCCCCCGCCCCCCTAGCAACATCCCCCAGTAACCCCACCCCTGCCATCCATTGACTGTATTCCCCCCCCCACCTGACTCCCTTGACTAGCCAATCTGCTAGCCCGGTGACTCATCACTCCGGCGCCCACTTGTCCCATTCCCATTGTTTCCCTGACCTCATCCCCACTCCCCAGCTCACCATCCCCCACTCCGACCCATTGGAGCAGTCTCCCTAACACAGGAAGGTCAAACAAGATGTAAACCTCAAACAGCCTCGCGAGGCTGCTCCAGGTGCAATACAGTTCCCGCCGTGTACACAGAAAAGTGTTAACCCACGTCCCTTTCCGAGCATTAATAAAATAACCCCTCAATACCCCAGTACCCATACAACACCCACCCGAAACAAACTTAACAAACCATAAATATAAATAAAACGAAAGCCCCCAACCCACGTCTTTAATCCCCATTGCTGACCGGCCACCCCTTTGTTGCAATACCGGCTCCAGTGCACTCAGCGAGCCCAACAAAAGGTACCCACCACAGCAGAACGACCCAGAAAAAGAAAATAAAAGCAACAAAAACAGGAAAAAGACCATACGAGAGGGGTCCCCAGGCAAAAACTGCCCACAAAAAAAAACCCCCCACATGGCACCTTTAAAACAGTAAACAGTCGACAGACAGTCCAGGCACAGTCGGCATCCCTTCAAATGGTAGTTCTCGGACCCTAGCTTGCGTCCGTGGGACCTCTTTTCGGGACCAGCCCCTGATCCCTCGCAAAGCCCATCGCTTCTTCGGGCTCGGAGAAGTAATGGTGTTGACCCTGATGCGTAACCCAAAGACGGGCCGGGAAGAGCAGACCAAACTTCACATGCTTCTTGAACAACACCTCCTTAACTTGTTTAAAGGCTGCTCGCCGCCTAGCTACCTCCTGGCTTAGGTCCTGATAAATGTGAAGAACACTGTTATTCCACGTGCTGTTCTTAGCGCTCTTTGCCCACTGCAACACCCGCTCCTTCTCCACAAATCTGTGGAACCTAATCACCATCGGGCGGGGGGGACCCCCCGGACGCACCTGTCTCGCCTGCACTCTGTGTGCCCCCTCCAGCTCTGGCGGTCACGGAAAGGCTTCAGCCCACATCAGCTGCATCAACAGGTCCGCCACAAACGCAGTGGCATCAGCTCCCTCCGCCCCCTCCGGGAGGCCGATGATCCTCAGATTATGTCTGGGGGCTCTATTTTCCAGCTCCTCTACTCTGTCCAGCAGTCTTCTCTGCCGCTCCTTCAACCCCGTCGACTTCTAGCGCAGCAATCGTCTGCGCAGCCGCCTGCTCCTCCACCGCCTCTCCCAGCTCCTTAGCCTTTTTGTCCTGGGCATCCAGCCTCTGGTTCAGCTGATCCACTGCCTTCTGAAGTGGGTCTAAGTTATCCCGCTTCAATGACTCAAAGCTGCTTTTAATAACCTGCAGCATGTTTTCCAGCGCTTGCTGGGTCCCAGGTCCGCCATCTTGGCTCCCGGGTCAGCTTCCCCTGCACCTTGTCTTTGTCCCTTCCCCTCCCGTTTTCACTGCTTCCTGCTCTCCCGCTGTTCCATGCAGCTCTGCCCGCTCCTCCACACCTCCGTGGGCGTCCTTTCACCGCTCCACAGTCCCACAATACCGGGGAACCAGGCCTTTAAGTCCCGCCGGAGTGAGAACCCCCGAATGTGCGGCTCACTCACTCATTGCCGCAACTGGAAGTGACTGGGGAATTCTTAAAATACCAGGTAAAAGTCCAACAGGTTTGTTTCAAAACACTAGCTTTCGGAGCACTGCTCCTTCCTCGGGTGAATGAAGAGGTGGGTTCCAGAAACATATTATATATATATATATATATATATATATATATATATATATATATATATATAGACAAAGTCAAAGATGCAAGACAATGCTTTGAATGAGAGTCCGCCGGTGGGTGGAAAGGTCGGCTCAGGAACTGGAAAGAAGGCGGAGGCCGGGCGCCGGGTGAGGCCGCACTGCTCAGGGCAGAAAGGATGACTGAGGCGATGGCCGTGGAACTTGAAAAACAGTTCACAAAACGCATGGAAGTGATGAGGAAAGAGATGGGGGTGGTATTGAAAGTGCTGGTGCAGAAGGCGATTGCCTCGGTGAGGGCGACGATTTTGAGCACAGCGGCGGAGGTGTAGGAACAGGGTGAGACACTGAAGGAAGTGGGAGAGGCATTATGCCAACACAGTGATCAACTCGCCTCAATGGGGAAGGAGCTGTGGAAGATAGAGACCAACAAGGGTCTGCGAGCCAAAATGGAAGACCTGGAAAACAGATCCAGGCAGCAGAATCTGAGGATCGTTGGTCTGCCTGAAGGGGTGGAAGGCCTGAGGTCAATGGAGTATTTTGCCACGATGTTGGCGGAGCTATTGGGGAAGGGGAATGATCCCTTTCGATACGAACTGAGGTGGGGGGAGGGGCTGCGGCCATCAGAGCCTGATAGAACAGGTTTTGATGAGCCTAGCCGGGGTGAAAAGTTGGGGGAAGGGACCGATACCGGGTGAGGTGTTTTTGAGAGGAAGTGGAGGCGAGGAGTCTGGGAAGGGGATTGGGAGGAGTTTACAATTCATGGGTGTCATTCATTATACACTCTCAGGGATTGGATGGCCTTGAATATTAGCGGGGTTTGGGGGGGTGGAGTATATATGTTAATGGTGAACATGGGCGATTCCTGATTCCTTTTTTGGTTTTTTATTTGATGTTTATATTGTCATGCGGGCTGTTGTGTGGGGTTTGGTGGGAGTATGGGATCGGTGTTGTTAATAAGGGGTTTGACATTGTATCCATTACGGTTTACTGTTTATTGGTGGGGGTTAATTTTGAAGAAAATGTGAAAAAGGAGCATAAAAACAATGTTAAAAAAAAAGAACATGGGGACAAGGCTGGCCACTCCCTAGCTCACCAGCTAAGAAAGCAGGCAGCCACGAGGGAAATAGCGCAGGTAAAGAACAGTCGAGGCAGACTGGTAGCAGAACCAAAAGAGGTCAATCAGGCATTCGAGACCTCCTACCGAGTATTGTACACCTCCCAGCCCCCCGACGGGAACGCGGGGTTGAAACCGTGCCCGATGGACTGGAACTACCAGTTGTGAAAGACAGCTGGGTGGTGGGGAGGGGGGGGGAGCTGTAAGCACCAATAGATCTGGGAGAAACCACGGAGAGCATCAGCTTCATGCAGGCGGGGAAGGCGCCGGGAGGACTTTGATAAGAAATTCGCACCAGCCCTGGCCCCACACCTAAGGGACATTTTCGCGGACCCAACGGAATGCAGATCATAGACCCATTTTGCTGCTTAATGTAGATGCGAAAATACTCGCAAAGGTCTTGGCCAAAAAGCTAGAAAACCGCGTACCAGAGGTGGTCGCAGAGGACTAAACGGGCTTTGTCAAGGGTAGGCATCTCACTACGAACATCAGGCGGCTGCAGAATGTACATGGTTTGGGCTCGGAGCAGGATTCACCGCCTTGGTGAGGCTCCTGTACAACGCTCCCAAAGTGAGCGTTCAAACCAACACCACCAGCTCTGAATACTTCCAGCTACAAAGCGGCACAAGGCAAGGATGCCTATTGTTCCCGCCCTTGTTCGTGCTAGCAATCGAATCCCTGGCGATAGCCCTGTGGGATGTGAAAAGCTGGAAGGGCATCCAGGGAGGAGACAGGGAGCACAGAGTCTCATTCTATGTGGATGACCTGCTCCTGTATGTCTCAAAAGACATAGGAAGGACTGAGGGCAATCATGCAGTTCCGGAAAGAGTTTGGAAGCTTCTTGGATTACAAACTCAACCTGGGCAAAAGTGAGGCATTCCCAGTGAACCCAAACAGGGGAGGGGCGGAGCTGGAGGGGCTCCCATTTAAAACAGCCCAAAACAGATTCCGATACCTGGGGATCCAAATAGCCAGAGACTGGACACAGATCCACAAGTGGAACCTGACCAGCCTGGTGGAGGAAGTCAAAAAAGCCTATGGAGGTGGAGCGCACTCTCCCTGGCGTTGGGAGTGCAGACGATCAAGATGAACGTGCTGTCGAGGTTCCTCTTCCTGTTTAGATCCATATCAATCTTCACCCCCAAGGCCTTTTTCCAAAACGTATACAGTTTAATCATGGCGTTTGTGTGGGGAGGTAAGAACCCGAGAATTCCCAAACCGACACTGCAAACGAGGAAAATCAAAGGTGGCTTGGCCTTACCAAACCTGCAATACAACCACTGGACAGCAACAGCAGAAAGAGTGAGGGGATGGGTAAACAAAACCAAATCAGAGTGGGTACAGATGGAGGAAGCCTCCTGCAAGGGAACGACCCTCCCGGGCTTTGGCTACAGCAGCACTCTCATCGCCCTCAGCAAAATACACGTCAAGCCCAGTGGTAGTGGCCACACTGAAAATGGCCCAATTAAAACAGCAATTTGGGCTGACTAGGATGTCCCCCATGGCATCTGCGGCAATCACAAATTCCCCCAGCCATGCTAGCCACTACCTTTAGGAAATGGAGACGGGACGGGGACACACTGATAGGATTTTTTGGTAGGGCACAGATTGGCGACACTGGAAGAGGAAGGAGAACTGCCAACAGGACAGGAAATGAGACACCTGCAAATAAAGCACTTCCTCCGCAAAGAGACAGTAGGGCACCCCGGGGCCCCAGAAACTACACTATTAGAGGACCTGATAAGCACAGATAGTAACGAAGGGGGACTATGTGGGAAAATATATGGACAGCTACTGGACAGAGCCCAAACACCACTGGACGAGACCAGACTGAAATAGGAGGATGAACTGGGGACAGAAGTGGGTTGGGGACTCTGGAGCGAAACTCTGAGCAGGGTCGACTCCACCTCCTCCTGCCTCATGCAGTTCAAGGTGGTGCACAGAGCGCACCTGACCAGAACCCAAATGAGCAGCTTCTTGCCGGAGATGGAGGACAAATGTGAACGGTGCCATAGGGACCTAACCAACCACACCCACGTGTTCTGGGCTTGTCCCAAACTTGCTGGGTTCTGGACAGCCTTCTCCGAGGCAATGTCCAGGTTGTGGGATAAGGGTGAAGCCATGCCCAAATGTGGCAATCTTTGGGGTATCGGAGCAGCCAGAGCTACACATGGGGATGTGGACCGACACCCTAGTGTTCGCTTCCCTAATCACACGCCAGAGAATCCTGCTCGGCTGGCGATCAGCAGCACCACCCACAGCTGCAGACCATTCAGAATTTCTCTACCTGGAGAAGATTAAGTATGCCATCCGAGGGTCGGAGGAAGGCTTCCTAAACGCATGGGGGAGGTTTATCAACCTGTTCCACAACCTGCTTGAGGCCAGCAGCAACGAATAAGATGGGGAAACGGGAAAGATAGAAAGAAAAGGGAGAGGAGAGAGGAAAAAGAAAAATAGTGACTGGGGGTACCATAGGAACATACAACCGGGGGGGGGGCAGGGAGGGCGGGAAGAGGCGAAAAGGCTGGAGGGACACAAGGGGACAATGTGGGTGGGCGGGAGGGGGCAACCCCCCCCCCCCCCTCTTCAATCACAGGGGAAACCCAGCCGAAGTTGACGGGGGAAGAAAAGGAGGGGGGGGTCTTTCCCCCCCCACCCCATCACTTGAGGGAGGGGCATGCTGGGAGGGGTGTGGGAGGGACCACACCACGCCGAGCCAGAGGATGGCAGAATGTAAATAGGGGAAATTAAGGGAAGGACAAGACAAAGCTTTCTGTATAATACAGTAAACAAAACATGGCCAACAATGTACATAATTGTTTACAAATTGTGAAAATGGCAATAAAAAGATTATCAAAACTCCCCATGTCTGCGTGGGTTTCACCCCCACAAGCCAAAAGATGTGCAGGTTGGGTGGATTGATCACGCTAATTTGCCCCTTAATTGGGAAAAAAAAATAATTGGGTACTCTAAATTTAAATTTAAAAGAAAAAAGATTACCCCCCAAAAGAATTTGACAAGGACAGCCCCCCCCATTCCAGTAGCACTTTCTTTACCCGTGGGGATTTCCCGCCCGCACAAACCCCTAAAGCGGCATTAATTTTCCAAAAAACAGCCTTTGGGATAAAAATCGGAAAGTTCTGAAAAACAAATTAAAAATTCAGAAGCACCGTAATTTTCACGGTTTGGACCTGCCCCACCAACAAAAGCGGGAGCCCATTTTTAAAAAATTCCCCTTCATCTGTTCTGCCAACAGTGCCAGATTCAATTTTTGCAATTGTTCCCATCCCCGCACCACCTGGATGCCCAAGTATCTAAAGTTCATGCCCACCACTTTAAAACGGTAGTTCGCCCAGCCTCCCCTCCTGTCCCCTTGCGTGGATCGGGAAGACCTCACTCTTCTCCATGTTTAACTTGTATCCGGAAAACCGGCCGAATTCCTCTAAAATGTTCATGATTCCGCCCCTCCTGATACCTCCCAACGGGTCTGAAATGTAAAGCAACAGATTGTCCATGTAAAGCAAAACTATGCCCCCACCCCACACACACCCTTTCCAACTCTGACCCTCCAAGCGCCATTGCCAATGGCTCTATTGCCAGGGTGAAAAGCAAAGGAGAGGGTGGGCATCCCTGCCTTGTCCCACGACGCAATCCAAACTCACCCGATACGTCCTAACACTCACTACCGGTATCTCATATAACGAGACCCAGTCCATAAATCCCTGCCCGAACCGTCCAAGTACTTCCCACAGATATTCCCATTCTACCCGAACAAAGGCCTTCTCCATGTCCATAGCGACCTCCACCTCCTGTCCCACCGGGGGCATCATTATCTCATTTAATAAGTGCCTAACGTTCGCTGACAGATGCCTCCTATTTACAAAGCCCGGCTGGTCCTCCCCATCACCCCCAGCACAAAGTCCTCAATCTGCGAGGCGAAGGTCTTTACCAACCGCTTGGCATCCACATTTAGCAGCATGATCGGGTGGTAGGACCCACACTACTCAGGTCCTTATCCTTCTTCAAAATTAAGGATATCGAAGCTTGCGATAACGTAGGGGGAAGCTCTCCCTTCTCCCTCACCTCATTGCATGCCCTTACCAGCAGGGGCCCCAGATCCCCCAAAAACCTTTTATAAAACTCCACCGGGAACCCATCCGGGCCCGGGGCCTTCCCTGTCTCCATCGCCCCCATGCCCTCCAGCACCTCCCCCAGCCCCCCTACCAAATCCTCCTCCACTTGGGGGAACTCAAACCTGTCCCAAAATCGCCATACTCCCCCCTCTTCTCGCGTCTAATCTCTGGCCCATTCAGCCCTCCCACATTCCACGTGACCAGCCTGGTCAGGGGAGCACCCCCCCCCCCGCCGATCGACCATAACCCTTCTTAGGCCAGCTCGCAACATGCCAGGCCCGCCCTCGGATGTCCACCGTCACCAACTCACTCCTTATTGCATATCAACAGCCCCACCTCCATCAGCAGTCCCCCACCCCCCGACCAAAACAATAATCCCATCCCCCTTTAAAGCTTTAACTACCTGATCTCCCCCCCCCCCCCCCCCCCCCCCCCCAAACCCCACTGCGCTCCCGTGAATTAGCTCGCCCAGCTAGCCTGGCAAACCCCGCCATGGCGCCAAGCAAACAGCGCCTAAGAGAAGAGAGGTTCTCCCCTGACCCTTTTTTTTTTAATTTAGAGTACCCAATTCATTTATTCCAATTAAGGGGCAATTTAGTGTGGCCAATCCACCTAACCTACACATCTTTGGGTTGTGGGGGCGAAACCCACGCAAACACGGGGAGAATGTGCAAACTCCACACGGACAGTGACCCAGAGCCGGGATCGAACCTGGGACCTCAGCGCCGTTCCCCTGACCATCATTCAAAAAAGAACTCAAAACAATACAACAGAAAGAGGGGCACGGAGAACCAACACCACCTCACATTTTTTCCAAAGTTCAGTGTCCTCTCCTGCCAGTTCGTTGTCTCTCAAAAGTTCTGTTGTCCATAAATAATGCTCGCGGCCATTGTGGGTCACCCAAAGGCGGGCCGGGTACAATATCCCAAACATCACCCCTTAAAGAGAGCAGCCTTGACCCGGTTGTTTCCAGGTCCCGTCTTTGCCACTTCTGCGCCCAGGTCCTGATATATCCAGAGTTCGTTACCTTCCCAGGTACACCTCCTCGTCTGCCTGGACTACTGTAAGATCTTCTCTTTGTCCAAAAAACGGTGTAGCCTCACCACCATCGCCCTCGGTGACTCATTCGCCTGCAGCTTCCTCATCAACGCTCCATGCACTCCATGCACCCAGCCGACCTTCAGGGGTCCGTCGAAGGCTTCCTTCCCCCATTAGCTACTCCAACATTTTGGCCACATAAGAACCTGAGTCCATTCCCTTGATGCCCTCCTACATCCCCAATATTCTCAAATTCTGCCTCCGGAAGCGGTTCTCCAATTCCTCCACTTTCTCTTTGAGCTGCTTCTGGGTCTCCCTCAGCATCCTAATTTCAGCCACCATCGACGTAAGCTGCTTCTCGTGCTCCCCACCGTCTCCTCCACCTTCTGGATCGTCTGGCTCAGGGTCTCCAGCCTCAGCTCCACAAGGTCGATCCCCGCTTTCAGCGGGTCTACCACCTTCGCCGAGTCCTCCTGAGCCTCCCTCCTATGTTGGATGAACTTTTTGTTCAGAAGGTTCACCAACTACTCCGTCAACCATTGGGTTGGTAGGGCTGACCCTTTACCCTCTGTCATCTTCCCCTGAGTCACACAAAGAGTTTCTTGTTCTTACAGCTCCTTTCTTCCAGAACCACTTCTGGTCTGCAAATCCATCCACCGACCTCACCAGTGGAGTACAGCTTTCCTCCACCACCTCAGCACCTTTTTTTCTCCAAAACATCCACCTGTCAACAGGGGAAAGGACTAAAAAAACCGCTCGAGCAGGAGCTGCCAGATATGCAACTACTCACTCCATGGCTGCCACCGGAAGTCAGGATTATCAGAACTTGACTATATAATACAACATGGACAGAGGCAGACATGCACATTTGGTGGCCCCACGTTCTCTCTTTGTGGGCCCCTAACATCACAGCCTACTGATGACGCCAGGCTCTGCCCCAATGACATCAATGCCCTCTTGACTCTACCCACCCTCAGCTCAAACATTGCAAGGCACAGAAACCCAAATCACTGCTTGATTGCTGTTAACTTATGACAACAAGCCTACACTGTATGAAGTCCAAACCTACCTGTTGTCAGCATGATGGTAGAGATGGTAAATATTGCGATCTGTGTGTCTTGAGGCGAGTGAACATTGATGAGCAACGGGATGGAGAAATCAGCCGTGATATGACCACAGCACAGGCCAATGCAGGACAGAATGAGCTAGAAAAAGTCCAGTGTAGGAGCAAATACTCCAATGAAGTGGAGCATCCAGTCTATGTCTAATATCAGTGGCTTTGGTGGCAACTGCCTTGCAAGATTCCGTTCTTTGTCTTGAAGAGAAGAGCCGGTCTTTTCCTGCCAGTCAATTTTGTATGTTCGTAGGGCAGCACGGCGGCGCAGTGGTTAGCACTGCTGCCTCACGGCGCCGAGGTCCAGGTTCGATCCCGGCTCTGGGTCACTGTCCATGTGGAGTTTGCACTTTCTTCCCGTGTTTGCGTGGGTTTCGCCCCCACAACCCAAAATGATGTGCAGGCCAGGTGGACTGGCCATGCTAAATTGTCCCTTAATTGGAAAACATGAATTGGGTACTCTAAATTTTTTTTTAAAAATTAAACACAATTTTGTATGTTCATAATGTCTAGTTATGCATGACTTTAGACATTGAGGGATAATAGAACATTCCAGAAGGGCTGGGGGAAGGCAGGGATTGTAAGTACAATAACTCTCCTCTAGGAACAGGAGCTCTGAAAAAGTAAATTGAAGTTTATACTTCGTATGATTTGTCCGCATCCAAAACTTATCAATTCTAAATTATGTAGTTAAAGCTGGCACAAGTAATGAAGTAAATTGCATCTTTTTTGAATATTTATTTAAAAATGTAACAGTGTATGATTTTTGTTAAGTGAAAATACGGTCTATCTGCAAAGTCCATGATTTCAAAACATTTGTTTTCATCACACGCAATACAGTGCTGAACCTGAACACATCACATCAGGTGCAGTTTCCTGGCACAAAAGCCATTTAAAAACCCTCTTTCATAAAGAAGTGTCTGCGAATTCTAACTTTGTTTTAACTCCCTTTACAAGCCAGATAAAACATTAAAAAAAACACAAAATATATGGGGCTGGATTCTCCACCCCGCCGCGCCACATTTCTGCCCCAACCCGGCGGCGGGATTCTCCGTTACGCCGGCTGGTCAATGGGGCTTCCCATTGTGGGGCCGTCCCACACCGTCGGGAAATCCCTGGGCACCGACAAAACGGAGTTTCACGCTGGTGGAGAATCCCACCCCTGGTATTTCAAAATGTATTTACAAATATACATTAAGAGAAGGTCACATTAACTGTAGATTACAAAGTTACACTGTGTTTCACGGGTTTGTTCAATAATAAACATTCCAGTAAACCGAGCGGAGGAAGAGACGTTGTGATCAAAATATTAAATTTTTTACAAGTTCAGTACATTTAGTTCATTCACACTTCAATCAGGTCTGTGCTGGAATTGTGGCTCTGATTTTTATAATGCTCAAGCCAGAGTGCGATTTCCGAGATCTTGTATCTCTCTGGTCCCCTCCCTCTGTACCACTCTCTGATTCTGAAGGACATATTACGGCTTTTCAAAGTAAGCACTGAGAGAGTTGTCCACGGTGTCGTTGAATATTAAGGCCTTTAAATGGAAGGTGGTGGAGTGGTGTTCTGGCAGCACTACACACCTACAGATTGTGGTTGTATACAATTCTGCTGCTACCAATTGCCCATAGTACCACATGGATGCCGAGTATTGAGTTGCGACATCTGTTATAAATCTGTCCCATATAGCATGGTAGTTGTACCAAAATTCAATGTGAAAATGTGACTTCAAATTTACCAGAACCCTTTGGTGGCCACTCCTACCAATGCTGTCATGGACCGATGCAGCATGGTAGCATTGTGGATAGCACAATCGCTTCACAGCTCCAGGGTTCCAGGTTCGATTCCGGCTTGGGTCACTGTCTGTGCGGAGTCTGCACATCCTCCCCGTGTGTGCGTGGGTTTCCTCCGGGTACTCCAGTTTCCTCCCACAGTCCAAAGATGTGCAGGTTAGGTGGATTGGCCATGATAAATTGCCCTTAGTGTCCAAAATTGCCCTTAGTGTTGGATGGGGTTACTGTGTTACTGGGTTATTGGGATAGGGGGAGGTGTTGACCTTGGGTAGGGTGCTCTTTCCAAGAGCCGGTGCAGACTCGATGGGCCGAATGGCCTCCTTCTGCACTGTAAATTCTATGATTCTATGATATCTGTGGCAGATCGAATGGGGAGGATAGATCAAGCAGGTTTTTCCCTCTTGTTAGTTCCATCACCGCCACCTGCTGCAGATCCAGTCTAGTAGCTATGTGCTTTCGGATCTTGGTCAGTAATGGTGCCATTGAGTCACTCTTGGTGATGGACATTGAAGTCCCTCACCCACAGCATATGCTGTGCCCTTGCTACCCTCAATACTTCCTCAATGGTGTTTAACATGGAGGAGTACTGATTCATCTGAGAAGAGGGCTTGTGATGGCGGTCAGCAGGAGGCTTCCTTGCCTCATGAGGTCTAGAGTCAATGTTATCCACTCCCCAGGCAACTCCCTCCCAACACATCCAGTGGTTATGTCCTGGCAATGGGGCAGGATATACCCAGGGATGGTGATTGATGGTGGTGTCTGGGACATTGTCTGTAAGGTATGATTCCGTGAGTATGGCTTTGTCAGGCTGTTGCTTGACTAGCTTGTGAGACAGCTCTGTCAATTTTGGAATAAGCCCCAAGTAAGAGGGCTTTGCAGGATCGACAGGGCTTTGTTTGCTTTTATTTCTGGTGCCTAGGTGGTTTGTCTAGTTTTGTTCCTTTTTTTAAGACTTTTTGCAGTGTAATACAATTTCAGAGGACAGTTAAGAATCAACCACAATGCTGTTGGTCCGGAGTCATGAATGCCAAACAAGAAAAGGGTGGCAGATTAATTTCCTGAAGGACATTAATAAGCATTTTGTTTTACCACAATTGATAATGGTTTCAGTTGTCACTATTACCAATGCTGGTGCTTTTTAAAATTTAAATTCCAACAGCTGCCATGGTGGAATTCAAAGCCATGTCCCCAGATCATTAGCCTGGGCCTCTGGATTACTAGTCCAGTAACATTGCTCTATTCCAACATACTCTTTTATTTTCCATCCTTATTCCTACTACTGAATGCATCACCTTGCACCTGTTTATGTTGAAAATCATTGTCATTATTGTCACTGTATATATTACTCGATATTAACCAAACTCCCCAATTTGACGTCGGCTGCAAATCTGGATATGTACTTCTGACTCCCGAGTCCAAATCAAAATGGTGAACAACTGTAGTTCTAGCACCAATCCCAGTGAAACACTTTTCCTTCCTTTTGTCAGTCTGAATGACTAGCTTTAATCCCTACACTCTGCTTTCTGTTTTGTAACCAGTTTGCTTTCCATTCTGTTTGATTGTTCATTTTTTTCTAATAGCTACTGCCACTCGCTGTACGTTATACCAAACCTGCTTAACCCTTTCCTTGGAATTAGTCATAATTTTGCATGCCAGTTCACAGATGTTTAATTGGTATTGATGATTTGATATTTTACATCTTGACTGGTCAGTAGTATACCTGAAGCAATGTTAATCTAAGCTTCCATTTACCAAATATACAGAAGGAAAAATTTCCCAGAGCTACAGTCTACTTGGTTCTAGGCTTTAGAACACTACACACTTTAATCTCAGACACTAACATTAATGTTTTGTCCATAGTATTTGTCGAAGAGGCTGGGGATGGATACGGTCATGTTTGGTTACCTGCAGACAACATTTGCTATTATCCAGCTCCTGGGAGGACCCCTATTTGGCAGGTAAATGACTTGACTAGGAAACAGATGACTGGATTCTCAAGGATTGGACTCCTGTGAAAACATAGAGTGAAACTTTCTTTTATGCCAGGGAACTCCTCTACACAATGATCCCTGAGTCTTCAAGGACTACTCTATATTCGCTCCAACAGCATGCCTTAACCGTGGACCTCACGGACATCCACTACATTGTATGCCTCAACCCTGGAACACCTGAGCTCCTCAACCCTGATGTGGCATATCTAAACTTGAAGACTGATAAAACTTTTGTACTCCAAAGGTCCAGAAGACTTTCTGTGCTTATTGCATCAATTTAGCTTCTCAAAATCTTAGGCTACCTTTCCTTTTCTTTGACAATTTGCTAACATTCATCCTATCCTTTTATTCTTCCAACCATTGCTGTGTTGCCCTTGCATTGGCACTTCCACTGTCAAATTGAAGTTCTGGTCAAATCCATGAATATCAGTATAATGTTTGATGTTTCTGTTCATCTTATGATCCGTATATTTTTTGTTTTTAAATCTCTACTTTTGGATTCAATTATTCTCGCCATGGATATTTCCAAACATTTTGGCAACTTTCAAATGGGTTTCTATCCTTAAGTCTTCCACCAAAATTATTTTCATGGATTTCTGGTTTCCTTTCGCATTGTGCTATATGTTGATGGCTTATCTTGAGATAGTATTTTAAATAATACCAAGTTCTCTTTCCACTTTTCACCCTCCTCTTGTCTGCTCATTATCCAACCGTATAAACTGTTTTTTTTTAAAAAAAGATGAAGTTGTTCACAGAATGTGGGCATTGTGGCAAAGCTGAATTTATTGCCATCACTATACTTGAGAAGATGGTAGTGGGTCTTCTTGAAGAGCTATAGTTCCTTGGGGCTCCTACAATTGTTCAGGTAGAGAAATCCACCATTTTACTGAAGATTCCAATATAGGTTCAGAAAATTGTCTTCAGAACATTTGCCTTCCATACAGGCAACCTTCATTCCATTTGCAGCTTCATGGTCAAATAGTTAAATGCCCATAACTTCCATTCATTCATCCTTAAAATGCAGTGACAGCGTTCTTCATATCATTTATAATTCTAACCAACAGCAGTCATTTAATTTTGATAGCATCACCATTATTCAGCTTCAATTATCATTCTTTGAAGTCTTCGTATCTCTTCTGACCTCAAATGGAGCTCCCATTCCCGATCGCTGCGGGACCCCACTAGTCACTGCCTGCTAATTTGAAAAAGACCCGTTAATTCCTACTCTTTGTTTCCTGTCTGCCAACCAGTTTTCTATCCATCTCAGTACACTACCCCTAATCCCATGCGCTTTAATATGATGCGGGACTTTTTCAAAAGCCTTCTAAAAATCCAAATATACCACATCCACTGGCTCCCCGTCGTCAACTCTACTAGTTGTATCCTCGAAGAATTCCAGTAGATTTGTCAAGCATGATTTCCCCTTCATAAATCGTAGAATCCCTATAGTGCAGAAGGAGCACCCTACCTAGGCCCTATCCCCTATAATCCCACCTAAACTTTACACACTAAGGGCCAATTTAGCATGGCCCATTGTCCTAACCTGCACATCTTTGGACTGTTGGATGAACCCGGAAGAAACCCATGCAGACTCTGGAAGAATGTGCAAACTCCACACAGTCACCCAAGGTTGGAATCAAACCTGGGTTCCTGGCACTGTGAGGCAGCAGTGCTAACCACTGTGCCACCATGCACTGTCTCTGTCTGATTCCGCCACTGTTTTCCAAGTGATGTGCTAACCACTGCACCACCGGGCTGCCCCCCCCCCCCCCCCCCCCCCCCCGCGGTTCATAATTTTTAACATTGGTCATGTGCATGAGCCTAACTGATGTTGTTTAAAAAAAACAGAACTGTGCATGCGTGGCTCTTTCGGTGCAGCATATGCATGGTTTGGATTACCAATATAAAATAAAAATATTCTGAACCGTGCATGTGCAGCCTTTTCTTGGCTGGCGCATGTACAGGAGATCCCAGGTTCTTTGGGAATTGGAGATGTCGACCACGGAGTTGAAGACAAAGGCCCCATGAGCCTCTGTAAAAGGCAAAAACACAAAGTGAGGGAGACGGGGCGAGGTTGGAAAAAAAAAAAAACAGGCGCAAAGGCAGGGAGAAGTAAAAAAGGAAAGAGGTAAGAAACTGAAACAATAAAGTTAAGAGGAGGTGAAGTGGGTCCCAATGTTATATTTGATATGCAAGTTAAAGAAGCGAAGGCTTTCATTGTAAACTTCTTAAACTAATGTAAACTTCTTAAACAAACAAAAATTGTCAGGGAGGGACAGTAGTGCAGTGGTTAGGACTGCTGCCTCATGGCGCCGAGGACCCGGGTTCGATCCTAAATTAAAGATATCTATGAACAAAAAAAAAAGAAAATTGTATTAAATGGTGGCTTGACATGTTTTTGGAGATAAAAGCCTTTTTCCAGAGGGCAGTTCAGTTGGAGTAAACACGAGGTGTGCTTCAAAACCTTTTGTAGTATAGAAGTGTGCCATGATGTAGGGGAGGTTGGGAACAGCTGGCTTGGACTGTGCCACTGGATTCATCGGCTGCTGCTGCTGGGCTGGATTGATCTGTGTCTTTTGGCATCTTTCAACCAGGTTCAGCCCTCCCTGGGGGTGTGGTTTCCAATCTCAATTTCAGTTTTTGTTGCCGTAGAAACTGGGAGGGTTAGTTTTCTTTCTCAATTTGCTTTTATGGTTTCCCATTTCAGTTTCTGTTTTCAGGTAGGGCCGACCTCACACAAAAATGCAAACTCCTTTAATTATAAACTTAGCCTGAATGAAATAATTGTGGTTCAAGTCAGTAATACAGCAGCTGTGGCACAGCTCCAAGTGAAGACTGTAAACATAGATCACTGAGCTGAGCAAGCAAAGGGCACCTGTCAATGGCTTGTTTCTGCCTCCTTCACTCATTTAGCTGAACAAGGGATACATTCAAATCAACTCTGTACAATAGTTTATCAGAAGTTAATTGTTGGCTCCAATTTGCCAGTGGGGACCGATGCTGCAATGAATCAACTATTCTTCCCACTTGGGGTCAAGTCCAGAGCAGACTGGTGGGTTAGACCTGCAGCCTCACGGCACCGATGTCCCAGGTTCGATCCTGGCTCTGGGTCACTGTCCGTGGGGAGTCTGCACATTCTCCCCGTGTTTTGCATGGGTTTCGCCCCACAACCCAAAGGTGTGCAGGGTAGGTGGATTGGCCACGCTAAATTGGCCCTTAATTGGAAAAAATGAATTGGGCACTCTAAATTTATAAATAAAAAATAAATAATTTTGGAACAGCATACTTCACACTCCACTAATGTGACTTTTCTATTTCCATACTAACCCTACAAACAGTGTTATAATAGGGTCCTACAACCATTAAGAATTGGGCTCTGATGGCACAAACACTATCCATATATTGACATTAAATTGCCAGTGTTACTCATGAACGCCTCCGGTCCCATATATGAGATGGACATATTATAACAGTGGGGTATGGAGGGTACTGTCACAGGGTTTTATTTTCTCTTTGTTCTCACCCTGCGCTCATTTCCAGAAGGTTTCGAATTGAGTTTGAATAAAGTTCTAGGTTCCAACCACCCTGATGGTGATCTTATTTTGGGGGAAAAAGCTATCTGGTCTTTTGTTCAGCTTGCTTTGGCTTTGTTGATACAGTTGCCAGATAGCCTCATTATGAATGTTTGGCTGAGCTCCAACACACCTATTGACTCAGACCTTCGGGCAATATTGACACAGCTTGCAGGGGAGTGGTGGCTTTGTTTGATTGAAATCTTTGTTACCTTGTAATAAATTGATCTTTCTTTGAAGAGTTTTTCAATGCCTGTATGTTTGCAAGATTAACCCTCCCAGTTTCTAAGGCAATGGAAACTGAAATTGAGATTGGAAACTATACTTTCAGAGAGGCTGAACCTGGTTGAAAGATGTAAAAAGACACAGATCAATCCAGCTCAGCAGCAGCAGTTGATGAATCCAGTGGTACAGTCTAAGCTAGTTGTTCCCAACCTTTTCTACATCATGACACATTTCTATACTACAAGAAGTGGATAAAGTTTTTTATTCTTGATACTAGGAACGGCTCTGATTGAGGCTTTTAAGAGGTAACAAGATGAGCAGTTTATTCAAAATGAGATTTTCAAAGCCTCTTTCCTTATTGTGACATTTTCAAAGACTTGGCAAACTTTCTAATGATTGATTGGTTCTGTTCATAGTAGATTCTGGAAGAGTGACTATAAAGGTTGTGGGGATTTGTAATGTCCATGCAGGAAGCTTGAAGAGGGCATGGAGATATGAGGGGTGATGCAAAATGTGAGGGGGCATGGAGCACATGGAAAGGGGATCAGTTATATTAGGGTTTATGATGACTCCAAACCAGAAGGTTGCGTCAAACCACGTCAGGCTCATGGAGTTTTGGAGTTTTTCTGCAGCTGGTTCCAGGAATTTCTCTCTGTGGCGGAATGTTCTTGAAGTGACTTCGTTCAAAAGCATAATGCAAATGATCTTTTCTGGATATTTGAGATGTACCCACTCAGTTTATATTAGGGTTTATGAAAGAACATGGCAGATATGAAGGTGCATGGAGGGTGGAGATGATTGGATTTGGTGGGGGGGGCAAGGGACCTGAGGACCTGAGTCTAGTACTCATGATTACTACTGGGAAAATGTCCCAGTAAATTAAAGCAAGCCTGGCAGCAAGCCATCTGTCCCCGAGTCCATCCCACCCCCACCTCCCCAGAATGAAAATATGGTAGACAGGGGCTGCTTTAACAGAAACAAATTTGCAGAGTCTGGAACTTTCCGGACTCCTGCTTCCTTCCTGCCTTCACGAAGATCTGGCCCCAATTCTCTTATTAATATAAACCTGTCCCTTTGTGCATGGGATAGAATGTCTGGAGTAAACAATATTGACCATTCCCTAGGGTTGTTAAGAATGTGTACGGTGTGTTAGCTTTTATTGGTAGAGGGATTGAGTTTCGGAGCCATGAGGTCATGTTGCAGCTGTACAAAACTCTGGTCCGGCCGCATTTGGAGTATTGCGTGCAGTTCTGGTCGCCGCAATATAGGAAGGATGTGGAAGCATTGGAAAGGGTACAGAGAAGATTTACCAGGATGTTGCCTGGTACGGAGGGAAGATCTTATGAGGAAAGGCTGAGGGACTTAAGGCTGTTTTCGTTAGAGAGAAGAAGGTTAAAAGGTGACTTAATTGAGGCATACAAGATGATCAGAGGATTAGATAGGGTGGACAGTGAGAATCTTTTTCCTCGGATGGTGGTGGCTAGCACGAGGGGACATAGCTTTAAATTGAGGGGAGATAGATATAGGACAGATGTCAGAGGTAGGTTCTTTATTCAGAGAGTAGTAAGGGCGTGGAATTCCCTGCCTGCAACAGTAGTGGACTCGCCAACATTAAGGGCATTTAAATGGTCATTGGATAAACATGGATGATAAGGGGATAGTGTAGATGGGCTTTAGAGTAATTTCACAGGTCGGCGCAATGTTGAGGGCCGAAGGGCCTGTACTGCGCTGTAATGTTCTATGTTCCATGTTCTATGATACTTATCAGATTCTCTTTGGAAAGAAAGGCAATACCATACCATTAGACCAGTTCATATAGGCTAAAAGTAATGGTGCGAATTATTCAGAGAATGCATAATATGAAAGAGATTGATGATGACTTTTATTAGTCTCAAATAGGCTTACACCAATACTGCCATGAAGCTACTGTGAAAATCCCCTAGTCGCCACATTCCGGCGCCTGTTCGGGTACATTGAAAGAGAATTCAGAATGTCCAATTCACCTATCGAGCACGTCTGTGCTAGACTTAAACAATACGTGAACTGTTTCCAAATTGTAAAATCGATGCAGCCTGAAGCCATTTGAATGATTTTTTCGGTAATTTCTGACTTAAGTTTGTGGTGATGGTTATGTGGCTCTTGACCTCTGAAGTTCCTTAGTCCCTCATGGTAGAGGCAGGAGAAGTCTTGGACCTGAAGTCATGAGGCTGCCTATCAGTGTATAGTTGGCAATATTTCATTGCAGCAGGCCATCTGATGGTTTAAATTATTATTTTTCTCAGTAGTCTGGTGCTTAACATAATAACCATCTTTACCACTCCCGATGTGACCTGTAACTTCATGGCTTTCAAATGGTCCTTTTGCTTTTGATACTGGTAGTATTTAAACTTTGGCATAATTGGAGGCGATACCCATCATCAGAGATTTGATTAGCTTGTGTTCAAAAATTACTTTGTGGTCCTCCAAATGGAATTTTGGTGAGAAATGACACCTTTTTTTAACTTTAGCTGTTTTGGAAACCATCTGACACAAGTACAAATTTCCTTAATTTTATAGGAGGGAAATTATGCATTTTGTCACAGCTGGAATATTTGTACCTTTTGTAATTATCTTGGTAACTACCTCTGGGGACATGTGAGGAAATGTGCCCATCTGTTTGGTGTGCTCCGTCCCCCTCAACTGTGTGTTCATTTTTACAGGGTACAGAAATCTCTGATGGAGTATTCCTATTTTTGCTGATAGGTTTGGTGACTTGTTTGGGGGACGTGCTGCCCTATCACTGGCATACCTTTCCTCAGGATTTACCTACCTTCTGATGGGGCTGTCGACCACTGTGCCACTGCTTTTCCTTTCTCGACTGCCCTCCGTCTTCATGCACGGGATGCAAGGTAATTTGTGGTACTAATTTTCTTTCCATTTTTTGGCTGTTTCTCCTGTGTCTGATTTTAAACAGCATTTATTTCCTTTTTAAACTCTCCCAGCTGCGCAGATGGTTGTGACCGATCTGTCTTCTGAATCCGAACGGGCAGGTGCCTTGGGGAAGCTTGGTCTCTCGTACGGTGTGGGAATGATCGTTGGTTCTACAACTGGCGGTTTGCTGATCTCCAGGCTTGGGTAAGTACCAACTGTGTGTGCTGCAGACTCCATCAGGCAAAAAGGCTCATTCTTAATCCTCTCTTCACTCAAATGGCCCATTTAATACCTCCCATGATATCTAATTAAATAGATATACTATGTGGATCAGAAATCCTTTGTTCCTGAACTCCTCCTGGAGACTGTATGTGTGGTGAACAGACAAAGAACCAATCGGATGCCGGCTGAGACTTTCCAGCCCCACCTGCCATCAGCATCTTCTGGCCCTGCCAAAAGTCAATGGACTTTTGGTTGGTCTGCTCATCTTCTGCGGTGTGTCCCAACATGGCAGGGTTGGAAAATCCCAACCGGCGCTGTATTGCCCTGCAGGCTTGAATGACCTGTCAATGTCTAGGCTTCCTCCTCAATGGTATTGGTGCCCAACATGAGCCAGCACGTTGGGGTACAAATTGGAAAATATTTGTGGGGGGGGGGGTTAAATTTTATTTTCAAAATCCATCAAATCTTTGCTTTTTTTTAAATGCATTCTTTCATGGAATTTTGGCATCACTGGCAAGGCCAGCATTTGTTTCCCATCACTAATCGCCCTTGAACTGACTGACTTGCGAGGGCATTTCAGAGGTCAGTTAGGAATCAACCATTTTGCTGTGGGTCTGGAGTCACATGCAGGCCAGACTGGATAAAGATAGCAATTTCATTCACTAAAGGGCATTTAGGGTATCTTCGCATCCACACCGTTTTTCCTTTTCATTGGGGAATAGTGGGGAAGTGTTGAATGCTTCTTCCGATGAACTTGAACCTCTGGCCAGAGGTGCGGGCACTACCGCTGTGCAAAGGCCTCCGATAAGGCATTACTGAGACTAACTTTCAATTCCAGATTTTATTAATTGAATTTAAATTCCACCAGCTGGCAAGGTGGGATTGGACTCCATGTCCCCCGGAACATTAGCCTGAGCCTCTGGATTAGTAGTCTGGTGACGTTCCCACTATCTCCCCTTGTGATCCCCTCTTTGATATATTATCCAAATTGATATTTTGTTAGCATCTTGAACCTGCTTCTCCTGAAGGTATTGATTTCCTTATAGGGCATCTTTCCATGGATCCTTAACATCAACTCGTAGGGAGCCTGAAAAGGTTTTTATTATAATAATCCTTATTGTCACAAGTAGGCTTACATTAACACTGCAATGAAGTTACTATGGAAATCCCCTAGTAGCCACATTCCGGCACCTGTTCGGGTACATAGAGGGAGAATTCAGAATGTCCAAATTACCTAATAGTTCATCTTTCGGGACTTGTGGGAGGAAACCGGAGCACCCGGAGGGAACCCACACAGACACGTGGAGAACATACAGACTCCGACAGTGACCCAAGCCAGGAATTGAACCTGGGACCCTGGCACTGTGAAGTTATAGTGCTAGCCACTATGCTACCATGCTGAGAATAGCTGAGTGAAATGAAAGTGGGAAGAAATATCCAATCCTATCCTTGCCTGATTTGGACACATGCGCTTTGGAGCAGTGTGCTGTATTGACTCGCACAGTGTAACAATCTCTTTTCTTTTTAAATACTTGGGACATTCCTGATAAGACGTACACTCTTCTGAGAGCTTTTACACCAAAAACAATTTTAATTTATGTTCACCTGAGAGTCTGTTTCAAAGCATCTCTGACATATAAAAAGTGTAATTTGAGGGCAGCCCGGCGGCGCAGTGGTTAGCCCTGCTGCCTCACGGCGTCGGGGTCCCAGGGTTGATCCTGGCTCTGGGTCACTGTCCGTGTGGAGTTTACACATTCTCCCCGTGTTTGCGTGGGTTCCGCCCCACAACCCAAAGATGTGCAGGGTAGGTGATTGGCCATGCTAAATTGCCCCTTAATTGGAAAAAGTGAATTGGGTACTCTAAATTTATTTTTTAAAGTGTAATTTGGTCAACCCCGTAACTGACCTAGACAGATGAGATATAGGCAGCCAGATTCTCGATCCCTGAGACACTGTCGACGCTGAGGCAGGATTAGTGGAATTCTATGACAGCAAAACTGGCACCGCACCTGGACCAATTCAATGATCGTTAAGGGGTGAGCACCGGCACCACATGGAACACATCCGATTCCAATGAGGAACGGTGCCGGATTCACCAGAGACCGACGAGCTGCACCGCACCACCTGGGACACCCGCGAAGCAGCTGGGCCAGGTCCGGTCGCCCCAGAAGACGTCTGCCAAAGGGGACCCAGGTCACAGGGTGGGAACCGCAGCAGGCCGCCTCCACTCCTGATGAACCGTCTGGGGATCCACCTAGACGTAGCTTTGGGGGCCACAAGGCCGGAAAAGTAGACACCAGTTAAGTTGGCACGGGTGCAGCGCACCCTGTAGCGTTGGCGGCTAGGGCACAAACCTGTATATATTTGTTCACATTAAGCACCTGCGCACAATGTTACAGTGTTACAAACTCTCTTGGTGCTCTGTCAGTGGGCTGTGAGGGATGGGCTAGTCTGGTCTGGCCACAGAGGGGTTCAGGGAGAGGGAAATGGGTCTGGGTTGTGGCTGGGCTTGGCCCAGGAGTCACAGTTCAGTCACCGCTCCCTGACTAGTTGCAGGAGAACAGAATGTTCGTTGAGGGCGATTTCTCCCTGTGGGAAAAAAAATCCCCAATAATCTTCCTGCTTTCAACTCTGGTCCCAAATCGTCAGTATTTTCAATTTGAGTTCAGCCTCAGCACTTTCCAGACACACACACAAATGTTCAACAAATATACAGTTCAGTCATCTGGCCTGGCTGCTGCTTGGGTGGCTCAGTTGATGTGGTGCTGCCCGGGGGGGTGAATCCGGCACCGTTCCTAATTGGAATCGGATGTGTTCCACGTGGTGCCGGGTGTTCACCCCTTAACGATCATTTAATTGGTCCAGGAGCGGTGCCAGTTTTGCTGTCATAGATTCACCTCTGCCACCCCAGGGAGTCGATGAGACCGTGTGCATGGGATAGCCAGCTCGCATGCAGGGATCACCCAGGAGGACAGTGGTAATTGCTACAATGGGCAGGAGTCGGATGTTGTCATACAATGCAGAGCAGCAGAGCTCATTCCAGAGCGGGTTGTCGTCATCCTCCATCCCGCGCTGCTGTCGAGGTACTGGAGAATTGCGGTTCGGCGTGAACCTGGCGTCCACCACAATTCCAACGTCAAAACCGCTTCTCCATCCAATCGCCTTTCCCAATTTCGGCATCGGCCGAGGGAATCTCCCCAATGATTCCTTGCTCGGCTGTGGCTACCCTACCTTGCCTAATTGTGCATGCCTGAATGAGGGCATGTTCTTAATCTAATGCAGGAAACACCGTTTGTTTATGGTACTGAAAATTGTCCATTTAAGATAAAAGTGCTGTCACTGCTGAATGCGTGATGGTTCATGTCTATTGTGATTTTCATATTTCCTCCTTTATTGGTATTCAGTAGCTTGATAATTATCCTCATTATTTCTGTATTCCCAGTGCATTTTGTTGTGGGCCAGAATTGTATTCTATGATGAATGTTTTCATATATGGGGATTTTCCGTTCAATATCGGGTGATAATAAATGAAATGAAAATCGCTTATTGTCACGAGTAGACTTCAACGAAGTTACTGTGAAAAGCCCCTAGTCGCCACATTCCGGCGCCTGTCCGGGGAGGCTGGTACGGGAATCGAACCGTGCTGCTGGCCTGCTTGGTCTGCTTTAAAAGCCAACAATTTAACTCAGTGAGCTAAACCAGCCCCTCTATTCCTCTATTCTGTCTAAAAGATGTCTAAAAACAAGGACCTGGTTAGTATCTTGTACTGCAGTTCACTGGTAAAACAACAGAGGGCAGCAAAGCGCTAGCAATAGATTCAAGGAACTCTGGTAGTTCCTTGGATAAACTCTGTGTTGTGGATTTACAAAGAGTGAGACAGGATAGAGTGAGCTTAATTTTCCATCTCTATTCTGGGGATGGCTAGGCTTCACCATCCCTTCATGGCACGTGAGATATGAGATTCATGTCTTCGTTCTTTGTGTTCTGTAATAATGCACATCAGGTTATTCATGAAAGCTTCTCAATGTTGCTCCTTGCCTGAGGGTGTGGTGATCCTCGGGTTAAAGTGCCATCAGTCAGCTCTCCCCTTCAAAGGGGAAAGTAGCCTATTGTCATCTGGGATTATGGCAACTTTACTATTCTGCTGTACAGAGATACAATTGTGTAAAGTAGGGAGCTGCAGGCATTTTTAGTGAGATACACCAACCTGCATTTATATAGCATCTTTCAAGATCTTAGCACATGCCAAAGCACTTCAGATGAGTACGTCTAAAGTCTTGTTGGTGTTGTGGGAGATGTGGGCAGTTGTCCAAGAACAAGGGTAGACAAACAATAATGAAGTAAAGTACTAAATCTTTTTTTTAATGTTGTTTGAGGGATAAATATTGACCAGGACACCAGGAATAAGTCCTCTGTTCTTCTTTGAAATAGCACCATGGGACCTTGTGTCCACATCCGAGGGCAAGCAGAGCCTCAGTTTAACATCGCATGAAAAACAGCAGCTCCCAACAGTGCAGTGCTCAGTACTGGACCATCGGGTTTGACTTTTGTGCTTGAGTTCCTGAAGTGGAACTCCAGCCCACAACTTTCTGACTCAGAGGTGAGAATGCTACCGGCTAAGCCACAGCTAATGCCATTACAGGAAATGTCTATAAATATGTAAATCCCCCTGGAGTTGTTGGTGCTTGTTTTAAAAGATAAAATTCTGAACATCTGTCTGCTTTAGCTAGTCTCTGAGGTGGGTCCCAGACAAGAAACTGCCTGTTTATTTGTACTATAAATAGTGGGTAGTCTTGAACCAGCCAAGTCGGTGTTTGATACTCGGAGCTTTCACCCACTTGCTGACTGGAAATTTCCTTCAAGCTGCTGACTCTTCTTGAGGGCAACCTCAAATGTGCAATTTGCTCACTAATGCTTCATTCAGATATTGTGCAAGTCTAGGTATGTAGTTTTAACAGTGGAATGTGTCAGAGCCAAGTTCAACCCTATTCCCACCCGTCATCCTCTCATGCATCTTCTAAGCTATAATGACTTATTACTTCCCAACTGTTGTGCAGCTGAGGCTGCACAAATTGAGAATTGAACACTGGGGGCGCGATTCTCTGCAACGGCCGGCGCCGCTCCTCGCCCCCTATTCCCCCCCCCGCCCCCCCCTCCCGCCAGGGTGCTAGGAGCGGCGTAGCGGGGAGCTCGGCTGCTGGACCTTGACGCTGGAGTCAAGGCGGCGTACCGATAATGACGAGGCCTGCGCCGCCTAAGTGACGTCAGCCGCGCATGCGCGGTTGCCATCTTCCCCTCCGCTGTCCCGCAAGACGTGGCGGCTTGATCTTGCGGGGCGGCGGAGGGGAAAGAGTGCGTCTCTTAGAGACGCTGGCCCGACAATCGGTGGGCATCGATCGCGGGCCAGTCCCCTCCCGAGCACGGCCGTGGTGCTCGATCCCCTCTCTGCCCCCCACAGGCCCCAAACTTACCTTTCGCGCGATGTTCACGCTGGCAGCGACCAGGTGTGGTTGCCACCAGCGTGAACAGGTCGGGAACGTCAGGCCGCTCGGCCCATCCGGGCCGGAGAATCGCGCCCTGGATCTTCTGGTTTGTTTCCAACCGTGGCACCACTGGAGTTTTTCACTACGCTTTGTCTTAACTAGTACACTGGAACATCGGAGGTTGAGTGATGACCTGATAGAGGTCTACAAGATATAGTGGCATGGACAGAGTGGATAGTCAGATGCTCTTTCCTAGGGTAGGAGAGTCAAGTATCAGGGGATATAAGTTTAAAGTGCATGGGGAAAAGTTTAGAACAGATGAGCGAGGCACTTTTTTTACACAGGGTGGTAAATATATGGAACGCACTGCCGAGGGAGTGGTGAGAGCAGGTACGATAGCGGCATTTAAGGGGCATCTAGACAAATATGTGAATAGGGTGGGAATGGAAGGATACGCACCCTGTGAGTACAGATGGTTTTAGTTTAGGTAGGTACCATGGTCAGCGCAAGCTTGGGAGGGCCGAAGGGCCTGTTCCTGTGCTGTATTGTTCTTTGTTCTTTAGTACATCAGCTGACAAAGTGTTAGGAGAGACCCCGTGCAAACAGCAGCCAAGTGTTTGTGAAGATATCTCCGTGTCCAACTGTGGCATAGTTGCAAAACCTATTCCAGTATGAAAGCTGGATAACTCTTCCATGATGAAGAATTGCTAAAAGCTGTGGCTAAATGAGCTTTGAAGACAAACAGGTAGCGGACTTGCTGTCTGATCTGTGCTATCAGGTGACAATTGGATCACCACAGTTGGCCTTGACAATAATGATTATGTATTGGAAAATCGGCTACGGTTCCCACTCTGAACAGCTGCCTACGTAACCTCGGTTGAAAAGTGCCCTCGTGGTTGTCAGTGGATTAGGCTCAGCTGTGAATGGCTAGCTGATACTTGGGTAGAATTTCCTGGTGCTTCTGCATTCTTCCACAGTTAGGAGGGGAAAGCCCTGGAGAAACAAAGAAGCTTATGGTGTTTCTCTAAATTTCTGCTAGAATTCCTGCTGATGTCCCAGCTTGCACACAAATGATGGCCCTGAATCATTGACCCAGAGAAGTGCTGCAGTGGAGGGAAAAAAGGAAACAACAGTGACCCAACTACAGACTGGTAAAGGTGGACGTCCCATCACCATAACCGTTACTAGTCAGGATCATACTTCCCATTGATCCCTTTGCACGAAGGATAAGCAATCTCTCCAAACCTACATTGCTCCCAGAGCAGCCACAGCCAAGACGAGAAGTCTTGAATTCTACTGACCCACTCCTGCTGTGAGAATTATAAATCAAAAGAAACCAATTTTATGCATAAGATATCTTCATAATGTAAATGTAAAAACAAAACTAATTAAAATTAATCTTCTTGGTGGAGAGCTCAACATCCAGACCATGCTTCTGCCGAAGAAATCTGATTCCTTCCACAGCCACTGGTGGTGACGAGTGAGCCAATGTAAAGAGATCCATAAGACTTGGGAGCAGAAGTCAGCCATTCAGCCAATTGTGTCTGCTCCGCCATTCAATGCAATCATGGCTGTTTTCACACTGTACTCCCATAACCCTTGATTCCCTTTTAATGATTGAACATTCTTAACTACTCGGCCTCTACTGCCCTCTACGGTAAAAATAATTTCACAGATTCACTACCCTCACCCTCTCCCCTGCCAGCTCCCACAGCACCCTTTAACCCTCACTATCTCTTGCTATCACCAATTCCCTTAGTATGACCCCAGGACTCATCAGTTGACACCAGATGCCCCTTTGCCCTCTTTCCCCTCCACTCCTATTCGGTCCTGCACCCATCTCACCCCCACTCTCCCATTCGATACTAACTCACTTAACCCACAGCCCCCGCAGCATTTTTCTCTTCCCCTACTACCCCCAATCTACCCCCCCCCCCTCCACATTTGACCCACTTTTTCATTCCTCTCCACCTCAGCAACGAGAAGGTCCACCTCTTGGATGTTCCTGCAGCGAGAAGGTCCACATCTCTGGAAGCTCCTGCAGCGAGAAGGTCCGCCTCATTGGAAGCTCCTGCAGCGAGAAGGTCCACCTCTTAGAAGCTCCTGTAGCGAGAAGGTCCACCTCACTGGCAGCGCCTGCTGTGAGAAGGTCCACCTCTTGGAAGCTCCTGCAGCGAGAAGGTCCAACTCACTGTAAGCTCCGGCAACGAGAAGGTCCACCTCGCTGGAAGCTCCTGCAGCGAGGGGAAGGTCCACCTCGCAGCAAGCTCCTGCAGCGAGAAGGTCCACATCTCTGGAAGCTCCTGCAGTGAGAAGGTCCGCTTCGTTGGAAGCTCCTACAGCGAGAAGGTCCACCTTATGGATGCTCCTGCAGCGAGAAGGTCCACCTCTTGGAAGCTCCTGTAGCGAGAAGGTCCACCTCACTGGAAGCTCCTGCAGTGAGAAGGTCCACCTCTCGGAAGCTCCTGCAGCGAGAAGGTCCACCTTGCTGTAAGCTCCTGCAGCGAGGGGAAGGTCCACCTCGCAGCAAGCTCCTGCGCCGAGAAGGTCCACCTCGCTGTAAGCTCCGGCAGCGAGAAGGTCCACCTTGCTGCAAGCTCCAGCAGCGAGAAGTCCACCTCGCTGGAAGCCCCAGCAGCGAGAAGGTTCACCTCGCTGTAAGCCCCAGCAGCAAGAAGTCCACCTCGCTGGAAGCCCCAGCAGCGAGAAGTCCACCTTGCTGCAAGCTCCAGCAGCGAGAAGGTTCACCTCGCTGGAAGCTCCAGCAGCGAGAAGGTTCACCTCGCTGGAAGCTCCAGCAGCGAGAAGGTTCACCTCGCTGCAAGCTCCAGCAGCGAGAAGGTTCACCTCGCTGGAAGCTCCGGCAGCAAGAAGTCCACCTCGCTGCAAGCTCCAGCAGCGAGAAGGTCCACCTTGCTGTAAGCTCCAGCACCGAGAAGTCCACCTCGCTGGAAGATCCTACCGTGAGAAGGTCCACCTTGCTGCAAGCTCCTGCAGCGAAAAGGTTCACCTCGCTGTAAGCTCCAGCAGCAAGAAGATCCACCTCGCTGCGAGCTCCAGCAGCGAGGAGGTCAACCTCGCTGGAAGATCCTACCGTGAGAAGGTCCACCTCGCTGGAAGCTCCCAGAGCGAGAAGATTCACTTCGCTGGAAGCTCCTGCAGCGGTTAGAAGGTCTACCTCACTGGAAGCTCCTGCTGCGAGGAGAAGGTCCACCTCGCTGGAAGATCCTACCGTGAGAAGGTCCACCTTGCTGTAAGCTCCGGCAGCGAGAAGGTCCACCTTGCTGTAAGCTCCAGCAGCAATAAGGTCCACCTCACTGGAAGCTCCCAGAGTAAGAAGATTCACTTCGCTGGAAGCTCCTGCATCGGCTAGAAGGTCTACCTCACTGGAAGCTCCTGCTGCGAGGAGAAGGTCCACCTCGCTGGAAGCTTCTGCAGCGAGAAGGTCCAGCTTTCTGGAAGCTCCTGCAGCTGGAAGGTCTACCTTGTTGAAAGCTCCTGCAGCGAGGAGAAGGTCCACCTTTCTAGAAGCTCCTGCTGCGAGGAGAAGGTCCACCTCGCTGGAAGCACCTGCAGCGAGAAGGTCCACCTCACTGGAAATCCGGGCAGTGAGAAGGTCCACCTTGCTGGAAGCTTCTGCAGTGAGAAGGTCCACCTTGCTGGAAGCTTCACCCATCCATTGCTGCACATGGTGTTCCAGGGTTCAAGGTCATTGGAGGGCTCAGTCTTCCAATTTCTGTAAGCTGCCCCAGGCTGCCTTCCAGGTAATTTGTGATATAGTTGGCCAGGACTTGATCCAGATTGGCAAGATATCCCACTGGTGGTGCAGACAATTGGACAGAGCAGTCGATTCCGATTGAGCCTTCAGCTGCCTCCCATTAATGGGGTGCAAAATGGCTTAACGTTACCACTGGGTGGGAATGGCACCCTGCCATGATGAGCAGGTGTGCACGTTACCACTGTCATTTCAAATCAGCAGGAAAACGATTTTTCAGCGGAACAAAAAATCCCAACAAGGTCTGAGATGAGGTATTGTAATTTAAGGGACAAAAGTGAAGCTTTTGAGCAGGATCTTTGCTAGCTAGAAATTAGATGCTCGTGAGGCAGAATTTGGGAGAATTGCTGTCAACTAAGGCACCATTACTCTACAGTGACCTGGACACTCATTTTAAGCTGTAAAGTCTATTTGCGTTTGTTAAGTACACTTTTTCCTTTCTAAAATAAACTTTCTCTTTCAATTTACTTCTCGAGAATCCAACTTTCCTTATGGTTATGTTTTGTTTGAGTCAAAACGTTTATGGGATTTTGCCAGGTTAATTTGAAGTCCGATAATTGAAGAATTAAGACCAATAAAAATACTATTGGATATCCCAGCTGGGCACCATTTAGCACTGGTCCCCACAACTGGGACCAGGCGCAATGGCACTAGTGGGGGAGGGGATTTCCCAGACAATCGGAGACCCCCGGGTGTTGGCCTATGGGAAGGTTGGCACCATGGCACTGCTGATGAAACCTGGGCACCATGGCACTATCAGCCTGGCACGGTCATGGTGCCCAGGTGGCGCTGGCAGTGGCATGGTAGCACTTTGCCCGTGCTGGGGATCGGGATGCGGTGGGGAGAGGAGGGGAACTCGAGGACCCACCAACAGGTGAGTTGGGATGTTGGGGAGGGGGGGAGAGGAGTCCAGGGGTTGCACCAGGAGTCGAGAGCTCAGAGTGCCACTTAATGATGACGCCATGATCTCTTCCTGCACTGACGAGCAGAGCTCCTCAGCACATGAAATGCGACTGAGTACGGCCTCGGCAAGGCGCTTCCCGCTGAGGCCTGAAAAAAATAATTGCATCCGATAATGGGATGTTCCCGGCGCTTAACACTGTTCAAAGCGGGACTCTGTTGTTTTATTGTTAGATCACACCCTTTGATTCCAGTCTTGTTAAGATGAGGCCTGTTTTTCCTGCACAGGCACCTACAGCTCCAGAACTGGTCCCAAAGTCCCAGGGTTTTTAAATCCATCCCTTCAATGCCAAATGCAGCTCTTATTTTTAACTCCCCTATCCTACATAGATAAGAATGTGGCACTGAGAGATCTCCTGAGATTATTACTCTTAAATTCTAAATTCCTGCTTTTTATTCTATGTCATACTTACTAAAACTTCTTTTCAAAAACCTCGATTTAATTTTTTCCTATCATGTTGTTTCTCTCATGGTCACAGGTATTTACTACTGGAGCTATCTTTGTTCTGCCTCCTATCTACCCCTCTGACTGTAGTGGGTAGTCACTCATTTATTTCCATTGCTCCCTCACTCTACATGCATCGCAGTATCTACTGAAATGTTCAATCCAGGAGCTTGCTGTACTCCCAGATAAGTGTCACTAGCTGGTCCTTGAGTGCAAGGTGTAATACATTTGCTTCATGTGAGCTCATTCTAGACACATAGCACCCAGTACATTCCATATTGCAAAGTAAATCTATATCTTCTGTTTTAAGCTTTCTCCCCATTCTAAACTCAGTTGTTTACTCTTAAAAGGTTAATAATCAAATACAACAACTGATTTATGCCCTGAAATATAACTCCTAGTAATTCAATTCTGTCCAAAATTCTGTTCCGTTTTTACGTGTGTATGCATTAAGCCATTGAGGATAGCAGTGAGTGAAATGCAATCAACAGTTAAGATTGAAAATATTAAACTGAATCTTTAAAAAAATTGGGCACTGCCATTGGCTCAGTGGGTACAGGTATGGTCCTTGACCGTCCCAGGCTAATTCCCTGCCTTCCGCAGAGTTAGCGAACTTAGCTGGAATGTTGCCTGGGATGCTGCAGTTGGCTTTAGCATCCGAGTTAGGGGTTGGATTCCATTCCTGATCACTATCCAGTGACGTGTGTACACTATAACAAACACTGTCCCCATGAACAAATAGCCTGCCAGTGCTCACTAGCTAGACTTGCATATGAAGGTTAGTTATTTTGATGAGATACTGGAATACGTTTGTGTCAATGAAACTACTCCAGGAATAATCCCTAACAGAGATAGGGAGGAAGTTGTAAAGCAAAAAGCTTGCTGATTCCTTTTGGAAAAATAGGCCAGACTCGGATCGTTAAGAAGATTTTGTAATGGTTTGATCATGTTTTACAATTACACCCTGCTCTTCTGCAGCAACTGACATTTTGTTAGTACAAGGCTGTTTTTGAGCACTTAGCTCTGCTTGGACAAGTCCCATCATGCCCCCAGACTTCCTTCCTTTTGTTGTTTTCAGTCTCCCTGTTGATGTTTCCATGGTGGCATTATCTCAAAATATTTCCATTCGACTACAACATGCCTTGGGTAATAATGGGAAATCAAAGATGTTGTGGGAGGTCCAGGCCATGATACGTGTAGAAACCAATTCCGTTATAAGTAATGCACTGAATGTTTAGAGGTTGGAATGTAAAGAACAAGAATGTGAAATATCCACAGCAAGGGTTCAGTCTCGGCTGGTATGTCCAAGTGATACTGAGCCAAATTAAATCCAATTCTGTCAGGTTTGATAGCCTGCCTTGTGCTGAGTTAGCAGATCTCAGTTCGAGCAATTGTAGAACCTGCGGGCACAAATTTTGGGGACTGAAGGGTAAAGTTGGCCAGTTTCCTCCTCATTATCCAGTACTCCTAATGGAAAGAATGCATATATGGATAGAGGACTGAATCATGCTTGGTTGTCGTGGCCACCAAAGAGCAATTGCCTGCCATACTCTGGGATTATGTGAACAATAGACATTATATGAAGTATCTGAGTGTCCGGCATCGAGCCATACCCCAGTGTGAATTAGGAAAGAGGAGTTGGGCGGCGCAGTGGGTTAGCCCTGCTGCCTCACAGGTTCGATCCCGGCTCTGGGTCACTGGCCATGTGGAGTTTGCACATTCTCCCTGTGTCTGCGTGGGTTTTGCCCCCACAACCCAAAAGATGTGCAGGGTAGTTGGATTGACTGCTAAATTGCCCCTTAATTTGAAAAAATGAATTGGGTACTCTAAATTTACAAAACAAAAAGAAAGAGAAGTTAGTGGCAGCAAAAACCAAACCAGGACATCACTTGACTTTCATTTCCACTACCTGTAGATTAAGCCCTATAGCTCTATCCTTTGTAAATGCTCAAGATGCAGGGCTAGTTTAACTCAGTGGGCTAGACAGCTGGTTTGAACAAGACCAGCAAGGTGGGTTCAATTCCCGTACCAGCGTACCCGAACAGGCGCCGGACTGTGGCAACTAGGGGATTTTCACAGTAACTTCATACTTGTGACAATAAAAGGTTATCATTATTATTAGCTGCTGAATTACACTAGCTTGGCTGTCTCCTTTTCTTCATATCATTCTTTAAAAAAATATATTTTTATTGAGAACATTATCCAGTATAGCAGTTTAAAAAAAAAAAAAAATCCAAAACTTGTCCTTCCTGCCCCTCCAAAAGAAAACAAATTGTAACCAGACACACCACCCCCCTTCCCCAACATCTGACGGTGACCCTGAAGTAGGAAATGAAAGGCTGCCACCTCGAGTAGGACCCTTCTGCCGACCCTCTCATGATGGACTTGGCCTCTCTAAGTGCAAAAACTCAATAAGGTCATTGAGGATGAAGCACTGGGCAGAACTGGAATCCTCCACCCAAACCAAACTCGTCTCCAGGCTATCAATGATGCAAAGGCGAGAGTCTACACCTCCGTCCGCAGATCCGCTGAGTCCGAGACGCCAGAATTAGCAACCAGCGGGAAGGCTGCAGCTCAATCCCTAGAATCCCTGACATTGGAGCGGCATGGTAGCGCAGTCGTTAGCATTGCTGCCTCACCGCGCCGAGGACCCGGGTTCAATCCTGGCCCCAGGTCACTGTCTGTGTGGAGTTCCCCCAGTGTCTGCGTGGGTCTCACCCCCACAATACCAAGATGTCCAGAGCAGGTGGATTGGCCACGCTAAATTGCCCCTTAATTGGGAAAAAAAAGTGGGGGTACTTTAAATGTATTAACAAAAAGAATCTGTCTTGCCCGTCCAAATAAAGAAGAAATTAATTTGTTCATCTTCACAAAGAAAGGTTTAGGAAAGAAAGCTGGAAGACATTGAAATAAAAACCTCGGGAGGAGATTCATTTTTTAACGACTGGACCCTGCCTGCCAACGACAGAGAGAGGTGTCCCACGTCTTCAAGTCGGATTTTACCTCCATTCAGCGGGCTAGTAAAATTAAGTTTATGCAGCAAGGGGCAGCATGATGGTGCAGTGGTTAGCACTGCTGCCTCAGGGCGCCGAGGTCCCAGGTTCGATCCCGGCTCTGGGTCACTGTCCGTGTGGAGTTTGCACATTCTCCCCATGTCTGCGTGGGTTCCGCCCTCACAACCCAAAGATATGCAGGGTAGGTGGATTGGCCATTCTAAATTGCCCCTTCATTGGAAAAAATTAATTGGGTGTTGTGTTATGTACTCTGGGATAACACAGGCTGCAACTGGATGTAGCTTTAACCAAATGATACTCCAGACCTTGAAGTTAGTTCGATCTGATTTATTGAACCAGTAGCACAGTTAGCACAGTGTTCTATGAGTTCAACTCTCTGCTAACCTAAGTGTGGTTACTCTGTCTGACTGAACTATACTGGCTGTTAGCTACTTGCTGGAGGTGTGGCACTGTAAATACACCCTGACTCACTCTGTAGATATTCATCAGTGGAAAGAGGCGGAGTGTGAGTGCCTTGTGCCTTTTATAGTGAGATACCACCCCTGAGTGTCCTCCCTGCTCATTGGTCATGTCCTGTTCTCTGGGTTCATTAGCTGCTAAATTGCCCCTTAATTGGAAAAAATGAATTGGGCACTCTAAATTTAAAGATATGGGCCACCTGGATTCACAGATAACGAAAGCTACCTCCGGCCAAATGAAAATGCAACATCTCCAATGTGGCACCCCTCCCCGAGGAGTTCACTGGAAAGTATTTGCTTTTGTCCAGATTCAAATTATACTCCAAAAAGAAGTTAAAACTTTTAAGGTGCTTCATGATCTCCAAAGCAGATCATATGCATACAAGGACACCCTGTGCTCCCTCCCTCCCCTCTCTATTCCCCTCCATCATGTTGATGACAGAGGTTCAATTGCCAAGGCACACAGTAGGGGGATTATGGGCAACCCTGTCTCGTGCCTCGACTTAACTGGAAATATTCCGAGCTCAGGGCATTTATTTGAACACTCACGGTGGGAGCTCTGTATAAAAGACTGATCCAAGATATAAATTTAGGCCCAATCCGAACCTTCCAGGGACCACAACAGTTACCTCCATTCCACCCTATCAAATGCCTTTTCAGCTTCCATTGAAATAATCACCTCTGGTTCAGGAACTTGCAAGGGGGACAAAATAATATTAAGTAATCTCTGTATATTGGCCTGCCCTTAACAAACCCAGTCTGTTCCTCCAATATCACCTCTGGAAGGCAGGGCTTCAAACACGTTGCCAAAATCTTAGCCAACAGCTTAGTATCTGCGTCCACTTAACGAAATAAGGTAATACGACCCACGTCGAATTCTTATCCTTCTTCAAATCAAAGAGATTAACGTGTTGCCTGCAATACCCTGCGGGGCATGGGATCATTAAACATATCTTTTTTTTAAATACATTTAGAGTACCCAGTTATTTTTTTTTCCAATTAAAGGGCAATTTAGCTTGGCCAATCCAGCTGTCCTGCACATTTTTTTGGGTTGTGGGGATGAGACCCACGCAGTTGCGAGGAAAATGTACAAACTACTCGGACGATGACTCGGGGCCAGATCAAATCCAGGTTCTCGGCGCCGTGAGACAGCAGTGCTAACCACTGTGCCACCTTGCCGCCCAACATTAAACATATCTTTTTTTTAAATAAATTTAGAGTACCCAATTCATTTTTTCCAGTTAAGGGGAAATTTAGCATGGCCAATTCACCTACGCTGCACATCTTTGGGTTGTGGGGGCGAAACCCACACCAACACAGGGAGAATGTGCAAACTCCACACAGTGACCCAGAGCCAGGATCGAACCTGGGACCTCGGCGCCATAAGACTGCAGTGCTGCCCCATTAAACATATCTAACAGCAATGGGATCAGCTGACTCGCAAATTCTTTGTGAAATTCTATCGGGAATCTGTCCGGGCCCAGGGCCTTCACCCAATTGCATTAAACCTATACATGTCTTGATCTCCAGGCTCAACGGGTACTCCAGCATCTCTCTTGCTCTCTTGCTCTATCACTGGGATAGACAAGCCATCCAAAAATGTCATCATGGGCTCCGACTTATAAAGTCTGCAGTAAAAGGCCTCATTGACCTTCCCTGGGTTGGAGACCAACCTGCCACTCTGGTCTTTCACCTGCATTATCTCCCAGGAGGCTGCCTGCCATCTCAGCTGGTACGCTAACAGGCGACTGGCCTCTCCCCACCCCCTCCGGAATCACTTGATTCGAGTTCAGATCAGGAATAGGAGCCAACAATTTGTTGATGAGAGCTGTATCAATCCCGTTTGGTGCATACAAATTAACTAGAACTACCAGAGTACCCACCAACAATCACGTACCTCCCATCCGGATCCACCAAAACTTTGGTCGTCGAGAACAATACTTATTTCCCAAAACTGCAGTCTCCCAGGTCCGATTATCAAATCCAGAATGAAATACTTGCCCCACCCAGCCCTTCCATAGCCTTAGCTGATCCTTAAACCGCAAATGGGTCTCCTGTAAAAACATCACATCAGCACCTCAAACTTTCTTTAAAATAAATTTAGAGTAGTCAATTATTTTTCTTTCCCAATTGAGGGGCAATTGAACGTGGTCAATTCACCTAACCAGCACATCTTTGGGTTGTGGGGGTGAAACCCACGCAGACATGGGGAGAATGTGCAAACTCCACACGGACAGTGACCCAGGGCCGGGATTCGAACCTGGGTCCTCAGCGCCGCAGTCCCAGTGCTAACCACTGCGCCACATGCCGCCCTGCACTCAAACTCTTAAGATGTGCAAACACCATAGATGTTTTTACTAGGCCATTCAACCCCCTTACATTCCAGTTTACCAGCCTAAAGGAGGACTGTCTACCACCCCCTGACCCAGAGTCAGCCATTCCCACCATGTGGGGTAGTCCAGTAACTCAGAGAGCCCACACCAGGCCCACCCAGGAAGGCCGCTAAATCCCCCGTCCAAACCGAACAAAAGAAAGGTCATGGCCAACGTTTGAGGGCTAACGTTCTTCCCCACCCAACACATCTTCCATCAATACCATACCCAGATCAACCAATAACAAGGCAAACAAAGGACCCTACCCATCGCTTCCCCCGCATCCAATGTGAAGCTCATCATTTTCTTAAAAACCCACAGAATGAGCTGCAGTTACCCTCACCCCTCCACTCCATTAACTAACTATACTGTTAGCAGGACAACCCCTGCTCAGAATAAAAAAACAGAACAACTAACCATAACACCAACCTGCCCCCTACCCACATTAGCTTTAAAAGTTATGGGGAGGGGGAAACCAAAGAAGAACACTACCCATTCCACAAACCAACAGTAAAAATACAAATGTAAACTACAAAATGCCCAACAGACAAGCCAACATATCCCAAATATCATACAAGCAGAACTCGCCTATATGTGACAAAGGCAATTTTAGATGTGGCCATCTAAAATGACCGCCTACAAAGTGTGTTGTTACTCGTGTCTTAATAAAGCTCGTAGTCTCAAATGTGGAGAAGATGCTTTATTGTAAGTTCGTTCACTCTTCAGAGCTGTTTCCTAAGGTTACCTTCAGTGTTCATAGCTGGTGTGGGTGTATCTGTGTTGCTCCAAGTTCTGCCCTCTGTGAAGTGTGTCCTCACTTCCTGTCCCCGTCTATTTATATGGCTCTCCCGTGCCCCCTCTAGTGTTTGCTCAGTTGTATTGCATCTAGTTAACTTGTGATCACCACATCCCCCTTTTTCTCTTTACATATTTTCTGTACATCGTTAAAGAAAATTGTACATCCTGTCCCGGTGTATTTATAGCTCTCCCTCTGGTGTTTGCTCAGTTGTTTTTTGTATCTAGTAAATCTACGATTACCACATCCCCCTTTTTCTCTTTACATATTTGCTGTACATCGTTAAAGAAAATTATAGAAAACAGTTACTTATGATATGCGTATCTATGCAGGTGATGGTGCTATTGCATATTGTACAAAGCCAATGTAGTTATATGTCCAATCTTAATAAAAACATTTATGAGTCCAAACTTGATGAATTTGTTCAGAGCTTTTTTTTCTTTTTGTTGTTGATGACGTGGTGATATTGATATTGCAAGTCCGCTGTGAATGTTGTTGGTGTTCCTTATTATTTTAAGTACCCACTGCATCATCCCAAGGTGTTTGCATGGTCACCTCACTGATGTTGACTGGCATGGACTTTTTTTTTTGTGCTTGTGGTGTTGATTTATTGTCTCATCCGCCTTGGATGCTGGTGTGCTTGCTCGTTCTGGAGCAGACGTGAGTTTGTGCGATTCGTTGTCATCCCATGACATGTTTGTAGTCTTGTCATCGTTTTGCAGTGAGCTGTGGCATTGTCCTTCATGTGCCGAGTAGTACCATTGTGTACAAGTCGTTGTTTCATTGCTGTTGTTTCTGTCGTTCCTGTTTTTGTTGTTTTCATTGCCGTACTTGTTGCTGTTTTTGTCGTTTCTGTCTTTGGTGTTGGCACTGTCGTTGTTCCTGACTTTGTTGTTTTCGTTGCCGTTCGTGTTGCTGTTTTTGTCGTTTCTGTCTTTGGTGTTGTCGCTATCTTTGTTCCTGACTTTGTTGTTTTCGTTGCCGTTCTTGTTGTCTCTGTCTCTGTCGTTGTCGCTATCTTTGTGCCTGACTTTGTTGTTTGTCTTGTCGCGCTTCATGTTGCTTTTGTTCTTTCTGTTGTCGTTCTCGTTTCTGCTGTGCTTCTTGCTATTGTTGTTGGTCTTGTCGCGCTTCATGTTGCTTTTGTTCTTGCTGTTGTTTGTCCCGTTTCTGCTGTGCTTCTTTTGACTGTTGTTTTTCTTGTTATACTCTATTCGTGTCCCGAGTGGATAATTTGAGTCATTGAACATTTCGTCTCGAGAGTGGTGCGAATGATCTGATGTTGCATCGGTGCAGGTGACATCAATCATTTGTGGAGAATTGGATTCCTCATCTTTGCTTTCTTGGTGCTCCTCTTCCGGAGTCAAATTCTTCTCGATTCCATTTGACGCGGTGTCTCTGGATTCTTGGCGCTCCTCTTCTGGAGTCAAAACCTCCATGATTACAATTGACGTGGTGTCTGTGGACTTCTGGCGCTCCTCTTCTGGAGTCCAAATCTGCATGATTTCAGTTGACGTGGTGTCTCCGGACTCTTGGCGCTCCTGTTCTGGAGTCCAAATCTGCATGATGTCACTTGACGTGGTCTCTCTAGACTCTTGGTGCTCCGCTTCTGGAGTTGAAATCTTCATGATTTCTGTTGATGTTGTCTCACTGGACTCCAGGTGCTCCTCTTCTGGAGTCAAAATCTGCATGGTTTCTTTTTGCTTGGTCTCTCTGGACTCCAGGTGCTCCTCTTCTGGAGTCAGAATCTGCATGGTTTCTTTCGGCGTTGCCTCTCTGGACTCCAGGTGCTCCTCTTCTGGAGTCAAAATCTGCATGTTTTCTTTCGGCATCGTCTCTCTGGACTGTTGGGTGGCCCGACTCTGTGCTTCTGTACAGACAAGCTGAGAACTGTCAGTCTCGCTGTGATCCTGTACGTCGAGTGCGATCACCTTGTTACTGTTTTCGCTCTGTGCTTCGGTACAGACAAGCTGAGAACTGTCAGTCTCGCTGTGATCCTGTACGTCGAGTGTGATCACCTTGTCACTGTCTTCGCATGCAGTGGGTAGAGGTGCATTGTCTTCTTCTTGTTCATGTGAGCTTGTTAGACTTTCATAGTCTGCTTGTGGTTGCTCAGATATGGCAGGTTGACCTTCATGGTCTTGTTCATGCATGGTGTTCGCCAGGGAGTGTTTGCTTGCATCCCTTTTGGAGTCTTTCATCACTCGCACTGTGGAGCCTGTCATCGCTCGCTCTGTGGAGTCTTCCTGTGCTCTCTGTGTGGCGTCGTCTTTGTCTAGGGTATTGCTGTCATCCAATGTATCGACGAGCTGCCATGGCATCATGGTGTTGGATTCATCTACCATGAGTAGAGTCGTGTTGAGCTTTGCAACGGTGTCGCTGATGCTGTGATCAGCATGTCCAAATAACTCCTCCATGTCTGAGTAGTATTCTTTGATACCCATTTCATCTTAATTGGCTTCGTCTACCACGAGTTGATTCGTGTTGAACTTTGCGACCATGTCGCTGATGCTGTGATAAGCATATCCGACTGACTCAGCTGTGTCTGAGTAGTATTCTTCGAAAACCAAATCATCCTGGTTGGATTCTTCTACCACGAGTTGATTCGTGTTGAACTTTGCGACCGTGTCGCTGATGCTGTGATAAGCATATCCGACTGACTCAGCCATGTCTGAGTAGTGTTCTTTGAAAACCAAATCATCTTGGTTGGATTCATCTACCACGAGTTGGTTCGTGTTGTGCTTTGCGACCGTGTCGCTGATGCTGTGATAAGCATATCCGACTGACTCAGCCATGTCTGAGAGGTAATCTTCGAAAAACAAATCATCTTTTGTTGTTTCGGAATTCTTTTTGTTCTCTTCACTTTGGGTGGTGCAGACTGCTTTTTTTCAGGGTGTTGTGCAAGTTGTTTTTAACTGTTGGTTTAAGTTCAGGCGTTTTTCTGTGTTCTGAGGCAAGAAAATTTGTGTTTACCACTTTAAGTGTCTTGTTTGCAATTTTCGGGCATTTCCCTTTTAAGTGGGCGTGGTCGGGATGCTCAGACGTCATGACGTCACGCGCAGGAATGCATTGCGCATGCGCAAATCGGCCTTCCTCCTTCACTGTGCGGTTTTGTTTCCATTGCGCATGCGCGGCATGCGCATTACGAACCGCGACCAAAACTTTTTTTGACATGCGCATAACGATCCGCGACCAAAACTTTTTTTGACTGCGCATGCGCGGCTTGCGCATGCGCATAACGATCGGCACCGCGATATTTTTAAACTGCGCATGCGCGGCTTCCGGTTCCGGCGCATGCGCAGACGCAATTTGTAGTTCTTTGCTTACCGGAGACTGCAAAATGTGCTCCGACGCCATTTTTTCGCGGATTTCAGCGATTTTTCTGTCCCATCTGGACTGGATTTCTAAAAGTTGTAAGTTACCTTCTCTTCCCGATTTGGACTGGGTTTCAGCATTTTGGCTTTGTGAGAAATTCTTGTTATTTCTTCTTTTTGATCTGTACTTTTCATTCGCGATTTCTTGTTCTTTTCGTGATTTTTAAAGTTTTGCATCACTCAGTCTCTGTGCAGTTAGGACTCTGAGCATGTCTTGCTGTTCAAATTTCTCACAGTACTCTTCAAATTTGTTTAGTAACGTTTGTAAGCTGTTTCTGTCTTCATCTTTTGAGTATTTAAATCCATTATAAACTTTCCTATTTACAGGCCCTGCGGTGAGAATTGCTATTTTAATGTTGTCGGAGGCGTCTTGTACCTCATTAGCTACGAGATCCAAATCAAACATTTGTTTAAACCTTTTCCAGACACCTCTTACATTGCCAGTCAGGTCCAGCTGCTCTGGGTATCCAAGCCACATCCTCGAATTAGCGATGTCTTCCCAAGTCAAATGTCCAGTAGGAGATTTCCATGCCATTTTGAGCTTTCTGTGTCTGCCACTGAGTTGTCCTGTAGTAAGCGTCTGAAGCCACTCCTGGGTACCATGTGTTGTTACTCGTGTCTTAATAAAGCTCGTAGTCTCAAATGTGGAGAAGATGCTTTATTGTAAGTTCGTTCACTCTTCAGAGCTGTTTCCTAAGGTTACCTTCAGTGTTCATAGCTGGTGTGGGTGTATCTGTGTTGCTCCAAGTTCTGCCCTCTGTGAAGTGTGTCCTCACTTCCTGTCCCCGTCTATTTATATGGCTCTCCCATGCCCCCTCTAGTGTTTGCTCAGTTGTATTGCATCTAGTTAACTTGTGATCACCACATCCCCCTTTTTCTCTTTACATATTTTCTGTACATCGTTAAAGAAAATTGTACATCCTGTCCCGGTGTATTTATAGCTCTCCCTCTGGTGTTTGCTCAGTTGTTTTTTGTATCTAGTAAATCTACGATTACCACACAAAGGATAATGGGAATTATGGTCAGGTTGGGACACAGCCCCTGTGTATTGTGCAGAGGGAAACCAGACTTAACTGAAACTCACACCTGCTAAAGGTCAATCACCGATTTCCCATTCAATGGACAATGGAACACAGATCGAAACATAGCAGTAGTAGCAGACTCGGGGGTGCCTATTTACCTTATTTGGGAGTGCATACATGCCTTGGACAATAACAGCTAGGACCCGCCCAGCCGTCGAGGTACCTGCCCCTAATTAGCCAGAATCAATTAGGGTGATCAAAACCCTATCGATCCATTGGATCCCGAGTTGGGACCGCCCAAAAGAGTGTGAAAGAATAGAATAGAATAGAACAGTAGAGCACAGAACAGGCCCGTTGGCCCTCTATGTTGTGCCGAGCAAATGATCACCCTACTCAAACCCACGTATCCACCCTATACCCGTAACCCAACAACCCCCCCTTAACCTTACTTTTAGGACACTACGGGCAATTTAGCATGGCCAATCCACCTAACCCGCACATCTTTGGACTGTGGGAGGAAACCGGAGCACCCGGAGGAAACCCACGCACACACGGGGAGGACGTGCAGACTCCGCGCAGACAGTGACCCAGTCGGGAACCGAACCTGGGACCCTGGAGCTGTGAAGCATTTATGCTAACCACCGTGCTGCCCAAAGATGAAAGATCGGGGGATAAGAAGAACTGTGCCACCAGTATTCGGTCTCTTTTGGGACCGGCCTCTGCCCCGACCAACTGCAGCAGATAGGCCAGCCAAGTTCAAGGACATGTGATCGCTACCCGAAGGATGAGCCGCAGCCGTGATGAACCCGATGGCTTCCAGCCGTCACACGTGAGGATCCAGATAAAGGCCTTATCTAATCTGCACAGGGCTGGTCACTTGGATGTTAAGTAAAGGTAATTTCAGTTGTTGGGTACAGTTTAATGTGCAGCCACGTGTAGATTATTACGCATAGAACCAAGCCAGTGTTTAATAATAAACTATAATTGAACTAATATACTGGTTATGTGGTCATTTGTCCAATACATGGAACGTACTCTCGTCTTGTGGTTCAGATAAAAGAGCAACAGCTCAGGCGAGTCTGAGACCCCAAAAAGAGCCACCAGAAGGCAAGGTTCCAGCTCAATCCTAAGAATCCCTGACATGGTGTGAAGAAGGAGACCCAAAATATCACACGTCCACCCCCTGTCATGTGAGAGTACCTTTAAGAAATGGGTGCTTCAGAAATGTAACTTTAAGGAATGTTGTGTTTACTTCTGCAGTGATGTCAGAGAGTGGGTGGAGCTGGGCTGTCTGTCAGCTTTTTACTTTCATTTTAGGCTGTTTACTGCAGGGTGTGTTTTAGTTTTGTTTTCGGTGTTGGAGCTGAAACCAGACAGAGCATTGATCATTTGGTGAATTCAGAATTATAAATGTTCTCAGTAGTGAATGTAAACCTAATCTGCTTCTGTTAAACAGTGTTTCTTTTGTCTTCTGGATGTTGCTTGGGAAGTTATTAAGGATTTCTTAGTGTTGTATTCTTTGGGAGTTGTATTTGAATTGATGGTTGCTAAGATGTTCACTATGTTTTAAAAAGGTTAACTTCAGTTCGTAGAATAAACGTTGTTTTGTGTTAAAAAATACTTTTTGATTTCTGCTGTACCACACCTGTAGAGTGGGCCGTGTGCTCCCCATAACACAATCTATTAAAAGTTGTCGGTCAGGTGAACTCCATGATACACTTTGGGATTCTCTAAATCCTGGCCCATAACACCCCCCAAACAGACATCTCACAAATACAGTTCACAGTTAGCTTGACCCCAGTCCATGCTTCTGTACAAATGCCTCTGCATCCTCTGGTGTATCAAAATAGTAATCTGTCGATTCGTAGTTACTCAGAGGCACACAGGGTACACTACCAAATCGAACAGTGCTTCTCTACAATGCAGCCTTGGCCTTGTTGAATGCTGCATGCCTCTAAGCCAGCTCTGCTTCAACATCCTGGTAGAGCCTAATGGCGTGGCTGCCCTATTTAGTGTCCCGATGGTCCTTTGCCCATCGCAGGACCGTTTTCTTTTCTTGGTAACTGTGAAAATTCATGACGATCGCACACAGTGGTTATTTACCAGAACAGGGCTTCTGCCTGAGCGACCTGTGGGCCCGATCCAACAAGGAATAGGAAGCCATTCCACCCTCCCCCACCATCATCCCAAACAGCTGCGACATTTATTTTGTTGGGTTCAGATCTTCCAGACCCTCCAGTAGCCCAACGACTCTCAAATTCTGCCGTCTGGAGCGATACTCCAGATCGTCGTGCTTGGCCTTTAGCACCTTGTTATCACCGGTGTCCCTTGCCATTTCCACTTCTAGGGAGGTAATCTGGCCACACTCCATCGAAAGAGCAAACTCCACATGCTTTCTGGACCATCAGGTCCAGAGTCCCATCAAACTAACATAGTTCCTCCCCAAAACATCCACGAAAACCAAGCGAAAAGGGCTAACATCAAGGTAGTCTGGCGGGAGCCACCTTGTGTGCGACAGCTCTTCTGCATGACGCCACCAGAACACCATTCTGTTCAATCCAAGAATTTCTGTCATGGTCATTGAACAGCAATTCAAAATTTGAACTTTGATGTACAGCAGTGATGAAAGGGCACCTAGGAGTTTCACATTAAAACATTCCAAGGTAATCTGCCCACAGTGAGGAGTTTGCACATTCTCCCCATGTCTGCATGGGTTTCCTCTGGGTGCTCCAGTTTCATCCCACAGTCCAAAGATGCATAGTTTAGTTGGATTAGCCACTATCAATGCATGGGGTTATGGGGATAGGGCAGGGGAGTGGGCCGAGGTAGAGTGCTCTTTTGGAGTGTTGGTGCAGATTCCATGGGCTGAATGGCCTCCTGCACTGTAGGGATTCTATGGAAAAACAGAAAATGCTGGAAACACTCAGCGGGTCAGGCCGCATCTGTGGAGAGGAACAATATTAATGCTTCAGGTTGATGACTACGGTGTGTTCCAAGGGTCAATCCCATCAACCTGAAACTTGAATTCTGGTTGTTGAAGAGTCGCAATTGATCCCTAGGTGTCACTTCCTTGTGGTAAATTGCAAGGAATTAGTAAGTTATACATTTTGGTAATGATGACCAATATTGCCATGCACACGGGACACTAAATAGCCGGTCTAGAATTAATTGCTGGGTAATAAACAATTAGCAGAGTATTTACTCTGGGATTTAGTCAACTGACAGTATGGAACATTCTATGGCTGGTGGTGAGTTACATATAACATAACAAAAATCATAGGATCAATCAGTGGTTATTGCACAGAGAAGATCTTTTGGCCCATTATATCCATGCTGGCTCTCTGCAAGAGCCATTCAACTAGTCCCGTTTCCCCCATACTTGTAGCCCTGCCAAATTATTTTCTCTTCCGGTGCTCATCCAATTCCCTTTTTGAAAGCCATAATTCATTCTGCCTCCACCACGTTCTCAGGCACTGCATTCCAAATCCTAACCACTTGTTATTTTTCCTCATGCCACCATTGAGTTGGGATTGTAGTACACAGGGTCTGTGTATGAGGTGTATACGAATGGCATTTTTACGGGGGTGGGGTTGCCTGCGTGTCAGTTGCAATTTCCAATTTAGTGAGATGAAGGTTTCTTTCAGACTGTGTACTGCTGCCTGCTTCCTGTTCACACATTGCTGACAGCTAAATACAGAACATTTAGTGCTGAAATGGCCTCCCAGCAAGTTCAAGCAAATGCCACACAACCTACATACAAACGGGTGGCACAGTAGTTAGCACTACTGCCTCACAGCTCCAGGAACCCGGGTTCAATTCCGGCCTTGGGCAATGTGTGGAATTTGTACGTTCTCCCCATGTCTGCGTGGGTTTCTTCTGGGTGCTCCGGTTTCCTCCCACAGTCCAAAAATGTACAGGTTAGGTGGATTGGCCATGCCAAATTGCCTCTTTGTGTCCAAAAGGTTAGGTGGGTTACGGGGATTGGGTGGGCTTGGGTGGGAGGCTCTTTCTAGGGGCCGGTGCAGACTAGATTGGCTGATTGACATCCTTCTGCACTGTAGATTCTATCATGGAGGATATAGTTGTGTTGAACTTCAAGAAGCCCAATTTACTCAACACCACATTGTTCTTCGCCACTGGGCTTTCCCATCTTCTCTTTCCCTCGGCAGATCTCATGAGCACTCCAATGCCTCATTGAATTGGTCCTTGTTTATATAAATCTAGCCAGTGAACACCAACAGGGTGGAGTCAGCTGTGGAGAATAGAATAGCTGAACTTCAGCCTGTCATCCATCATTTGACACCAGTACCCACATTTTGTGGTGAAGTCACTGGATCGCAGACAAGAGCAAAAATCCTGTCTGATTATCCTGTCCAATTACCCTGTCCTGGTTTGATAGCTCCTAGGCCAATTGTAGCAATGCAACTGCTGGCCCAGCTGAGATTAATTAGCTCAGCACATTTGAATGATTACATTCAATGCAAGGTTCAAATCAGAAATAGTCCCGACTTCACCTTTGTGGATCAGCTTTTCATTGGTTAATGGGTTAACCCACAGATTTTTTGGAGGCACTGATAGCTAATTATTTAGTAGCAAGCTTTAGATCAACTGAGAAGGATCATGTTGATTTGTGACAGCCTTTACCAGCTTATTGATGGATTGAAAGTAATTTATATATTTCCAATTATGGGACAGGTTCTTTTCCATAGATATCACGCCGAGTCCCTGAAAGAAAAGGGGCGGGGGATAGTAAAGAAATCCCAGCAGCTGCCGCTGCCCCCCAAGCAGGTTGCTTCAGGGTCGAAGGGAACCCTAGAGGGCCTGCTCCACCCAGTACAATTTAGCACCCCGGACTTGTTCAACTTCTCAGGGGAGGGGGCCAGCGATAACCCCCTGCTTCTTATGTTCTTAGCGGGTTATAGTTTGGAAGACCCTCTGTCCCAACCGCTGACTTCTGGCACCTCTGCCACCATCCCAGACCTGTTACCGGAGTTATTTTAAGGGCCTTCCATTCACCAGGTGACAGGGGCGGAGCAGGCATCTGCACCACCGCCTCCCGCTGGCCCAGGACCCCGGGAGGAGCCTGAGGAGATCCCGCCTGTCGATGATCCCAGTGGTGGGATCAAGGCAGGCCCTGGGTTGGTTGGTGGGCCCGTGTCGCCCGCCGCACTCAGTGTGGTGGAGGATTCGGGCCCAGACGGCGACTGTCCGAAGGCTGTCAGCTGCCCAGTGTCGGGAGCGGAGGGTGCGTATGAGTCCCTCTGCAGTGGGGTGCAGGGCTCACTCGTGCCTGAAACTGTGTCGCATCTCGCCCTCTCTGGGGGGCTCCCGTCATCTGGCACATGATAATTGAAGGTTCTTTTGTTCTTCTGCCTCCATAGATAGTTCAGGCAGTGCCCTGTTGGGCCCTCCCCACCATCCTCCTTTCACCTCTCTCCCCACCACATCCCCTTCCTTTCCCTTCTGTTGGTACAGAGGTGAGGGTATCTGGTCTGTCCAGCGCAAAGTTTAGTGCTTGTACCATTTTATTTCTGTACAACTGTGTTGTGAACTGTTTTAATAATCAGAGTATTCTAACCTCCTCCCTGTACGTTGGTACTGAGGGGAGGGTACCCTGTTTCTCCAACACAAAATTAGTGTTTGTACCATTTGGCCTTGTATATACTTTACACTGTTTTAATAAAAAGATACGGCCAGTCCACCTTGAGTGGCTGCAGCTGCTCTCTCTGTCTAAGGGGCTGGTTTAGCACAGTGGGCTAAACAACTGGCTTGTAATGCAGAACAAGGCCAGCAGCGCAGGTTCAATTCCAGTACCAGACTCCCCAAACAGGAATGGGGCGACTAGGGGCTTTTCACAGTAAATTCATTGAATCCTACTCGTGACAATAAGCGATTATTATTATGTTGCTCAGTTTGCTGCTGTTTCCAGTGCTGGTGATTGCTGAATTGTAAGGAGAGAGAGAGAATGACATTTGCTGCTGCCTGGTTTATCTGAAGCTCACCAGATGTTACAGGGAGCTGCAAGAGAGGAAAAGCAGTCTTCACAGGTGAAGGTGTGTAATTGGAGTTCTATCCAAGCCAGCCCAGGCCAAACCGTCACCTGTGAAGACTGCTTTCCCTCTCTCTTGCAGCTCCCTGCTCCGTTAGTTCAGGCAGTGTCCTATTGGGCTCCCTCCCTCCCCACCACCTTTCTTTCCCCTCCCCACCACACCGCCTTCCTTTCCCTTCCGTTGGTACAGAGGCGAGGGTATCTGGTCTCTCCAGCGCAAAGTTTAGTGCTTGTTCCGTTTGGTTTTTTTGCACGACTGTGTTGTGAACTGTTTCATTAATCAGAGTATCCCCCCCCCCCCCCCCCCCCCCCCCCCCCCCGTATGTTGGTACTGAGGGGAGGGTACCCTGTTTCTCTTAAACATGGTGGAGTTTGGACATTCGCCAAGTACCTGCGTGGGTCGCCCTCTGGAAACAATTGTAATAGCCATAGATATGTTAACAAAAATGGGCAGATAGTTGGAAGAAACGATTTAATGCATTTAACAAAATTAGTGTTTGTACCGTTTGGCCTTGCATATATTTTTTACTGTTTTAATAAAAAGATATGGTCAATTCACCTACCTGCACATCTTTTTGTGTTGTGGGGATGAGACCCACACAGAACATAGAACATAGAACGATACAGCGCAGTACAGGCCCTTCGGCCCTCAATGTTGCACCGACATGGAAAAAAAAAACTAAAGGCCATCTAACCTACACTATGCCCTTATCATCCATATGCTTATCCAATAAACTTTTAAATGCCCTCAATGTTGGCGAGTTCACTACTGTTGCAGGTAGGGCATTCCACGGCCTCACCACTCTTTGCGTAAAAAACCCACCTCTGACCTCTGTCCTATATCTATTGCCCCTCAATTTAAGGCTATGTCCCCTCGTGATAGCCACCTCCATCCGCGGGAGAAGGCTCTCGCTGTCCACCCTATCTAACCCTCTGATCATTTTGTATGTCCCTATTAGGTCACCTCTTAACCTTCTTCTCTCTAACGAAAACAACCTCAAGTCCATCAGCCTTTCCTCATACGATTTTCCCTCCATACCAGGCAACATCCTGGTAAATCTCCTCTGCACCCGTTCCAAAGCTTCCACGTCCTTCCTATAATGAGGCGACCAGAACTGTACACAATACTCCAAATGTGGCCGTACTAGAGTTTTGTACAACTGCAACATGACCTCATGGCTCCGGAACTCAATCCCTCTACCAATAAAGGCCAGCACACCATAGGCCTTCTTCACAACCCTATCAACCTGGGAGGCAACTTTCAGGGATCTATGTACCTGGACACCGAGATCCCTCTGCTCATCCACACTACCAAGAATTTTACCATTAGCCAAATAATCCGCATTCCTGTTATTCTTTCCAAAGTGAATCACCTCACACTTCTCCACATTAAACTCCATTCGCCACCTCTCAGCCCAGCTCTGCAGCTTATCTATGTCCCTCTGTAACCTGCAACATCCTTCCGCACTGTCTACAACTCCACCGACTTTAGTGTCGTCTGCAAATTTACTTACCCATCCTTCTGCTCCCTCCTCTAGGTCATTTATAAAAATGACAAACAGCAACGGCCCCAGAACATATCCTTGTGGTACGCCACTCGTAACTGAACTCCATTCTGAACATTTCCCATCAACCACCACTCTCTGTCTTCTTTCAACTAGCCAATTTCTGATCCACATCTCTAAATCACCCTCAATCCCCAGCCTCTGTATTTTCTGCAATAGCCGACCGTGGGGAACCTTATCAAACGCTTTACTGAAATCCATATACACCACATCAACTGCTCTACCCTCGTCCACCTGTTCCGTCACCTTCTCAAAGAACTCGATAAGATTTGTGAGGCATGACCTACCCTTCACAAAACCATGCTGACTATCCCTAATCATATTATTCCTATCTAGATGATTATAAATCGTATCTTTTATAATCCTCTCCAAGACTTTACCCACCACAGACGTGAGGCTCACTGGCATATAGTTACCGGGGTTATCTCTACTCCCCTTCTTGAACAAAGGGACCACATTTGCTATCCTCCAGTCCTCTGGCACTATTCCTGTAGCCAATGATGACCTAAAAATCAAAGCCAAAGGCTCAGCAATCTCTTCCCTGGCTTCCCAGAGAATCCTAGGATAAATCCCATCAGGCCCCGGGGACTTATCTATTTTCACCTTGTCCAGAATTGCCAATACTTCTTCCCTACGCACCTTAATGCCATCTATTCTAATAGCCTGGGTCTCAGCATTCTCCTCCACAATATTATCTTTTTCCTGAGTGAATACTGACAAAAAGTATTCATTTAGTATCTCGCTTATCTCCTCAGCCTCCACACACAACTTCCCACCACTGTCCTTGACTGGCCCTACTCTTACCCTAGTCATTCTTTTATTCCTGACATACCTATAGAAAGCTTTTGGGTTTTCCTTGATCCTACCTGCCAAAGACTTCTCATGTCCCCTCCTTGCTCGTCTTAGCTCTCTCTTTAGATCCTTCCTCGCTTCCCTGTAACTATCAAGCGCCCCAACTGAAACTTCACGCCTCATCTTCACATAGGCCTCCTTTTTCCTCTTAACAAGAGATTCCACTTCTTTGGTAAACCATGGTTCCCTCGCTCTACCCTTTCCTCCCTGTCTGACTGGTACGTACTGATCAAGAACACGCAATAGCTTTTCCTTGAACAAGCTCCACATATCCAGTGTGCCCAACCCTTGCAGCCTACTTCTCCAACTTATACATCCTTAGTCATGTCTAATGGCATCATAATTGCCCTTCCCCCAGCTATAACTCTTGCCCTGCGGGGTATACTTATCCCTTTCCATCACTAATGTAAAGGTCACCGAATTGTGGTCACTGTCTCCAAAGTGTTCACCTACCTCCAGATCTAACACCTGGCCTGGTTCATTACCCAAAACCAAATCCAAAGTGGCCTCACCTCTTGTTGGCCTGTCAACATATTGTGTCAGAAAACCCTCCTGCACACATTGTACAAAGAACGACCCATCCAATGTACTCGAACTATATCTTTTCCAGTCAATATTAGGAAAGTTAAAGTCTCCCATAACAATTACCCTGTTACTTTCGCTCTTTTCCAGAATCATCTTCGCCATCCTTTCCTCGACATCTCTAGAACTATTAGGTGGCCTATAAAAAACTCCTAACAGGGTGACCTCTCCTTTCCTGTTTCTAACTTCAGCCCATACTACCTCGGAAGAAGAGTCCCCATCTTGCATCCTTTCTGCCACCGTAATACTGTCCTTGACTAGCAGCGCCACACCTCCCCCTCTTTTGCCCCCTTCTCTGACCTTACTAAAGCACCTAAACCCCGGAACCTGCAACAACCATTCCTGTCCCTGCTCTATCCATGTCTCTGAAATGGCCACAACATCGAAGTCCCAGGTACCAACCCATGCTGCCAGTTCCCCTACCTTATTTCGTATACTCCTGGCATTGAAGTAGACACACTTCAAACCACCGACCTGAACACTGCCGCCCTCCTGCGAAGTCAAATCTGTGCTCCTGACCTCTCTACTCTCAATCTCTCGCACCCCAAAACTACTATCCAGGTTCCCATGCCCCTGCTGAATTAGTTTAAACCCCCCCCCCAAAGAGTACTAACAAATCTCCCCCCCAGGATATTGGGAGAATGTGCAAACTCCACATGGACAGTGACCCAGGGCCGGGAACAAACCCGGGTCCTCAGTGCCATGAGGCAGCAGTGCTAACCACTGCGCAACATGATTGAAAGTATCTCTCCCTTCCAATCATGTGTTTTTTTTGTTTTGTTTTTCCAACTAAGGGGCAATTTAGTGTGGCCAATCCACCTACCCTGCACATCTTTGGGTTGTGGGGCGAAACCCATGGAAACACGGGGAGACTGTGCAAACTCCACACAGACAGTGACCCAGAGCCGGGATCGAACCTGGGACCTCGGCGCCGTGAGGCCACAGTGCTAACCACTGTGCTGCCCTCCTTCCAATCATGTGTGATAAGCCTGGACAGTCAATATAAACTGGGGAGATGGTGGTGTCGTGGTCATGCCTATGAATAGGAACAATCTTCTGTACTAAGAGAGCGAATGATGAGAAAGTCCTCATTTTGAAAAAAACAGGTACCTGAAGAAAAACTGTTTATGCAGGAGGTTGTTGGAGTTGGAATGCTTTGACAAGGAGTAATTGAGGTAGGGACCGTTGCACCTTTTTAAAGGAAAAGTGGATAAATATTTGAACTGGAGGAAGATGCAGAGCTGTGGGGAGAGAGTGAGGAAGTGTGATTAGCTTTGGATTTCTGTAATAAATAGTTGACACAGACATGGTCTTCCAAACTGTAAACTTCTCTGCTGCTTTGGTTCTCTGTAATCTGAGGAGGGTGGATCAACTCAGAATGGAACAAGTGGTATAAGCAGGATTGACATTATTTATTTTATTTCTGTTCAAAATGCTGTTACTTTTAGAAAATCTGTTTATAGTTGCTGTGTATAAAGTGTTGTGGCAACACCAAAGTGTTGGGAATGGAGGATACGAGCTGGGTTTTCCCTGCTGAACAGCTCACAGTTCATTTCTATGTATGTTTGGGCTTGCATTCTGGGTGATAGCTGTTTGGATTGCTGTCATCTTTATGGAGAGTGGGAAGGAGGAAGTGGTACATCCTGAAAATGTAATACTGTGCCTGCCTGCATTTAATTAGCTCCCCAAGGCGGTTGTCAATATTCAACCACTTCCTGGCATTTACACACTAAACAGCAGAAGTATTTTTAAATCATAGGAAACTGGCAGGCAGCACTATTTATTCTTTCTGTGATGTTTTGATAGTTTTTTTTTTTTTAAATCCGCTTGACCCTGCTGTTTCTTCCTGAATATGACTTTTCCAGAAAATAAAATTATTTTTCCTTTCGTCTTTCATCTGTCATTAGGTTACAGTTGTAAGAGAACCTTGGCTTGTACCTTGTTATACTGAGCTTTCTGCAAGTAAATCTCAGATAGTGTGTTGATGGGTAATTATATCATGCCATGGGTGGCGATTGTGGGGTCTAATATGGGAAATTGGCAGAGGACGGGAGGGTGGTTAATAGTAAAAACAGGGATTCCTGTCTATGTTTTAATAGATTTATGTGGAGTAAATCTAAATGAATGAAAATAGCTTCAGCCCTGGGGATGTATGGATGAGGTTCTGCTAATTCTAAGGCAAAGTCGGTATATAAATGACCAATATATAATAGTTGGCAGTATTGACATTATGTTTGCCAACTCATTCCATGGGATGTCAATAGGTTTCCGTTGATAATTCAATCCAAGTTAAACTACCCAAAATTGTTGTTTTAATGAACAACAAACTACAGTCTGTTGCTTGTCACTGTGTGACCCCCAACCCATTCCCACAGGGCTACTTTCTCTTAAGAATTCTAGACTAGAAGAAAGCCATTTGGCCCATTGTGTCCATGCAGGCTTTTTACAAGAGCAACCCTCACCAAGTTCCATTCCCAAGTCTTTTCCCTGGACTCTCCCCATCAGAAGGGGAGGGGCAGGAGGTGGTGGTGGCGCTGGATGCGGAGAAGGTGTTTGATTGATTAGAGTGGAGTTATTTGTTTGCGATGTTGGTTTTGGATTGGGCCTAAATTTGTGGAGTGGGTCAAATTGTTCTATAAGGAACCTAAGGCGATGTTTGTACGAATGAGGTGAATTCGGGATGTTTTCACTGTATAAGGGAATGAGGGAGGGCTGCCCCATGTTCCTCGTTTTGTTTACGCTGGCGATAAAGCCCTTGGGCATTGCACTGTGGAGCTCGGATAAGTGAAGGGGATATGGGTGTGTGTGTGTGTGTGTAGGGCGGGGGGGAGCATACAGTGTCCCTGTATGCTGATCACTCATTGTTGTATATTTCCACCCTGGGTCCCACAGTGGGGGATATAATGGGGGGGCGGGGGGCGGGGGGGAGGGGGGGGGGGCCGGGGGGGGCCGAGGCGGGGGCTCCGAGGCGGGGGGGTCCGGGGCGGGGCCGGGCGGCGGAGGGGAGGACGGAGGGGGGGGGGGGGGGGGGGGGGGGGGGGGGGGGCGGAGGGGGCCGCCCTGCGGGAGGGCGGCCACCGCGCATGCGCTGGTTGGCACCTGCCCAACTGCGCATGTGCGGGACCCGAGTCTCTGGCGCCCCCTAGCACATGGCGCCCCGGGCGACTGCCTGAGTTGCCGGTACCTTGGGCCGGCCCTGGTTGGAGGGGATGTTGCCGGTGATGAGGTTGGAAGGGGGAGTCATCATGGCGATTTGATGGAAGGATTCTGGAGGAGGATATGGCATCGTTGGAGGGGGTTAAATTTGAGTGGGAGGAGGAGCTGGAGGAGGGTTGTCGTGTGAGGTGTAGCGGAGGTCGAACGCCTCAACCTTGTGTGCGAGACTGGGGTTAATACAGTAAAATGGGAGGGCAGCACGGTGGTGCAGTGGTTAGCCCTGCTGCCTCACAGCGCCGAGGTCCCAGGTTCGATCCCGGCTCTGGGTCACTGTCCGTGTGGAGTTTGCATATTACATAAGAACATAAGAACTAGGAGCAGGAGTAGGCCATCTGGCCCCTCGAGCCTGCTCCGCCATTCAATTAGATCATGGCTGATCTTTTGTGGACTCAGCTCCACTTTCCGGCCCGAACACCATAACCCTTATTCCCTTTATTCTTCAAAAAACTACCTATCTTTACCTTAAAAACATGTAATGAAGGAGCCTCAACTGCTTCACTGGGCAAGGAATTCCATAGATTCACAACCCTTTGGGTGAAGAAGTTCCTCCTAAACTCAGTCCTAAATCTAATTCCCCTTATTTTGAGGCTATGCCCCCTAGTTCTGCTGTCACCCGCCAGTGGAAACAACCTGCCCGCATCTATCCTATCTATTCCCTTCATAATTTTAAATGTTTCTATAAGATCCCCCCTCGTCCTTCTAAATTCCAACGAGTACAGTCCCAGTCTACTCAACCTCTCCTCATAATCCAACCCCTTCAGGTCTGGGATTAACCTAGTGAATCTCCTCTGCACACCCTCCAGCGCCAGTACGTCCTTTCTCAAGTAAGGAGACCAAAACTGAACACAATACTCCAGGTGTGGCCGCACTAAAAATATTAAATATTTAAAATATTTTTAAAAGTTTGTCTACATGGATGTTTAGCATCATTTTTTCTAGAAATTTAGAGTACCCAATTCATTTTTTCCAATTAAGGGGCAATTTAGCATGGCCAATCCTCCTAACCTGCACTTCTTTGGGTTGTGGGGGCGAAACCCACGCAAACACGGGGAGAATGTGCAAACTCCACACGGACGGTGACCCAGAGCTGGGATCGAACCTGGGACCTCGGCGCTGTGAGGCAGCAGTGCTAACCACTGTGCCACAATGCTGCCCTTGAGGTATACTGTTCTTGGTTAGTTCAAAAACTGTTCAAGTGGCTAATTACAACGTTGCCAATTCAGTCCTGGTCCGTAGTGTCAGACTGTATGATTTCTTGGAGAATCTGCAGTTCTCACATTTATGGCAGTGAGTAAGTGAAATATCAGAGGAATCTCACAAGGTTGACCAAAATTAGGGTCACGCGTATAGTAAGTGAACACAATCAGGAGCATAATATTCTGCAACTGGATAACAATTTTCGGCGTATCGGAGCAGCCAGAGTTACATGAGAGGAAGAGGGCCAACCGCCCTTGCTTTCGCTTCCCTAATCGCATGCCGGAGAATCCTGCTCAGCTGGCGATCGACAGCACCACCCAAAGCTGCAGACTGGCTCGGTGACCTCTCGGAATTTCTCCACCTGGAGAAGATTACGTACGCCATCCGAGGGTCAGAGAAAGGCTTCCTGGATAATTGGGGGCAGTTCGTCGGCTTGTTCCAAAACCTGTTCGAGGCTCAGCAGTCAAGGACATTCAGCCTCTTATCTTCAGGTAAACGTTCTCCAAGGCAGTCTTCAGGACACGCGACAACGCAGAATCGCGGAGCAGAAACGTATAGCCAAGTTTCGCACACATGAGTACTGCCTCAACCGGGACCTTGGATTCATGTCGCGTTACATTCACCCCACCATCTGGCCTGAGCTTGCGAAATCCTACCAACTGTCCTGGCTTGAGACAATTCACACCTCTTTAACCTGTGATTATCCCTCTCTCCAGTTGCTCCATCTGGACCTGGATACTTAATTACCTGCAAAGACTCGCATTCAAAGTAGTGTCTTGCATCATTCACTTTGTCTATATATATATATATATGCTTCTGGAACCCACCTCTTCATTCACCTGAGGAAATAGCTGTGCTGCGAAAGCTAGTGATTCGAAACAAACCTGTTGGACTTTAACCTGGTGTTGTAAGACTTCTTACTGTAGTTTTTTTTTGTCAGTGCAGACCAACCCCCCCCCCCCCCCCCCCAAATCTGCCATTGAAAGCACCAGCGGCGACTTGGGAGAATAATTCAATCTAACAGATTTTTTTTAATGAATTTGTTCCGATTATAGGAAATCTCTGCTAAGTGCAGTCAAATGCAATTCTGAATCAGCAAACCAACATGATTTAGATAAAAAAAAAACCCTTGTGCTCAACAATCAGAAATGAAAACTCCTTTGATATATTTCAAGTGAAAAAATTAAATGCACTAATTGGTGTATAATGCAAATTTATGATGTTGCTCTAACTTTTGTTGTCTTCTTCAGGGAACCATTTGCAGCCTATGTTGCAGCAGCTGGATCTGTCCTTAACACTATTGTAGTAATGAAGTACATCCCAGTTCAAACCAAACAAACCCATACAAAGGAAAATAATTCAGGTCAGTTGAACTTTGTCTCTCACTGCATAAGTCAAACCATGAGTAGCTAACCCTTGTGCAATTTTTTCTTTAATCTATAATCATATCCTGTTTTTCTGCCTTTGCTGTTTTCTCTCATAATCTTCCAGCCCTTTGATCTGCAGTAAAGTGTGATTCCGCAGGAATTAGATACACTCTGCTGTTTCACAGAATCTAATAGGACAAATGGTGTTGTGCCTGAGCAGCTTTTTGAAAGAGCTGTTCAATTTAGTCCCATACCACAGCTTTATTTCCTCCATAATCGTACAAATTGGTCCTCTTCAAGTGTATGTCCTTTTGAAAGTTCCTATGGTATCTGATGAAACCCCCTTTTCACGTAATGCGTTCTAGATTGTAACATCCCTCTGTGTAAAAGAAAAAAAGAAAAAATTATCCTAATTTTTACTCTGGATCTTTTGCAATTATTTTAAACCTTTAACCTCTGGTTAATGACCCACTTATCAGAGTAAGCAATTTCTCCTATTCTAGGCTATAATCTGTCCACTGCTACTGTCCAGCAGGGGTTGAATGGAGCAATCAGGAGTATGATTACCAACAAATTCTTTCCTCTTCCCCTAAGCAGCACTGAGGTCAGTTGTGATGCCTCACCTGTTCTCTAGCCTGTGATCAGCTACCTCAATAGAGAATGGGAATTGAACCTGGAATGTTTTCACACAAAGGAAAGTAGAAATCTGGACCTCTCCTTTCCAAATGTCTGTGGATGCTGGGTCAGTTGAAACTTTTAAGACTCGGGTCAATAGATTTTTGTTTGGTATAGGTACCAGGGAATATGGATTAAAGGTGGTTCACTGGGATTGAGGTACAAACCAGTCATGATCTAAATGAACAGCGGAGCAGCTCAAAGAGTTGGATGGCCTACCTTTTGATTTGTATGATTCAGTACAATTATGACAGATTCTTTATACAGCGAATCATTGGAAAAGCCTGATGTATTTTTTTCTCAGTAAGACAAACAATAATGGTGTTCACACCACATCACCTGTGTAGAGAGTAAACAATATAATTGGATAAACATGGTTCTTTTCGCCTGTGAAATGCGGATTTGTCCCCAGTGCTGTCCAATGAAATGAAAATTTCTGCTGTGATGACTGTTTGGATCTCATAAACTGAGTTTGGGCAATCTCCGTTCAGTCCCCAGTAGACACAAGCGCACATTATTCAATATCAATTGGCACTATTTTGGCAGCTTTGCTTAAAGAGTCTCAGGAGATTTTTTTTGTTTTAAACTCTGAGCAGATGAGGTAATCTTCCTCTCTTTCCCCCATGCCTGCAGCAGTGATTTTATATAAAATAATGAGCAACTCCCCAAAGGCTTCATGGGGAACAGCACAAGTTTGTTTTCCACCACACATAACAGAATATCTCAAAGGCATTCACTGGATTATACCGAGATGGGGAAGAAAAGTAAAGAAAATTGAGCTGAGGAGGATGAGCAGCAACAAACAACACTAGTGAGAGTGTGTGTGAAGCAATGAACATGCACAACGCTGTGCAGTAACACATCCATTTCTGTTTTAGAAACGGCTAGCAGCATCTTCAGTGTGAAAGAAATCTTAAGACTATTGAGTATCCCTGGAGCTGCAGGAATCCTTGCAATTAAAACCATCACTGGACTGCCAATGGGTAAGCCATCTCAATGTACCTGTTTGAATATAAAGGAAATGCACAGCCCCTGGGCAAATCACCTTGTTCCTTATTATGCATTATTATAATGGTCACTGCATCTTCGTGCATTTTCTACATGTTAATTGACGCTATGATGTTGAGTTACCTCACTTACAGTGTAATAAGTGCAAACCATAGGACCTTGGCACCATGAGGCAGCAGTGCTGACCACCATCCACCACAACCCATATTCCTTTTGAGGTTCTCAAAAGTTGGCTCAAACAAGAATGAGAGACTCATTTTGTTCTGGATGATTGACATGAGCACGCTTGATTGCATTTTTGGTTGTAGTTCAGCTATTCATGGAAACAAATAATTTTCTGGTTAACTATACAAAAATTTAGAGCAGCACAGTGGCGCAGTGGTAGCACTGCAGTCTCACGGCGCCAAGGTCCCAGGTTTGATCCCGGCTCTGGGTCACTGTCCGTGTGGAGTTTGCACATTCTCCCCGTGTTTGCGTGGGTTTCACCCCCACAACCCAAAAGATGTGCAAGATAGGTGGATTGAACACGCTAAATCTCCCCTTAATTGGAAAAAATGAATTAGGTACTCTAAAAAAATTTTTAAACTATACAAAAATTTTAATTGTATCCGTCAACGCCAACATTTGCTGGCAAATCCACTCTGTATTCTTAGTAACCTAAGAAATCTTAGTAACCTAAGAACTCTTCAGTCTTGCAGGTCTGATTCTGAGCTTTCAGGACAATTATTACGAGCCCAGACCAGACCCCAACGTTGGCAAGGATAGTGGACAGAAACCCCAATATTTAGTTTTAATTTTGTAAGACTGAGGAAAGGATACCACGCTCAAGGAGTGGTTACACATGAATAGGGGTATGGTATATTAAAACAAACTTTATTACTAAAACAGTATTAAAATCTTTAACATTGCACCAGAATATGGCTTACATTACCCCTTGGACAATACTACTCAATACAGTGAATACAATATCCTTAACTGCTATCTTTGGTCCCGCATAATCAACGAGAAAAAAACATCTCTGCTCTCGATCCACTTTAATTACCAATGGCACATAGGAATACTTGTTTTACAGAGATGTTCTTTGAGAAAGTGAGATCTCTTGACACTGCTTTAAAGAAAAGATTGGACTCCTGTCAAACCCATGCAAAAACTCTGCCTGGGTCTCTTCAGAAGATCCTTCTCCACTTGTTTCAACTCTCCCTTATTCTCAGACAAGTCTGCACTGTTTTAAAGACTGTTCATCTCTTCTAACTGAATTGCAGTTCAGCTTAATTCAGAGCAAAACTGCTTCACTTCTGGATACAGCTTAATTCAGAGCAAAACTGCACTGACCTGCTTCCTTCAAAATGCCTATCCCAGCTCTGGGTCACTGTCCGTGTAGAGTTTCCACATTCTCCCCATGTCTGCATGGATTTCACCACCCCTCCCACAACCCAAAGATGTGCAGGGTCGGCGGATTGGCCACGCTAAATTGGAAAGAAAATAATTGGGTACTCTAAATTTATTTTTTAAAAAGGAAAAAAAAAACGCCGGTGCCTTAGCTCCACCCGCCATCAAGATCATCTTACCAAGCTGAAATCTAATTAAATCCACAGGGAATCCCCTTAATCAAAACATTAGCCCAAGTTTTTTATGATGGTTTAATTGCACCCCTGGCTCCCAACCTATCAAACCAAAATTCTTTTAAAATATGACTGCATCAGTCAAACGCACTTTAACCCAGGTTTTTAATCCTCACTGCATCAAGTATCTATAACACAATACATTTGAAATTCCTACATTTATTAGATTTATTACACAATAAAATAAAAAAAGCAACACTAAGCCACTTTTATATAGTGCCTTTCGAGTACTAAAGCTTTCTCAAGTACTTCGAAGCATAATCAACCAAACTTTGTTACATAAGGAGATATTTGCTTAATAATTAAATGCTTGGTCAAATTAGATATAAGGAATGGAGGAATCTAACGTAGAAAGACTTTGAGAGGTTGAGAATTCTATAGATTCTTGGTAGCTAAAGGCACAGTTGCGTAAGAGGGCAGATTTGGTGGAATGCAGAGATCTCTGAGTAGGGTGAGCAGAGCCAGGGAGAGAAATCATGAGTCTTTCTGCTTTTAAAATTTTAAATAAAGAGCCCAATTCTTTTTCCAATTAAGTGGCAATTTAGCGAGGTCAATCCATCTACTCTGCACATCTTTGGGTTGTGGGGGTGAGACCCACACAAACGTGGGGAGAATGTGCAGACTCCACACAGACAGTGACCCAGGGTGGGATCGAACCCGGGTCCTCTGCGCTGTGAGGCAGCAGTGCTAACCACTGCGCCACTGTGCTGCCTACTTTGTCTTTTTCTGGGTGCCTGATTGCCCACTTCCCACTTTAATGCTCTCCCTCAATCAAGCATTATATTTCCCCTCTCAAGACTCACCAATCAATTCACCAAACAATTACAGGAAGATACTAGGAAAATGATAACATCCATTGTTGGCACCTGTTTACAAATATCTTCTGATATATATGCAAAGTGGTCATTGATATTAAGAGCGGCAACAATATAATGCAGTGTTAGTTAAACAAACAGATTTTACTTGAACAGCATCATGCAAAGTTGTTAATTTGACAGGAAAATATGCCATTAGTTATTTAAAACAGTTCAGATAATGACGTTAATTTTGGTGACTGCCTCTGCCCTCGTTAACATATGGGTGCAATTCTCCGAGCCCCGCGTCGGGCCGGAGAATCGCCGCAACCGCGCCCCGACGCCGGCGTGTGATTCTCCGAGGTGCGGAGAATCGGCGCCATTTCCACCGGCGCATTTGATGCGATGTGTGCCGCTGGAATCAGCGGGGCCGCCGATTCTCCGGCCGGAATGGCCGCGCGAATAGGACAGAGTCCAGCCGCCGCCATTCACCCCTGGTCGCTGCCGGCGGGAAACCTGCGTGAAGGGTCGGGGGGAGGCCTGTGGAGGGGGAGGGGGGCTCTGTCCCGGGGGGCCTCCAATCGCCAGGCCAGCCTCTGAACACCGAGTCGGGGCCAACGCACGTAAGAAGTCCCCCGTGCATGCGTGGGTTGGCGCGGCGCCCATTTGGCACCGGGAAAGGAGGCTGGAGCG